>NC_040089.1:6035000-6660000 GCF_003369695.1 Bos indicus x Bos taurus
ATATTTTCTTTATTATACCCATTGGGCTTCCCAGGTGGCTCAGTGATGAAAGTATCCACCTGTAATTCAGGAGACACAGGAGATGTGGGTTCAGTTCCTGGCTCTGGAAGATCTCCTGAAGAAGGAAATGGCAACCTGCCGGGAGCCAGCGTGAGGCACTCCACCCGTGGCAAAGGTCATGAGGAAGGAGGCTCGGCATACGCAAAGGCGGGATCGAGCCTCAGGAGTCCTCCTGGAAATTCTCGAGCATCTACCCCCAAAACCAGAGTCTGCCTACTTTACTGCTTTGTGCTCTCACCTACACCTCTGACTTTACGGGGGGCTGTACTGGGCGTGACAAGAGTGTAGTTCACAACTGTGAGAGGCATGAGATGTTCTAAACTGTCTGAATACAGATTCCTGTGAGCAGTTAAAAGATTGATTAGAAATTGTATTGGTGAAGGGTTTTTCACTTGTTGGACCAATGTTTGCTGATAAGTTTCCATATCCCTTACCTGCTGTGTCCCTGGCAGTGTATTGATTAATATAATTGGTGTAAGTAGTAGCTTTAATGTTTGTAACCTTGGACCCTTGAGTTAATTCTTTTTCTTGTTATAGCCCACCACACCTTTGCCTTGTAGGAATGCAACTTTATCTAATGCTTTTGGAGGGTGGCGCCTGACTAATCACCTTTAGAGAAAAATAAGTTTTCTGAAGAAAGGGTCTTAAAATGTTAACAGGCCTCCAGGCCACAAGATGATGCAAATCACCTAAACTTTTGCATATGATAAGTTTGCAGGAAGAAAGCCTGGCTTATTGCATGACTCCACCCCTTCCCCCATTATCCTCTATGCATAACTTAAGGTATAAAAAGTACTTCGGAAAATAAAGTGCGGGCCTTGTTCACCAAAGCTTGATCTCCCCATGTCGTTCTTTCTCTCACCTTCTGGCTGAATTATTCAGCCTCTTTTCCCCACTGAATTTCCTCACTGAGCTATCCTTATTTAACCACTCTTTATATCTTTAATTAACGTTTAATTAAGCAATTGTTTCCTGATCCTCGCCGATGCCGTCCCCGCTTCGAATTCCCTGGATCCACCGGGGCTGGACCCCGGGAACAACCCACTCCAGTATTCTTGCCTGGAGAATCCCATGGACCGAGGAGACTAACGAACTACAGTCCACCGGGTCACAAAGAATCGGACATAACTGAGCAATTAAACCACCACCATCATATATTTTATTTATTAATAACATAGGTCAAAACAAGTGTGTTATAAGTATCTGCTTGAATCCTAAAATCAGACAATCAACTGCTATGTTAAGGACAAATGAAGAACGGTCATGATTTAGTTTTAGAAGCTGAAAAGTCATGTGTAAAAGTGAAGAGCTTTTCTTTCATGAATACAACTGCTGATGTGTTCCACACCGTCTATTTTAATTCTCAGAGCATCTCCAATGACGTCATCTCCCGGTGCAGGTGAGGAGTTTGTTCTTCACAGAATTTAAGAGTCTTGTTCAAAACTCTACATGTGCAGCTAGTTAAGTGGTGGAGTCCAGATTCCCAACCTACCCTTCCATTTAAAGCCCATGTGGATTCCCAACTCTTCTGCAAAAAAAAAAAGAGAGAGAGAGAAGGTGTTGGTGGCACAGCAACACTTGGGGTCATCAGGAGTGCCAGCTGTGTGCACAGGAAGGAAACTTACACATGAGGAGAGGGTCTGGATCAAAATGTCCACACTGCTCAGCAGGGAGATGATGGCTCAGCATCTCTCGTGAAAGGGGCTGAGAGTGAAGTACAGAATTATTATAGTTAAGTATAGAACTATGCTGTTTGAGTCAGCCTGCTTTGCTCGAGCCCCGTGTTATCCCCAAAATGCAGATCCTTTTTATGTAAAATGAAATTAATACATCTACTTAATCATGCTGCTGTGAGGACGAAGGTAGATGTTTCATGTGAACCAGCCAATAGAGACTGCTACCGAGTGAGCCTTCAGGAGAAGTTACCTAGTAATCATGCTGTTAGTATAACCAGGAAGTGTAGGGCACCAGGCTTGTGTGTACCAGGGGATAGACCCAGCATGTGCAGTCAGGTTTCCAAGGAAATGGCATTTAAAGTAAGATCTGCTGGGACTTAAGAATCTGCCTAACCAATGCAGGGGATGCAGGTTCAATCCCTGGTCAGGGAACTAAGATCTCACATGCTGTGGAGCAACTAAGCCTGAACACTACAACTACAGAACCGCTGTGCCACAGCTAAGACCCAATGCAGCCAAAAATAAACATTTTCTAAAATAAAGTAAAAAAAAAAAAAAAAAAATCAAGTAAGACCTGGAGAAAGTGTGAGGATTAGTTAGGTGAAGAGTTCTGGACAAGTTTCCTAGAGCACTCCAAGGAGAGAGGATGTCATAAACAATAACTTAGGCACCAGAAATATCGGTGCAAATGAAAGACACAGAGCTAAGTAGGGGCAAGGTAATGAAGAGAATTTGAAGCTCAGTTACAGACTTTAGAATGTATCCTTTGTGCAAGGCAAGTCCCTGAAAGGCTATAAACTTTCCTTATCTAGTTGGCATCTGATTGGAT
Source organism: Bos indicus x Bos taurus (assembly GCF_003369695.1). Classification (NCBI taxonomy): domain Eukaryota; kingdom Metazoa; phylum Chordata; class Mammalia; order Artiodactyla; family Bovidae; genus Bos; species Bos indicus x Bos taurus. Next base: position 6,037,566 of record NC_040089.1, read on the forward strand.
TTTTCCAAGCTCAGGAGGCTGCTGATTCCTGGTTTCAAGAGTTCTGTCACTCAAGCATATAAGGCATGACAGTATATCTCCAAATTGTATCCCCAAATTTGACCACATCCTTTTCTCCGTGACCATGAAGCTAACACACTTTCTTCTTGGATTTCCAAACCAACCTCTGAAACTGCTTTCTCCTACTCAACACCTCCACCCCAACCAGCTTAATGCCCTGCACTCAGCAAACATAGTAATCTCTCTAAAGCATGATCAGATTATGTCATCCCTTGAATAAAACCATTGAATCATTTTCCCTTCTATTTAGGAAAAAAAAATTCCAAAATCCTTACCCTGCTTTACACAGTCCTAGGTAATAAACTAAATTCTCCTTTTTGTTCTTAACCTTTTCAGTTTCCATTTGAAAACCTGTTTCTCAAGGAGACTTTTTCTGAAAACTCTAGGTAAGACAGTGCTGGATCTTTCATCTCCACAGAATAAAATTTATTTCCCTCTGTATATAATTCCTGGTATCATTTTCGGAGATTTTATCAGTATCCAGACCTATCCCTGAATTCATTTGTCTACCTGTTTGTCATTTGTCTTCCCTCTCTGGTAGATAAATTATGTTGGGAATTTTCTCTGTTTCATCTGCCCCCATGTCCTCAACACATGGAGGAATTTATGGCCCAAATTAAAGAGGAAATTTTAGTTTGGTTACCCACTAAGTAGGTAATTCTTCTAATCAACATTTAGGTCCCCAGGTTGTTTTGTTCACCTTTATGTTCGTCTTAAACCTTCATGCACCACAAGACCATGAGACAATGAAGCTCTGATCAGTCTAAATTCCAGACCTTCTTGGATCTGAATTCATCTGACTATTACTGCTACTTCTAACCATCACCATCAGCACTACCAACATCACCATCACCACCATCATCACCAACATCATTGTCACCATCATCTCCACCATCATGACCATCATCATCACCAGCAATGTTTATCAGCACAAGCAACACCACCATTCTACAATAATAGCTGCTTCTATCAAACACATTTCATGTGCCAGACATTCTGCCACTTTCTTATTTAACCTTCACAATGAGAGCAAGTTGACACCATTTTCTTTATTTTTCAGATGGAGAGACAGCAGCTCAGAGTTCAGAAAATTCGAATGAGTTGTTCAAAATGACATAGCTGAGATGTGAGGGAGTGGGTTTCAAATCTAGCTCTGCTTGAACCCAGAGGCAGTGCTTTCCACAAGGAAAGTCTACTCTCTGGTTTTATCCCAGATTTTCTCATTTCGTGACCATTGACTGGATCTTCAGAATTCCAGTTTATCAAGACCTTTTGGAGTAGGACATTTCATCCTACTCTTTTTTCCTGCAAGGACTGTGGCTTGGAATTGACATCTGGCTCCTGTGGTCTCATCCACCCTGGACAGAATCCCAAGTCCACTCTAATTCTCATTCCAAGTAGAAAACATGAGAATGTTTGTATAACTGGATTGGTGAAATCAAGTTATTAAGACAAATTCAGTGATGGTCTCTCAGGGTCCACATGTGGTCTTTTGTTGTCTACACTAAGTGCTGACTCTCTTGATTTTAATATAAAAGATTGAAGCTCAGACAATCCAATATCTTGATGGGTACATCCATCAGAACTGGCGACTGGCACAAGCCTGCCTGCCAATTCCTTTGCAAAGATTTCTTAATAGAAATCAAGAGATCTTCTTGAAATGAGCATGATGGGATGGTGCTTTTTGCTCTCATCACGTTAACCACATTAGAGCCTGGTGCATTAAGCCTTGCTTTTGGAATTACATTAGTAATAAGCCAAAGAGCTGCAGATTTGAGTTAAATCTTTGACATCTCAAGAGATAAAAAAATAGAAAAACATGCCTCACATTTTCTCTCCCTTGTCAGACAAATTGGTATTCTGTTGATCTTGTTTTTGAAATATCTTGCATTTCAAGCCATTAGAGAGAGAAAACACTTATTTGTCATCACTTTCCTATGATACTTAGATGTGCACTGTCAAGGAAGATTTTTCAGACATAATCCAGCCCTGTGAGGATTGCTATTCGTGTTAATTAGCATGTGACAGCTTGGATTCCTCCAGAGGACCTTCCAATTCTTATGGCTTATTTAAGGCAAGGAGAAACAAATCTACTGTGCAGCCAGTGGCTATGGACCTAACATTTCCTCTGCATGACCCCTCGCTCTAAGTGGTTTTATAAGATGTTTATCGCAGATGTGGTCAAGTGTGTTTTTGTGTGGTCAGGCTCCTTTCTCAACACCCGTAGAGACTATCACTTCTCTGCAATTTTGAAATCCGAAATTCTGAAGGCTTCTTTATAAGCATTTTGCAGTAAAACGTTACCTGACTCGACAGGAGGCTTTTTTCAGTCTTTATCCCTCTAGTGTGGATGGGTTTTTTTGGCTAGTGCATAAATATCTATACTTCTTGTCCCTGACCCCACTGAGGACATGACCTTTCTGAAAATAAAGGAAAGAAAGAAAGAGGAAGGAAAGCGGGAGAGAGGGAAAGAAGAAAGAAAGAAGAGAGGGGGGAATTCAAAAGCACAGGCTCGAAAGTGTCCAGATATTGACTGAGAAACGGTGCTTCTATGTTGGTGGTACTGTATGGATGTAGATTAATATTAAACCCTGAGTTCCACTGGTAGATTGATGACCAAATGCCAAGTTGGTAAAAACCCCAACTTTGTCTTGGGTCTCCAGGCAACCTCTCCTCTCTTCCCTGTCAACATAGAAAACCTCCTTTGTTCTCCATAACCTGAAAGTCTCACCATATTGCAAATCCCAAATTCACTCCCCAGTGACGTATTTCCTAACACAGGGATTGGCGCTACTCTACTGAGTGTGATGCAGGTACCTTTATCACATTCAAACTTTGACTTATAGTTAACTGCATTTCTCGCACACTTGACTGTAGAGTTTATTTATTCATGCAATGACTCAAGTTTTAATGCCAGCCTTATACTTGGTAATTTTAATATTTTGTTTTCCAATTAATCATTGCAGAAACCTTGGTTACACTTATCAATGCTTCAATTTTCACAGAAGAAAAACTGAAAACTGAGGCTCAGAGAGTTTAGACAACTTGTTTAAGGGCATGCAGCTTATAAATTGTACATTTAGGATTTTAACCCAGGTCTTTCTGACCCAAAAGCCCATGGTTTGTGGATTCTACACAGTGTTTGGGGGACATATTGTCCTGTTTGCTTTGTTTTGATCATGATGTAGTACATTATTAAAGTGGTTTTTAAATAGGTAGTTAGACATATTGCTCATTGCTTCCATTAGATGACTCAGAGGAACACAGAGATCTCCTGCATAACTGCCTGATACAGTTAAGGAATTATGCCCTGGTCTTAGAGTTTGACCAATTGTTTCCTGTACTGACCTTGTTTGTTGACTTTTCCTTTTAATGCATGTTCTAAAAAAAAGATACTAGCTAAAGCAGAATGCTGCTTAAACACAAGAGAATGTATTATTTTTAATTTGAAGGATAACTTTATGACTGGCTACTCCAACAGTCAGCTGTAAGATCCCAGAACCTGCTCAGTCAGGGGGTTATATTTCCCCAGGCACCCCACCACCGAAGCTGCAGTACAATTGCCATGAATCTATTGTTCATCCTCTAGGATACAGTCAAGAAAGGGAGTCTAAAACTTTCTGTTAATCCAACCTGATTGTTTGTGTGGTTAATTTCCACAAGGAGTGTGCATGTTCAGTCATGTCTGACTCTTTGTGACCCCATGGACTGTAGCCCCCCAGGTTTCTCTGTCCATGGGATTCTCCAGGCAAGAGTACCGGAGTGGGTTGCTATTTCCTTCTCCAGGGCATCTTCCTGACCCAGGGGTCAAACTCACATCTTCTGAATCTCCCGCACTGGCAGACAGATTCTTTACCACTGAGCCACTTACGGGAAGCCCCATAAGAATACTGGAGCCAATTGCTGTTTCTTTCTCCAGAGGCTCTTCCAGACCCAAGGATCGAATCTGCGTCTCCTGTATTGGCAGGTGGATTCTTTACCACTGAGCCACTAGGAATCTCTTGCAATTGACTTTTTTTGCTCAGCATCATATAATGTGACTCATCCTTGTTGATATGCATAGCAGTGATTTGCTCTGCTTCACTGTTACGTTTGTAAGAGGGTACCATAATGAATTAATCCACATGATGAATTTCTAGACACTGCATAATCATAATCAGGTTTTTCTAATTTTCTTCTTTTTTTTTTAATTTGCTTATCCATTAATCTATCCAACAGGTAGTCATTGAGGGCCTATTCAGTGACAAGCAGTCTTCTATGCCCTTAGGAACACTAGTAAACCAACGGAGCAGTGCCCTTAGACTGCTTAAATTCTTGAGTGAAGAAGCAAACAAAAATAAATGTGAATACTCAGTATGTCAGGTGTGGACAAAAAACAAAGTGGGATAAGGGAGATTAGGATTGTTGCAGTTAGAAAATGTAGTGTAGTCATATGTTATACAGCATAGTCAGGGCAATTTTCATTGACAAGGTGGCCATTTGTATAGCAATCTAAATCTGGTGCTCTCTGGAGGAAAAAGTATTCCAAGCAGAATATAAAGGCCTAAGTAAGTAGGATTTTGGACTATTTGAGGCATGGTAAGTGAGCTATGGTGCCTGGATCAGAGAGACTATGAAAGAGTGGAGAAAAGAGGTCAAAAATGCTACAGGGAAGTAGAGGCACGCAGAACTTGATGGTTAGGATAAGCATCTTTGCTTTTGCTCTAAATGGAATGGGAAGTCCGTGGGGAGATTTGATGAGAAGAGTGGCATGGTGCTATTTACTTGTTAATAAGTCACTCTGGTTGCTGTGATGAGTGTGAACACCAAAAATCCAGATATGAATCAAGGAGTCTGTTTGGCGGTTATTGTGAAAATAAACTTCAAGGATGATGGTGACTTGTACCACTAGAGTGGTAAGTAATCCAATTATATAAATACAGTAGCATATTGATGTATTAGTGGGTTTGACTTTTCATATCTTCCTGTGTCCATGCTGACATTGACTTTGAAGTTGACATTTGATTTATTTTAGCCAATAGGATAGTATCAGGTTGAGATTAAAGGAGATTGAAAAACTGCTTATATACTTATGCTTCCTGGTCACCAGCCTATCAAAAAGTCTGGATGAGCCTGCTTGAGGGATGTGAGAGATGTGAAAAAGAACTGTCACTGAAGCCCATGCCACCAAGGCTAGTCACCAGCTGACCACAAATACGTGAAATGAAATAAGCCAACCCGGATCCAAATAATCAAAACTGCTCTGTTGATCTATAGGCATATGAGAACATAGTAAATCATGACTGTTTTAAGGTTTGGAGCAGTTTGGTAAGCAGAATTAGCTAGTTGATCTACGTATGAAGACAGAGCAGACGTGTTAGTGAGAACCTTTTCTGTTTGTTTCTACTTGTTCTTAGAGGCAGAAAATAAGGAAGGTCACTGAGAATGAGGATTAGGTACCAAGCTTTCAAGGAGGTTTTTGAGTGAGTGAAAGTGAAGTCTCTCAGTCGTGTCTGACTCTTTAAGACCCCATGGCCTGTACCCTACCAGGCTTCTTGGTCCATGGGATTTTCCAGGCAAGAACACTGGAGTGGGTTACCATTTCCTTCTCCAGGAGATCTTCCAGACCCAGGGATTAAACCTGGGTCTCCTGCATTGTAGGCAGATGCTTTACCATCTGAGCCACCAGGGAAGGGAGGTATAAATTATTCATCTAGAAGGATGAGAGAGAAAACAAACAGTAAAATTCAGTAAAAATCACTTATTTTAAGATCTCAGTTGGGATTAACACTTAACAATGTAAAGGGAGACAGGGCAATATGCCTGTGTGTTTTTCTTCAGAGATATTGAGCTGCATGAGATAGGAAGAAAAGACTTGGATTTAGGCAGGCTTATTTTAGTTCTGTTTTGGAAAAGAGGGGAGATGGTATCAGGAGTCAGCAAACATTTTCTGTAAAAGGAGATACAGTAAATGTTTTAAGCCTTGTGTGCCGCAGGGTCTCTGTAGGGACCACTGAACTCTGCCATAGCAGCATGAAAACAGCCACAGGCAATATGTAAACAGATGGCCTGGTTCTGTGTTTCCAATAAAACTTTATTTACAAAACATATGACCCTGCCCCAGGTCTAAAGAGTTGGAGGTATCCAAAAGGGAGTGATTATAATGTTGGTTCATGTAATCAGATTGGGAAAAGAGATTATTGAAGACATAAAGAATGAACACTCTTACACATGTCAATTGGTACAAGTGTGTGTATGTGTGATGTGCATGTGTGTTGAAGTATTACTTGTCTGATCAACATTACTAGGTAATGGTAACTTGTTTTCCCTACTATCTACACCATTTTATCCTTCCAATAGCATATTAGGAAAACAAGGATGTTTCCCTACATCCTTGTCAATAATTATCATTTATAGATTCCTCTCTCTTTCTTCTATTTCCATTTTAGTACATCTTCTTGGCTCACCATGTTTTCTGGAATCTCAGAACGGCCATCCTGCTCACTCTGCAGGATGAATGGATGTGCAGAGAAGCTCCACACACACTCCAGGCCACTGCTCATTGAGAGTCAGACCTCTGTCAGGGACACACACATGGCATGATGCACGTGTTCAGGTCTGTTCCAGGCCCCAGGCCAACCCTGATCAAGATGGAAAGTACTTTGTGACCTGAGGCCAATTATTTGATGGAATCTAGAAATAAGTCATTGAGCTCAATGCATTATTTACTGAGAGACTTCCACAGCGTCTTAAGCATCATCATGCTTCTATTCATAGTTATGGAAATGGCTCCTACTGGGATGCATATTTCTGAGTATTAATAAAAACATGAAGGCCCATAGTGACTTGGATCTTCCCTTTATAGCATCTATTTGCCGATGGGCTTAAGGAGAGGGTCTCAATGCCAGCATGTCTCATCCATAGAAACCAATGAATATTTTATTTTGTCCCTCACGCAAACTTTATCTGGTGAGCATTTTTAATAGTTACAGTTGTACAAAAATTAGCTGCTCATTTTAAAAAAATATAAAAGCAGAGAAAATGACAAAAAATAAAATCAATGTATTCAGAGCACCACCACATAGCAATGTAAATGCTTGATTATCCTGTACATGGGTATTTCTGGCTCACACACACACCACTCTCAGGATACATTATACAAGACGTAGATGTTGCTGTACCTTACAAACAGTGACAATCTGCAACATACAATTTTTTAACCACTTTTGTTAAAGTTTTTTTTTTTTTGGATGCAGAGCATTTTTAAAGTCTTTATTGAATTTGTTACAATATTGTTCTGTTTTATGCTTTGATCTTAGCTCCTAGACCAGGGATCAAACCTGCATTCCCTGCATTGGAAGGTGAAGTCTTAACCTCTGGTTAAGATTTTCATTAACCAGGAAAATCTCTTAACTGCTTTCTTGTTATTTGTAAGCCTTGGCTTGATGTTTATTAGATAATATCATCCTCTTCCCAAAGGTTGGAGTTTCAGAGTACCTAGTGGGAAATGATGAAACATGCATGGCTTCTAGGAGGACCCAAGAGGGATCCTTGCCCTTGTCACTTACCAGTCGTGTCATAGCAACAAGAAAGTCAGTGGTTAAGATGCGCTGATGTCATGCTCGTTGCTGGGAATTGTCCTCAGTACCTTTGTGGTATTGCCTGTAATTCTCACAAGGTAATAAAGTCATAACACTGTCTCCATTTTACATAGGAACATATTGAGGCATTGGGTAACACACCTTCTCTCAACGCCATTACCTATAAAACAGGGGATATTAGTCAGGGTTCTCCAGAGAAACAGAACCAATAGGATATATATAGAGAGAGAGATAAGAGGAGATTGATTATGGGGACTGGCTCACATAATTATACAAGCTAAGTCCCACAATCTGCCACCAGTGAGCTGGAGAACCAGGAAACCAGTGATGTAATTCAGTCCAGATTGCAAGGCTCAAGCAACTGAACCTCTGATAACTGATCACCAAGGACAGGAGAAGATGGGTGCCCCAGATCAAGAAGAGAGAAGATGACCTTGTGCTCCCTGTGTCTTTTTGTTCTATTTGGGTCCTCAGAGGGTTAAATGATGCCCACCTACACTGAAAAGGGTGATCTTTACTCAGTCTACCAACTGAGATTGAAATTCTAATCCCTTCTGGAGACACCATCACAGACACGCCAAGAAATAATATCTTAACAGCTATTTGGGTATCCCTTCATCTTGTCAAGTTGACACATAAAATTAACCATCAGGCAGGGCAATAATATATTCCAAATTCTGATGATAATATACAATAATTAAGTCTAAACCACCAAGCAATGCCTTTTTCTCACAGTATGTACTGAGGAAGTATTCATTCTTTTTCTTCTTCCTTTGAGGAGTCAGGTTTCCATAACTGATAGCTCTGATAGTACAACCTTCCAAAAAATTTAAATAAAATATCCATGTGAAGAGAAGAAGAGAAATTAAAGCAACATATTCATTGTTCTCACAACCTTTTGACTTGATAGCCAGATGGGGAATCTTGCAGAAACAATGCTCTTGGAGGGGATGGGTCTGTTGGAACCACACTATCCATATTCACCAACCTTACTCCAGTCAAGTGAAAGATCCTAACAGTACTTGCAATGAAAGAGCAACCTTCCAAAAATAATGCAAAAGTCAGATGATGCAGACAGATGTCTGCAACTTGGTGGTCCCAGAAGTACACCTTGAACAAAGATTGGCTCAGAGGTAAAGAATCCATCTGCAATGCAGGAGACACAGGAGACACAGGTTTGATCCTTGAGTCAGGAAGACCCCCTGGAGGAGAAAATGGGAATCCACTACAGTATTCTTGCCTGGAAAGTTCCATAGATAGAGGAGCCTGGCAGGCTACAGTCCATAGGGTTGCAAAGAGTTGGACATAACTGAGCAACTGAGGATGCACCTTTCCATTCAGATGGGGAGAGTTCTCAGGAAGCACCATAAATGAATGGGGAATTGAGGTGAGGGTGGAAGGAACACAGTGAATCATGCATTGATGAGCAAGTCACTTCTGCAAGCAAGTGGGAGGTGGGGCAGGAGGGAGTCCATACCACTGAGGACTGAACAGGTCCAGAGATAATTATTGCTGAGTTATGTCACCCAAAGTTAAGGACACTGGGGTGAAAATCCACCACTTCTGAATGTCATCAGTTGAGGGTTTTCCTCAGGGGAGCTGCACCCCAGCAATCTGGCTACCTCTGCCCAGCAGTTTGGGGAGGAAAGGACTCAGCTAGAGTCCCAGATATTTTCTGCAGACAGGCCTCAGGCTAAGGAAATGGTGAGTGATGAAGAGAAAGGGACCAGACAGCAGCAGTCCTAGCTGTAAATAAATGAGGTGACAGGTGGGTTTAATATAGCAAGGCAGCAACTGCAGCCAAGACTAGCCTCGCCACAGTTACATTATAAATATTATTACCAAAATGCACATTAAAATGAAAATAACCTTCAGTATGTAGGTGGGGAGACAGAACAATTATTAAACTGAGGGACATAACAACTCATTGGAACAGGTGTTCGGCTTTCTTCCCTCAGGTTTTTTTATTTTTTTGTATTAAATTTTATTAAAGTACAGTTGCTTTACAATTTCTGTTAGTTTCTACTGTACATCAAAGGGAATCAGATATATAGATAGATATTGATCGAAGACAGGAGGAGAAAGGGACAACCGAAGACAAGATGGTTGGATGGCATCACTGACTCGACAGACATGAGTTTGAGCAAGCTCTGGGTGATGGTAAAAGACAAGGAAGCCTGACGTGCTGCAGTCCGTGGGGTTGCAAAGCGTCGGACATGACTGAGCAACTGAACAACAACAAATATATATATATATGATTTCTTTCTGAAGCTTTTTTAAAAATGTGCAGTAAAGAGGTTTTTTGCAATGAAGGAATTTCGCCAAATGCCCTCTGTAGCTTCCTATAGGAAGATCATCTGAAATGTTGAGTAAGCTAAATAAAATATGCTTTGTATACATACAGAATGTACTAAAAAGGAGAAATAAATCTAAGTCCTTAATTTTTATCCATTATAATTGTTTTTAATGTCATGTATTTAATTGCAAGTTTATATTTCTGTTTCAATACTGGTTTTTATAATCCAGCTCTCAATGCCTCACTTTTCTGATTTCAAATCCTACACTCAATTGCTCTGTCTTTGAGAGAGTTTACTTGGTTGCTTGGATAGGCCCCTGTGAGGCTTTTGATTATCCAAGTTCTATTTTCAGTAAGACAAAGCATTTTCTCCTCTCTTCTATTTTTAAAAATTTTCCTTTATTTTCTGTTTTTAACTGTGGTAAAAAAAAAAAAAAAATATATATATATATATATATATACACACACACACACACACATGAATAAAGCGAACCATCCTCACCATTTCCAAGTGCACTGGTCAGCTGTGTTAGATATATTCACACAGTTGTGCAGCCATCACCAACATCCTTCCACAGAACATTTTTTATCTTACAAGACAGAAGCTTCATGCCTGTTGAATCACAATACCCCATTTCCTCTCCCTCCAGACCTAGCAACCACCATTTTACTCTTTGTATCTATAAATGAGACTCTTGTAAACACCTCATATGAGTAGAATCATACCCTAGCCCATTTGCTTTTTGTAACTGACTTCCCTCACTTCGTTTGCCATCCTTAGGGTTCATCCAGGTGGTAGCATGTGTCAGCGTTTCTTTCCTTTTTGAGGCTGACTACTACTCCATCGCATGGATGGACTGCCTTTCTTCCCCCATCCATCTGCCGATGCTCACCTGGGAGCCTCCATCTTCTGGCCATTGTGCAAAATGCTGCTGTGAACACAGGTGTCCCGTCTCTCATTTTTGCAGGTGGGGAGACCGAGTCTGAGTGACGTGATGAAATGACTGTCTGGTTCCAATGGCCTCAGGCAGCAGGACTTGGGCTCTGCTCCAAGATGCCTGAGAACCTGTCCTTCCCATCCATTTAACCAACACGTGCTTTTTGGATTAGTTCCTGTCGCCAGGCCCTCTGAAAGATGCTGGGGATGGAGAAGTAAGTAAAACAGACTCAGTCCTTGCCCTTTCCATGTTCCAAGGAGGAAACAGATGACAAACTGGCAAAAAAAAAAAAAATAGACTGTGATATGTTCTATGAAAAAAAAGATGTTGGGCTCTGTCACAGCTGAGCAGAACCTCTTTACAAAGGGACTTCTTCTTCAAGGGCATGACCCTTGAGCAGAAACCCAAAGGATGAGAAAAAGCCAGGCAGAAGAGAAGCAGAGAAAGAGGCTTCCAGACAGAAGGAGCAGCAAGCATGCCTCTAGGATGGATGCAGGCTTGGTGAAACCAAGGAACACACATGATTGCCATGTAGCCAGAGCATCTCGAGCAAGGAGTTTAGGAGTGTGATATGAGGATGAAGAAGAGGCAGATGCTAAGTTACACAGGGGCTCTACTGAGGCTTTTATCCTAAGAGCAACAGGAAGCACTGGCAGGGTTTCAAGTGTTAGAATGCTGTAATCTGATTAACGTTCACCACTCTGGCTCTGTTACACTTTATTAATAATCACCATCATTAGTAACTTTTACTCTATACTTCCCACATGTCAGATATTGGTTTAAGCTTATATTAACATCTTTAATTCTTACAACTCTCCTAAGAAACTATTCTTATCTGAGACACAGAAAGGTTAAGCAATTTGCCCAAGGTCACACAGCTGAGAAATAGTAGAAATAAAATCCCAACCTTTGAAATTTGACTCCAATAACCATCTACTTAGTGAAGACAGAAAGTCAGTAAAAATATTTGGATATAAATCTGTTTGGATGAAGCTTTTCATTTGTTTATTTTACAAAGACTTGTTGAACTGGGGCTTTTTGGACAATAAAAAGAGTGCCATCTTATAGTTATGAAAGGTTTCCTGGTTAATACCTGTTTTGTTTTTCAACATTTATTTAAGTATCTACTTGCATTCTCTGCCCCCTTTATTTTTTTCATGGTGTTGCTGTTGTTTTATTTTTATTTATTTATTTTTAGGCCGTGCCATGTGGCAAGAGGGATCTCAGTTCCCTGGACCAGGTATTGAACTTGTGCCCCCTGCGTTGAGAGGGAAGAGTTTTAACACTGCACCATCAGGGAAGTCCCTGGTTAGCACAGTGTTTTTATATATAGATACTATTATTCGGTTTGATCCTCTCAGTGACATAAAGATGCATGTTGCTAGATGCTGGTGAGCAGGAAGGAAAGCTGCTTTCCACACCTGCCATTTCCTCCAAGTGAAGGCAGGTCACACCGCCGGTTTCTCTTTTCAGTGTCTCCTTCACTGCTCCTTGGGCAAGTCTAGAGACACGTTATGAGCAAGTTACAAGGAGAAACTCGAGCCAGCCTAGCTCATGCACTGCCTCTTCTTTTCTTGAGAGCAGGCTGCCAGCAGATAGCTGGAGGTCTTGATTGTTCTTGGACCCAGGGAACTCGGCAGTAGAGGCTGAGAAGAATGCCAGACCTCGAAGTCTGGTGACCAGGGAACTGAGCCCAACTCATTCCCTGGATCTGAGTTAGAAGCTTCAGTGACTGAGACCTGCCATCTCCCTGCACTGATGCAGGGCCAGGGGGATGTTCTGACTTTTCTATCCCAGTGTGGATTTCTTTTCTTCATTCCTCAGCTTGTTTAGAACTCAGGGAAGACAGGCATTGCATCCTCTGACTTGCCAATTCCAACTCTAGGCATATAATGATGACTGAGGAATTTGGGAGTCACTTTTAATCTTCAAAGAGCTTCAAGGACCCCCATCAAGTCACACAACTCACCAGGGACAACTGACATCAAGCCCATACCTGTCCTCTGTGCCCCAGGGACTTAATAAGCCAATGAAGCAATGAGCACATACAGAGCTCTTGGGGCTTCCCTCATGGCACAGTGGTCAAGAATCTGCCTGCCAATGGAGGAGACGCAGGAGACGCAGATCCGATCCACCCTGGAGGAAACAACAGCAACCACTCCAGAACTCTTGCCTGGGGAACCCCATGGACAGAGGAGCCCGGCCGGCCACAGTCCATGGGATTGCAAGGAGTTGGACACACGCTCTAGAGCTCTTGGCTTCTCCAAGCCCCCTGGGTGCCCACCACAATGGCACACATTTCAAAAGAGTCAGATGGAGAGCCCTCCTGGCTCAGCCGCAAGGGTTTCCACAAGGCAGAAGCCCCTCTGGCTCAACTCTGAAACACAGCTTCTCCAGCTTTTCTAGCCCAGAGCCCTAATTGCTCCAGGCATCGTGAGCCCAGTGCCGAAATCACCATCAATAATTTAAGTAGCCAGAGAAGCTGAGTGCCTACTGTTTTGCAAGAACACTGCCCTTTCTGCGGCTCATAGCCCTTCAACCCTCTGCAGTCTTGTCAAGGCAACTGTTTTCCCCAACAGGTGGGAAGCAGTCAGTCTTAAACCTGGAATACCATTTTCTCTCTTGCCAGAAAGAAGTAAAAATAAACACTGTCAATGGTAGATGACATCAGATCACACTGGAATATTATTATCCAAAGGGCAGAAGGTGGAGCCAAATGTCACAATACTGGGAGGAAAGATTGCTTTTTGGATGTGGACATCTGTGGTCTCCCCTGATACCTCATATGCTGCCAAATGCTTGATTGCTGTAGAGAAGATCATGGCCTTAGGAGAATCTTATTTGGCTTCATTTCTTGACATTTTTTCCCCCCTTGTTCTCTTTTGTAAGAGAAAAAATGGGAAATAAGTTCCAATTTTTAAAAACAAACCTAATCTTTGGATATTCATTAAAATAGTTGCTTTTACTGTGAATGAGAAGGGGCTTTCTGAAATGTTGTCTAATTGCATTGTATACACTATATTGGGAGAATGAAGTGAAGCAAAAGAATATAGGGGTAGGGGATTAAGAGGTACAAACAACTATGTATAAAATAAGCTACAAGGATACATTGTAAAACACGGAGGATATAGCCAAAATTTTATAACTATAAATGGAGTCTAACCTTTAAAAATTGTGATTCACTATATTGTACACTCTTGCCATCTCTTGTTTGACCACTTCCAATTTGCCTTGATTTATGGACCTGACATTCCAGGTTCTTATGCAATATTGCTGTTTACAGCATCGGACCTTGCTTCTATCACCAGTCATATCCACAGTTGGGTATTCTTTCTGCTTTGGCTCCATCCCTTCATTCTTTCTGGAGTTATTTCTCCACTGATCTCCAGTAGCATATTGGGCCCCTACTGACCTGGGGAGTTTCTCTTTCAGTATCCTATCATTTTGCCTTTTCATACTGTTTGTGGGGCTCTCAAGGCAAGAATACTGAAGTGATTTGCCATTCCCTTCTCCAGTGGACCACATTCTGTCAGACCTCTCCACCATACCCGCCCGTCTTGGGTTGCCCCATGGGTATGGCTTAGTTTCATTGAGTTAGACAAGGCTGTGGTCCTAGTGTGATTAGATTGACTAGTTTTCTGTGAGTATGGTTTCAGTGTGTTTGCCCTCTGATGCCCTCTTGCAACACCTACCATCTTACTTGGGTTTCTCTTACCTTGGGCGTGGGGTATCTCTTCACGGCTGCTCCAGCAAAGCGCAGCCATTGCTCCTTACTGTGGACGAGGGGTATCTCCTCACCGCCGCCCTTCCTGACCTTCAATGTGGGATAGCTCCTCTAGGCCCTCCTGCGCCCACACAGCCATGGCTCCTTGGATGTGGGGTTGGTCCTCCCTGCCACCGCCCCCGGCCTTGGTCGTGCGATTGCTCCTCCCCGCCGCCGCAAGTGTGAATGTTGACATTCTAGGAATCAGCGAACTGAAATGGACTGGAATGGGTGAATTTAACTCAGATGACCATTATATCTACTACTGCAGGCAGGAATCCCTCAGAAGAAATGGAGTGGCCATCATGGTCAACAAAAGAGTCCAAAATGCAGTACTTGGATGCAATCCCAAAAACGACAAAATAATCTCTGTTCATTTCCAAGGCAAATCACTCAATATCACAGTAATCCAAGTCTATGCCCCAACCAGTAATGCTGAAGAAGCTGAAGTTGAATGGTTCTATGAAGACCTACAAGACCTTTTAGAACTAACACCCAAAAAAGATGTCCTTTTCATTACAGGAGACTGGAATGCAAAAGTAGGAAGTCAAGAAACACCTGGAGTAACAGGCAAATTTGGCCTTGGAATACGGAATGAAGCAGGGCAAAGACTAATAGAGTTTTGCCAAGAAAATGCACTGGTCATAACAAACACCCTCTTCCAACAACACAAGAGAAGACTCTACACATGGACATCACCAGATGGTCAACACCGAAATCAGATTGATTATATTCTTTGCAGCCAAAGATGGAGAAGCTCTATACAGTCAGCAAAAACAAGACCAGGAACACCTTATTGCCAAATTCAGACTTAAATTGAAGAAAGTAGGGAAAACCACTAGACCATTCAGGTATGACCTAAATCAAATCCCTTATGATTATACAGTGGAAGTGAGAAATAGATTTAAGGGCCTAGATCTGATAGATAGAGTGCCTGATGAATATGGAATGAGGTTCATGACATTGTACAGGAGACAGGGATCAAGACCATTCCCATAGAAAAGAAATGCAAAAAAACATGTGAATGCAGAGTTCCAAAGAATAGCAAGAAGAGATAAGAAAGCCTTCTTCAGCGATCAGTGCAAAGAAATAGAGGAAAACAACAGAATGGGAAAGACTAGGGATCTCTTCAAGAAAATCAGAGATACCAAAGGAACATCTCATGCAAAGATGAGCTTGATAAAGGACAGAAATGGTATGGACCTAACAGAAGCAGAAGATATTAAGAAGAGATGGCAAGAATACACAGAACTGTACAAAAAAGATCTTCACAAAAAAAAAAAAAAAAGATCTTCACGACCCAGATAATCACGATGGTGTGATCACTGACCTAGAGCCAGACATCCTGGAATGTGAAGTCAAGTGGGCCTCAGAAAGCATCACTATGAACAAAGCTAGTGGAAGTGATGGAATTCCAGTTGAACTATTCCAAATCCTGAAAGATGATTCAGTGAAAGTGCTGCACTCAATATGCCAGCAAATTTGGAAAACTCAGCAGTGGCCACAGGACTGGAAAAGGTCAGTTTTCATTCCAATCCCAAAGAAAGGCAATGCCAAAGAATGCTCAAACTACCGCACAATTGCACTCATCTCACACGCTAGTAAAGTAATGCTCAAAATTCTCCAACCCAGCCTTCAGCAATATGTGAACCGTGAACGTCCTGATGTTCAAGCTGGTTTTAGAAAATGCAGAGGAACCAGAGATCAAATTGCCAACATCCACTGGATCATAGAAAAAGCAAGAGAGTTCCAGAAAAACATCTATTTCTGCTTTATTGACTATGCCAAAGCCTTTGACTATGGGGATCAACTGTGGAAAATTCTGAAAGAGATGGGAATACCAGACCACCTGATCTGCCTCTTGAGAAATTTGTATGCAGGTCAGGAAGCAACAGTTAGAACTGGGCATGGAACAACAGACTGGTTCCAAATAGGAAAAGGAGTTGGTCAAGGCTGTATATTGTCACCCTGTTTATTTAACTTATATGCAGAGTACATCATGAGAAATGCTGGACTGGAAGAAACACAAGCTGGAATCAAGATTGCCGGGAGAAATATCAATAACCTCAGATATGCAGATGACATAGCAGAAAGTGAAGAGGAACTCAAAAGCCTCTTGATGAAGGTGAAAGTGGAGAGTGAAAAAGTTGGCTTAAAGCTCAACATTCAGAAAACGAAGATCATGGCATCCGGTCCCATCACTTCATGGGAAATAGATGGGGAAACAGTGGAAACAGTGTCAGACTTTATTTTTCTGGGCTCCAAAATCACTACAGATGGTGACTGCAGCCAAGAAATTAAAAGACGCTTACTCTTTGGAAGGAAAGTTATGACCAACCTAGATAGCATATTCAAAAGCAGAGACATTACTTTGCCAACAAAGGTTCGTCTAGTCAAGGCTATGGTTTTTCCTCTGGTCATGTATGGATGTGAGAGTTGGACTGTGAAGAAGGCTGAGCGCTGAAGAATTGATGCTTTTGAACTGTGGTGTTGGAGAAGACTCTTGAGAGTCCCTTGGACTGCAAGGAGATGCAACCAGTCCATTCTGAAGGAGATCAGCCCTGGGATTTCTTTGGAAGGAATGATGCTAAAGCTGAAACTCCAGTACTTTGGCCACCTCATGTGAAGAGTTGACTCGTTGGAAAAGACTCTGATGCTGGGAGGGATTGGAGGCAGGAGGAGAAGGAGACGACAGAGGATGAGATGGCTGGATGGCATCGCTGACTCAATGGACATGAGTCTGAGTGAACTCCAGGAGTTGGTGATGGACAGGGAGGCCTGGCATGCTGCGATTCATGGGGTTGCAAAGAGTCGGACACGACTGAGCAACTGATCTGATCTGATATTGTACACTTGTAACATATAATATTGTACATCAGAGATACTTTAATGAAAAGAAAAGATTCCGATTAAAATGATAATCTATTTCTAGAATAATAACAGCAAAATGACTGCATGTACATGGTTTTGATGGGCATCTAACCGCCTTTCTTCCATATAGGTCAGGTAATGATACTTTACTCCATACAACCTTTAATGAGTCTGAATACTGCAGGGTAAAATATTGAAGTCATGGTTCACAGTGCCTTGAATCTTCTCAAATGTTGACTGTATCTCCCCTACCCTGGACAAAAATCCCAATTACGGACCAGTCTTCAGAATAAACCATATAGGACTTTTACAAAATCTGACTCCAATAAAATATTCAAGACTCAACTTCCAAAATATGTCTCCCCGTCTCCTTACCCTTCCCTACTTGATGTCCCTGAAGAAGGAGATGTGTCTGCAGTCAGGATGTGTCTGGCTCCCAGGCATCTTCACCCACACACCTGGACAGAATACCTGAGGCTTTGTGGATCTTTCTCTCTCTCTCTCTCTCTGTCTCTTCGTGTGTCTCTTTCTCCTTCTCTGATGCTCTGGTCTCTCTACAAGGTCGCTAAAGGAGGTTCTTTCCAACCTGGCCTCAGATGTCACATGGCTTCAATTCTGCCACATTCTATTAGCCAAGGGACTCCCCAAGCCTGCCTAGGTTTAAGGGGAGGGACAGAAATGCTCCCTCTTAATAGATGGTGTGTCCAAGAATGTGTGGACATGTTTAAAAGCCACCACGTATGATCACCCATTGACTGAACACCCTCTGTGCCCAGAAGCTGCACATAACCCTGTAATGATCTTTTTTTTTTAAGATTTTTATTTTATATTAGACAATAGTTGGTTTGGCTTGGTGGTAAAGAATCCTCCTGCCAATGCAGGAAATGCAGGTTCATAGGTTCAAACCCTGGCTCAGCAAGATGCCCTGGAGAAGGAAATGGCAACCCCACTCCACTACTCTTGCCTGGAAATTTTCATGAACAGAGGAGCCTGGTGGGCTACAGTCCATGGGGCCACAAAGAGTTAGTCACAACTGAGTGACTAAGCACAGCACTAGTCAATGAATGCTTGAATGAATGAACATTGGATTTCAAATCCTTCAAACATTCTATAGTGTCTAACACATCTTAAATAGCACAAACTTTTCTCCTGGGCACTAGACACTGTTTTTATATTTTCAGTTGCTGGCCTGGATTATTTATTTATACAAGTATGTCTCCAACTTGGACCTATTTTAGACTATCATCTAGAACCTTCTGCCAGGAGCTAAGGGGAAGCAGTGGACAAGCCCAGCACAGTCCCTGTCATCAGAGAGTTTATATTGTAAAAAAGGAAGATGACATAAAGAGACAATATCATGGGTTAATTAACTATAGGTGTGGCAAACATCATAAAGGGTAATCTTGGGGTTGTGATCGAAATAGAATTTTTTCCTTCAACGATAACACTGTTACCAGGAGTTTCATTATGGCTTAGAGAGGAGCTGGTGCCCCATCTCTGCTAACAACACCAGCGTCCAGGCAACTGAAGGTAACCAGATCCCTTGGAATAAGGTTGGCAGCACTGCCTATGGGTGTCTGTTCTGCGGTTATTAGATTGTGATTACAGCATTATGGTGAATCAATGGAATTGATCACTGGTCAAAGCCCAATTTCTCAACCGTGGCTCTAATGACATTTGGGCAGGATTATTCTTTGTTGTGGGCTCCCCAGGTGGTTCAGTGGGTAAAGAATCCACCTGCAATGCAGGAGATGCAGGTTCAATCCCTGGGTCAGGAAGATCCCCTGGAGGAGGGCATGGCAGTCCACTCCAGTATTCTTGCCTGGAGAATCCCATGGATAGAGGAGCCTGGCGGGCTACAGTCAGGTGGCAAAGAGTCAGACATGACTGAAGTGACTGAGCGCATTCTTTGTTGTAGAGGCTGCCCTGTGTATTGGAGAATGTTCAGGACACCCTTGGAGAAGGAAATGGCAACCCACTGCAGTGTTCTTTCCTGGAGAATCCCAGGGACAGGGGAGCCTGGTAGGCTGCCATCTATGGGGTCACACAGAGTTGGACATGACTGAAGTGACTGAGCGCATTCTTTGTTGTAGAGGCTTCCCTGTGTATTGGAGAATGTTCAGGACACCCTACACCTCAACACACTATGTGCCAAGAGCAACACCCATCAGGGGTGACGATCAGAAATGTCTCCTGTTGCTGTCAAATGTCCTTTGGAGGACTCAGCGTACTAGGATTGGAGACAAACAGATACTGGGGCAAACCTAAGGACTTCTGATTCCTACCTGTGAGGACTTGGAAAAGTCACTTAATCAGCCAAGGCTCAGTAATAGCATCCACGAAATGGGCATATGCAAGATGATCTCCTCATAAGGTTTGCATAAGAACTTCAGTAGCTCTTGCTAACATTTATTAAGTATTCATGATAAGCCTGGCGCACTATTAAGAGGCTCTGCACATTAATTCATGGAACCCCACAGAAATCTCACATGGTCACTATGATATTTTTTATCTCCATATCCCACACAAGGAAAGTGAGAGACTGTAGCCCTCTGGTCCATGCTCTGCCAAGTGCTTTATAGAGATGACACGCTATTTTTAGCCACAATATGCACCATTACCAGCCTTGTCCCAGATGGCCATTACTTGCCTGACAGATCCATCCACCAGAGTTATAAGAGGCTTTCTGAGAGATCAAGTAAAATAGCAGGTTCATGGGAAAGTTAGAAATCATGGACTATGTTCTCTGTTCTTGGCACCATGTCAAGCGTTGGGAGTCTAGAGTTGAACAAAGCCCGTGCCCTGTCCCAAGCCTGCTGAGTTCCCTCTGAACTCTAAACAGAGGGTTCACGCTCTCTCCACCACGCCACAGACGTCCCATGGGTGCTTGGACACCAGCAGGATCCCGTGTCCTGAAGCTGGTGGGTCAGAAGGAATCAGAGAACACACCTGACCACCCTGTGACAGCCTGACAGTCCAGTCTTGAGAAAGCCTTAGAGGAAGAGGGACTGGATCAAGGAAATCAGCTAATGAAGATGTTACAAGTCCCTGGGAGGGGAAGGGATGCCTTCATCAGGCATGAACCATGTGGCTTGGAAAGGGAAATAATTATGAGTCAGTTTCACCATCAACAAAATCATGACAATGGTACTAATTTATCCAGATGCCATAAAGATTGAACAGGATCAAATCAGACAGTGCATGTATCAGAGGACAACAATGAATCCTCAATCAGTTTCAGCTACTATTATAATTACCATAAAGCACAGAGTAGGTCTGAAAGCCTGGTAGTTTTCTTGCCCAGTACCTTTCTCTAATGCTTCCGATCTCTCTCCTATGCCCTGAGGATCATGTTATTGTAAACATTGACCTAATAAAGTTGCACAGAAACCTCGTTTCATACATCGAAGCAAAGTAAAGCAAAACAAAGTCCAAAAAGGCGAAGCAATTCTCTTTCATGTTTTGCAAGTTCCACTGGGATTTCCTTTCCCAACGAAGATATTCTATTTCTATTCCAGGAAATAAAGATATTGAAAATAAGAAAGTTCCCCTTAAGATTCGCTATTCAGTAGCTCAGCAGTTTTGCCTTTTTATTTTCTCATTTCCCCGTATATCATCTGACTTATATTCACCCTCCTGTGTTCTCTTGCCAAGAACATGCTGAGTACATTTAAAGAGGGAAAAATAACCACTCAGAGCATCCAAATCTAATAAACATTGGGTCTCTTATTTATTTATACAGCAAATAATCATTGTCTACCTACTACGTGTTGGGTATGTTCTGGGCACTCAGGAAACACATCTTGTTTTTTTTAAGTCTCTGCTCTAATGGAGCTCCTACTTGAGTCCGGGAGGGACACAAGCAAACAAATAAGCAATATGATTTCAACTAGCAGAACACTGAAGTGGGTAGCTATTCCTTTCTCCAGGGGATCTTTCCCATCCAGGGATTGAACCCGGGGACCTGCATTGGAGGCAGATTCTTTACCACTTGAGTCACTACATGTACGCATGCGTGCTCAGTCATGTCTGACTCTTTGCAACCCCACGAACTGTAGCCCACCAGGCTCCTCTGTCCATGGGATTCTCCAGGCAAGAAGACTGGAGTGGGTAGCCATTCCCTTCTCCAGGGGATCTTCCCACCCAGGGATCAAGCCCGCGTATCCTGCATTGAAGGCAGATTCTTTACCATCTGAGCCACTACATGCTAGCCTGAATGCTCAGTGGTGTCTGACTCTTTGTGACCCCATGGACTGTAGCTCACCAGGCTCCCCTGTCCCTGGGATTCTCCAGGCAAGAACACTGGAGTGGGTTGCCATTTCCTTCTCCAATGCATGAAAGTGAAAAGTGAAAGTGAAGTCACTCAGTCGTGTCCAATCCTGCAGCCCAATACTGAAGGCTATTCATACCAGAAGTATTAATGGCAAAGACTGATGGGAAGAGAGTGGAGCTTCCTGAGACAGGGAGAGAATAGGAAAGCCTTTTCTGCAGAAGTGGTCTTTGAGTTTAAACTTAATGAGCTCAGAAAGCAAGCCATAGGAGGGACTTGCCTGGAGGTCCAGTGTCTAAGACTCTGAGCTCCCAATGAAGGGTGCCAGGGTTTGAACCCTGGTCCAGGAACTAGATCCCAAGCCCACAACTAAAGATCCTGTAAGCTGAGACAAAGATAGAAGATCCTGAGTCCTGCTAATACCCAGTGCAGCCAAAAAAAAAAAGCCATAGGAAGCTCTGGGAAGGGCAGTTCAGGTAGAGAGAAAGCAGTGAAGCTCCCAATGTTAGAAGAACAGCAATCCTTACATTGCACAAGAATGAGAAAGAACACAGGGGTAGGTGGTGACCCTGGAGAGGAGCAAGGGAAGGTCACACAACACATCCTAGGCCATGGTAAGAATCACTTTTATCCTAAGAGAGATGAATGGATAATTTAAGAGGAACCAGGGGACTTCCCTGGTGGTCCAGTTGTTAAGGCTCTGCCCTCCCACTTCAGGGGGTCCAATCCCTGGTTGGGGAACTGCATACTATGAGGCATGCCCCCCCGCAAAAAGAATAAGATAACAGCAGAAAAAAAAAAAAAGAGGAACCATAGAAGGTGCTCAGGGAACAGCTTTACATTACAAACAATCAGATGGAACACTCAGATGGGCTGATACACAGGGAAGGAAATAAATATGATGAGGACAGGTCAGGTGCTATTAGCCAGAGATGACAGTGCCAGGCAAGGGTCACAAAGAAGATGTGCCCACATTTGGGATGACTAGAGTCAGAAGATTAGCAGCCAGACTAGAGGTAAGAGAAAATAAAGGCAGAACAGTTTTGTCTGAGCCATAGCATGGACGGTGACACCGTTTCCTGAGATGAGGGAGATTAGAGGAAGAATGGGTTTCGGAGAGCAGGGATGCAAGCTGCAACTCAAGATGCCTGTTTTGAACAGATGACGTGAGAAGGAAACTGACTAAACACCCCTGAGAGCTGGCAGGAGTCACTGGGCATGTCCGTACGGGGTTCAGTGGAGATGTTCAAGCTCTAGCATCTGCTGACTCATTGACTAAGTGAGCTTTTATTAACAGTAAGCATGTGGCATGCACCTGGAACAGCACACAGTAGGACTCAGGGAAAGAAAAATGCTAAAGACACATCCTCTGCCCTCAGGGTGTTTACAGTGGAGAAAAGACACTGACTTTTATGAAAGATGAGCAGGAGAGAATGAATTTTTCAAAGAGAAGTAAAAATGTATGTGTCTTGGAGAAAACAGCAGGAAGTGAGAGACGGAGGGGACATTTTGCCAGGAGTTGAGAGATGATGAAAGCTGAATTGGGTGTTAGATGAAGAACTGGAGTTCCTCGGTTGGGAAAGAAGAGGCAGATGAAAGAGGATTCCTGAAAGTGATAAAGACATGGTGTACGGGTGCCAGCAAGCCCCAAACCTGCAGGGTGGGCTGGTGACCTGACCACAGGAGCGTCAACGGTGCAGACAAAGTCTGAAGTCAGTCTGGGGGAGAATGATCTCCTGTTCAAGCACACAAGTGGTTTTGTTCTACTCCGACCTTCAGCTGATTACACGAGGCCCATCCACATTAGGGAGAGCAACAGTAAGAGCGTGAGCCAACCTAACACTCTGCACGGGAGCAGAAAGTCCTGGCTGGAGCTGAGAAAACACATGATCAATACTTGGATACTGGAACAACCACGCAGGGGCATAGGTAGTATTTAAAAGCCTAAGTATAAATAGCATTTAAAATAGTCAACAATACATAGATAGCAAAGAATTCTGGTTCGGAAACTGTGTTTGGGGGAATGTAAACAGGAGGTGCTACGAAAGGTGGAAGAGAAAGTGAAGAAGGAGGAAGAAGGAGGTGCCAGAAGCGGTCACAACCACAATGTTGTTCTTGTTACAATTACCTGAATGGCACCTGGGGGCAAGGTGATGCGATGAAGAAAAGAGCACTGAATGTGAAGGCAGAGAACTTGAACTTGAGGCTTGGTTCTGACAACAAGCAGTCGTAACCTTGAATAAATCACGTCTCCTTTCTGGGATCCAGAGTCTTGCTTTCTCACACAAGGGAGTCAGGGCACACACACACACAAAAAACCGCAAGCGTCTCTCCCTGCACTAACATTTAGTAGCTTGATGCAAATTAAAAGTAAACAAGGAACCATTTTAAATCTCTGCTACCTGCAGTCCAGGTAAAGCATCAGATTGCAAAAGCAAGAAGATTCAAAAATGAACTGGAGGCTGTAAATGAGAAGCATCCACCCACAATTGACTCCATGTGGCCTGAGGGATGCAGGCACCTTGGAGCCAGAATGAATGTTCTCCTTTAAGAACACCTGTGGGGACCCCCGTCTCCACTTATAATCATGTCCATTAATTTATTCAAGCTGCTTGCACTATTCTTTTCCTATTGTCCGGAATCCATCAAATTATTCTGTCCTCTCACAAGAACTGCTGATAGCAACTGATCGATTACTTTGTTTACAGAGCTTTGCAGTGTCCCAGCTTTAAAATAAAATTAAAATAGAAAAAAAAAAAAAAAGTCCTAAAACAACCCTGCAGCAATCGGGAAATTAATCGTATGCTGGTTTCCAAAACATGCTTGAGGCTGAGATTAAAAAACATCAGCAACCACTGCCCCCCTCAAAGGATCATAGCATATAAGGGCCTCCGCTCACCACCAGAAAATTATTCTGGCGTTTCCAGTGGAAACCAAGCCACTCCAGGAAGCATTCCCCACACCACTCAGCTTCCACACTGATGGGAACCTGTGGGTCACGGTTGCACAAAACAGAGCAATTTGGAAGCCATTCTGATAAATGAAGCCTCCTTTTCAGAGACAGCTGGACACACAGGTGCTGTCACTTCTAAGTGTATCTAAATTGTCCAGCACGGTTCAGGCGTCATTTAAGTTCTAGGAATGTTTTGTCTGATTCTGAAACAGGGAGCCGCTTAAAATATAGGTCTTCAATTTAAGGGGGAACACCCCCCTCCCCGACTAAATCCACATTCCATTCAAGTAAGAGCCCTATTGCCCTAGATGACATGGTCAATAAATTGCTGTGACTAATAGGAAAACACAGACACCTAAGAGGGCTCTTCCTGACAATGACTGGTTGTCAGTCTTCCAGTCTGAGCGGGACCAGGGCAATAAGCCTAGAAACATCTTTTTGTGGACAAAGGTACATGTATTCAAAGCTGTGGTTTTTCCAGTGGTCATGTATGGATGTGAGAGTTGGACTATAAAGAAAGCTGAGCACCAAAGAATTGATGCTCTCGAACTGTGGTGTTGAAGAAGATTCTTGAGAGTCGCTTGGACTGCAAGGAGATCCAACCAGTCCATTCTAAAGGAAATCAGTCCTGAATATTCATTGGAAGGACTGATGCTGAAGCTTAAGCTCCAACACTTTGGCCACTTGATGTGAAGAGCTGACTCATTTGAAAAGACCCTGATGCTGGGAAAAATTGAGGGCAGGAGGAGAAGGGGGCGACAGGATGAGATGGTTGGATAGCACCACCGACTCAATGGACAAGAGTTTGAGCAGGCTCCGGGAGACAGTGAGGGCGGGGAGCCTGGCGTGCTGCAGTCCATGGGGTCACAGTGCGTTGGACACGACTGAGCGACTGAGCGACCACAAGGCAGGAAGGAAACCTGGAACTGCGGTGCTTCTTTTACTTGGCGCCGGCCTCTGATGCCTGGCCAGACCTTTCAGGATAGAGAACATCGCCTAGGCAGTGATACCTTCAGCAGGTTTGCACTCACTCAGAGTGTGGGTCCATAGCCCTGTCCTGCCGCCCGGTGGCTTTGGAGCACCCCGCAAGCTCCTTAACTTCTCTGCATTGTAATTTTCTCATCTCTAAAATGAAGGAAACAAAACACTTCACATTCCCATAGAGCTCATTTTCAAAGCCCCAGCACGTTCCATCTTGTTCTTCAAGTATCAATTTGCTTCTTGTCACTATGATATTAAATGCCCAAGGGCCCTCAAAAATTAACATTTTATGAATTAGGAAAGTTTAGAGAAATTAGGAGAGTGTGCCAGAATCTAACAGTCAGTTTGTATCAGAGTCTGACTAGAACTCAGGGTATCTAATATTAATATCAATTTTAATATTAATAATTATAATAACATGAATTGAGTGCAGCATTTCAAACTTGATTATACAGTTAATTAGTTTTGAATAAGTCATCCATTAAGTTTGTTCAAAATCAAATGTATAAAAGTATTACAGTGAAAAATCTCTCTTCCATGTCCCCCTTTCCCCAACAAGTGACCCTAATTAATACAGTGTCTTAGCTTTTCTCCAGAGTTTCCCTATGCATAAAAAAGCAAATGAAAATATATTCTTGATTTTTTCAACTTTCCACAAAAAGATGCAATGCTACATAATTTGTTTTCTCAAATGTACTACTATATTTTAGAGATATTTCCACATGGACATTTTCTCATCCTCTTTTATAGCAACTTAGAATTTGGTTGCATCAAAGTATCATGATTAATTGTTGTACAATGATGTTGTGCAACATAACAATGTCACAGTGAATAATCCTATGCTTTAATTATCTTGCACATAAGTAAGTAATGCTATAAGATAAATTCCCAGAAGTATAATTTCTGGAAGAAACAGCATATGAATTTATAATTCTGATTGACACTGCCCTTCGTATGGGGTTCTGCATTTCTACAAGCAATACGTGAAAGTGCCTGTTTGCCCACAGTTTTGCCAAAGAGTCCATTAACTTACCTTTTCCATCTTTGACAAAATGGTGAGTAAAAATAGTAAGTATAATTTTAACTCCCATGTGTCTCACTGTAAGCAATAGTAAAGCATCTTTTCATGTTTAAGAACCTTTTTATGCAAACTCTCTATTCATATCCTTTGCATGTTAAGGCTTCTTCATTTTAATCTATAACATGAAGATTTTCCCTTAGTTTCTAATTTACCTTCTTTTTCTTTTTGACAATGCAAAGTCTTCACAAGACCTCATCTCATCTCATTGAAACTTGACTGGGTGCCAGCTTGGAAATCCAAGTTTGGTTCTGTTTATGGACCGAGACTTGGGGCATGGGGGTTTCTGAGTCATGTTCCTGTGATGAGTGATTTTCCTGTCATTTAAATCCTAATTCTCCTCTGTTGCTTTGACTTCTCTGATCTCCACAACTGTGAATATCTGGGGAGCTTCAGATAGGAAACATTCACTTGAGATTCAGACTTAAATCTAGCTACATCCATGCTCCATCTGCAGGATGAAGATGCAGGCAGGTGGATGAGGTGGGTGTCCCCCACTGCCTTTCTGATTCTGCCCTCAGTTTCCTCCAGTTTCTTCTTAACACCAAAGGCAGATACCGTTCTGAGAAAACCATCTAAATGCACACATTTCGTTTTGAGTAGAAACACAAATTTGACCAGGTCCCATTGCCTTCCTCAGCTCTCTGACCATACCTCTTATATTCTTCTCATTTTATTCAGCCACATTGACCCTCTTACTATTTCACAAACTCTACAAGTATACTTCTCTCTTTGGGGCTCAGCGCTTGCTACTCTGGGATTCCCAGGCAGCTCAGTGGTAAAGAATCTGTCTGCCAAGTAGGAGACACGGGTTCGATCCCAGGTTTCAAAGATCCCCTGGAAAAGGAAATGACAACCTACTCCAGTATTCTTGCCTGGGAAATTCCATGGACAGAGGAACCTGGCAGGCTATAGAGTCCATGGGGTCTCCAAAAGAGTCAGACACAACTTAGCGACTAAACACCAACAACTTGCTTGTCTTACAAATGCTATCTTTTCAATGAGGCTTTCTAAGAATATATTATTTACAATTACAGCCCCTCTGCATCCCATCCTTCTCCCTGCTTTAAGTTTTTCTGACACTTCAGCATCTAATCACACATACCTATATACGCAGGCATACACACATTTATTTAATTTTAATGATTATCCTTCTTCCCACTATAAATTCCATGAAGGCAGAGATTCTGCCTGTTTTGTTTACTACGGTATCCCTAGTGTCTCAAATGATGTCTGTCATAGATTAGATACTTAATAAATAATTGACATGCCAACCAGGAGGGGTTATCTAAATATTAAAGACTATTCTGGCAGATCCTATAAGTTGGGCAGATAAGGAACTAATTAAATGAGGTTTGGGTGGTCAGATTTTGAGTTGTGAATGACATATTTGAAAGTGTTGTGATAGTGTGATTGTTTAGAGAAAACTTTCACTTCTCTTTCTTTGTCAGAAGAGAAAGCCACAATCCTCTTATCTTAAAGAAATATCTCTATAATAGCCAAGACATGGAAGCAACCTAGATGTCCATCAGCAGATGAATGGATAAGAAAGCTGTGGTACATATACACAATGGAGTATTACTCAGCCATTAAAAAGAATACATTTGAATCAGTTCTAATGAGATGGATGAAACTGGAACCTTTTATACAGAGTGAAGTAAGCCAGAAAGAAAAACACCAATACAATATACTAACACATATATATGGAATTTAGAAAGATGGTAACAATAACCCTGTATACCAGACAGCAAAAGAGACACTGATGTATAGATCAGTCTTATGGACTCTGTGGGAGAGGGAGAGGGTGGGGAGATTTCGGAGAATGGCATTGAAACATGTATAATATCATGTATGAAACGAGTCACCAGTCCAGGTTCGATGCACGATACTGGATGCTTGGGGCTGGTGCACTGGGATGACCCAGAGGGAGGGTATGGGGAGGGAGGAGGGAGGAGGGTTCAGGATGGGGAACACAGGTATACCTGTGGTGGATTCATTTCGATATTTGGCAAAACTAATACAATATTGTAAAGTTTAAAAATAAAATAAAATTAAAAAAAAATAATACAAACAAACAAACAAAAAAGAAATATCTCTAGCCAAGGACAAAAGATCCTCTGAAATGAGAAATACTGAAAACTGACAGTCCCAGAATATAGGTTATTATAGAATTACAGAATATAGGTTATCTGTGGCACCATCACTAGACTACCGGCTTTGAAGTCAAATATTTAGTCCAGAGTTCAAATCTTGGCTCTGCCTATTACCACGTGCATGAGGAAATTCACATTCTTTAAGTTTTAGTATGCTCATCAGTACCGTGGCAACACCTCCACTTCATGAGGAATCAGTGGCACAATACAGGTTCACTGTAAAGAGCTCACTACAACATAAATTGCTTCAGTAGTGACGATGATGATAAAACAGTCCAAAATCCCATGGCGACATTTCTGAAATCTGAAGCTTTTGGTCAGACTATTTAATGGAACAATTTAACCCAACCTGAGCCTATCTAGTGGCATTAACTACTGCAGCCTGGCAAGAGGCTCTTTATAACCTTTATTCATCCTACTTGTTGTCAACATCCCTAAGTCCATGTCAAGAAGATTGCTGTGCTTAACAGCAAAGTGTTCTCCCAGGTCCCTTGGAAAATATGTGACATAGTATACCCATTTGTTACTTCAAAAAACTTTTTAAAAAAGCATTTCAAAATATATCTGGCTCCAAGGAGTTTAAACACATGGCTTTGAACCTGTATTTTTACAAACAGATCCAGTTGAAATAAAAAGGATTATTGTGAAGTTCAGAATTTAACATCGTTGGGGCAATGTATTATTGTGGCACCTATTTCTTAGGTCTAAAATGAATGTGTCAATAGTTGATTGATGATTTCCCTTATTCCTGGAAATGAATTATTGACTATGATACAGCTCAAAATGCTACCTGTAAAAGTCTAAATACGTGGTATGGGACTGGGGTGACAGTCTCAGTAGAGACAATTTTAACCTAAAAAGTGTGACTAGTGAATTAGGACACAAACTAAGAATGAGCATTCAGATTTCCTGAACAATTCTCTAATATTTTGGTGGCAGTTAGTCATTTTATTAAAGCCTTCTTTTTAAAATATTTATTTATGTGTTTAATTTATTTATTTACTTGGCTGCACCAGGTCTTATTTTCAGCATGCAGGATCTTTAGCTGCAGTATATGGGATCTAGGTTGGATCAAGGATGGAATCTGGGTCCCGTGCATTGGGAGTGTGGAGTCTCAGCCACTAAGACACCTGGGACGTCCCTATTAAAACCTCCTCAGGTGATCAGTTCATTCATTTGACCAGTCTTTCTGCTCATTAATTATCATCTTCTATTTCCAAATGCAGGAGTGGACTGGACTTTCAGAGGTCAAGACTCTGAGCCTCAGAAAGGGAGATGAAATCAGATGTGTCAAAAATGATCAGCGTTCAAAGACTCAATAGGTGAGTTCTCTTGTTTCCTGGAGGCACTGAGAACCTAATTTGCAATATAAAACAATATGACAGACAGCATGGGGCAATTAAGTGAGCTCAGAAAGCAGAAAGGCTTTATTTGAATGAATATGGTTGGAGTCCAGATGACATGAAAATCCAGGAAGTAGGAATTTTTGAGGGAAAGTATAATATTCAGATGTTCTTGTTGTTTAGTAGCTAAGTCATATCTGATTCTTTGTAATCCCATGAACTGTAGCGCACCAGGCTCCTCTGTCCATGGGATTTTCCAGGGAAGAATACAGGAGTGGGTTGCTATTCCCTTCTCCAGGGGATCTTCTCCACCTAGGGACTGAACTCGCATATCATGCTTGGCAGGCAGATTCTTTACAGCTGAGCCCCTGGGGAAGTCAATATTCAGATGGGTGATAGTGAATCTCAGGATATCAGTTGAGCTGAAAACCTCGAGACAGCAGCAACTTGAGTCAGGATCAAGGAATTAGTTTGGGAAGAAAAGCCTACTGATACAGAAACATCCAGGAGGTCTAGGAGGGTCTCACTCTGGTGATTTAAGGTTTAAGGAGACATCGATGTTGCAGAACAAAAGAGCAAGTCCTAAGGAAATTGATTTTTAGATCACAAAAATGTAAGCAGAAATTTTATTTTGAGATAAGAAATTCTTGGTTATCCAGCTGGAGAAGACTCTTGAGAGTTCCTTTGACAGCAAGGAGATCAAACCAGTCAATCCTAAAGGAAATAAATTCTGATGCTTCATTGGAAGGATTGATGCTGAAGCTGAAGCTCCAATACTTTGGCCACCTGATGTGAAGAACCAATCATTGGAAAAGATCCGGATGCTGGGAAAGATTGAGGACAGGAATAGAAGGGAGCAATCGAGGATGAGATTGTTGGATAGCATCACCGACTCAATGGATGTGAGTTTGAGCAAGCTACGGGAGATAATGAAGGACAGGGAAGCCAGGGGAGCTGCAGTCCATGGGGTCTCAAAGAGTCAAACACCACTGAGAGACTGACCAACAACAATAAGAAGAAGAAAATCTTCCTTTTCCTGGTGTTGGGACAGAGTGGAGGCAGCCAGCCTTGGAGACTTGTCATGCGCAGGGGAAACCCTTTGCCTTCCACCCTCTTAGATTTTAGGAAAGTGAGCTAGCTAACACTGCTCACTGCCTGAACTGGTCTCTTGCTCACAGCATCGTCCCCTCCACTAAGAAGACTTCCTGCCTGCCCAGGACATACACGTGTCCCCATTCCCTTGACCTCCAGTCCCAGCTTGCCTATTCAGTGATGGAATTTTTCTTTTATCCGTTTCTGGAACATACTGTGTAGACCCTGAGGGCAGGCACCAGGTTACATCTTCAGAGGTCCAAGGACTTTGCCTGCAGAGAACATGCTCCCCCTCAATAGAGCCTCTCCTAAAGCCGATGGAGAGTAACAGCTGGCATATGTCTATTTTCATGTCTGCATCAGAAGACACTGGGTGGGTTTTTCTCCCACCCAGTTTCATCTGCTGATGAGTAATCCATTTGACCTGAAGAAAAAGATTTTATTATTAGGAATTTGATTAACTCTTGGCTCCGTGGGTGTGAGGACACTGTGTACCTGATATTAAGGTTAGAATATCAGTGTTGGAACAAATTTAATTTTGATGTCTCATTTTTCTCTACTTTTTCTCCTGGGTAAAGTGTCAACAAATTGAAAGTTAATTCTGTTGCTAAAATTATCCAAGATAGTGCAACAGATTTGTTTGCAGGAAAGAGACAGGTGATCACCTGATTCTGCAACAAGGCTGATTGGACCAACGTCATGATATGCTATTACTATTTTTAAAATTGAGTTCTGTGTGTTAGGTTTAATGCAGTCAATGCTGCTATTTCTCAAGCAGAAGAGGCTAACTTGCTCAGATTTCTGGCTAATAAGAGCTTCTCTGTCCTAGGGCAAGTGCTGAAGAAAGGATGCCTTTGTAGCGTGGGGAATCTGATGTATATGGATAAGGGCTCCATACATGTGGATGAAAAGAAGGAAGATAAGGGGGCTGGAGGAGGCAAGAAAGGACAGAGATAAAGGGCAATTATTCAGTATCTGTATGTGCCAAATATCTTACATTTTATTAAAACTTATTTAGTTCTCACCATAAACTTTGGGATGGTTACTGAAAGACAAAGAAACGGAGGCGTAGAATCGGCATGTAAGTTGCCCGAAGTCAAGCCCACGTCTATATCACTTTATCCAATATAACCGAGCAGCAGTTAAGAGCAGTTAACGGACTCAGAGAGAAATCCAAGACAGGAAGTTGAGCCCGCCAACACGTCCCTTTGAGCCTTAGTTTCTTTGTACATAGTACAGGATGGAGAAGACCTACCTCCCATGGGTGTCAGGAGGGATCAGTGCAGTGAGGCTCATCACGCTCTAAGCACAGAGTCCAGCACAAGGGATTGCTCGGTACGCAGTCCCCCAAGTTGGAATGGCATCGGAGCTGCTTGGGATGCCGTGTTTAGGACTATTGCCTTGTTGTGTCCTCCCAACTGAAACCCTCCTAGGACCAGCGCCAGGTACAAATGAAGCATGAATGATGCTTCAACATAAAACCCCACAGAAGGAGGACTGGCTCAGAACTGCTTACGGCCCCTGTTCTTGTGGGTGGAAGATGAGGGGAAGCAGACTTGGGCTCAGCTGACAATAATAAATCACATCTTAAAAGCACCCGACAGAGCAAGGACCATAATTGCTTCCTTGGTTTTCCATGAATGTTCATGATGGCTTGGAAAGGGCCCCAGATCATAGAGGGACCATCTGACGTAAAATATCACTAGCCTCATCTCTTATTAAATAAAAGACAAAATATTTAAAGAGCTCGATTCTCAAATTTTAAGAACTTACAAGTCCCTGTCTCCCTGTGCTCCACTCTGCGCCCTCACCCTCGTGTAGGACTGAAAAGAGTTGGGGGAGAAGGTTTCTAGAACCAAAGCTGTTCATAGCATACAAAACAGTGACACCTTAGCATGAATACGGAACCTCCAGCCTTTTGTCCCCAAACACTGAGGAGGCACCTACACCACAGTCTGTCTCCAAGTGAAGCCCGTGCCCCCGCCTGTCCCAGCCACTCTCCACCTTTTCCTCTCACCTAGCACCTCTACAGCACCCCATGCAGGGCAGAGGGAAGTATTCACAGTGCCTTTGCAAAGGTCATCGGTCTGAATGTCTCACTTTCAGGTGTGGGGAGAGGTTAGCTTCTTGTCCAGCCTGGAATAACATTCCTCCAAAAATCCAGGGAGAGAACTGAGCCAGGGTCTGGTTCATAACTGAAAAGCCACTGGTGTCTCCTCCGCACTGCATGGTTTTCACTCTACTCTGCTTCAGGTGGCCTTACATTTGTTCATATCATGTTAATATCCTAACACAAATAATATTAATAAGGGTAAAAAGTGTTACCAAAGGAATGATACATACTAAATGTGCTCCAGGCACCATTCTAAATACCTTATATGTAGTAACCAATTTCCACTTCAAAACAAAGTGATCATGTAAGTGAAGTGAAGTGAAGTCACTCAGTCATGTCTGACTCTTTGCAACCCCATGGACTGTAGCCCACCAGGCTCCTTGATCCATGGGATTTTCCAGGCATGAATATCGGAGTGGGTTGCCATTCCCTTCTCCAGGGGGTCTTCCCGACCCAGGGATCGAACCCAGGTCTCCCACATTGTAAGCAGACGCTTTACCATCTGAGCTACCAGGGAAGCCCCCGATCATACAAGTAGTACATCCATTTTGTAGCTAAAATAACTGAGTCACAGAAAAGTGAAAACACTTGCGTTGGCTCACAGAACCCATGATCTCAGAGTCTGAAGACGAGTATCTGTATTTCATTTTTATTTTGGTTGGAAGTTAGCATCAGCTGAGATCAGAGTGACCCAGTCTCTGCACTTGACACATTAAGGGAAAGTCTCATGCACAGCACATCTGGCTTGGCTTGACGGGGCCAACTGGTGTTTTGTCTCTTCTTAGAGAAGCGGTAAAGTCTATCAGTTAAGTGTGGGTTTGTCTCCGGAATATGCTACTTTATTCACCCTTTGTTTCAGTTTCCTCTGCTCTAAAGTGTGAGGATATTGTGAGGATTAAATGAATAAATGATTGTAATGAGCTTACAAGGGAGACTTGTCCATATTAAGTATTAGCAAACCTTTGTTGTTATTTCACTTTTAAGACCGTAGGAGCAGGTTGAAAGTACAAGCATCGTGCAGGTAAGAACATGTGCAATCCTGCAAGGGACTGCAATAATTCAGCCAGGGCAGAGGATGCTAAAACTGGAGAAGGCAGGTAGGTGTTTCATGAGATCTTGAAGACCCCTTAACTTAATCCTGGATCATTTAGGAATCACTGAGGGATCATAAACAATGAAGTAATAAAATTTTTTTTTTTAAGAAAAATTACTCTGATCATTTCCAGTTGGATGAACAGAAATGGCTTAATGTAGCATCAGTGGAGTGACAAGTTCCACAGCACTGGGCCTTGCATCTGGCCAGAGATACATTTTAATTATTGCTGCTTCATCTAAAAGCCCGTTTTCTGCAGCCTTTGGCTTTATATAATAGAAACGCGGCTGCAGTGACACAGCTCCTGACCCTCTGATCCATCTTTCTGAGATGACCCTGCTGAGGAACACTCCCTCAAATTGATGACAGATGTGTCACAACTGCCCAAGGTCCCTTGCTGTGACAACAGTGGCCCAGGAACTGTTCTTAGTTCCTTAGACAGTAAAAGGCACTAAACAATGTACTTGATTGTTGCAGCTAAATACGGGTCAATCAAAAAAAAAAAAAAAATAGAAAGTTTATCCCAAAGTTTGCTTTTTAAGGAAACGCACAGGGCTTCCTGGTGAAAGTAACGGTCACTCAGTCGTGTCTGACTCTCTTTGCAACCCCATGGACTGTATAGTCCATGGAATTCTTTAGGCCAGAATACTGGAGAGGGTGGCCTTTCCCTTCTTCATGGGCTCTTCTCAGCCCAGGAATCGAACCCAGGTCTCCCGAATTGCAGGCGGATTCTTCACCAGCTGAGCCACAAGGGAAGCCCAAGAATACTGGAGTGGATATCCTATCTTTTCTCCAGGGGATCTTCCTGACCCAGGAATCGAACTGGGGTATCCTGCATTGCAGGCAGATTCTTTACCAACTGAGCTATCAGGGAAGCCCTAGGTGGCGCAATGGTAACAATTCCACCTGCCAATGCAGGAGACATAAGAGATTCAATCCCTGGGTTGGGAAGATCCTCTGGAGAAGGAAATAGCAACACACTCCAGTACTCTTGCCTGAGAAATGCCATGGACAGGGGAGTCTGGAGGGCTACAGTCCATGGCATCACAAAAAAAATCAGACATGACTTGGTGACTAAACAACAGCAATTGGAGGTGGGACCCAGACAGGGTCCTCTATTTGCAGTATGCAGGTAACCCCAAGAACCTCTGATTTAGGCCATGAATGTAAGATATTAACTGGTCTCTCCTCAAAACCATAATATCCTTACATTCTAATCAATCTTCTGTCACTCTGAGGAGCCGAGTCCAAGTCACTTGATACCTCACAGCCTGAGTTCATTTCATTGCCTATGAAGCAAGAATAATAGCAGTCATGTCACCTACCTTATTGGATTCCTATGAGACAAACCTGGATGGTCTCTATGAACAGGATACTGCCGTGTACATCTTAAGGTGTTATTAAACCCCACCTGCTGAGATTCCTCATTCAGCAGAAGGCCCAGAGGAAAGAATGGGGGTGATTTGAAGCAAAGAACTGCAGTTTCCAGAAATAAACACATAAACAAGCTACTTATCTTCTGACAAGGAGGGCCCCTACCATCTTCACGGCAAACCATAGAAGGCCCTGGGTTTAAGCATGAGTCAGAGTACAATTCTGATAGTGCAGAAACTTTCTAATGAAAGTTGCCTTCTGTGTTTGCCCCTGTAAAGTAATTCATTTCCCCTGACTCCCCGGAGTTTCTGCGCCCAGGGAAAGAAGGGCAAGGGGAGGATGGGCCTCCAGGATGGTGGGCTCTTTTGTTAGGAAGGCTGCCAGGAACGTGGCTGGCCCCTCTGCCCTCCTTCATACTGGCTAATTGATTTAATGGAGACACTGATGGAGGTATTCCAGCTCCACAGGGGCCCATCCACCTGATTTATGTAACACAGGAGAAACTCCGCTCTTCCTGGTCCCTTTTGTAATTGCTACTGAAGGGAAGGAAGGCGTATCGCGTTAAGAGGAAAGAGAGTCATTCATCAGCTCAACAATGGCTCTTGTTCAGAAGGTTTCTACTTTAATAAAAGTCCTGTTTCTTAAAGAGAAGGCTCTGGAAGGCACGTGTAGAAATAATGTCAGCAGAGAGAAGCCGTTTCTGTATCTGCTGTCTCCCTGGCTTTTGTCCTCAGCCAGGGTGTATGTCTGCGTGGCCCA
Source organism: Bos indicus x Bos taurus (assembly GCF_003369695.1). Lineage (NCBI taxonomy): Eukaryota > Metazoa > Chordata > Mammalia > Artiodactyla > Bovidae > Bos > Bos indicus x Bos taurus. The sequence goes on from NC_040089.1 coordinate 6,074,283, forward strand.
CTGAGAAAAGCAAAGTGTCCCTCCTCAGTGGTCATCTGAAGGGCCCACCAGTGTCAGCCAGCCAGCTCCCACCCAGCACCTGCACACGGTGTCAGGGAGCTCCCCAGATCAAGCCTCTGCACTATTGACATTTGGGGGCCCATGAGCCTCTGCGGGATGGAGCTGTCCTGGGCACAGCAAGACCTCCAGAGCACCTCTGATGTGTGTGCTCAGTCACAAAACCATGTCTGACTCTTTGCAACCCCATGGACTGTAGCCCACCAGGCTCCTTTGTCCATGGAATTTTCCAAGCAAGAACACTGGAGTGGATTTCCATGTCCTTCTCTAGAGGATCTTCCTGACCCAGGGACTGAAGCTGTGCTTCCTGCATTGGCAGGTAGGTTCTTTACCACTGTGCCACTGGGGAAGCCCTCAAAGTTGTGACGACCAAAGATGTCCTCAGACATTGCCACACATTTCCTGGTCAGCAAAGTGCCTTCTCTCCCCAACTAACCATCACTGGTCTTTGGAACATGGAGGTAGACAGTCACCTTATCCCCTGATTCTGGCCCCATCATGGGGCAGATGGTATCACATGACAAGTCACTTTTTTCCTCAGACACCCAGGTCCCTTCTTGAATACTCATCAAAAGATTGAATGTAATAATGTGTTTGAACATGTTCAGTGAATTTTAACACATGACCAAGTGACAGTTTTGATGACCACAAAGATGCCTACTGTATGATGTCCTCGGTGTTTCTAGGAGCTCCTAGCAGCAGAAAAGCTTCAGTCGGGTGTGAATGCTTCACACACCTGGTGTCAAGCAGGTGGCTGTTCAAAACCATCGTTTTCAAATCTTGCTTGCTATAGCGTCAAAGGGCTTCTCTTCATTGCAGCCAACCAGCCAGCAGTGTCCCTGTGGGTAAACAAGGGTGTGTATGTGTTCACTGGCATAAATGCGTGTGTATGTGCATCACAGGGAGCAATGAGACGTGAGGCACAGACTGTATAGATTTGTACAGTGTGTGAGGGATGGGGGCAATGGGGCACGGGGGCCGGGGAGTGGAGTGTGAATGTGTGGGAGATGTGGGGTCATGATGAACACAAGAAGGTCCCTCATTCGCAAGATGTAAATGTGCATTTATTGTGCTTTTGTAGATGAATGTATATGAGTGATGAGAGTAACGTGGGAAAGTTCTGTATAAAACTCAAGTATGTGTGCTGGTGTGGTGTGTGTGTGTAAAGCACATTTTTGATTTGGAGTGTGCATATGTGAATGTTGGTGTAAGGATGTGGACTCTGGGTTTGGAGGCACATAGGTGATGTTGATAGCGGGCAGGATATTTGTCATTTGTTCATCGCATCGTCTATGTGAAACTCAGATGCTCTGCACTGGTGCAGTGAGATGTGCTGGGTACATATCTCTATAGAAGTATTCACGTGCATATGTGTGTGTGTGTTTATCCAGTGGTTATGTATGGATTTGAGAGTTGGACCATAAAGAGGGCTGAGCACCAAACTGTGGTATTGGAGAAGACTCTTGAGAGTCCCCTGGACTACAAGGAGATCAAATCAGTCTGTCTAAAGGAAATCAGTCCTGAATATTCATTGGAAAGACCTATGTTGAAGTTGAAGCTCCAATACTTTGGTCATCTGATGCGAAAAGCCGACTCATTAGATAAGACCCTAATGCTGGGAAAGACTTAAGGCACGGGGAGAAGGGGATGACAGAAGATGAGATGGTTGGATGGTATCACCGACTCAATGGACATGAGTTTGGCCAAGCTCTGGGAGATGGTGAAGGAAGGAAAGCCTGGCATGCTGCAGTCCATGGCGTCGCAAAGAGTTGAACATGACTGAGTGACTGAACAACAAAATATGTGTTTATCAATACTGTATTTTAAGCTTTTAAATCTCATTTAAAAGAAAGAATGTACTGTAATGGAATGAAGATAAAATGCTTCCCTGGTCCCATTGATCCCAGGCCTCTTTCATGACCTAACTCTGAGACAGATCTTTGCAGGTTCTCAGCCCCACTTAGGGTTCTCCACTCCTCCATGAAATCTTCAGCACAGCAAAAGCTTTCTGCTTTGGGTAATGTGTCTCCCAATTTTGCTCTCTCTTGAGCTTCCAAATGGATTGGATCCATCAATGAGGAAAAAGTGTTTTTTCTGGTTGAATAACTTGTTGGCCCTGCTCCCCATTCTGTTTATGGTGTGGTGCAGGCCCTTAACAGGGAAAGCACTGGAGAAATAATAGCAATAAACTGTGAGCTCTGACTTCTGATTGTATTTTCCACATCCCATACTCAAGAAACTACTTCTAGGTACAGCAAACACCTTTGGGGGCTCTTGCTACATGGTATGTCTTCTGAGCATTCTAGGAACTCAAGGATAATCAAGACGTGACTGTCTGTCAAAAGTTTTCATACTAAATTAGAAACAAACAATAAAGACTGACTTCAGTTTGGAGTGGGGCCCATGTGAGGCTGTGGATGGGATTATCCACAAAAATACAGTATTGATAAACACATATACTTAGCCTGGGGTCGGCTAAGTTTGCTAGTTTGGGGAAAGCATGGGACCACTTCTCACACTACAGGGTGAGTGATACTGAGACAAGCCGGGACGTGGGACCCTTTGCAGCAGGGCTGCAATGCTTGCACCTGGACACACCTCTCCTCGAACAACTAAATATTAATACAAAGAAACTGGATGAGACTAAAAACTGTGTGCATGTGCAGTTGGAACAAATGCTGGACCCAAAGAGACCAAAAAAACAAAAACCCAACTGCCACTTCTGAGAAGCCTGGAGCAAAAGCAAGGGGTCAGGGGCAAAGGCAGAGTGCTGCATGTGCCCCCTGCACTCAAGGCACCTAAGGGGCCATAAACCACCCAAGCCACTCCTCGGGTCCGAACCCTGGACACAACCCTACCCTCCCCCCACATAGGGAATGAGCTCGCCCACCTCAGGGCTCCGGCAAGCAAAGCCTGTTATTTGTTCTCACTTCCTCCTGCTGCAGCAGGGACCCCAATAAAGCCTTGCCTGAATTTTTATCGTCCGGCCTCTAGTCCGTCTATTGACGGGAGAGGGCCAAGAACCCTGGTCATTCTACTGACAAGGCGAGAAGGGAATTCCAAAGAGAACAGCATGAGAGTAAGTGTCCCTCCAGTAACTGACAAACACCTCAGAAAGGTGGGTGAGGACATGCGTTAGGACAGAGAAGAAAGCATCATTGAGAGACTGGAGAACCTCGTTTATGTCAAGAGCAGGACTTGCATTCTATACACTGAAGACAGTCACTGAGGAGCTCGTACAGAGAAATGGTATGAACAACTGTGATTCTAGTCCTTTCCTTTCTACCTCTGATGTCCTACGTCAGGAATTTAAAAATGCATTCCCTTCTGAGGCAGAAATCGTCTGTTTCACTGTCCTCTTCTGCCTGGTATGTCCAAATGAGCTGAATAAATCCCCCAATGTCATCTGTATCATTTGCTTTTGAGAATAAACCAGCTCTAATCAATATCCAAATACATTATTTGAATTTATATTTTAGAACACTAAACAAACAGTGTCTGAGAACATTTGTGTCAAAGACAATCTGTAAATAGAGCTAGAAAGTTGCTGTTGTTGCTGGGGAGTCATTTTTAACTTTTGGCCAACACCAAACTTCCTGTGTAAAAATGTGTAGGGGATAAAATGTGCTTTTTAATAATAGAATGAAAAAAAGATACTTCTGATTGAATAAAATATATATAATCATGGTATAAACTGGCAGTGTGGGCATATTTTTTTTCCTGGGCTTCATCTCAAATTTGAAGGATGGAAGAGAGGAAATCTAAGAACTGCCCATGGGTGAGGAACACCATCATTGAAAGGTGGGACAACAGATAAGGCAGAAAGGACTCCCCAGGTGTGAATACCCATCCCTCATCACTCTCAGCATCTCTTTATTTGAGGAGCTCTGAGTCTGCAGGCAAGAGACCAGCCTCTACCCCGATGTTTCTGCATAGATTTTAGAGCACTGGCTGTCAAACTTTAATGTGATGACAATCACCTGGAGGGTGACTGACACCCCCAGATTGCTGGGTCCCACCCCAGAATTTCAGATGTGTTATGTCTGGAGCACAGACTGAGACTCTGCATCTCTACCAAGTGTCCAGGTGATGCTGATGTTGATGCTGCTACTTGCTGGACCACACTTAGAGAACCGCTGCCTTGTGGGGTCATCATCTCTTTATGCCCCTTACAATGGATATCTTAGAGTGAGAGATAAATTTAAAACCACACTTCCAAAAGTTCTTACAACGTAAATAGGCATTCAGTCATTGCGACCTGAAATTACACAGCACGAATTCAAGCAAGTCATACACACTTCATGGCTGCCCCAGTGACCTCTGATCAAAGGAAACAGGCTACGTCTCCTCTAAAGAGCTTTCTATTACTTTATTTTATACTGAATTCAGCCTAAAATCCATGAGCTATATTCTAATAGTGAAAGGTATTTGGATTCACAATAATATTTAGAAAGGAGTTTTATTTTGTGTAAGACCATATTCAATTCCTGTATCACTGACATATTTTAAGAATTAGTGAAAAATGTATATTTACCTAGGTGGTTATTTCTGTCAAGGTTTACCACATATAATTAACATTTCCATTGTTTAATATTTGCACTTTTCAAAGAGAGTTGCATTTGAGATTAAACTAACATTATTTTTCAATTATAAATCTCTAGAATGTGATGTAGACAGAGCTAATATATTAAAGGACTGAGAATAATGAAGTAGCTCCTTCTAAAAGAGAGAGAAATAATATAGAGCTCAATGATGACTGTGATCAGATGGCTTTCTCCGGTAATTAATCACTAATGCATTGAAGAAATAGAAAAGCAAAGCTTGACACAAAAGAGGTGACCTAGACTTCTTTACAATGACTACTGCCAGGTTCCAAGGTTGGATTCTGTGCTTTCCAGGCTAATTCAGTCACTTTCCTGGGACTTGGGGCCTTATATTTTGATAATATCTATTTTTAAGGGGCTTCCCTGGTAGCTCAGAGATAAAGAATCTGCCTGCAGTGCAGAAGACCTAGGTTTGATCCCTGGGTCGGGAATATCCCCTGGAGGAGGGCATGCTAACCCACTGCAGTATTCTTGCCTGGAGAATCCCAAGGACAGAGGAGCCTGGCAGGCTACAGTCCATGACATTGAAAAAAGTCAGACATGACTTCATGACTAAACAACAATAAAAAAAAGTTTTAAATGTTTATGGTATTGGACACAAAATTTTCACTCTGTTGGATCTGTTGACAGACACCTATTTCAAAAATGCAAGTACAAAAAAAATATGGTGACCTTGTTTGTAAAAGCAAAAATAGATGTGACAGAAATGTTCTGCAGTAGGGGACTGAAAAAAATTAGTCATAGTTCATGTACACAGTGGAGAACTGTGAGTGCTTAGAAAGTATAAATCTGTCTCTTTGGGGTGCTACAGAGCCATCCCCGAGATAAAGGAGAGAGAAAATGCTATGGCAAAGTGCACACTACATGAAGAGGAGGAGGGTATGTGAAGTAGCCACACCCACACCCACACTTAAACCTACACCCACAGCTATGGCTGCATCTGTATGTACAGTTTACCTCCAATTACAGCTATATTTTTAGTTCTATCTCATCTACAGATGCATCCGTATCTATATATACAAGTATATCTACATTGACACCTACATCTCCCACTTAAAATTGTATCTACCTCCACATCTACACCCACATTGGTAATATCAATGTATCTCACCTGCATCTACACCTCTATCTGTTGATCACCTAAACTATTCCTTATGTCTGCAACTACAATCGCATCCATATCTACATGTGTATCTGTATCTCATCCACATTTATGGCTAAACCTCTGTCTGGACCTGGACCTGCCTGTGGACTAATTCGCTTGAGTAATGTCCAACTCTTTGCAATGCTATGGACTGTAACCCATCGGGATCCTCTGTCCATGGGGATTCTCCAGGCAAGAATACTGGAGTGGGTTGCCATGACCTCCTCCAGGGGATCTTCCTGACCCAGGAATTGAACCTGTGTCTCCTGTGTCTCCTGCATTTGCAGGCAGGCTCTTTACCACCAGTGCCACCTGGAAAGCCCTCCTGTATCTGCACCTATACCCATATCTACATCTCATCTACATCCATACGTGTCCCTTTTTGTATACAATTTAAAATCTTTGGAAAAGTACATGAATGATTGCTAATAGTGATTGATTTAGAAGTGAAACAGGAGTATGGGTTAAGACAAGGTCAGAAAGAATGTTTTGTTCACTATTTTGTACAGCTTAAAGGGCTAGCTAAGTATGCGTCTCAGTTTTTCACCATTTTCTTGGCTCCAAAATCACTGTGGATGGTGACAGCAGCCACGAAAGTAAAAGACACTTGTTCCTTGGAAGAAAAGCAATGACAAACCTAGACAGCATATTAAAAACAGAGACATCACTTTGCCGACAAAGGGACATGTAGTCAAAGCTATGGTTTTTCCAGTAGTCATGTATGGATATGAGAGTTGGACCATAAACAAAGCTGAGTGCCAAAGAATTGATGCTTTCAAATGGCGGTGTTGGAGAAGACTCTTGAGAGTTCCTTGGACTGCAAGAAGATCCAACCAGTCAATCCTAAGGGAAATCAACACTTAATATTCATTGGAAGGACTTATGCTGAAGCTGAAGTTTCAATAATTTGGTCACCTGATGAGAAGAGCCAACTCATTGGAAAAGATCCTGATTCTGGGAAAAATTGAAGGCAGGAGGAGAAAGAGATGACAGAGGATGAGAAGGTTAGATGGCATCACGATTCAATGGATATGAGTTTGAAAAAGCTTCAGGAGATGGTGAAGGACAGGGAAGCCTGGCATGCTGCAGTCCATGGGGTCACAAAGAGTCAGTCAGACAGGACTGAGCAACTGAAATGTACCTGAAATGAACAGGTACATAGACTCTGAAAGAGAGTGCAAGATGTAGTCATCCTATAAAATGGGAAGGAAATCCAAAAAAGAGGGGATGCGTGAGTACGTATAGCTAAATCATGTTGCTGTACAATAGAAACTAACAGATCAAACAGAGTTGGACGAAGAGTTGGGCAAAGAGTCAGACACAACATAGCAACTGAACAACAAGAAACTAACACAACATTGTAAAGCAATTAAACTGCAATAAAACTAATTTTAAAAATGCAATCTTTATTTAAACACAAGTCCTTCTCCCACATGTTTTGTGGTTTCTGTGTCTTCCTTCCAGGTCAGGATGGGGTGGATTTGACCTTGAAATTCTCTATGGATTCCTGGGTCCCTAGAGCCTCTGTGTGGATTTTACTTCTACTGTTTAATTTTCTAGCCCAAGCTTGTTTTGACAATCCTGATTCAATTTTCACTTGGTTTCACTACTATAATCAGGACCAATACTACAAAGACAAGGAGACTGGGTTCAGAGAAGGCAAGTAACACTCCCGAGTCATCACCAGACATTGACAGAACTGGAACTGGAATCAACTCACTGGGGATACAAACCCTGTTCTCTTTCCCATGCATGCAGCTCCACTTTCAGTGTGTTCCTGGATGGATCTCGAAACTTAGAACTCATCATGATTTCAGGCGCAGACGATTAGGGATATTCAAATGAAAACCTTGCCAGTGCTACGTGCGTGGTCTTAATGACAGACTCTTCCCCTTCCTCACCTCACTGCCCCATAAGCCTCCTATTGGTCCTTCTACCTCTCTCTCTCTCCAAGTTCGTTCTTTTCCCCCTATCTTCTGTCTGGTGTCAGATTAAAGTGCACATCTATGCATTTTTCATCAACCTGGCAAGTTCCTTAAACACTTGGTATAAATAAATCACCAACATATAATTCATTATGAATAGCATCAAGCCAGGGTATGATTTTGCTACAAAAGAGTCAGCATGTTTTACAACTTCCAATAGGAGAATTTCCTCTCTCTCTCCTTTCTTCTGAAAGCAATTTTAACGTGTTCCTCATATACATATATGTTAATGTCATCATTCTTTATGCTCTTCAGCCATTCATCTCAGCTGCCTCCATTCAGCTCTGTCATACATGAGGGTAATGGATCATCTCGGTCCTCATTCTCAAGAGAAATGAAGAAGAATGGGTCCATGTGGTGGCCATACAAATAAACACCCAAGGTGAGGCATGGTTCACACTGGCAGGTGGGTCGGAATTCTCCTTTCTTTTCATGATCTCCTCCTGCAACTTATAGGGAAATGACCAGCTGTTTTAAATGCTCAGGATAATAGTAGAAATACATGACAGTTGATGCTGCTACTGTACCAGGCCCTGTGCTTGCTGCTTTCCAGTGCTTTTTTTAAACCTACTTCAAACCTCAGACCCACTCTATGAGATAATTTTGCTTCTCATTTTCTAAGGAAACTGAGCTTCAAATGCTGAAATCGCTGCTTCAATGCCATACACTGTTAAGAGGCACTCAAATCCAAAACCATTTACTGCAAAAATTTGATTGGTATGTATTTCTGTGTCACCCACAAATGTGGGGGTGAATCTATCTCTGTGTCACCCACAAATGTGGGGGTGAATCTACATAGAATGAAATGCAATGAATGCAGATTTTTTTTTAAGTTGCTTATGAAACACTCACGCTTGTACATCTTGCCTGGATTTCTGCCGTGATGCAATTACCTTCATGAACATTTTCCAAGTTGGCAAGTTCTCCTCTCTTAGCCCTCTTGCGGAACTCTACTGATTCCCTTATAGTTGAACTGTATTAATATGCTTAATTAACATTAAGCAGCACTAGCTCAGTAGTTAGTGTTTGACCTGGGAAAACTCTCTTCTCCTGTGTTACAAAATGTCAGGACTTGTGAGAGTCTGACACAATTTATGCTGCTTGACTATGCATGTCAATGTCTGGTGACAGATGTCCTAATGTGTGGTGACTCCGGACACTGCGGCCCATGTCAGTGATGGTCGAGCCTCTCCCAAGCTTGCCCTTTCTGGATCGGTGGGTCCGTGAGTATTCAGGGCTGGATTAAGCAGCACTTAGTTCTCACTCTAAGACCTTTGGTGTAAAGTTCACATGCCTCACCCACACCTGTTTCTGCTCTTGATCCCTTTACCTGCTTATCACCAGACGGTCCGCTCAGTGTTCTGTGGCAGCATCTCTGTTCTTCAAGCTATTTCTCTCTAACCGGTCTATGGATTCTTTCCCAGAGGCATCCCCAGCAACACATGGCAGGGGCCCTGCTATCAGGAGTTGTCTGCAGCATCTGACCAGGGCAAAACCCAGACCAGGGTAGCAGCTGGATGCACCAAAGCAGGTGAAGTTGGGAGACAAGAGTCCAGACAGTTACTTGAGATGAAGCAAAAGAGACTTTCCTGGTGGTCCAATGGCTAAGACTCCATGCTCCCAATCCAGGGGTCCTGGGCTCGATCCCGGGTCAGGGAACTAGTTCCCACGTGCTGCAACTGAAGATCCCACCTGCCGTAACGGTCCCTCATGCCACAACTAAGACCTGGCATAGCCAAATAAATACCGTTCTTGAAAAATAGATGGAGAAGTGAGCACTTTAGCAAGAGCAGCTGATCAGAGGTGGGTGACTCAGAGATGTGGACATAGGAAGGTGAGTCCAAAAGGCAGATTCTAAACTGGGAACTGTCGTGTTTGCTGTTAGCCCACTGGCTGAAATTTGCATGGCCAAGCTCAGTAGCAGTGTGGTAGGAACCACCCCAGGGTGTGGACACAGAAAGGCGTGAACAAGTGAGGGTTCATCAATGGAACAGTCCATCAGAGTCAATTCAGAAATGACTTCACTGTCTCACATAGCAGGTCTTAGGAATAGACAGAAACTCTAAAAGCCAGAGAATGCATGAGAAAGGCCTAGAAAAGGCTAAGTGGCAGGCAGTGCGAGCCAGAGCAAAAGTGCTCAGGGCACAGCCTGGGAGTCTGGAGCTGGAAAGAGTCACAGAGAGCCGCCGGTATGGACAAAAAGGTATTCGGGATCCCAGCCAGGGAATCAAGCCATGCCTCAGTGAGAGACGAAAGAAAAGGCTGTCTTCCCTGTAGTACCAGTTAGGTAATTAATGCTGGCAGGAAGGAGTGAGGGTCTGAGCACAGCTATGATCTATTCCTGAATGTGTTCACAGGAATTATTAAAATGATTCCCACTGAAATGCCTGGAAAAGGAAGCAGCTGGTTCTGCCCCTGACACTCCAAAACTGCAAAACACCAAAGAAGCAACTGACTTCATTTCTGAGAATGTCTCTGCTAAATAACAGAGATGCTATATTGTCAGGAGTAATCATTGAAGAACTATAAATCCAATCCATCTTCACTCATTTAAAATGATTACTGGGGTGGGAGCGAAGTGGGATGAATTGGGAGATTTGGATTGACATATATACACTTGTGTGTACGTCAGTCGCTTACTTATGTCTGACTCTTTGCAAGCCCATGGACTGTAGCCCACCAGGCTCCACTGTCCATGGAGTTTTCCAGGCAAGAATACTGGAGTGGGTTGCCATTTCCTACTCCAGGGTATCTTCCCAACCCAGGGATCGAACCTGCATATCTTACATCTTCTACATTGGCAGGTGGATTCTTTACTACTGTGCCACCTGGACCGGGTTACACTGCTATGTACAAAATAGATAACTAATGAGAACCTTTAAAAAATATTTCTAATCTTATTAATTTTATAAAGATTTAGTAGACTCAATTTGCATTGATCCCACCTATCCAGGCTAATTTCATATTAGACTTGTTATCCTGCCCATAATATTAGCAAGTTTTATATATAGATATTTGTGTGATTATTGACCTCATACTATCAACCTGAAGTACCATAAAGCAGATTTTAAAAATTAATAGAGGTATAAAAAATAAAATAAAATAATTACTGAGCATCTACTGTATCAGTTCAGTTCAGTCACTTAGTCGTGTCCAACTCTTTGCGACCCCATGAACCGCAGCACACCAGGCCTCCCTGTCCATCACCAACTGCCAGAATCCACCCAAACCTATGTCCATTGAGTCAGAGATACCATCCAACCATCTCATCCTCTGTCGTCCCCTTCTCCTCCTGCCCTCAATCTTTCCCAGCATCAGGGTCTTTTCAAATGAGTTGGCTCTTCTCATGAGGTGGCAAAAGTACTGTAGTTTCAGCTTCAACATCAGTCCTTCCAATGAGCACCCAGGACTGATCTCCTTTAGGATGGACTAGTTGGATCTCCTTGCAGTACAAGGGACTCTCGAGTCTTCTCCGACACCACAGTTCAAAAGCATCAATTCTTCGATGCTCAGCTTTCTTTATAGTCCAACTCTCACATCCATACATGACCACTGGAAAAACCATAGCTTTGACTAGACGGACATTTGTTGACAAAGTAATATCTCTGCTTTTTAATATGCTGTCTAGGTTGGTCATAACTTTCCTTCCAAGGAGCAAGCGTCTTTTAATTTCATGGCTACAGTCACCATCTGCAATGATTTTGGAGCCCAGAAAAATAAAGTCAGCCACTGTTTCCACTGTTTCCCCATCTATTTGCCATGAAGTGATGGGACCGGATGCCATGATCTTAGTTTTTTGAATGTTGAGCTTTAAGCCAACTTTTTCACTCTCCTCTTTCACTTTCATCAAGAGGCTCTTTTGTTCTTCTTCACTTTCTGCCATAAGGGTGATGTCATCTGCATATCTGAGGTTATTGATATTTCTCCCAGCAATCTTGATTCCAGGTTGTGCTTCAACCAGCCCAGCGTTTCTCATGCTGTACTCTGCATAGAAGTTAAATAAATACAGGTAACCTACTGGATACCAGACACTATAAATGTGTGATGCCTGCTATCCTGGAGAATATTCACTTCTAGGAGGGTTATCTACTCCTTCCATAATTCTCTTATGGTAGCACAATTCATTCTTCTTCCCCAATGTTACTGACACAGCCCCTACCCTCCCTTGAGAATCACTTTCCACTTAGGAAACAAAATATGGGAAGAACTTTTTCTTGTATGTTCCTCTAAGTGAGATTCACATTTCTACGTAAACACCAGAGTATCATCTTCAAGTGCCTCGACACTAATTTAGCTTTTTTTAATTGAGATATAGTTGATTTCCAATATTACATTAGTTTCAGGTGTACCACACAGTGGTTCAATATTTTTATACATTATACTACATTTAAAGGTATTATAAAATAAAATCTCTGTCTCCCTGTGATGTATGATATATCCTTGTAGCGTACTTATTTTTTATCTAGTGGTTTGTGTCTCTTAATCCCCTGCCTCTATCTTGCCCTTTCCACCTTCCCTCTCCACACTGGTTAACTACTAGTTTGTTCTCATATCTGTGAGTCTGTTTTGTTATATTCATTCATTTGTTTTATTTTTCAGATTCTGCATATAAGTGATAACATAGAGGATTTGTATTTCTCCATCTGACTTATTTCACTTAAGCGTTATACCCTCCACGTTCATCCACATTGTTGCAAATGGCAGAATGGCATTCTCTTTATGGCTGAATGATATTCCACTGGATACTGCACTAATTTAGTTTTTTTTTTTAGTTTTATTTTATTTTTTAACTTTACAATATTGTATTGGTTTTGCCATATATCAACATGAATCCGCCACAGGTAAACACGTGTTCCCCAACCTGAACCCTCCTCCTTCCTCCCTCCCTGTACCACCCCTCTGGGTCGTCCCAGTGCACCAGCCCCAGGCATCCAGTATCATGCATCGAACCTGGACTGGCGACTCATTTCATATATGATATTATACATGTTTCAATGCAATTCTCCCAAATCATCCCACCCTCTCCCTCTCCCACAGAGTCCAAAAGACTGTTCTATACATCAGTAAGTCAGCTCTGGAAATCCTCAGTGTAGACCCAGCTCAGAAGCTTATCATCAGGAAAATGGACAGGCTGAAATCAGCTAAGTCTTTAGCAATAAGCCTTTAATAACATCAAAATGATTGATAGTAGTGATATTTAGGGAAGAAATGGGCTTCCCTTGTGGCTCAGCTGATAAAGAATCCACCTGCAATGCGGGAGACCTGGGTTCAATCCCTTGATTGGAAAGATCCCTGGAGGAGGGAAAGGCTACCCCTCCAGTATTCTGGCCTGGAGAATTCCAGAGACTGTATAGTCCTTAGGGTTGCAAAGAGTCGGACACGACTGAATGGCTTTCACTCACTTTGGTGTTTGTCTAAATCTTACTCTTCCTTGGCTCACTGTTTAAACAAAATTAATGCTTATAGATTATGAACAACTTACGCAAAATTAAAATACTTATGTTTTGTAAAAAAGTCAATAACTGCTTGTATTTGTTTTTTTCAACAGATTCAGTTACTTACAGTAAAAAAAAATTTCATTATATGCCCTAAGATAACACTTAAACCAGAAAAGTAAGCCAGGGAGGCTTGAAAACTAGCACAGAATCTTAAGAATTCCTTCAGGGAGATCTCACAGTTTCACATAGTCCATCAGGATCATAGTTACATTGATCTAGATGTTTCTTCAAAACTGTTTTTGTTTTTGGGTTTTTCAATTTACCAGTGAAGGTAGGTTCTCATTTCTAAAATACTCTCATGTCGAGTAGGCTACGAACCCTTTCTATACCGCTACTCTTTTTCCTACCAGAGAACATAATCACCATGTTTTTGTAAATGACTGTTTTTGTTTGTCCGTTTCTGTTTTGCCCACACACATTCCAAACTCTGAGCTCCTTGAGATTAGCCAAGATATGCAGCCATTTTATATTATGGTTTTCAAGTCATAATCACCATCGGAGACCGGGCACATAGCAGTTCCTTAGTAAATGTTCTCAGAAAGACAGTTGCAGGACAAGTCCAGCAAGCAGGTGTTTTTGCATGTTTTCCATAAACTAAAGTTATAGAGTGAGTTTCCTAAGACTGATTATGCTGTCATTGTTTAGTTGCTAAGTCATGTCCGACTCTTTGCCACCCCATGGACTGTAGCCCACCAGGCTCCTCTCTCCCCGGGATTTCCCAGGAATACTGGAGTGGGTTACCATTTCCTTCTCTAGGCTGACTGTAGGAATGCCTAAATAAAAAGGGTGAAAAGTACACATAACCCTGGCACGTGAATACTGTTTTCTTTTCTAAATCAGGTTTTATTTAAAATAAAAAATCGGACAGCTAACTCTCCTCTCTGAGAAGAGCTTGGGGATAGAGACCAGAGCTGCATCACCTGCTGAGCTCTCTTCCAGCACATCTCCATTGCCTCCTGTGACCTCCAGGGCAGAGATGGAGCAGAAGGATGTTACAGGGAGAGGCGTGGTGGGTGGGGGGCAGGAGATGAGGGCTGATCAGGTAATTTAGGAATACTCTCAGCCCTGCAGTATTGGAAGTGTTTAATACTATTTAAATATAAATCTAATCATATCCATGTACATACAGAACCCCCATCATATTTAACACCTATTAATCCCCCCCCACAGAAGGTCTGCATGCTTGGGGAAACAGTACTTACTTTCTGCCTCTCTCATCAATCACTGTTTAAAAATCTTTCTATCCTTCCCTCTCTGGAAAGTGTTGCTTTGTCTCATCTTGATTTTCAGAAATTGAAAATCACATTTAAGTCCTGACTCTCCCAAGAGGCTTGTATGGTTGGCATAGGAAGCTGAGTGGTACCTTTATCAGAAGGAGGTGTCAATTGCGTGTCTACAAATCACATCCAGATGAAGTCTGCTTCCAGAAGCCACCACTGCTCCTATTCGGAAAATAACACCCTGGTGCCTGGTGACCAGTAGGGAGGTAGAGACAGTGCAAGTGTAAAATACACCAGCAGCACCTACCAGAGTAAAGCGTTCTTCAGCTGCACCTGGGGCTTCCTACTAATGCTGGTGGCTTATTTAGCGATGCGGGTTAACCTCTCATCCCAGTGAATATGGCTTTGTTGTTGTTTAGTTGTAAAGTCGTTCGATTTAATCTTCAGGGGCTAGGATTGTCATCCTCACTCTACAGATACAGAAGGGTAAGCCCGAGACCCTCCCGTCTCAGCCTGGCCACTTCCTAGCTGTGTGGCCTTAGGGTCCTTTACCTCCCGGGTTAGAATATACACAGCAAGGAGTTTCCATCACTGTCACCATGAGTTAAACGTGGGGCACAGGGCGGAGGTGACGTAGCTACGTGGTGTGTGTTCAATTGCTCAGTCGTGTCCAACTCTTTGGGACCCCGTGGACTGTAGCCCGCCAGGCTCCTCTGTCCATAGGATTTCCTAGGCCAGAATACTGGAGTGGGTAGCCATTGCCTCCTCCAGGGGATCTTTCCCACCCAGAGATCAAACCCATGTCTCCTTCGTTGGCAGATAGATTCTTTACCACTGAATCACTAGAGAAGCCCAAATACACATTTAGCTTAAACTACAACTGCTTTTTCCTGAGGGCACAAGCTGTAGCTTTGGGATTTGAAATAGGATCTTTTTACAGAAGCCATGATTATTTTCCTGTGAAAAGCTTACCGCACAGCTTAACTGAACAAACAACATTAAACACACTGAGAGTTAGTTTATTTATTGAAAAGAATTAAACAGATCTAGTCTTCACTTTAGACTCTGTTATTTAATATTCATATCACACTGAACATGACTCCCTTCTCTCATAAGAACTGGACTAATAAGATATATCTCAGGGTTTTGCTAAAAGGATGTAGTAACACAAGGAATGTATAGCTCCTGGCCTTGTATACATCACAATACAGGACAGATCTATTTATCTAATCCCCTGACACACACCCAAGAAAAATGAGGGTGGATTATAGTAAACAGTATAATGAGAGATTGGTGAATGAACAGAAAACACAATGGCAGTGCAATGAAAAAGAGGGATACAGATGTTCTATAATGAAGCACCCAATCAAGGCGTCCGGGAGCCAGACCGAAGACACTCAGGATAGTGTCTTTAGGCCAAAACATCTAGGAGTCAACTCCAGTCTCACACAATCCTGGACCACCACCATCCTGATCACCATAATCTTCATCATTATGCTTGCTCAGATCTCAAGGCGCTTAACAACTAACAAAATCCTGGGACTTCCCTGGTGGTCTGGAAGTTAAGACTTCACCTTCCAATGCAGAGGATGCAGGTTCGACCCCTGGTCAGGGAGCAAGGATCCCACATGCCTCGTGGCCAAAGGACCAAAGCATAAAACAGAAGCAATATGGTAACAAAAATCAATAAAGACTTAAAAAAATTTTTTACAAAGTTCCTTTTCCCACTGGATTGTCACATGAGTCCTGAGATTTAATTGGGGTTCTGTATTATCCTTCACCTATAGAGTGAAAATGTGAGGCTCAGAAAGGTTAGGAAGCTGCCCAAAGTCACAGAGCAAGTGTCAGAAGAACTCAGATCCCATCTCTGCTCTTACAATCCCCCACTCAGTTCATCTCAGTTCTCTGCTACCCTCAAGTCCACAGTCACTCTGCATGACAATGAACCCACCTTTAAAGGCTGACTTCCCTCAGGAAGTAGTAAGGGTGATGCATTCCTGTGACATAGCTCCTGGTTTTCTCCACATCTCTGCTTTTTTTTCTGGAGAAGGTTTCTACAAAGCCTCCTTCAATTGCTGAGGAAATTGGCTTCCTAACTCACTATTAATTACTCGGAAGAACCCTGGCCTATTACAGAGTATCAACACCAGGCGGAGTCCCTCTGTTAATTTATTCATTCCTTCATTCTGCATTCTGGCTGATGGACCCTCTTGGCATTATAAATCCAGAGCAAGTAATTAACAAGCACACTTTGAACCCAATTCTCTTTCTTTTTTTCTTCCTAACTACCTCTGCCTTCTTTGATTTGGTTCATTCTCTTAATTAACTTATGTGCCTGCCAGACTTGTTTCCTCATGTCTGTGTAAACTGGGGCGCTTTGGAAGCATGAGAGTGAAGCTGACTTTATGGCCAAGAGGCAAAAAAGGTCATGGCCACCACCACCACTGCAGCAGCGTAAACTCCAAGAAAGAGCAACTAACAACAACCTCCACTATTACAAACTCACCACTCACTAAACAATCACCACATCCTTTACTTCTCATCCTCATCATCTCCTTGTGAGAAAGGTACCAAGGCCATGCCCACTACAGAGATGGGTGTGCCTGTGTGTGTGCTAAGTCGCTTCAGTTGTGTTCAACTCTTTGTGACCCTATGGACCATAGCCTGCCAGGCTCCTCTGTCCATGGGGTTCTCCAGACAAGAATACTGGAGTGGGTTGTCATGCCCTCCTCCAAGGGATCTTCCTGACCCAGGGATAGAACCCACGTCTCTTATGTCTCTTGCATTGGCAAATGGGCTTTTTACCACTAAAGCCACCTGGGAAGCAGATGGGCAATTAGCCTCAAAGAAGGTTAAGAGGTCTGCTCAAGCTCTTAAAGCTAGGAAGTTACTTCAAAACTATTATCTGTCCTACCAAGATGTTCTTGTAGGGATGGCCTAAAAGTTGGGTGGACAGCAGTCCAGTATTGAGTGTCCAGTGATGCCTAATCATGGGTGGCCCTGAGAACAAGAGAGATGAATAAAACTCAGAGGGTAGATAGAGAATTAGATACAGAGGAGCTGGGCTCTTCTCCAAATCCATCAATTCCGGTTTACCAACCTCTCTGTAACTGACCTCACACAGGGCTTCGTGGTACAGAAGCTGGGATGCAGAAAAGTGACCAGCAAGCAATCAGGAACTTTTCCAGACTCCAGACAACTAAGTAAATCCAAAGTGAAAATGTCAGACCCAGTGGAAGACTAGAGAAACTCAAAAAACTCAAGGCAGGGGCCAGGTCATATGGTGGGGCTTCAGGAAAAGTGTCTAGGTTCCCTCGGGGTGAGTCAGCCATCGGGCCCATAGTTGCAGAGGCAGTCAAGCTTCTGGATGGAAGACACCCTGCAAGACAGAGGCTCAGACCACAGTCTTCAGGGTCAGACACTCCTGAGCCTGATCTTGATTGTACTGCTCTGTTCATGCGCTGTTTCCTTAACTCACTTGACATGTGTGAGTTCTGGTTCTCTGTAAAAGTGGAAAGATGGAGCCAGTCTCATGATGGCAGGTGGGCTATGACAAAGTGAGTTAGTGTGTTTAGAGACCTGAGCATGGTACCTGCCGCATGGTCAGCAGCTTTAAGGTGGTTTCCACTTTGATCACGGCTCATTCTAAGACTGGACAGAGCTGGACTTGGGCTTGATGGGTGCATGATTTATCACTGTGTGTGTGTGTTCAGTTGTGTCTTGATTTTTTGCAATGCTATGGACGTGAGTTTGAGTGAACTCCGGGAGTTGATGATGGACAGGGAGGCCTGGGGTGCTGTGATTCATGGGGTCTCAAAGAGTTGGACACGACTGAGTGACTGAACTGAACTGATGGACTGTAGCCCCCAGGCTCCTCTGTCCATGGGATTCTCCAGGCAAGAATACTGGAGTGGGTTGCCATTTCCTCCTCCAGGGGATGTTCTTGACCCAGGGTTTGAACTCAGGTCTCTTGCTTGGCAGGCAGATTCTTTACCACTGCACCACTGGGGAAGCCCCCATTTATCACCCATGTGAGCAATGATTCTCGGCCAAGGCTGAGGCATGAAGGTTTACTCATTCCTTACCTGTCTCCTCCATTACTTGCTGCGATGATGCTTATATCAAGAGCCTAAGAAAGAACATGTTAGTTGATCATTTAATTTACTTTCCTGATACATTTAAATGATCTATATAAGGTTTTTTATACAAAGGAATGAATCAATTTATAAAAGCATTTATACCTCCAATGGCCCTAAACATTGATTATCCTCAATAGCATTTGACAGTCCTGAGTCTGGACTCCAGATAGGACAGCTCATGAAGGAGAGACATAAACCTCCTTATGTCCACAAGGAAGGTTTGAACACAGTCATGTCTAACCCAGCTGGTTAGAGCTGCAGTGACCTTGGCATTAATCTAACCCCCAAACAGAGGCTGCTAGGAGATCACCCAGGCCACGGATCTGGTTAACGTTAAGAATCAGGATCTCAGCTCGTTCCTCTGTCCTGAGCTCCAGTCCTCCATGGGGAATTTTTCAAAAATGACTATTGGAATAAAGAAAAGTAAGAGGACCACAGAGCCTCTTACTGTGAATATTCTATCCATAGAATAGAATATTCTATCCAGAATAGCCAAAGGATCTGATCTTCTCCAGGATAAGATCATGGACTTGCATCCTTTAACCCCTTGGTGAGAAGGCTGCTGGAACATGGGTGACAAAGTTCATGGAGCCAGGGCTCTTCTTCCTGGACATACAATTTCCTGAGTGAGGAAGGGGCTGTATATCCTGATGCTTCTGAGAGGGGTTTTGAATTCGCCCAGATGAATCTTAAAGTGCCTTCCCAAGGTCTGTTGAGTTAAATACATGGGCTTCCCAGATGGCGCTAGTGGTAAAGAACCTGCCTGTGAATGCAGGAGACATAAGAGACTTGGGTTCGATCCCTGGGTTAGGAAGATCCCCTGGAGGAGGGCATGGCAACCCACTCCAGTATTCTTGCCTGGAGAATCCAATGGACAGAGGAGCCTGGCGGGCTACAGTCCATGGGGTTGCAAAGAGTTGGACACGACTGAAGGGACTTAGCATCCATAACTATGACCCTTTCCTCTCTTATGCACCCGTGTTATCCTCTGCCTCGGGGGCCACAAGGACACAGGAAGGAGGCATCAACCCTCCTGTTTCTACACCTTTGCTGAGAATTGCTTCTCCTTGTGCTTGTGGCCAACAGTTTTCCACTGAAGCAGATGGAAAATAGGGCAGTAATCACAGGTTGAGGTCGAGGCCACAGACTTCATTTGTGGGTGTTATCTAATATGTGGTCAAATCTCAGCTGATCAGAAGGCTTGGGCAGGAGATGGTATTGAGCTAGAATTGTTCCATAGAGTGATTATCGATTATGCCTCTAATAGCACTGCAGCACATTGACTGTGAATCCAATTAGACGTAATTATACGCTTTACACGAACGTGTCCAATTGAAAGGGGTGGAATTTGCAGAGACTCCAGCAATTCTTGAGTGATCATGGGATATGCCTAAAGAGAGGGGAGTTACTGAGATTTGCCCAGGGAAGTATTAGACTCTGCAAGGCTCTGTTGGCAGGAAGTGTTTGTTGTTAACGGATGTCAGAATCCAAGAAACCTCAGGAGGATGGCAGGCAGCCAAGTCCAGTAGACAGACAGATGCCAGTCACTGCGATCATCATCATCATCATCTCGACAACAGCTATTATTTTATTAGGTACTTTCTATGTTCCAGACACTGAGCTGAGCATTTTACAGATAGCATCTGATTCAACGCTCTTGGACAAAGGCTGGCAAACTACAGCCCAAGGGCTCGATCCAGCCTGCCCTGTTTTTGTAAATAAACTTTACGAGCACACAGCGGTGGCCGTTTATTTGCATACGATCCATGGTGCATTTCACCATGTGGTCAGAGTTTGAATTTGTCCCAACCCGTCCCCTTTAGGAGAGGGCTATTGTGCCTAGCACGCCCCTGCCACGTTGCCAATTCTGCCTTCCAGGCTTCACTTTCCCTCCCTCCAGCCTGGAGTTCTCAGCTTGCTTCAGGACAAAGACTTCGATGACTGTGTTTCTGACAAACTGTGGAACAAAGAAACTACTCTGTTCAATTGAACCCATTTTCCCTCGAGATAATTCTTGAGTGTACAAGTCACTGGAAGTTAAAAGCTAAGCCTTTTGGAGGATCATGTAATAATAGACCAAACTCAACTGCTTGACTACATATAAATACAATGAGATAGATCCCGCTGATGGAATGGAAAGCAACCCATCAGAGGCATCATTGCCGTCCAGTGTTCATGACACAATGCTAGGCGTAAAGGGAATAATGGAAAAGTGAGTCTTTATAATAAATTCAGTCGTCACAATACTTCCACTGTGATGCCAGGAACATCATCTGCAGTGATGTTCTCCACCTTCAGGGGTTCCCTGGTGGCTCATTTAAGGCAAAATACCAGTGAGGGCTGACTTTTTTTTTGGCTTCCCTGGTGGCTCTGTCGTCAAGAATCCACTTGCCAATGCAGGAGATACAGGTTAAATCCCTGGGTGGGGAATATCCCTGGCTTGGGAAGATTCCCCTAGAGAAGGAAATAGCAATCCACTCCATTATTCTTTCCTGGGAAATCCCAAGGACAGAAAAGCCTTCTGGGCTATAGTTCATGGGGTCACAAAGAGTTGGGTACAACTGAGTAGGCAAGCACAGCAAATAAGGAGGCTATTGATGGGAGATAAAGTCAGAGAGATCAGGAAGTCTCCAATGTAAGACTGTGTTTGCCATGCCCATTAAGGACTTGAGATTATTCTGAAAACTCTTAAGGCAATGTCTCTAATTGACTGGGGAGAATGGGCAGTAGGGGAGCAAAATAAAAATGCAAAAATGACACAGCTGTGATGATAGATGAACACAAAGTTAAACCACTTTGGGGACTTCCCCGGCAGTCCAGTGGCTACGCATTCATCTTCCAATGCAGTGCATGCAAGTTCAATGCCTGGTCAGGGAGCTAAGATGTCACATGATTTGAGGCCTGAAAACCAAAACAGGAAATATAAGCAATATTGTAACAAATTCAATAAAGGTTTTAAAAATAGTCCACATCAAAAAAAATAATAATGATCTTAAAATATATTAAACTACTTTGATTTATTTGGGGTTAGACTTTTTAAAATATTGTCTCTATTTGAAATTCTCTTCATGTTTCCTATATAATTATAGCTGTTAAAAAATAATTCAATTACTCCCAGCCAAAAAAACATAAAATGAAAATGATGAGGCCATCAGCTAGACTGGATAAGTACCATCCAGCGACACTTCCTTTCCTGAAGGAAGCTCCGGCCCCAAGCCTGCAGCTCCTCCCTCCACTCACTTGCCCTGCTCCGAGGTTCTGGTTCCTGCCCGGAGCTCCTCCGGGCTCCAGATTGTACCCAATGAACAGCTTTCGCCATTGATTAAATGCTGCCGCTCGCCCAGAGCCATTAATCAATTTCACCAGCTGTTTACAGCTTTATTTACTACAAAGGAAGCAAGGTAATCCCTGTAAACTCAATAGATCTAAATTAACTGCGTGTTCAGGAGCCAGCTTAGAAAGAATTATTGCTCCCTGACTCAGGGGGACAGAGAAGAAGAATGAACACAGGAGCCTGTGACAGAGGGTGACAGAGGCTGTGACTCACTCCCTGGTGTCCAGAGGGGTCACATCACAGGGGGCACTTGCTGGTTGAGTCTCTATTAACCAGGTCGTTGAGCCGAGAGTCCAGCTAAAGCCCTTGCTTGTTTGGAATCAGCATTTCCTGCCATTCATCTTGCATCTTTCATTTCTTTCTTCCCACTCCTCAGCCCAGAATTGCCTTCCATCCCTTTTATTCTATAGGAAGCATCCCTCTGCCGTGATAACAGTTTTTTCTACATTCTTTCATTTGTGAATAATCATGATAATCTTTGATTTGTTTATATCTCTTTCATGAAACTATATTCAGTCCAAATTGACTAGGCAACAGCTGAATGCCTGGGGAAGAAACTAATATTTATATGCCAGGAATGAGTCATATAAATGCTTTTATGTAATTGGATTTTTTTTTTATCTGCTAGAACAACCCCGTAAGATAAATGTTAATGTTCTCATTTTAAAGATAAGAATACTAAGGCTCAAAGAGATGAAATGCTTTGCCTAACATAACAAAATTGCCTAGTAGATGACCCTGCTGGTCTTCACCCTGATTTTCCAATACAGTAAGTCCCCTACATATGAATGAATTACTATTTGAGAATGCATTCATGTCCAATTTGTCCTTAAATTCAACAAAGTTAGCCTAGGTACTCAACTAACACAGTCAGCTATATATTACTGTACTGTAATAGGTTTATAATACTTTCCATGCAAATAATGCATGGAACACATTAGACACAAAGAATAAACATTTTTAATGTTTAACATTTTTAATCTTACACTACAGAACCCTGAAAAGTAGAGTGGTGGTTTAGGTGCTAAGTCATGTCCAACTCTGCATTCACATGGACTGTAGCCAACCAAGCTCTTCTGTCCATGGGATTCTCCAGGCAAGAATACTGGAGTGGGTTACCATTTCCTTATCCAGAGGATCTTCCCAACCCGGGGATCAAACCTGGGTCTTCTGCATGGCAGGCAGCTTCTTTACCATCTGAGCCACAGGGAAAATCTAAAAGTATAGTACTAGAGTACAATGGAGAAGGCAATGGCAAGCCACTCCAGTACTGTTGCCTAGAAAATCCCATGGATGGAGGAGCCTGGTAGGCTGCAGTCCATGGGGTCACTATGAGTCAGATGTGACTGAGCGACTTCACTTTCACTTTTGGCTTTCACACAATGGAGAAGGCAATGGCAACCCACTCCAGTGTTCTTGCCTGGAGAATCCCAGGGACAGCAGAGCCTGGTGGGCTGCCATCTATGGGGTCGCACAGAGTCAGACACGACTGAAGCGACTTAGCAGCAGCAGCAGCAGAGTACAATAGCTGGCATAGAGGGGCTGACATCAAGTGAACAGGCAAGAAGAGTTACTAACTGGAGGAGAGAGAGGAGGTGGGAGATGGTAGAGCCGAAGGATCGTCAGCAGTTGGAGACAGAGGGCAAGCTGCAATTTCACTCATGCCTGATGTAATGGGACATGCAAACCCATGTTCGCATATTTGAAAGTTCACAACCTGAAGGTTCATATGGAGGGGATTCACTGTACATGCTTCTCCTTGGTCATCCTTCTAGGTCAGAGCACCCAGTGCTTAGCACTGTAGGGTCAACTCACTCCCAAGTACACAGAG
Organism: Bos indicus x Bos taurus; assembly: GCF_003369695.1. Classification (NCBI taxonomy): domain Eukaryota; kingdom Metazoa; phylum Chordata; class Mammalia; order Artiodactyla; family Bovidae; genus Bos; species Bos indicus x Bos taurus. Next base: position 6,098,095 of record NC_040089.1, read on the forward strand.
AAGGTGAGGAAAAGGAAATCCAGGGTGACTTGGGGTCAATAACCCCCTTTTGCTATTTTGCCTGACCCCCACCCAGAGCCCCTGCTTCTAGGACCCCTTAACCGCCCACTTCTCTCAGCCCATCCTTTTACCTACTCGCTCTCACCTCTTCCAACCTCCCACCATCACTACTGCACAGTCTAGACTTTTAAACCTCAAAAGGCTTGTGATACCACCACTAGGCAAACCTGCCTTTGCCTAGGCTCTTTCTTCTAAAATGCTGTGGCTTCCTTGCCTCCCTGGTGAGGTCCTGCAAAACTTCCAGATCTATCTCTGCCACCACCTTGAAAGTGAACCTTGCCTCTTCAGCCCTTTCCTGTCCTAGAGGGGTTAAGCATCCCAGATCTGAGCACCTCACACCTCCACATCTATTGCCCTGTTGTATTTATCCTCAGGTCTCTGCTCCTCAAACGTGTGACTGGCATGGGATTTGTGTCAGTCACTTCACTTCCCAGGTGGCACTAATGGTAAAGAGCCTGCTTGCCAACGCAGAAAATGGAAGAGAGGTGGGTTCCATCCCTGGGTCAGGGAAGATCCCCTGAGGAGGGCATGGCAACCCACTCCAGTATTCTTGCATGGGTAATCCCACGGACAGGGGAGCCTGCTGGGGTAGGCTACAGTCCAGGGGGTCACACAGAGTCAGACATGACTGAAGCAACTTAGCACACACACACACTTCACTGAAGGGCATGAAAGCAAGGAAGAAGACTCTGCCCTTCAAATGCCCTAGGGAGACAGGCCTTAAATACAGGCAGAGCCCTGAGACAGATAAACAAGCATATGAGTTTGCATCATCACAAAATTATTATCTTTTCCAGAGATGACAACCTCATCTTTTTCAAAGTGTCATGACATCAGGCAAAACAGCAACAGGGGGTTATTTATCCCAAGTCCCTGCGGTTCTCCCTTCTCTCCCCGTCCATGCATGCATTTGTTCCTGGCAAGCTAAATAGGAGCAGATGGATGACATAGCACCCTTTGCTTCCTCCAGAGTCTGAATCCAGTGTAAATTCCAGTCACAGTGTAATTGCATGCACTTGCTGTCTTCACACCCTTCCCACCCTGAGCTAAAAATGTTCACGTCCATCTTTCTCAGTGGAATCATCATGACCTGCCATCAGCCTCTGAGGTCAGAGGTTCCCTGTGCTAAGAGATGTTCTCATGTCCTGTCAGCTGCACTAACCTATGAACAAGCCGGCCAGGGCTCACCAGGATGCTCCGCCCTTTCACACAGATGCTGCTGAAACTGTCTAGAGCCCAGGTGTGTGAAGTGCCATGGGTACAATTTACAAGCATCGGACAGTAGCCCTGGCATCTCTTGATCCAGACAAAAGACAGTAATTATGACTCATCAAAAAGAGTTTTAACTGGTGCTCAGGACTCTGCTCTTCAGTTTTTTAGGTTGTTTTTGTTACTCATGCCTCTTGAGTCTTCTGCAAATAGGAGACTCACAATACACAGATACAGAGAGGGTGTTTTGTTTATCAACATGCTGGTAAAAATAAAAACATGAAGTCAGCTAGAGCAGGGTGTAGCTCCAAGCTCAGCTATTTTCTAAACACTTGATTTGGGAAGTTATTTAACCTCTTTCAAACTCAGTTTTCCTCTAAAAAGAGTTATCATATGATCCAGTAATCCCACTCCTGGACATGTATCTGGACAAAACTATAATTCAAAAAGATACATGCACCCCTATGGTCATAGCAGCATTATTCACAATAGCCAAGACATGGACACAATGCAAATGTCCATCAGCAGATGAATGGGTAAAGAAGATGTTGTATACACACACACACACACACACACACACACACACACACACACAATGAACTACCTTTCAGTAATAAGAAAGAATGAAATAATGTCATTTGCAGTAACATGGATGCACCTAGCGATGATCATACTAAGTGAAGTAACTCAGGAAGACAAACACTATATGATATCACTTACATGTGAAATCTACAATATAACACAAATGAACTTATCTGTCGAACAGTAACAGGCTCACGGACACAGAGGACAGAATTGTGGTTGCCAAGGGTGGGAGAGGAAGGACGGGTTGAAAGTTTGGCATGAGCAGATGCAAACTATTATATGTAGAATGGATAAACCACAAGGCCTTACCATATAGCACAGGGAACAGTATTCAATATCTGGTGGTAAATTATAATAGAAAAGAAGATGAGGAAGAATATATATTTATATGTGTAACTGAATTACTTTCTGTATAGCAGAAATTAACAGAATATTGTAAATTATACTTTAGTAAAATAAATTTTAAAAAAGAAAGAAACTCAGTTTTCCAGTTCTGTAAAGTGGAGACAGAGCATCTTCCTCACTGAGCTCATTAATTCAATGATTAAATGAGGTTAAAAAAAAAAAAAAAAAGGTGCTCAAATAAAGTTCCCTGCGCGAATTAAGACCTCAGTAGCTAAAACAACTCATAGGCTTGTCAGAAAGGTTGAGTGAGCAAAGGAACACAAAGTGCCTGGAACGGCTGAACAGCAGCCAATTCCTCTTTCTTGGCCCCCTCCCCAGGGAGGTTAGGGAGGTGATACAGAAAAGGCAGTGGCAACCCACTCCAGTACTCTTGCCTGGAAAATCCCACGGGCGGGATTGTAGCCTGCAGTCCATGGGATCACGAAGAGTCAGACACGACTGAGTGACTTCCCTTTCTCTTTTCACTTTCATGCATTGGAGAAGGAAATGGCAACCCATTCCAGTGTTCTTGCCTGGAGAATCCCAGGGACAGGGGAGCCTAGTGGGCTGCCATCTATGGGGTTGCACAGAGTCAGACACGACTGAAGCAACTTAGCAGCAGCAGCAGCAGCAGTGGGGTGAAAAAGCTACTTTTCAAATAGGAACCTTCTAGGCAATTTAGCAATCAGTAGGTGGTGGTAGTTTAGTTGCTAAATCGTGTCCGACTCTTGTGACCCCGTGGACTGTAGCCTGCTATGTTTCTTTGTCTATGGGATTTCCCAGGCAAAAATACTGGAGTACGTTCCCATTTTCTTCTCCAGGGGATCTTCCTGACCTAGGGATCAAACTCACGTCTTCTGCATTGCAGGCAGATCCTTTACCATTAAGCTACCTGGGAAGCCCTTAGCAACCAGAATCGGGAGACAAAAGCATTCCTAATCACCAGCCTAGCAATAATATTAGAAGACATCTGTCCTAGGAAATGTCCCCACTCCCCAAATAAGACAAGCTATGTGGTAGAGTTGTTAAATATCAGTGCGAAAATACTTAGAGGAGCATAATATCTAACAGAGAATTGTTCGTTAAAGTCAGTGGCATGATAAGTAGGCATTAGGAAGCATTCTTATAAGTATGCTACAGACCCATGAAAAAATTACCACGTTGAGTCCCTAAAGTGAGATGGAAAATTGTATACAGTCTGATTGCAAGAGTGTAAAATTATATAGGCATCTGGACAAGCCAAGAAATGAACCTACAAGAATGAAAATCATCGTTTTAGGGTGATGAGATGGAGGGTGATTTGAGGTCTATTTTCCCTCCTCTTTCTCTTCTGTGGTGACACTGACTTTACTGCGGAGAAAGGGAAAGAGAAATAAGCACCTTCCGCTACTCAGGCTTTGACCTCAGCTTCAGCTAAAGTGTTCTGGCCCCTTTGCTTCTCTTGCAGGAAAACGGGGCCTGAGTGCCAGGCGAAGATAACAGTAATCGGAAGTTTTCCGGGCGTAATAACCCCTTTTTGAGACAAACTCTCTTTCTTTAAACAAGACACAACAATCCTCTAAAGATAATGGTCCTCCCTCACTCTTCTTTTTGTCACCTCCGGGCCATTTCTGTCACCAAAGTAATCGTTTTAAAGCATATGTCTCATCACTTCACTCTCCAGCCACGAGACACTCGGCTTGTGTCAGAATCTTCTGATAAAGCCCAGAAGCTCTCAAACAGCTTTACTCCAGCCGTCTACTTCTGTCTAGTCCTCAATCAGGTCCGGGCTCTCACCCTCAGACCTTCACCCGTGCCCATCCTTCTGCTCCAAATTCTCTCCCTCACATTTCTTCTTTCAAATCTCATCTTAGCAGTGAATTCCTGGGACTTCCCCGACTGTCCAGTGGTTAAGACTTTACCTTTCAAAGCAGGGACTGCAGGTTTGATCCCTAGTTGGGATCCCTAGTATGGGAGCTAAGACTCCACATACCTTGAAGCCAATAAGTCAAAACAGAAGCAATATTGTAACAAATTCAACAAGGACTTAAAAACAAAAATGGTCCAGGGCCTCCCTGGTGGCTCAGTGGTAAAGGATCTGCCTGCCAATGCAGGAGACAAGGGTTGTATCCCTGATTCGGGAAGATCCCACATGCTGTGGGACAACCAAGCGCGTGAGCCACAGCCATGGAGCCTGTGCTCTGGAGCCCGGGAGCTGCAACTGCTGGAGCCTGTGCGCCCTAGAGCCCGTGCTCTGCACCAAGAGAAGCCACCGCAAAGACAAGCCCAGGCACTGCAACTAGAGAGGGAGTCGCCCCCACCCACCGCAACTAGAGAAGAGCCTGAAGACCCAGCCTTGCACTGTGTGCTGTGCTAAGTCGCTTCAGTCATGTCTGATCTTTTGCAACCCTATGGATTGTAGCCTGCCAGGCTCCTCTGTCCATGAGATTCTCCAGGCGAGAATACTGGAGTATGTTGTCCTTTCCTTCTCTAAGGGATCTTCCCGACCCAGGGATCGAACCTGTGTTTCTTACATCTCCTGCAGTGGCAGGCAGGTTTTTTTACCATTAGTGCCATCTGGGAAGCCTGAAGATCCAACACAGCCATAAATAAATAAAACTTTTAAAAAATAATCCACATTAAAAAAAAAAAAAAACTTAAAAAATAAAGTGAATTCCTGACATCTCAGCATGGCCTCTCTTGCCCAAAACAAATACACAAGCCTGAGCATGAAGCCATATGTGTTTTCTAAATGCTCCTGCTATATTTTTTTCATGGCACCTAATATACACATGACAGTGAGCTGGGTGATAGAGTGATATTTTCTGAGGAAACAGAGGCTTAGAGCGCAGAGGAAGCTGGTCTTAAATCGCTGAGGTGGACAAGCTGAGCTGGGAAGGAGGAGACGCAGGATGCAGGGCTCCGAGGCTGAGCCCTTTGTAGTCCAGCCCGAGCCCATTTAGGGTCACCAGGAGCCTGAACAAATGCTCTTCCTTTTCTCTCCCTGGCATGTCTGATCAGTACAATCATAGTAGATGGCTTTGGGGAAAGATACAACTCACCACATAAAAATGTGGGGGAAAGATACAACTCACTATGTAAAAAGGTGTGGGCTTCCCTGAAAGCTCAGTTGGCAAAGAATCCGCCTGCAATGCAGAGACCCTGGTTCGATTCCTGGGTTGGGAAGATCCAATGGAGAAGGGATAAGCTCCCCACTCCAGTATTCTGGCCTGGAGAACTCCATGAACTCTACAGTCCATGGAGTCGAAAAAAGTCAACCCAACTGAACGACTTTCACTTTCACATAAAATTAGTTCAGAGAAGTTGCTCCTGCCTTCAAGGAGACATACGGTCTTTTGTTTTCAAGACCGTCTTAGTCAGAATATTTCATTCCATTGTCATGACACCTTTGAAGATGGGTGAGGAAATTTCTCAAGTTACCCAGACCCAGACTGGTCTCTATCATAGAGTTTATGCAACATTAACCATCCAGCTTGATTTACTGTATGGTTATTTGAAGATATTTTTGATTTACAGTCACAAGTCCAGTAACTCCCTACAGACATGTGTGCCTTCCTGACTAGGCTGTGAGATTCCAGAATTACAAGAAGACTCTATTCTGGGCTTTCTTGGTGTCTCCAATGGTAAATAAGCTGCCTGTAATGAGAGAGACCTGGGTTCGATCCCTGGGCTGGGAAGATTCCCTAGAGAAGAAAATGGCTATGCACCCTAGTATTCTTCAGTATCCTTGCCTGGAGAATTCCACAGACAGAGGAGCCTGGTGGGCTATAGTCGATGGGGTCATGAAGAGTTGGACATTACTGAGCAACAACTTCCTTCATTCTGGGAACTGCAGTGTGTAGAATAATGTTTGGTTTGTTGTGGGTGTACAATAAAAAGCATGTGACAAACATATAAGTGAATTAAACAATAAACAAATGAATATATGGAACCAAAACACTCTCAGTTATTTCAAAAAAATCACCAAATTTTAGCAAAAGATGTGCACCTACTCCAGTGGGTCTTACACTTGAAATCTCTTGGGCACCCCTAAGAAAAGTGGGACAAGAAAATTCAAATTTCAATAATGAAGTTTTTTCACTTGAGGTAGTTGATACAGATGCAAATACTGTGGCTAAATTGTAAGAATACCTGGACTCTTAGTTATGCATACACAGAACAGAGGTATCACTTTCAGCTTTTCATAAATGTTCATTTAATAAAAACACAGAATTTGAAAATTCTCACAGAACACTCAACTACTCCAAGAATATGCTCCCCAATCTCGTAGATCCATGAATCCCAGCGTACCAAGAAACACTTGGGTACCACCACCTTCGGCTCACAGAGCAACAGACCCTAAACGTGAATGACTTTCCCAACGTCACATACCCCTTTAACGGCAGAGCAAATTCTAGAGGGCAGGTGTTGGGACTCCTAGCACAGTGCTCTGTTCCACAAACTGAATGACCAGCAATCGGTCTGACAGTTGGTTAATGGAATGTTGTCTGTGGCATCAAATTAAGTGGTACAAATACTATATTTGGAAAGCAAACCAATAAACAGAGCCTCATTACCACTGGCTCCCGATTGGCTGGCCCCTGGTCCCCAGCTCCATCAAGGTCATTGGAAAAACCCAATGCAGAGGAAAGAGACCCACTGCTCTTATTCACGAGGCTGTGTGGAATCACTGCTAAAACTCATTGCATGATTTAAGTGCAAGGACTTCAGAGTTTTAAGTTCCCCTGAGGCACTGTGCTTTTTCTTTGTTTGTGAGGGAAAAATGAAGAGTAAGCAAAATTAGTACATTATTTTCTATCCAATACATTTAGAATCATTATGTTGATCAGTGGAGGCTGAAATACACTTTAGTCGTCTACTGCATTTTCAGGATTTGGCTGATACATAATGACACGGATTCAGGCTCAGAACAATAAAATTCAGGGCTGAGATTAATTGGGCAAATGTTTTGCTGTTTGACAGAAAAAGCAGACAATTTTATTCCCAAGTTTCAGTAAGAGAAAGGCACAAAAATGAGAGAATGGAAAATCCCAGTGTGTGTATGGTTTTTTCCTTCTGATATTTTTGCACAGCCCATAGCTAAAAGCAGTAGGTTAATGATCAAAGTCAGCATATATTTTTGCATGATGTGTAAGAATAGAAAGTTATTTGGGCCATAAATTATTAACTAGAAGGGGAAAGCACCAGCACGCTCACCCCTTTTTGCTGGTATTTGCGATGCTCAGGTATTGTGCTGTTTACGAACCTCCTGTGTTCCCTCCTTTGCTGAAAGTTGTCAGGTTGTGCTGTGGTGGCAAAGCCTGCCAGTTCACAAACCCGCCCTCTGATATGTGAAAAGGTGAGCCAGCAGGTAAGTGACAATGTATGCGAGCAGCTGCTTCACCCGTACCCTCCCCAACAGGGTGACAGACTCTCCCTGTTTGCTAGGATTTTTGCACTGAAAGTCCCATGTCCAGGATAAACCCTCAGTCCTGAGCAAACTGAGCAAACCATGACCTTGACTTCTAATTTTGCCCAAGAATCTGCCTGTGGACCACTCTCACCTGAAACATACTAGCAAGAGGATTCTGGACTATGCCCTACTATGCCCATTCCAGATGGACTCAGTTGACTCATTACCAGAAGGCTCAGTGGTAAAGAATCTGCCTGCCAATGCAGGAGATGCAGGAGACATGGGTTCCATCCCTGAGTCTGGAAGATCCCCTGGAGTAGGAAATGGCAAACCACTCCAGTATTCTTCCCTGGAAAATCCCATGGACAGAGGAGCATAATGTGCTACAGTCCCTGGGGATCGAAAAGAGTCAGACATGACTGAGCACACAGCATGCTAGACTCATTACAAAGGCACCAGAGAAGCCAACTACTGGTCATCTTTTCCTCTCTTTAAATGCAATTCTTTACTCAAATCACAATAGAAACAATTTTAATATATACAACATAATACGTAGCTAACGATATATATAAAAACAATATTAAAAATTAGTAGCCATGAGTTTTGTCCCTTACTCTATTTTCAATCTCTATTTAATCAAATTTTTGGCTGCCTTTCTACTTTCAGGGATTGCTTATAATTTTCTCTCACCTCCTGTGCTCTTAGATTGAAGAGCTCCAGGCCCCAAGACCAGAGCTGATAGTGGCTGACAGATGTGAGCAGCTTGGGCACAAAAGTCCTTGTGGACATTCTTCCTGCTGTCTTGTCAATTTTCAGCCCGGTTGCTTGAAGCTTTGCCTCGTGTAGATGCCTCTGGCCAAAAGAGACGTATCTAATGACTGGCATGCTAGCCATTCATGCCCGATGACCCCATTGTCTATGCACCTTCACTGGTGTGTCAGAGGGGAGGGAACTTTTCACTTCTGGGTCAGAATGCACATGACTGAGGCAAGACAATTTTACAACTGTCATCTCCCTGGTGGCTCAGATGGTAAAGAATCTGCCTGAAATGCAGGAGACTTAGGTTTGATCCCTGGGTCAGGAAGATCCCCGGGAGAAGGGAATAGCTACCCACTGCAGTATTCTTGACTGGAGAATCCCACGGATAGAGGAGCCTGGTGGGCTACAGTCCATGGGGTCGCAAAGAGTAGGACATGACTTGGCAACTAAATAACAAACAACAAACTCTATCCAGCTCTACTACCGGCTGAATTCACTCTAAAACAGGATCAAGAAGTGAGTTTGAAGTGATCCTTTAAGTGTCAGCCTCGCAGGGCACAAAGAAGGCTAGTGAAACTGGAAGGAACCAAAGGAAAAAGTTCAGCTCAGGGCTCCTTACAGTGACATTCAAACCAGCTTTTCCTAATTTCCAATAAGTAAAGGATTATCTTTGCAACAATGTTACTAACCCAGTTAATTAAGCCCTCCAAATCCTTCATTGTCCAATTAACATGGTCACAACTTTGCAAAGCCCTCTAACTCCCAAGATGCATTCAGATCAATATGCCCTTAAAGAATTCATGGATTTATTTTCTCTAGATTTTTTTCTCAAAAAAAAAAAAGAATGCAAGTAAGGCAGAACAAACAAAAAGAGGCTATAGCCCCCTCATGTCTGCATTCGGAATCTATGCTTTGAGACAATATGGCAAATGAAATCATATAGAAAGGCATTACCAATAATTAGCCTAGTTAAGGCCCTAGAGCCTGAGAGAGGCTGATGAAGCAGTGCAGAGGGGCTGGAGTGGGAAGGGGTGTGTTCGAGCCAACCTGTCTGCCACTTGGGAGCCTGTGACCTTTGACACGTCACTACATCTCTCTCAATCTCCAACCTCCTCACCTGCTCATGGAAACAGTCATTCTTTTACATGTAGTTATGAATTACAGATAAAAAAAATACACCTAAGTACACTTGAGACATTGCAAAATCTATATGAGGATGTATTGATCATTGATGGACAACCAAACCTCAGCAATGGGTGGCAGGTTCTGGGACATCTCAAATTTGTGTCCCAGATATGTGCTGAAAGGAGAAAAGGTCATTACAAAAAATCACTTTGCAACATTTCTTTAAACATTATAAAGAGTGTATATCATTAACTTAGGAATGATAGTATTACATTTGAGCATTTGCCTTTTTATAATGCTTTACTGTTTTTGCCTGTTTCTCTGAACAATCCTGGGAGGTAGACAGAGCACAGTATTACATTTTTTTGTTTTTGTTTTTTTCCTTCTGATTGGTTAGAAAATCCAAAGGTTAGGTTGTTAATGGAAGTAAGAATGCAGTGCAGACAGCTAAGGTCCTAGATAAATCCATGAGATGAGGTTCTCCCAGAAAAACTGGTGTGAAAATTGACCTCTGGAAGTCAAGGCCACTCTCCTATCTTCCAGAAAAAGGAACAGACTCAACCCCTATCTCTGTTCCCATCTGTAAGTTTGACCATCACCATACCCACCATACCCACCTTGATGGCTATGAGATTTTTTTTATGAAATTGCTTAAGAGTTTATGGCACAAGCAAGTGATAATCTTAAGCACCACCTGAATCTGACTTTGTATTTTCATGAGAGGATTCTAGACATCTTTCTTAGATATCTTGGACTGAGGACACTTGACCATGGTGTGCATTTTATTTCATACTTATTTTCCAAGATAGTCTTAGCTTTTGCCCTTCTGTTCATTAGAGGGATGCATATTGTCCTCTCTCATCAGCACAGATAGTCATCATTCATTTATAGTTGTATTCATGCCAAAAACATCAAATGATAAAGATCCCATGAATATCCATATCCAAGGATTGTGGTAAGCGCTATATAATCATTATCTCATTTAATTTCACAAATTTGATGTGTTCACTGTCATTTCCATTTAGATTTGGAAAACTGAGCCCTACGGATGGGGTTCATCCATTCAGTCATGCATTCATCCATCCACTGGGTGATGAATCCAGTGTATGAGCACCATGCTCTTCAGTGTGCCGTGTATCAGCTTCAGTGTGATCCAGCGTATCAGCTACACTGTATCAGCACCACGATCTTCAGGTGGGTGGGACCTCCCTTCATGGAGATCACACTTCGGCAGTTTATCTTCTTGCCCAATTACACACTGGTAAGTGGTAGAACCAAGACTAACATTTAGTTCTCAAGACTTGCCTAGTGGTCCAGTGGTTGAGATTCTATGATTTCACTGCAAGGGGGACAGGTTTGATCTCTGGTTGAGAAAAAAAGATCCCACCAGCTGCAAGATGTGATCAAAAATAAATAAAACAAGATAAAATTGTCTTTAAAAGAACACATATAGTTCTCTCTGGCTCCAAATCCTGTGCTTCCAACCACCGCACCTTATGACTAATTGTTCTTGGTAATGACACAGCACAATGAAAGGTCACTTCCCTATAGACTGTTTCTCCTACAGAATGCTTCATGGATACTATGAGGTCTGAACAGATCCTGAAGGTGATACAGAGACTACCAAAAATAAGAAGAAAACAGATCCTCATTACAGGTATATAAGCTGATTGAAAGAACATGGCAAATTGAGGTCAAGGTGCAGAACCTGAAGCTGGGGTAGACTTTGGGGCTCCAAGAGGATTTCTGGGTATCCAAGTAGTGACCTATTTCTGTGTAATGGACCACTCCAAAGCTTCAGTTCAGTTCAGTTGCTCAGTGGTGTCCGACTCTTTACTACTACATGGACTGTAGCACACCAGAGTTCCCTGTCCATCACCAACTCCTGGAGCTTGCTCAAACTCATGTCCATCAAGCTGGTGATGCCAGCCACCTCCAAAGCTTAGTGACTTCAAATAACAGCCCATTATTTCTCATAATTTCATGTGTGGATCTATATAGAAATCTTTCTACCATGGCTATAAGTTAACTAAGAGGTGAGCACAGAATAGGTAGGGCAACAGACCAACAGGTCATTACCTGAAATGGTAAATTGAAGTATTACTTGAAAGTTGAGAGGAGAACCAGTCCCAGAAGGATATGATCCATTGCCAAGTCTTCAGCAAGAAGTGGACATATTTAGTGGGAGAGTTGTGGCTCAGATGGTAATGCATCTGTCTACAATGCAGGAGACCCAGGTTCAATCCCTGGGTCAGGAAGATCCTCTGGAGAAAGAAATGGCAACCCACTCCAATACTCTTGCCTGGGAAATCCCATGGACGGAGGAGCCCAGTAGGCTACAGTCCATGGGGTCACAAAGAGTCAGACAAGTCTGAGCAACTTCACTTCACTTCACTTCATTTCATTCATACTGGGATTTTCTGTCTGAAAGAAGGGTCAGGTCAGCAGATTTAATGAAGGCGACCTACCACTTCTAAGAAATCAAATCATCTCTGGGACCCGAATTGCCAGGGTGGCAGACAGTCATGTCTGAATCTGCAGCTCACTCTGGAAGGCACCCAGCTTTAGACAAAGTTTCAGCACATGAACCAGGCAGGTTAAAACCCAACATGGAAGCACCGCCACAATTAATCACCTTGGACGGAAAGCTGGTGACCTGAGGGCCGGTATCCGCAGTACCTGCATTAGAGGAACTATACAACCCTTGGAAATTCTCCTCCCATGAGGGTCCTGGCGCAGAGCAGATGTTTGCACATCATTTAGCCTGTCGGTGATGAATTAGTTTTTAATGGCATTCTCGTGTACTTGTTATAAATCATTAAGTGTCCAACAGACTGTCTCCCGTCTTCACAGACTTGGTCTGCTGGGGTTCCTAAGCAGTAAAAATTCTCAGTGATGGGAACAAGGCTGCCTCGCCCAGCTGAAAACTGTAATCCTCCACTCGCCTTCTCCCTTGTGTTTGACATCTGTTTCTCTCCTCCTCTCTCCTTCCCACCTCCCCGATGCCCAACCACACCCCCTGTCACTGCCCAGGGCCCCTGCCCTTTCTACCTCCTCAGGCTTCTTTCCATGCCTTCCCAGCCCCCCTCACAATTCTGCATCAACTCTTATCTCATTCCTCCCTCCACCCTTTTCCCTACTCCTCTTTTTAGCACCCCAACCTTCCCTCGGCATTAGAAATAAAAGCTGTTTTCTTTCGATAAGCTGGGCGAGAGATTCACATGCGGACACAGTATGATTCTTAACACCAGTAATAAATTCATGGTCAGCCTTTCCTGGAAATGCAGGAAATTAGAGTTGGGTGGGGACAGGGAGCGAGACCAGGAACCAACCTGAGAAAGACGGAACGAGTTCCAAGTCGGTTGAACAGCATGGGTCGGCATTAACTGTATGTGAGACAGTGCGCTAATCATGAGAACGAACAGCGCAGTATTTATACCGGAGAACGGTTCCTCCTCTGGGAGAAACATGCAGGCCTGCTGGAGACATGCGAGTGATGGTTTGAACTGTGGGTGCAGTTTCCCAGGTGGCGCTAGTGGTAAAGAATCCTCCGCCTGCCAATACAAGAGGTGCAAAAGACACCAGTTCTATCCCTGGGTTGGGAAGAGTCCCTGGAGTAGGAAATGGCACTGCACCCAGTAGTCTTGCCTGGAAAATTCCATGGGCAGAGGAGCCTGGCAGGTTTCAGGAGCTGAACATGACAGCAACTGAGCACATGGGTGTGTCACTTACTCCTGTGACTCTGAGAATTTGGGAAATCTAGGGTCAAAGACACTGAACTTATTTGCAAAGAAGAAATAGAGACACAGATGTAGAGAGTAAATGTATGGATACCAAGGGGTGGGGGAGGAGGGAGGAATTGGTATTGACATATACACACACATTTACACACACTAAGTAATGAGAACCTACTTTATAGAACAAGAAATTCTAGTCAGAGCTCTGTGGTGACCTAAATGGGAAGGAAAATTTTAAAAAAGAGTGGATATGTGTATATGTATAGTTGATTCATTTTGCTGTACAGTAGAGACTAACATAAAATTGTAAAGCAACTATACCCCAATAAAAATTAATTTAAAAAAAGATCGTAGACAGAGTAGGTGTTTCAAAATAATTTTCCTTTCTCATTTTAGTGTCTACTTGGGAGTTAGGAAAGAGAGGAAGATTAGCGAGAAGTAATGCTCAAAATTCTCCAAGCCAGGCTTCAGCAATATGTGAACCATGAACTTCCGGATGTTCAAGCTGGTTTTAGAAAAGGCAAAGGAACCAGAGATCAAATTGCCAACACCCGCTGGATCATAGAAAAAGCAAGAGAGTTCCAGAAAAACATCTATTTCTGCTATTGACTATGCCAAAGCCTTTGACTATGTGGGTCACAATAAACTGGAAAATTCTGAAAGAGATGGGAATACCAGACCACCTGATCTGCCTCTTGAGAAATGTGTATGCAGGTCAGGAAGCAACAGTTAGAACTGGACATGGAACAACAGACTGGTTCCAAATAGGAAAAGGAGTTCATCAAGGCTGTATATTGTCACCCTGTTTATTTAACTTATATGCAGGGTACATCATGAGAAATGCTGGACTGGAAGAAACACAAGCTGGAATCAAGATCGCCAGGAGAAATATCAATAACCTCAGTATGTAGATGACACCACCCTTATGGCAGAAAGTGAAGAGGAACTCAAAAGCCTCTTGATGAAAGTGAAAGTGGAGAGTGAAAAAGTTGGCTTAAAGCTCAGCATTCAGAAAACGAAGATCATGGCATCCGGTCCCACCACTTCATGGGAAATAGATGGGGAAACAGTGGAAACAGTGTCAGACTTTATTTTTCTGGGCTCCAAAATCACTACAGATGGTGACTGCAGCCATGAAATTAAAAGACGCTTACTCCTTGGAAGGAAAGTTATGACCAACCTAGATAGCATATTCAAAAGCAGAGACATTACTTTGCCAACAAAGGTTCGTCTAGTCAAGGCTATGGTTTTTCCTGTGGTCATGTATGGATGTGAGAGTTGGACTGTGAAGAAGGCTGAGCACCGAAGAATTGATGCTTTTGAACTGTGGTGTTGGAGAAGACTCTTGAGAGTCCCTTGGACTGCAAGGAGATCCAACCAGTCCATTCTGAAGGAGATCAGTCCTGGGTGTTCTTCGGAAGGAATGATGCTAAAGCTGAAACTCCAGTACTTTGGCCATCTCACGTGAAGAGTTGACTCATTGGAAAAGACTCTGATGCTGGGAGGGATTGGGGACAGGAGGAGAAGGGGATGACAGAGGATGAGATGGCTGGATGGCATCGCTGACTCGATGGATGTGAGTCCCAGTGAACTCCAGGAGTTGGTGATGGACAGGGAGGCCTGGCGTGCTGCGATTCATGGGGTCGCAAAGAGTTGGACACGACTGAGCAGCTGATCTGATCTGATCTGAAGTCAAATTCAAATATTGTTAAAAGCAGGCAGTTATTGATGGCACATTTATTACTGATATATGTTAGACATGATTTCAGGTTCAGTGAAGGTTCTATGTATTCATCACTACCATGGGCTTCTGCTGCTACTGAAGCTGCTGCTAAGTCACCTCAGTCATGTCCAACTCTGTGGGACCCCATAGACGGCAGCCCACCAGGCTCCCCCATCCCTGGGATTCTCCAGGCAAGAACACTGGAGTGGGTTGCCATTTCCTTCTCCAATGCATGAAAGTGAAAAGTGAAAGTGAAGTCGCTCAGTCATGTCCGACTCTTACCAACCTCATGGACTGCAGCCTACCATGCTCCTCTGTCCATGGGATTTTCCAGGCAAGAGTACCTGAATGGGTTGCCATTGTCTTCTCCGACCATGGGCTTCTAACCCTACCCAAACTAAGCACAAAGCTCTATTTTGTCATTGTCAAGTTAATCTAATTTTAATCCAAGGCTTTTACTCTTGGAAAAACACTAGAGCCTTCCTTCACTGAGATGAAGACTCTGACATTTGAGAAACTTAAACTGCCAACCCTGATAAAGAGTTTCTGCCCATCACCCTCTGTCCTGCCCTCTTTGTCACCAAAGCCTACAGGGTGACTCCTACCTGCACCCCAAACCCTTCAAAGATCTCCGTGTCTAAGCATCTCCCTTTCTCCACCCTTCAACCTGCAGATCCCTGACAATCCATGTTGCAGTCTGCTCCTGAAATGGCACTGAAATTAGTACCAGTTCCTCAGCCTTTTGTTCACATGTCTTCATGCTCTTTCTCCGCCCAGACCTCAGCATTTGTTAAGCGGCTGATGTGTAGAAGCTGTGCTAAGGGACACACACTGTGCACCTGCATTTGTGTGAGTGATTATTACACTGTCTGACAAACAGCAGGTGCTCATTCCATTGGAGATCTCAATAAATAATAGCTTCTTTCATTATTACATTAGGAACCCCAAGTATTTTTCTCCTATAAGAAGGGAGTGATCATATATAATTCAATGAGTTACTGTGAAGATGAAATTAGAGAATATATTTATAAAGTTGAAGACATTATTTACGAAGCTCATGGTGATACCACATTGATATTAGTTTCCTTCCAACTTCCATGAGCCTGGGACTGGTGATTACTCTCCAGGACTTTAAATTTTGAGTAGAAATC
Source organism: Bos indicus x Bos taurus (assembly GCF_003369695.1). NCBI lineage: Eukaryota > Metazoa > Chordata > Mammalia > Artiodactyla > Bovidae > Bos > Bos indicus x Bos taurus. Next base: position 6,114,220 of record NC_040089.1, read on the forward strand.
CAAATATATTTTTTCCTTTTATTTGGCTACAGGGCACATCATATGGGATTTTAAGTTCCCCAACCAGGGATGGAACCCGTGCCCCCTGCAAGGGACCGCAGAGTGTACTGCTGGGTCGCCAGGAAAGTCTTGATATCCACACCTTGATTCCAGTGCTTGTTGTTCTTGTTCACTTGCCAGTTGTGTCTGACTCTTTTCAACCCCATGGACTGGGGCACGCCAGGCCTCTCTGTCCCTCACCATCTCCTGAATTTTGCCCAAGTTCATGTCCATTGCATAGGTGATGCCATCCAGCCAGCTCATCCTCTGATGCCCTCTTCTCCTGTCCTCAATCTTTCCCAGCATCAGGGACTTTTCCACTGAGTCAGTTCTTTGTGTCAGGTGGCCAAAGTTTCGGAGTTTCAGCTTTAGCATCAGTCCTTCCAATGAACACCCAGGACTGATCTCCTTCAGAATGGACTGGCTGGATCTCCTTGCAGTCCAAGGGACTCTCAAGAGTCTTCTCCAACACCACAGTTCAAAAGCATCAATTCTTTGGTGCTCAGCTTTCTTTATGGTCCAACTCTCACATCCATACATGACCACTGGAAAAACCATAGCTTTGACTAGACGGACCTTTGTTGACAATGTCTCTTCAGGGGACCCGGGTTCCATTCCTGGTCAGGGAACTAGATCCCACATGTTGCAACTGAGAGTTTGCATCCGGAATGAAGATTAAAGATCCCACATACTGCAACCAAGACCTGAGGCAGCCAAATACATAAGTATTTAAACAACAACAACAAAACCCAGCCAAGTTCTTGCCCTAGACACATAGATGAAAATAGCATAATACTGACACATACTGAGATGCCAAACTTCAAGATCTTTTGACTCTATTATAAATATTTTTATATTATTTATTTAAATAAATATGAATGTGTACATCTATGTGTGCATGTGTGTGTGCATGTGTGTACACATATATGAGATGTACAAGTATACACACATGCATATACACATATATACATGTATACATATATACATATGTGTATACATATATATATATACACACACACACACACACATAAATACATACAAGTGTGCATGCTAAGTTGCTTCAGTCGTGTCTGACCATTTGCAACCCCATGGATTGCAGCCTGCCAGGTTGCCCTATCCATGGGATTCTCCAGGCAAGAATACTGGAGTGGGTTGCTATGCCCTTCTCCAGGGAATCTTCTTAACCCAGGATGGAACTGGCATTAACAGGTGGGTTCTTTACCACTAGTGCCACCTGGTATGTTACTGGGGACAAAGACTGGCACACAGGGAGTGCTGCCCAAATATTTCCAGTGTCCCCTCCTTCAGGCACCTGGAGGAGTTGCACTTCCCTTAGGGGTGATCATGTGATGGGCTTTAGTCAATGAAACGTGATTGAGATTGACAGGTCAGTTCCAGATAGAAGCTTTTATAGCTGGTACATCCTTCAGGGTCCTTGCTTCCCTTATGCCACTGATAACAAAAACCATCCAGATTACAGCTGTTTTGTCTGCCTGGGTCCTAGAGAGATGGCAGCATGAGTCAGGACCCTTAGACAACTTTGAGTAGACAAGAAGGATGAATGAGAAATAAATCTTGACTGTTTGGGGCTCTGAGATATCAGGACTGTTTGTTACTACACTGCAGCCTAGCCTCTCTGTTTCTGTTGTTGCTGTTTCTGCTAGTTTCTTATTCTTATTGGTAGTAGTAGCAATGTCATCATCATTATTCGATTTTGCCATCCTCACTCATGTTTGTGAGGAACAGCCAACATGCCTAGTGTGAGCCTGGGAACACTGCATATATTAAAGTTTCATTATACAGACCATGAAGTGTGATTCCAATTCCCCTTACCACACTCCACGTGGGAACCTCAAACTGTCTCCAGTCAATCCCCAGGAGAGAAGAGACAAGGGGTATAGGCAAGGCCAGGACTGTTTAATCACGCTCATTAACTTCAAGGTAAAAGTTGGGTTTATGGCGTTATAAAATGCAGAAGTACTCCCTAGCCTAACGCCTTAGGAGAGAGGCCTGAAAGTCATTCTTGGTTTATTTCTCTGGGGAATTAACTGCTTGGATTCCTTCAGAGTTTAATTAAATTGTCACATAACACATAAAATAGCAAATAAAACAGGCTTTTCCTATGTCCTGGTGTTAATTTTATGTCATCAAAATTGTTTAGCTTGTTAGCCGCCTAACTCTGGCCGCCCCAGTTACCAATTAAGGGTTCTATGTGAGTGCGTCTCTCCCATCTGAACACCAGATCCAGCTGCACTCTTGTTAAACTTCTCATTTCCTTGGGGTTACAACTTCTAATTTTTTAAATAGGTTCTTGGTCCTTTAAATTTAATGCTGTGCATTTTTTGATAGCAGAAGAAAAATTGGAGAAGTTTGACTTAAGGAAAAAGGATCAACAAGATGAAGTGCTAGTAGAAAGGGACTTTACAGCTTAAGATCTCTAATCTGCCTGTGGTGTCGAAGAAAGCGAGGTTCAGAGCAGTGGCCTGAGTTGTCAGTGGTCCCACAAAGAACTGATGGCCAAGATGGGATTATAATCCAGGAAAGCAGATTCTCAGCTTGATGCTTTTATGAATGTACATGGCTGCCATTTTGCCTGATAACTTCTTCTCCATTCAGTGACATTTCCCAACTGAGGGTCCAACCATCTTTCAGGCAGGCTGTTGATGTCATAATCTTTTTTTTTTTCCTTTTTAATGTAGGACCAGAAACTATAAAACTCTTAGAGGAAAACATAGGCAGAATACTTGATGACATAAATCAAAGAAAGATCCTCTATGATCCATCTCCTTGCCTAATGGAAATAAAACCCAAAGTAAACAAGTGGGACCTGATTAAACTTAAAAGATTTTGCACAGCAAAGGAAACTCTAAGCAAGGTGAAAAGGCAACCCTTTTTTACCAGGAGAAAATAACAGCAAATGAAACAACTGACAAAGGATTAATTTCCAAAATATACAAGCAGCTCATACAACTCAATACCAGAAAAACAAACAACCCAATCAAAAAGTGGAAAAAAGATCCAAACAAACATTTCTCCAAAAATGTCATAATCCTTTTAATGGTGTCCCTGATTCTAGGCACATTATAAGGTAGACACTCTTATCTGTCCCCATCCTTCCTCTTCCTCTTCCTCTCCCTCTCCACAGCTCAGTTTCCATAAGAAAGATGAGAAGACATTCATTTCACTCCCAGAGGTCGGGGGAGCAGAGTTGGCCTGAGGACCCCAGGTCATGTGGCCCCACCTACCTCCCTTGCCTCCCATGGGAAGGGGAATGTCCCCACATGCTTAAGGCATCTTTGAGGCAAAGGGCAGAGCCACTGCCCTGAAAAGCTGTTGCAGACCTGGACACTGACCGTCTCAGCCCCTCTGCTCCACAAGACACTGGGCGTGTGGACAACAGTATGACCTGTATCCCAAGGGCTGGGCCAGTGTCTTCTTGGCCGATCACACTCTCACCTCACATTCTCTGCTTCTGTGACTTGTGGAGAGGAAGGAGGAAGCCTCTTTTCGACTTGGGTTCAAACTTATTCCATAAGTTTAGTTCTGTCAAGGAGCCCTAAACACTAGGTTATAATGTGGGGAAAAGTGATATTGCATTTCTGCCTCCAAGCCCATTTTTTAAAAAAATTTTAGGCTGTGTTGTGTGGCAGGTGGGATCTTAGTTCCCTGACCATGGATCAAACCTGTGCCCCCTGCATTGGGAGCAAAGAATCTTAACCACTGGACCACCAGGAAGTCCCTCCACGCCCATTTCCAAATTATTAGAAACCAGTGGGAAGGAGGGGTGAGTGGTGGGATCCACAACTTTCCAACACAAATTCTTCCCATTTATCCTCCCTACTTATACCCAACATATCACTGAGAGGTTAAAACCCTTGAGTATGTCCCCAAGGCTTAAAATTGGCATAAAATTAAAACTATTTAGAATAATGATAAAAGATGTTTCTTATATGGCCCTTCTCTACCTATCTACTAATCTCTCTCATCATCCCCCTCCTTTCAGCCTAAATCTCAGTTACACAAGGCCACTTGAAGCTCCCTCTGAAATATTGCAGTTTTTGGTGCATCTCAGAAATACCCCTCTGCATGGATTGTGTACCCACACTGGCCCCCTCCATCTCCACTTCCACACACACATAATGCATACTTGGCACACTCCTTCCCTTCCCTCCAGAATATGCTAAAAGTCGACAATTTCAATGAACAGACCAGATTCCAAGTGACTTGATTAGCAAGGAGCTCAGGTACACAAAGTCCACTTACGAGTGCTTTAAAATTCTTCTTTCAGTTTCTCTGTTTTTAATTACAACTCAAAAAAGTTAATGCTATGGTAAGAATACCTCACATATTACTCTGTTATATTTTTAAGTGTGCAAGATGGCAGTGTTATCTATAGGCACATCAGATCTCTATGTGATTCTTAACCATCTGACCCATTAGAAAAATCATATGGATGATCTTATTTGCAAAGCAGAAAGAGAAATACAGACATAGAGAACAAATATATGGATACCAAGGTGGGCAGGGAGGGGGGGGAGGAATGAGAAGACTGGGACTGCCACATATGCACTGTTGATTTGGGCTCAGTCATGCAGTCGTGTCTGACTCTTTGTGACCCAGTGGACTGCAGTCTGCCAGGCTTCTCTGTCCATGGGATTCTCCAGGCACAAATACTGGAGTAGGTTGCCATGCCCTCATCCAGGTGATCTTCCCAACACAGGGATTGAACCTAAGTCTCCCACATTGCGGGTGGATTCTTTACCATCTGAGCCACCAGAGAAGCTTTACTGATACTAAGTATAAAATAAATAATAATGAGAACATACTGCATCATCCATTTTTAAATTAGGTCATTTTTTTTTGCTATTGAGTCATAGGAGTTCTTTATATATTTTAGAAATTAACCAGTTATCAGATATATGGTTTGCAAATATTTTCTCTCATTCCATAGGTCGCCTTTTCACTCTGTTGATTGTGTCCGTAGCTGCACAGAAGGCTTTAGCTGTAGCCCTATCTGCCTAATTTTGCTTTTTTTGCCTGTGCTTTTGGTGTCATATCCATTAAATACATTTCCAAGACCAACGCCAAAAAGCTTTCCCCCTATTTTTTTTTTTTTTGGTAGAAGCTTTAGTTTCAGGTCTTACATTTAGGTCAATAATCCATTTTGAGTTGACTTTTGTACGTGTTATAAGAATCCAGTTTTACAGTTTTGCATGAGGATATCCAGTTTTCCCAACACAATTTGTTAAAGAAACTATCCTGTCCCCTTGTGTATTCTTGGCATCCTCGTCAGGGATCAGTTGATCACGGATTTTTTTCTGAGCTCTCTGTTCTGTTCCATTTGGTCTAAATGTCTGTCTCTGTGCCAGTGCCATACTGTTTTAATTTAATAATTTTAGAAACAAATAGCACCTCCTCCTCTCCCCTTCTACTTCTTGGAGTCAAATTATTCCCTGGACCTGCATTGCTTAGCTTGTCCTTTCTTTTTTTTAAGTTTTTTTTTTTTTTTTCTTTTTGATGTGGATCATTTTTAAAGTCTTTATTTAATTTGTTACAATATTGCTTCTGTTTTATATTTTGGCTTCTTGGCTTCATGTGGGATCTTAGCTCCCTAACCAGGGATTGAACCCATACACTCAGCACTGGAAGGCAAAGTCTTACCCATTGGACCCCCAGGGAAGTTCCTTGGCTTGTCATTTTAATTTAGTCAGTACTCCACTGAGATAGAGTAGGGATATCCCAGACTATTATAATAAAGTCCTTTCTCATGCCTGTTTCTGAACAGAAAAGGTAATAGCCTGAATGTCATAAACTCATGTATTAACATCATAAATTCATTCACTGATTTTATTCAACCAGGTTTAATTACTTTATGTCAAGCCTTCTGCTATTTGTTGAAGATTTGAAGATGATTAATATATAAGCCTATGCCTATGAAGTTCACAAATTAGAGGAGATGGAATTTAGATAAATGTAATACAATGTAAGGGAGTGATGGATAGAATTCAATAGGGCTTCAGTAACCATAGGGTGGGTAAGAAACTTTCTGAGAGGAACTAAAACTCAGTCTGGGCCTTGAAGGATGAGGAATAATTTGCAAAGTAGATAGGAGAAGATAATTCAGCCCAGAATCTGAACATGAATGAATGCCAGCAGGTAAGGCAACCTGCTAGCATTCATTAAAATTAAAAGATGCTTGTCCCTTGGAAGAAAAGTTATAATAAACCTGAAAGAAAAGTGAAAGTGAAGTTGCTCAGTCGTGTCCGACTCTTTGCGACCCCATGGAATGTAGCCTACCAGGCTTCTCCGTCCATGGGATTTTCCAGGCAAGAATACTGGAGTGAGTTGCCATTTCCTTCTCCAAGAGATCTTCCCGACCCAGGGATTGAACCCTGGTCTCCTGCATTGTAGGCAGATACTTTACCATCTGAGCCACCAAGGAAGCACCCATATAAACCTAGACAGCATAATAAAAAATAGAGATCTCTTTGCTGACAAAGGTTCATACAGTCAAATCTATGCTTTTTCCAGCAGTCATGCATGGATGTAAGAGTTGGACCATAAAGAAGGTTGAGCATTGATTAACTGATGCTTCAAATTATGGTGTTGAAGAAGACTGTTGAGAGTCCCCTGGACAGCAAGAAGATCCCACCAGTCAATTCAAGGAAATCAATCCTGAATATTCATTGGAAGGAGATGCCAAAACTGAAGCTCCAGTACTTTGGCAACATGATGTGAAGAGCCAAGTCCCTGGAAAAAGACCCTGACACTGGGAAAGATTGAAGACAAAAGAAGAAGAGGGTGACAGATGGTGAGGTGGTTAGATAGCATCACTGAATCAGTGGACATGAATTTGAGAAAACTCTGGGAGATAGTAGAACCTGGAGCCTGGACTGCTGCTGTCCATGGGGCTGCAAAGAGTTGGACATGACTTAGCGATTAAACAATAACACAGCTAGAGGAAAAGCTTCAAAAGAATATTCTACAATCCAGTGTTCAGAAGATTCTGGTAACTGTTTAAAAATCCAATTATATTAGCCAGTATGAAGCCTTAGCAAAGATCTCTATAAAATGGAGTGCCTATCATTTTCAATAATTATTCTCAGCAATTTCTACAATGATGGGGCTAGTAACTAATATTAGGGAGAAATTTCTTCGTATGCGTCCAGCACTCAGCTAAGCACTTTCCAGGTATTATCTAATTTAATATCGGGAACCAATCTGTAGGGTAAATACTATCATTCAAATAATTATTTCAATTAAAACACTTGGGTCTTACTCAGCTGCTAATGGGGAAGGTGACTGACTATTGGAAAAATAATACTCATTTGCAGGCTGGGAAAAGAAGCAGAGGTGATGTGTCCAAGAGAAGAGGAGTTGCTGTGGGCAAGTACACCTGCTGTTCGGAAGCACGTTAGGAGCTGTAAGCAGCACCGGTCAGAGTGTGGGTGTACACGGGCTCCTGGGGGGTAGTTAAGGGGTTAGACAACTCATCAGGAGCGTGGTAGCCACATGATTAGAAAGTTAGAGAACTCAAGACTGGGAAACTTTCTCCCTTGGACTGACTGCTCCGGGGAGCTGTGCTGCCACGTAGCTTGTCTGACAATGTCCCTCGTGCCATTCATGAGTTATATGTTTCTGTGACCGCATGACCACATAACACAGCTCCTTCTGTGCCTGCTCTCCTTCCATGACTCACTTTGGTACTTCACCTCCCAATAAAGTCTTAATGTTCAATGCCGATTTCAGCTTTTGTTTTCTAGTGGAACAGAGCTAAAGCCACACTTCTGAACATTAATCTTGAATGAGGCTTAGCCAAAGAGAATAATCATTGAGGTTATTCAAAGCTTTTCACCTTGAAAGCGCCCACGATAGTCTTCAGTCCCAACTACGGGGATCCTATTAAGCAGAAATAAATTAGGGCTTTGAGATCAGACAGATCTAATTCCAATACTTGGCTCTGCCATCTGCTTAACCTGGATGGATCACTTATTCTCTCTGAACCTCGGTTCCTGTATTTAAAAAATGGAAACAATCATATCTGTTTAATAGGGCCATTTTTAAAAGGCAGCAAGGCCACATCCAAAGAGCTGGTACATCATTTAGCCCATGATAGGTAGTCAATAAATATTATCTTCCCTAGTTTGGGATCCTAACTCCTAGGTATAGAGAACTGTGGATATTCAGAGTTTGCTAGCTGCTTCTTTTTGTATAAGTTCTATACAGAGAAGCCATATATCAGAAGAGACCAGTGGTGGCTGCCAGGGACCATGCATTTTCAGAATGGCATCCGTGTGGAAAGGGACTGACATTTCTGGCACCCAGGTGGCCCATTTCTTCCCAGATGCCTGTCACTTCTTAGGGACCTTCTGTCATTTGTCAGAACTGTCTTGCCAGGGGACGTCCTCCACGTGTGGCTTCTACCTCTGCTCTCCTTTTGGCAGAAGACAAATGAGAAAATAGAATTCACAGTCATTTTTACACAGTACAGAAAAAGCAGCTTGGTATTTAATTTGGCACTCCTGCCCAATGAACTTCTCCTGAATCCTAGGATCAAGTTCTGTGAATAAATTGTCATTTCCAAACCTTCTGTGTGGGATAGTCTTTCCCATTGAATCCAGGAATATATCTACATAAGTATGAATATTAACATGCAAATGCATGGAAATGAGGCCCAAACAGGGCTAAATATAGGGCTGTAAAAGAAAATTAACTTGTACATGCGAGCATATAAATGCTGTATATGAAAAAAGGCATTTAGCTATTGTTCTCTACATTTATGAAATATGCTCAGCAGGAAATTGCCCACAACAAGAGGCATCTTAATTAAACACAGGAAGAACTTCTTGATTTTTCTCAGGGCAGGAAGATAAACAGAAATCTAGAATGGGCTACTATGGAAAAGTATGGCATTTTATTTTTTTTTTTTAGCGTGTTCCCTGACTAGGGATCAAACCCATGCCCCTTGCAGAGGAAGCACCATGAGAGAATTCCCCTGTTGTGTCCAATTTAGTCAGAATGCAGAAAACATTTAGATTCCAATATGCCTGGAGGCATGAAGAAGGGAAAGATGGCTTTGATTCAGGGAGAGATGTGACTGCACGTGGACGCAAGCCCTTCACCAGCCTGTTTCCTATGTAAGAAAAGTAAGGGTCAAGGAAGCGAGTCTTCGCCCTGCAGAGCTTCTGCTGTTCTCAGGGGGATTGGTATGTTCTAAAAACTAAAGAGAGACAGAAGCTCAGATGGAGTCTACATTTTCTCTTCTAGGGTAAAAAAGTCCAGTCACTTAGAGGAGTGAAACAGAGGATCGAGTAAGAGTGGGGACCGGACCTGAATGTGTCCAGTGGGGACAACACTGAGTGTGCTTGAACGCGAGGGCCCTATCCATCCCTTCTGTGTGCAAAGAGGAAATGTTCTGGTTGATTTCACACCTTCTGGATGGACTCAGAAGAGTGAGAAGAGTTTATCAGGAAGACACCAGGGAGGAGAAGGGAGGCAGAGGCTGGGAGGTATGCAGGAAGGGGGCTGTTTGGGGAGCTCAGCATATCTACTAATTCTACCAGGAACCTAGATGGGGTCCTTCAGATGACTCCTCAGAATTGTACCATCTGAGCCAGATGGTTGGGTAACAAGAGGGTGTCGAGTCCTCCCTCCCTCCCTGCCTCCCTCACTTATAAAGGACCAAGAAGACAGAGCACCTTTGCTGGATCTTGGCCTAGGGAAACAGGCCCTGCCAGGGTCTGCTTGCTTTCCACGAGGGCACAAGAGAAAACATGGAACACATGGGCTTCTGCCCTTATGGAAGGAAGACCTGCCCTCCCTGGCCCAAGGCCCCCCAGTGCTTGTCTTGGGTTCTGACCAGTCCTATTCCTCCTCCTGCCTTCCAACGCGGTTGCCAAGAAGTGGGTGGGCAGCTGGCAAGAGCAGATGGCTCAGCGCCCACCTCCCGCACACTTGGCATCCAGAAGCAGGCAGCAGTAGGCAATTCCGTACATAGAAATAAGAAAACAAAATCACAGAAACAATAGCTCACATTTACTGAAGCAGCGATGAGGCATGGATGGAAAAATATTTAGCGTATTTTACTGATGTTGCATCTATGATTTGTTTTAACCCTCACAAAAACTCCATGAGGTCTGTGTTACTAATATCTCTGGGTGACAGATGAGGAAACTGAGACACAGAGAGGCTCTCTAGCCTGTGGTTCAGAGACTTGCAGAATGTTCTGTAAGCTCATGAAGATATGTATATATGTGTGCGCAGGGGTCATGCAACTGAATCTAAAGGGGATAGAGTATATGATAAAAATAGGGATGGTGGTGTCACCCTAGACTCCCCCCTTTTCTTTCACGTCCACATGTCCTCTACAAGAAAACAGTCAGTTCTACCCTGAACACATTTCCGTGCTCTGACCACCTCCTAGACCTCTCCCTTCTCCTGCTCTGGCCCAAGTGAAAGTGAAAGTCACCCAGTCATGTCCAACTCTTTGTGACCCCTTGGACTATACAGTCCATGGAATTCTCCAGGCCAGAATACTGGAGTGGGTAGCCTTTCCCTTCTCCAGGGGATCTTCCCAACCCAGGGATCGAACCCAGGTCTCCCACATTGCAAGTGGCTGTTTACCAGCTGAGCCACCAGGAAGCCCAAGAATACTGGAGTGGGTAGCCTATCCCTTCTCCAGTGGAGCTTCCTAACCCAGGAATCGAACCAGGGTCTCCTGCACTGAAGGCAGATTCTTTACCAACTGAGCTATCAGGGAAGCCCTGGTCCTCATCATCTCCTGTCCAGCTCTGCAACAGACTCCTAACTGGTCTCTCTCCTTCCACTCTTGCCCTTTCCAGCCCCATTCAACACAGCAGGAGAGCCAGCCTGTTAGCATGGGAGTCAGTTCACATCACTCTTCCATTGAACTTTCCTACCTCACCCAGAGAAAGACCCAAACCCTCAAAATGGCCAAAAGTTCTGACCTCCAGTTTCCTCTCTGACTTCATCTTCTTCTATTTTTCTGTGCTTTCCTTTGCCACGTTCCAGATGCACTGGCCTCCTCCCTACCCCTGGGATAGGCCAGGCTCGCCACACCACCATTAACACCCACCCCCTGCCACACCTCCAAAGCCTCTGCACGGCCTCCCTTCCTGGAATGCTGCACCTACAATTATCTGTATATCTTGCTGCCTTCTAATCTTTTCTTAAAAGTCATCTATTGGGGAGGCTTGCTCATTTTCCTCCTTGGCACCAAGGACTAACACTCACCATGCTTCATCATGGCTATAAGATGATTGTTTTGTTTGTTTTAACATCTTTGAAATCAGGATGTATCTTGCAGTTGATGGTGAGTCTTGGCTTGGGTTCTTCTAACGAACAGGATTGGGCTTGAGGCACTGTATGCCCACACCCGGGCTTCCCAGGTGGCATTAGTGGTAAAAAATTTGCCTGACAATGCAGGAGACATAAGAGAGGCAGGTTCAATCCCTGGGTCAGAAAGATCCTCTACAGGAGGGCATGACAACCCACTCCAGTATTCTTGCCTAGAGAATCCCATGGACAGAGGAGCCTGATGGGCTACAGTCCATGGGGTTGCAAAGAGTTGGACAGGACTGAAGTGACTTAGCATGCATGCATGCCAACACCCATACCCCCATGTCATTAACTCCCCACAGTCAGGGGTACATCTGTGGTCTCAACTAAGCAGTATCTTATGGTCCTAAAAATGACCATGGTGCCCACAGGAGGCAGGCCTCTGACCAGTCCAGTTGTGACCCACCACAGCTGCACAGAATTCATGTGACACCTGGGATTACAATGTCAATTACCACTCAGCTTCCTGGGCACCACTTCTTTCTTAGTGGCCCATAAAAAGTAATGCAAATTACAATCAATATTTGATCATGTCTTTGACTTGATGAAAGATGGTAGTTTTCTTACTTATTGTGCATGTCTGTTACTAGAAGCCAGTCTCTATGATAGTACCAAGGTTGGTGCTCTCCAAGGTTGGTGGAAGAAGAACAAGCTGCCCTTTTTAGATATGCCTGGCACAGTCGGATTTAACTACTGTTAAATGAATGAAGCAACTGAATAAATAAGTTCTTATATGCAAATGCATGAACGAATCACAGGGATGGTCTCTTAAAACTCCAACCACACAGTCTAAAATCATTTAGCAGGATTGTCATTACTCTCTGACCAGAGGTGGTCTTCTTGATAAGGTTAGTGACACTGGTCTCGAAGGAAGTTCTAACACCCTCTCCAATCAAGGCCACGGATGCTATTTGTTACCCTGGGGAGTGGGTGTGACTCACTGGGTGTCAGGGGTGAGGTGGAAGGAGGGACTTCGGAGGGAAAAGAAAAAGTTAGGTGAAGGCTCTTCATATGAGTCATATGGTCTTCCTTCTGGCATGCCTTTGCTCCTTTAGGATGTATCTTTTCTGTCTGCTCCCACATAGGGATCTGCTATAGCATAAGGGGCCAGAATAAGGACCATCACTCATCCCCTGAGATGCCCAGCAGAAATGGCCCCAGGAGCAGCAAGCAGCCCTGTCTAGTCTAAGGGAGAAATGGTCTCTTTCCCTCATGATCTGGCCTGGACCACATGCAATTCACAGGTATTCCTTTGGGCCCAGTTCAGCTCTGCATGTTGGAATTCCCTACGGGAAACAGTCACCACTCGTGATTTTTTTATCCACCTGTATCTAGTATGACACATCAGTTGGCAGCTGCGGGAAGTGGCGAGAGTTTGACATGGTTTGAATGTTTCTCTCAATCCAAGGAAACTATACAAACTCAGACTCCACAAAGGGATAGACCAGTGAAGGTGCTTTGAAGGACTCTTACCATCTAGATTCCCCATGTCCAGAATCTACTATGGTGCCCTCAAAAGAATAGCTCTTCAATAAAGTTGCAAGAGAGAGTCGGGGGAAAGCTTCATGATAATAAATAAATCATCTTTGGTGTTGTTTAGTCATTCAGTCATGTCCAACTCTTTGCGATCCCATGGACTGTAGCCCACAAGGCTCCTCTGTCCATGGGACTCTCCAGGCAGTGGAGTGGAGTGGGTTGCCATTTCCTTCTCCAGGGGATCTTCCTGACCCAGGGATCAATCACACTTCTCCTACATTGGCAGGCAGATTCTTTACCACTGAGCCACCAGGGAACCCTTCACCCCAAAAAAGTCAGCACTCACTGGTATTTTGCCTTAAATGTTTCTTTCTGGTGTTTAACATGGAAAAACTAATATACAAAACATGGCTGTGTTTAGCATTGGACAAGCCTCTTCCCCTTCTGAGTTTCCATTTTCTCATCTATAGAAATAGGGCATGATCCATATATCTGCTAATATCCTCCCATCACTGTTTTCTAATGGATCTCTGTGGTTCACTTTGCCTGATTTCCTATGCTTGGTTGTTCTTCCCAAAACTCAACAGGCCTATGTCCCTTTAACTACAACCCACACAGAAATATTACATACCTTGGTATGAAAAGGAGAGAGAATCTGGAGAAGGGAAAAGTTCCTGAAAGCACTATTTTGCTCTGACTCACCATTTTACACACCCCCTCCCCAAATACTTCTGTTTTCAAAACACAAATGAAATCCTGAATTTTTCTTTGGCATTTTAGCTCTTTGGCCTCTTCTATAACCATGAAGCACTTTGTGGTATCCATGAAGCAAAGAAAGGCGAGAGGCCTGGCTCATGCCAGCCCCACTCCTGCTTTCCTTCTGTCTTTTCCACAGTCTTTTCCACAGCCCCCCTGTGCCTACAGCCTGAAATCACAGCTCTAACTCACATTAAAGGCCCTTTGCCCTCTGGCCTCTACTTGACTTTGTCAGTCTCACCTCATAGCACTGCCCTTCACTTAGGCTTCAGCCAAACTCTCTTTCTGAAAACACACACAGAAAGAAGGACGCATCCTGCAGCTGATGGGATGCTGCTGCTGCTGCTGCTGCTAAGTCGCTTCAGTCGTGTCCGACTTTTGCGACCCCAGAGATGGAAGCCCACCAGTCTCCCCCGTCCCTGGGATTCTCCAGGCAAGAACACTGGAGTGGGTTGCCATTTCCTTCTCCAATGCATGAAAGTGAAAAGAGAAAGTGAAGTTGCTCAGTCGTGTCCGACTCTTAGCAACCCCATGGACTGCAGCCCACCAGGCTCCTCCACCCATGGGATTTTCCAGGCAAGAGTACTCGAGTGGGGTGCTATTGCCTTCTCCGGCAGCTGATGGGATAGGAGAGGTTAAAGGGGTCAGGGGATAGAGTCAGCTCCTAGAGATGAGGCTGGGGACTTCCCTGATGGCCCAGTAGCTAAGACTTCACCCTCCCAATACAGAGGGCCCAGGTTCAATCCCTGGCCAGGGAGCCAGATCCCACAGGCCACAACTAAGGGTCTGCATGCCACAACTAAAGATCCCACGCACCGCAAAGAAGATGGAAGGTCCTGCGTGCCACAGCTAAGACCTGGTGCAGCCAAGTAAGTAAATAAAGTAAAATAAAAATGAGGCTAAGTGAGCAAAGACAGCATCACCATCCATGCAGTTCTCCTCGCGGGCAAGAAAGTTAAACCAAAGAACAGCACATAACCCCTGGAAATGTGATACGAGATGTGGTGTTTCATGAACTAAGGAGCTATTTATGTGGAACACAATGAAATAACTATGTTAAAACCGCACAACTTGTTAAACAGAAACTCTAACATACAAACCCAGGTGTAACGCCAATGGCCTTGCTCTTTTTCCTGCATGACATATTGCCCAGAAATATCAACTTTAAGCAGGGTCCACACGATTGAGCAGCGGTAGATCAAAGAACCACTCCAGAGGTTGAAAGCATCACCCCAGCATCTGAAGAGTTAACACTCTTGTTCATTCCCTCACTGGCATTTCTTGAGATCAACTGTATTTCCCCCATTTAACAGATGAGCAAATCCAGATAAGCCTAGAATGATTCTTGATTCGTTCCCATCAGCACAACATTTTTGTTTGGGTTTGCCTTTGGTATAACATAACCGCCATGACCTAATTGATTCCATCTGTATCCATTAGGGATGCTTTTGTCTGCAGGTAACGGGAAACCCAACATAGAATGGCTCTGGGCAAGAAAGACATTAAATTAGCTCATGGAACCAGAAGACCCGAGCTTCTGTTCTGAGACTTAACCAGGTTAGCAAAGACTCAGACTCTCTCTAATCTTCCTGGTTAGCTATCCTTAAGGCCCTGGCCTTTTCCTTGTCTTTGTTTATTGCTTTAGGGTCGCGAGAAAACTTCCACAACTCCAGACAACATGTCCTTTGAATGCTATTTCTCTCAGGAAAAAGTGAGAAGATGCTAAATGCTTTCTTTCTTCAGGTTCTGCTTTTTATTTGGAAATTAAGACCTGAGCAGACTTCTTCATACATCTCATTGGGCAGAATTGGTTTATACAGTAGACCAAATGCGGGCAGAGAATATGAGATTTCCACAGCAGCATTAGGTCATTGAAGACTGATTCTCTAGGGGCTAGGGTGGAGTTTGCTTTCCTAAAAATCATTGAATAAGTCCTGCCAGTCACACAGAGAGTACAATTTGGGTCTCCCGCGTCCTCCATGCCATGAATACAGCATCAGCTCCTGGAATCTGACTATAAAATACGACCAGCAAATTAGCTGCTCAAACTTGACAGAAATTTTCATTATTCACTAAATTATTTTGAGGCTCATGTTTTACTGTAAAAATTGGAATAAAGCATTTGTCCTGATGTGTTTGGCAACTGACAATTGACAGCAGAGGCTCACTCAAGATGAAGGCGGAAATGATGCTTTCAAACATATCTCTTGGCCTCAATACTGTTTCACAGTGATCTGACTCTGTCATGAGGTTCTCAGCCTCCTCCAGCATCCAAACCAACCCAGCCCTCCCCAACCACACATTGTCCTTTTTGAGCGGATCCAGACTGAGTATCAACACAGGGACATCTGAAGAGCCTAAATCCAGAGTGAAAGCCAGGTCAACACCAGGCTCTGCCACTTATAACCTCTATGAACTGCAGCTGTTTTGTGTAAAGACAGGGAACTCCAAAGCGAGGGCTGTACCATAATCACTCCAGCTCTGGGTTATACCACATGCCTAGGATATGGCTGGGACTCAACAGATGCATGTATTCATTCATACATTCATTCATTCATCAGTGTTATGTACGTTCTAGGTGGTGGAGATAAAACAGCGAATAAAACAGATTGATCCCAAGTCATCAAAGCATACAGTACAGCTAGCTGAGATACAGCAAGGAAATAAGCTGTTACAGTGGAGTGCTATAGATTCTCTATGAGGGGAAGGGATCCTGCAGGAACACACCGGAGGGATAGTAGTTAAAATTCCAAGAAATCCTCATTTATGAGGGCATGTATAATCGGAGGTCCAAGGCATGAGTTGAAATTAGCCAGGTGAGGAGTAAGGGGAAAGAAAGAGCACCCCAGAGGGAAGATAGAATCTGCCTGCAATACAGGAGACTCCAGTTCAATACCTGGGTCAGGAAGATCTGCTACAGAAGGGATAGGCTACCTACTCCAGTATTCTGGCCTGGAGAATACCATGGACTGTAGAGTCCATGGGGTTGCAGAGTCAGACATGACTGAGCGACTTTCACTTCACAGAGGGATAGAACAAAGATTTGAGAGCAAAGGAGAGCACAATGCTTTTGAAGAAGTAAAAGTAACTCAGACTGACTAGGATTTAAAGTATATGTGCATTTAGGGTTGGGAACACAGTGGGGAGGTGGTAACTTGTATTAAAAGTGTTCAGAATAGCAAGACATGCAACTAAAGAAGCAAACAAACACCAGATCAGAAAGGTCTTTATGAGGCCCTGAAAAAATGTTTACTCAGGATCCCAAATTCAAGGAAGGGCTTTCAGCAGAGGTACAAAATCATCATATTTACATTTTTTAAAATATCCATTTGGTTTCTGTGTAAAGCATGGATTACAGGAGGCCAAGACAGGTTATATGAAGATTAATTTAAAAGTTATTAAAATTGTCCAGGCTAGAAATGATGAAATGAAACTATAATATGGAAATGATCTTAACTGACCCATCTACTTCATGTGTGTATTCATTCATTCTCATTCATTGCCCAGCTCACTCATTCAACCAT
This sequence comes from Bos indicus x Bos taurus, assembly GCF_003369695.1. NCBI lineage: Eukaryota > Metazoa > Chordata > Mammalia > Artiodactyla > Bovidae > Bos > Bos indicus x Bos taurus. Next base: position 6,131,373 of record NC_040089.1, read on the forward strand.
GGTTTACTAAATCTCTCCTCAAATACCCCTGACTCCTTACTACAGGGAGGGAGATGCTCCCATCACTGCCATCAAGGATTACCGTCCGGCGAAGGAGACAGACTGGTAACCAACATTATGTTCATGTGGTAAATGTTAAGGTCAGACTTGTAATACAAATGCTTTGTTTGCTGGTTTGTTTTTACTTATCTAGCTTCCCGTTCCCCTCCTCTGGAGAACAGAAGCTTTTTTTCCTGTGGGAGACCCATCTTATATGGTTTGGGTAAAAACGAGCAAACAAATCTGCTCCCTGTCTGCAAAGGGTATTTAAATCTGTGCATCTGTATCTACCAGGGACAACTGAGTCCCCACCATGAGATTTAGCATATGTACACTGAAACAGAGAGGGCGTCTGTTCTCTAAGATTGTGACTTGTAAAGACGATGGAGACTTGCCTCCACCTCAAGACCTGCTGAGACTGAAGTTGAGGTTGTTGCAGCTTAGTTGCTATGCTGGGTCCAACTTTTTTGCAACTCCATGGTCTATAGCCTGCCAGACTTTTCTGTCCATGGGATTCCCCCAAGCAGGAATGCTGGAATGGGTTGCCATTCCCTTTTCCAGGGTAACTTCCTGACCCAAGGAACAAACTCATATCTCCTTCACTGGAAGCTGAGGTAAATGGAGCAGAAAGGTAGAGAAAGAGAGAAAGTACACCCATGCCCTAATTATAATGTTTCAAAGGCTTCAGCAATATGTGAACCATGAACTTCCAGATGTTCAAGCTGGTTTTAGAAAAGGCAGAGGAACCAGAGATCAAATTGCCAACATCCACTGGATCATCGAAAAAGCAAGAGAGTTCCAGAAAAATATCTATTTCTGCTTTATTGACTATGCCAAAGCCTTTGACTGTGTGGATCACAATAAACTGTGGAAAATTCTGAAAGAGATGGGAATACCAGACCACCTGACCTGCCTCTTGAGAAATCTATATGCAGGTCAGGAAGCAACAGTTAGAACTGGACATGGAAAAACAGACTGGTTTTAAATAGGAAAAGGAGTATGTCAAGGCTTTATCCTGCCACCCTGCTTATTTAACTTATATGCAGAGTACATCATGAGAAATGCTGGGCTGGATGAAGCACAAGCTGGAATCAAGATTGCTGGGAGAAATATCAATAACCTCAGATATGCAGATGACACCCTTATGGCAAAGTGAAGAGGAACTACAAAGCCTCCTGATGAAAGTGAAAGAGGAGAGTGAAAAAGTTGGCTTAAAGCTCAACATTCAGAAAACGAAGATCATGGCATCTGTTCCCATCACTTCATGGCAAATAGATGGGGAAACAGTGTCAGACTTTAATTTTTGGGCTCCAAAATCACTGCAGATGGTGATTGCACACATGAAATTAAAAGACGCTTACTCCTTGGAAGGAAAGTTATGACCAACCTAGATAGCATATTCAAAAGCAGAGACATTACTTTGCCAACAAAGATCCAGCAATCCCACTGCTGGGCATACACACTGAGGAAACCAGAAGGGAAAGAGACACGTGTACCCCAATGTTCATCGCAGGACTGTTTATAATAGCCAGGACATGGAAGCAACCTAGATGTCCATCAGCAGATGAATGGATAAGAAAGCTATGGTACATATACACAATGGAGTATTACTCAGCCATTAAAAAGAATACATTTGAATCAGTTCTAATGAGGTGGATGAAACTGGAGCCTATTATACAGAGTGAAGTAAGCCAGAAGGAAAAACATAAATACAGTATACTAATGCATATATATGGAATTTAGAAAGATGGTAACAATAACCCGGTGTACGAGACAGCAAAAGAGACACTGATGTATAGAACAGTCTTATGGACTCTGTGGGAGAGGGAGAGGGTGGGAAGATTTGGGAGAATGACATTGAAACATGTAAAATATCATGTAACAAGTGAGTTGCCAGTCCAGGTTCGATACATGATACTGGATGCTTGGGGCCAGTGCACTGGGACGACCCAGAGGGATGGTATGGGGAGGCAGGAGGGAGGAGGGTTCAGGATGGGGAACACATGTATACCTGTGGTGGATTCATTTTGATATTTGGCAAAACTAATACAATTATGTAAAGTTTAAAAATAAAATAAAATTTAAAAAAAAAGGTCCATCTAGTCAAGGCTATGGTTTTTCCAGTGGTCATGTATGCATGTGAAAGTTGGACTGTGAAGAAAGCTGAGCATCGAAGAATTGATGCTTTTAAACTGTGGTGTTGGAGAAGACTCTTGAGGGTCCCTTGGACTGCAAGGAGATCCAACCAGTCCATTCTGAAGGAGATCAGTCCTGGGTGTTCTTTGGAAGGAATGATGCTAAAGCTGAAACTCCAGTACTTTGGCCACCTCATGCAAAGAGTTGACTCATTGGAGAAGACTCTGATGCTGTGAGGGATTGGGGGCAGGAGGAGAAGGGGATGACAGAGGATGAGATGGCTGGTTGGCATCACTGACTTGATGGACGTGAGTCTGAGTGAACTCCGGGAATTGGTGATGGACAGGGAGGCCTGGCGTGCTGCAATTCATGGGGTCGCAAAGAGTCGGACATGACTGAGCGACTGAACTGAACTGAAACCTGAACATTCATCCCCACCATCTCCTTATCCTAGTTACGTAAGCTGACAGTTTCATCCTTCTAACTATACAAATTTGAGGCAGGTTTTTGTCACTTAAATCCAAAAAGATCCTAATACAAATGGATCCATGAGAATACAGAACAAGAGCAATATACAACTGCTTGTAGAAAACTAAATTTCCTATAACTCGATCTTGACCTGGTAACAGTGATTGGAGGGCACACATCAGGTGGAAGGAGTAGAAGATGATGGCACTGTAGGCAAGGGGAATGGACAGAACGTGAAGACATGAAAGAAGAGGAATGTCCAGGGAGCCACAGGCATTTTAAAATTGTCGACCACATGAGTGTCTATGGGAAAATGCCATAGGTTGGTAAGGAGGGGAGGATGGAACCTTAGGGAGAATCCAAAGATGCCTCCCCCTTCTCTTGCAAACACATCTCCCCAAACTCACATATACTGGACAGGACAATGTTTGCTCTAACCAGTTCTTAATTGACATGAACTTTAGGATCATCTTGGAGAAGGAAATGGCACCCCACTCCAGTACTCTTGCCTGGAGAATCCCATGGATGGAGGAGCCTGGTGGGCTACAGTCCATGGGGTCACAAAGTCAGACACGACTGAGTGACTTCACTTCGGGATCATCTGGGTTTGCTGTTCTCTCATCCTTATATCTGGGCTTCCAGATGGAGGAGCCTGGCAGGCTACAGTCCATGGGGTCACAAAGTCAGACACAACTGAGTGACTTCACTTTGGGATCATCTGGGTTTGCTGTTCTCTCATCCATATATCTGGGCTTCCCTTGTGACTCAGTTGGTGAGGAATCTGCCTGCAATACAGGAGACCTGAGTTTGATCCCTGGGTCTAGAAGATCCACTGGAGAAGAAAATAGCAAACCACTCCAGTTTGCTTGCCTGGGAAATCCCATGGACAGAAGAGTCTGTTGGGCTACAGTCCATGAAGTGATAAGAGTTGGACACGACTTAGTGACTAAAATCAGAAACCATCCTTATGCCTACAATCTGTTTTTATGTCCCTAAGCCTTGTATATAGCATCCTGTAGATTTTTAATCTTCCTTATTTTTCCTATTCTCTAAAATCTTTTGGGACTTAACTTTGAGAAGGATGTCTTCAGTTTTTAAAATTTATTTATTGTTATCCCTCTTGATTTTACCAGGCAGAATTTGCGCCTCTTCCTCTGAGCACCCACACCCTTAACCTGTGCCTCTTTTAAGCACTTAGTTCATTCTCTCTCCTATGACTCTAATGTTTGAATTAGTTAGTTTTGTGAGCTCTTGGGAAGCAAGGGCCTTTACTTATTCATCTTTGTGCAACCTAGCACAGTGCCTCGCCACAAGAGTTGTCACATACATGTTTCAAAAAATGGTAGACGTGCCAGCAATATAATTTTAATCAGTTGAAAGTGTTTCAGAATGAGCCCAAGAGCAATATCAACAATGAAAATCTAAAGCTGCAGAATGTATTTGAACTTTCTAAGTTGGGAGATAATTACAAATCTCCAACTTCTGAGGCTTTTCATTAAACAACAGGGAAGAAGTGCGAGACTGGCTCCACTCACAGTATTTCAGCTTGACAGTTTCTGGGCTTGACTGGACTCCATGAAGGGATTTAAATAATGGAAAGAGTCCACCCACAAGGTCTCTTGGAGCAAGAAGAAGAGTAGGGGAGCCTGACCATCTCACTTCTGGGCTTTGGGGATGGGTTTTAAAGTGCCAAGCAGTCAGGTTAAAAGGGAGGAATTCCAGTCATCCTGCTCCAGATTTGCAAATAGTACACCTGGGTCCTTGGCATCGTAAGGACCTTCATTTCAAAGCCCAGGTCATTTTTCATCTTTTATACAGATATTTTAGTACCAAGCAGACTGAGCTTGTCAAGATATTTCTGCCAATATGGCTGTTCACTGACCATTGAAGGAAGAAAATATGAACTGGATTCCTTGAGTGTAAAGGAGTCTGAAAATACACAACTTTAAAGCCTTAAGTCTTTAAGATCTGGAATTTTCCTCTGTCTCTTTTCCACACGATGTAAAAACTCATCTGGATCCAGCAGAGCTCCTTGATGACCTGCCAGAGTGGTGCAAGGGATTAGCAGTCATGAGTCCTAGATGCTGTATTAGGGAAAACTTCCAGGGACAAGTCAGAGAGGACAAGGCACAAGACCTTACGAACTAGAACCCAGGCTTTACAAATAATGTCCACAAAACTTTCATACAAATACAGACGATGCTTACATGGCGAAGTTAACTGTAAAATAATGATTCTAGTGTATCTGACATCAGACACCAACTATACACACGCACTTACACACGGGTATGCACATATATGTGCGTATGTATTTATGTACATATGTGCATTTACATATGTGTATTTGTTTCACAGGAGAAAAACTATGTCTTAAGTCACAATAAAGACTCCATTTCAGCAAAAAAAGAATCCATATGTTTCTTACCCAAGACATTCTTGAGATATAGAAAAAGCCCCTATAGTAATGAGAAGATTTATGAGTATCTCAAGACTCTTTCAGTTGCAAATGGAAGAAATCCTCATCCAAATAACTGATTCTTCCAAAAGATTATTTCCAGGCAGAGCTTGATCAAAGACAGGACCTGGTCACCTTTTTGTCACCTCTCGGCTCTGCTTCCCTGCTCTGACAAGAGATCTCCTCCAGACACAAGAGTGCTTCAGTGGCTTCAGATCTTATATCCTCACAAATGAAGTACTGCAGAGAAACAGTGATTTCATTTTCCAGAAGCCTGTGCAAAAATTTGTTGTCTCTGATTATGTCATATGTTTGAGCCCAACCAAGTGACTAGGGAAAATAATGCCTAGCTGCCCTTGGTCCCTAGAGTGTCAAGCTCCACCCACACCACTGGAATTCAGGACCCGGGTGACCAAAGTCCATGACTGACTGCCAAGGTCACTGTGACAGCATGGAATTAGCATAAGTAGAAGTGGGTTGTCCTAGACACTTGTCTGCAATGCTGACAGGCTCCCTCCGTGAATAGATAAATATCATGAATTAGCCATAAACAAATCAATATTCTCAGTGATGCAAGTGACATTCAACTCCATGTGACCCTAGAAAGATCATAGGGGTGCTCTACTGACTACACTGCCGCATCTGATAATACAAAATGTTGGCATTAAAATAAACCCTGGGGAAAAATCAATCTTTTTTATTTCATTTATCTTTGCTGAATACATGCCACGTTATAGACACTGATCATACAGAAGTGAATGAGAAAACTGTTACCATCAAGCTGTGTATAATTTAGAACAGGAAAAGGCAAGAACAACAGTGATCATTCGTAGTGGGAAGAGCAGTGAACAAAGAGAGACTCCCTTCTTTTCTCCTCCTCCCTTAACCTTATTTCTCCATAACCTAAACTTCTCATTCTTCCTCAGTTCAAAAACAGAATATTGTACATATATCCATGGAGCACTCATTCATGTCTGACTCTTTGTGACCCCATGGACTGTAGCCTGCCAGGCTCCTCTGTCCATGGGATTTCCAAGTCCATGAGATTTGCCAGGCAAGAATACTGGAGTATTCCTTCTCAGGAATCTTCCTGACCCAAAGATCAAACCCATGTCTCCTGCACTGGCAGGTGAATTCTTTACAGAGCCACCAAGGAAGCCAGTTGTGAAGCATATATTTGCTAAATATCAGCTTGGAGGGGCCAGCAAGTTATAAATCTGCAGGGAGATGGATCTGGTCTTGGTCCAGCCTTTGTGTACAACAAGAGCTCACTGCCTTCACCTCCCTGGCTGGCCCATCCTCATGAGTCACTGCTAGAAGGTGTGTCCATAGTCTGGTTTTCCAAAATGAGGAAACTGAAGTCTAGAGACGAGAAGTGACTTTCCCATAGACACAAAGCAAGAAGCATCAGCTCTAACACTTGTATTCTCCACTGCTGATTCAATCACAGAAATATCTCATTCCCTTCACACCATGCCACCCTGCCCTGCCTCATTTTTCCTCCACCAATGGGCACAGATTTTCTTCCTGCCCTGCAAATAGGCTAATCAGTACCAGTTATCTAGATTACACATATATGCATTGATATATGATATTTTTTTTTCTCTTTCTGAATTACTTCACTCTGGATAACAGGCTCCAGGTTCATCCACCTCATTTCAACTGACTCAAATTCATTCCTTGAATGGGTGTGAAATAGATGGCTAGTGGGAAGCTGCTATGTAGAACAGAGAGCTCAACTCAGTGCTCTGTGATGACCTAGAGGGCTAGGATTTCAGAGGCAGTGCAAGGGAGACTCGAGAGGGAGAGAATATACATATACATAGAGGTGATTCACATTGTTGTACAGCAGAAACCAACACATTATAAAGCAACTATACTCCAATTAAAAGTAAATTTAAAAATAGGCACAAAATTATCCTGAACTTTCTTTCCTCATAGAGCACCTGTGGGTGTACCAAATGGCATCTGGGTGAACGATCACAAGGTTCCTGTGCTAACAATTAGCCCCGAGACCACCCAAAAGCCAGATTTATGAAAGGGCCATGGAAACCAGCATTAGCACTTGCCCTACTGGCTGGCTTTCCTTGGGGATTTCGACACTGCCTCTGGTCATGGTGATTGATGAGTTAATAATGAAGATGAAGGTTTCTGGGTGCTTGAGCATCCACCAAAATGGATGAGCATTGTCCGGCTGGTGTGGTCCTGAGGGGAGCCCTGCTTTATGCTCTTCTAGGGACCTTGTTTAGCACCGATCACCTTGTCGTAAGGATCTATTAAAGGGAAAGCAGTCTGGGCTGGCTGCTCAGAAATGCTGACCTCTGACTGCCTGAAAATTTTGAGTTTGCAGAGCAGATCCTGCCCAAGGGGAGGGAGGTCAGAGGGGAGACAGAGGCCCAGCTTCTCTGCTTCCTCTGGAGCCAACAGGGTATGGGGTGACTTGTTGAGAAATCACCTCTCTGAGCCTGTGTCTTTACATATGAGTAAGAGTATGGGACTAGGTGATCCTTCTAGAAGGACCATCCAGGATCCTTCTATTTAAGCCACTATGTAAACTGTCAGTAACAACAGCTCACTGTCACCTCCACACATATTTGCTGTTAAAATGAAGCCAAAGCCTTCAGTGAAAGGCTGAGTTTCCCAGTTGGACACAATGAGAATGATCTGAATTCAGAATGTTAAATTCACCAAGTTTCAGGGGCTACCCCAGATGGAAAGAACTATATATACAGGAAGATGCCTGGGGTCCCTTAACAAAAACCTTTTTGGAAGGGGGTGGATTATGCAATTTGGGAAATGCTGGGGTAGAGAACTGCAGTCCTGATGATGTAGAATTGCAGGTCCAAGGTCCACAGTTCTTGAGCTTGGGCGCAAGGGAAGCACCCAGAGCTTTACCGTCCCTACCACCTTGATGCCAGAAATTTGCATTAAGTTGAAATTTGCATTAAGTTTTGGGGGTTTTGGGATTTTAAGGACTTCCCAAATGATGCTCATATGCATCCAGAATCGAGAACCTCTGCCCCAAATAAACTGGGAGTGACTTCTACATCCTCAAGTTTGCTCCTCCACTACCAAGGGTGTAAACAGAAGTCCTACCAAGTTCTGATGTTCTTGTCAGGGCTCCACTGGGCAATCCAGCACCTGATGGAGACTTGGAAGACCAGAGGGCCAAGTTCTACCACACACCAGCATGGGGGCGAGAGACAGGAGGCTCCGTGAGCCAAATAGGGGCATGGATTCCTCCACATTGCTGGGAGGCGGGCCTCATTCAATGTCTATTCACATCCTAAGTACTCAGTGGATGCTGGCTAGATTGAAATCAGGGAAGAACCACGAGGGCTTTTAGGAGATGACAGGGATCTTTCAGTCCAAAGATACTTGGCAAATAGCTGTCAAGAGCATGTTGATCATTTTATTCAATTTTAAAAGCAGAAATCGTAGTAACTTTAGCTGCCATTTTTTGAGCTCCAATCATGTCCGCTGCACTGGGTTAGACCCAACAGTTAGCACCACCAACTCTCACACCATCCACGGAAAGTAGGAGTCTGGCCCCAGGTGACCTAGGCAAGGATGCTCAAGGTCAAAGACGAGAAGGCTACACAGCCAGCACAGGCCAGAGGTCCAAACCCACCTCTGCTCCATTCTACACCAGCCCTGCCCTTTATTCAGTGGGTGGTTTTATCTCTGTGGAATTAAGTCTCTCCCTCTGCCCATCCCCTAATCCCGTATCATTTCTGTGAGCACTCTGTCCCTGGAGCACCGTCTCCGGGGGAGCCGGCAGCCCTTCCAGCCTTCTGAAATGTCTAGAGCTGGAGCAGGCGCCTGGCTGTGGGAGGCTGTGCTCACGCGGTCAGCATGAGACTATGTAGGGAGGAGTGTCCACTTGGAGGGTGACTTGACATTTTTAAAATGTCTATTTGTCATCTACAATATCCTTTCAGACTTTTCAAAATCGTATTAAAACCAACAAAATCAGCCACAATGTGAGTCACACTATGTTCCCTGTCACTGCCTGAATAGTGCTGTTCCAGCAGTGAAAGGGGATGTGTGTTTATGCGTGTGTATGTGTGTGTGGGCATGTGAGCCTGTGTATGCGCACCTGTCTCTCTGTATGACTATGTGAGTATATATATGTGTGTGCATGTGTATGTGTGTATGTACATCTGTTTGTGTGCATGCATGTGTGGGCATGTGTGTAAGTGCATGTGAATACATGCATTTGAATATATGCATCTGTGTGTGTATATATGCATAGGCAGGCACATATGTGAGAGCATATGAATGTGTTTGCATGTGTGTGAGATTACATGTATACAGAAGCACATGTGTATATGTGTGTGCATATATGTATGATTTAAAGCCTATGGATTTACGAGCCTTAGGGACTAGGGTGTGTAGATCAGACAGAAAAGTCTCCAGCAACAAAGTGGACGCAGGACAAAATCGGAAGAACCCGATTCTACCCACTCCTCTCACTACAAAAGAGAGAAATGAGCAGAGATATCAGATGCAACCAGCCCTCAAATCCCAGCTCCCCTCTAGTAATTTATCAAATAGGTTAGGATTCAGAATCCTCAACTGTAAAAGGAAAAGATAGCTGAATGTGGAATCAGCTCCCACCTTGATCACTCGCAACCCTCAGCAAGTCATCTAACTTCTCTGCGCTTCAGTTTCCCCATAGGATTACTATGATGATTAAATGAGCCAATAAACATAAAACAAAATACACAGCATGTAATAAGCATGGCTATTATTCCTAACTCAAAAATACTATTGATTTGTTCCGCTTCACTATCCTAGGAAAGAGATTAAAGACATATTTCCTTTAGTATTCAAATTAGAAAAACTGCCACCCTCATGACTATGAGTCGACAGAATATCTAGCCTTTCTCCTGAGGTCCCCTCTCCCTGCAATTACTATGATTCTCTGAACATTGTTTAAAAGCTTTATTAATGCACTCTGTTTGCAGCTTTTTCTTCTTTCTCCAGCCATCTACTCTCCAAGTTGTCATTACTCTGCAATTTATTTCACAGAAAGTATCCTGGTTTGTTCTAAGCTTGGACACAATCTTCTGCATTAACTTTTCCCCTCAGTATCTCAGCACTGCTTGGGGTTTGGTAACCTTTACAAGGCTGAGACACATGTGATCTTTTGGTTAGCTTTCTGTGACTGTGATTTTCATTCTCTTGGCTGTGGGATTATAAATCTTGCATCCTGGTGGGAGGGACTGGCTGGGGAAAACTGGGTCTTGCTCTGGTGGTCAGAGCCATGCTCAGTAAATCTTTAATCCAGTTGTCTGTTGATGGGCTGTGCTTCCTCCCCTAGTTGTTTGGCCTGAGGTGACTCAGTCGTGGAGTCTGTGGGCTCTATGGTAAGGCTACTGGCAGCCTCCAAAAGAACTGATACCAATATGCATCTTTCAGGACTGCTGCTGCCACTGCCCCTATCACCACAGCAGGCCACTGCTGACCCATGCCTCTCCAGGGTCCTTACCCCTGCTAGAGCAATAGTGAAGAATAAAGCAACGATTGGTGTAAGTTTCTCCTAAGGTTGTTCCTGGGTCTTTCAAACTGTTTTAACTCAAACTCAGGGTTTCATTTCACAGCTGGTGGACTTCTTTATGGAGGAGGCACCCAACCCTGACTGGTGAGATCTCCCTGCCACTCCCTCCTTCAGAGACCAGACAGCCACTCCTTGGTACACAGAAAGAAGGTCCCTTCTGCCTCCCTGCCCATACATGGCTCAGTTCAGTTCAGTTCTGTCACTCAGTCGTGTCCAACTCTGCGAACCCATGGACTACAGCACACAGGCCTCCCTGTCCATCATCAACTCCCAGAGTTTACTCAAACTCAGGTCCATTGAGTCGGTAATGCCATCCAACCATTTCATCCTCTGTTATCCCCTTCTCCTCCTGCCTTCAATCTTTCCCAGCATCAGGGTCTTTTCCAATGAGTCAGTTCTTTGCATCAGGTGGCCAAAGAATTGCAGTTTCAGCTTCAGCATCAGTCCTTCAAATTAATATTCAGGACTGATTTCCTTTAGGATGGACTGGTTAGATCTCCTTGCAGTCCAAGGGACTCTCAAGAGATTTCTCTAACACCACAGTTCAAAAGCACCAATTCTTCAGCTGACTTCTTTTCTAACCTAGAATCTGAGACATCAGGGAGCACCCCTATATTCAAGACACACCCTGCTCCTCCCTCCACAAGCAGGATGGAGTCTGATGGCCCCGGACAGACAGAGCTGTCACTGTTGTTAACATTTGTTTCTGGGCTTAAATAGCGCCGGATGAGAACATCAAGAGTCCAGCATAAATACATATTTAGAAGGACTAATTCTTCAAGGGCTGAGTCAGGAGAAACACACACTAGACTAACATCAAAAGGTCAAGCACTCTGTTCAGCAGAACAATTTGTTGTTGCTGTTGTTCAGTCACTAAGTCATGTCTGACTCTTTGCGACCCCATGAACAGCACACCAGGCTTCCTTGTCCTTCACTATCTCCCTGAGTTTGCTCAACAGGTGCTGGGTTTTCCTGATACATAACTAAAGGGACTTAGCAGTAGTTTTCTGAAATTGATGTTTCCCAATTGCAAGGAGCAAATGTTATCAGTGATCCCAAAATGTCCATATTCCAAATGAAGAAGAAAATTCAAGACCCTCTTCCTTGTACACCTCATCAACAGAGATGTGGTAAAAACAAAGCAAAGTGCACTTGGTGAATTTCAGAACATTTAGCAAATTAGGGAAGAGGGAGCCCTTGGGAAGAAGACACTGACTTCTTCAAATCCGGGTAGTTAAACCCTAGAGCAACGACTCAAAAATTTAAGAAACATCCATGTGTTTTTCCCCCAAGCTTGTGTCCCCAGCCACATGGGGAGTGTGAGAGAGGTTGCCTACCTTGCAGCTGTTGTGAGGATTAAATGAGAATCAGATGGGAAACCTCAGTGTAAGAGCTTGTTCTACCCCCATTCCCTCTCTTATTTCCACAGTGCTCAGAACTGCACTTTACACACTGGAAAGCTCCAGGCAAGTTTTGTACAGTGAGTGATGAAGACAAAGTTGGAGTCTGAAAAAGAGGTGAACAGCATCCTGTTACCCCAAGGTCAAAGGAAGTGAGGACTCGAAGGGGCTCCTGTCCTGCAGGAGAGGGAAGCTGTCTTGAGTGGCCAAGGAGCCTTTCTATAGCCACACAATGAGCCTCCTTATTCTCACACAGGAGGTCACCCAGCCTCCTCTTACACTCCAGAGCTCCCTGAGGGATCAGGCTGAGGCTATGACTCCTCCTGAAATGTCAGCTTTGCCTGTCTCCTACCCCTCCCCTATCTTGTACCCTCTACCTCTGCCAATTCTTTTACTTGGAGACTTCCCTTTGACAATCCCTTGCTCTCAGATCCTTGGCTTGAAGTATATTTCTTCTAACACCCTTCTAAGGGATGTCTTTTTTGAAAAATGAAAAACGTTATTTTGCATCCCAGTTTTAATCCTTTCATGCTTCACTTTCTTTTTGTTTGCTTTAAGTTTTATTGGAGTATAGTTACTTTACAATGTTGTACGAGTCTCTTCTGTACAGCAAAGTGAATCAGCCACATGTACACATGTACACATACACCCCCTCTCGTTTGGACTTTCTCCCCTTAGGTCACCACAGAGTTCCCTGGGCTCTACAGTAGATTCTCATCAGTTATCTAATGCTTTGTAGGTTTAGGAAGTATCTGTAGAGTTTCAAAGCTACTCTGGCTATTTTGGGCAAAATTGGCAGTTTTCAAACTGTCTTTGGAAGCAGCGACCAGTTTTTAGATGAAGCAAAACCTTCTTTGGAACCACAGTATAGAAATCAGAGACAAGCCTCTTGCTCAGTCAACAAATAATAGTAGCACTTGAAGCCCCTTCTGTCTGTGTCCACTTTACTTCCCCCCACCCCGTCCCCCGCTAATTATTCCCAAATCACCTCTCGAGGATGTGAAGATTCAATGAAACCCTACTGGCAAACAAGCAAATGGAGCTGTTTTCTGTGATCCCCTGTGATTTGACTGTGACGCCTTGTGATGCAGTTCTCAGATCAGTTTCTATTTTTGTAGAAGAAAAGCAAGCAGGGCTCCAATCTCTCCCCACTGCTTCCACTCCTGGAACCATACCCAGAACCCTGGTGGCTCCTACCCCACCGCCTTGCCAGGCTTTACCATCAACTTCAGGTGACCGGGCGTGTTGCAGTCTTCTTTCCTTTTATTGCAGTTTGGGGTCTCATACATCACGCTGCCAGATATGACCACAAGCTTTAGCAATCAAATGCCCACTGGCATTTTCAGTCTGAATTCTGAAGTGGAGAGAGACTCTTTCCTGGAGCAAACCTGCCTTTCTGCAAGTAAGAACTCACCATCCCTCATTTCACTGACCAGTCCTCTCTCAAAAATAAGTTGAAAGCCTTGAACAAAAGTAATGTAGCCCAGCGGTGTATTGTAACAGAACAGCATCTGCAGGGAAATGTAAACAAGAGCAGTAGCAACTTGATATCCCCCACTCATTTATAAACTTATTTCACATTCCTTAAGTCATTCCTATCTTATAGCAGAAATATTTATGTCTGGGGTTCTTTGAAAACTCCTGTATATGCTTTGGCCACCTGATGCAAAGAGCTGACTCATTGGAAAAGACCCTAATGCTGGGGAAGATTGAAGGCAGGAGGAGAAGCGGGTGACAGAGGATGAGATGGTTGGATGGCATCATCGACTCAATAGACATAAGTCTGAGCAAACTCTGGGAGATAGTGAAGGACAGGGAAGCCTGGCATGCTGCAGTCCATGGGGTTGCAGAGTCAGACAGGAATGAGTGACTGAACAACAACAAAATACTTCAAAACCCAAATGTGGTACTTGGGATGTGCCAGGGAGAAAGTGACCCAGAATGGTCTTGGATGCTTGGACAGTAATGGGCTCCCATGGCTGAGAGTAATAGTCTTACCTCAAAGGCCATGGCTGTTGAAAAACTCTTCCCACTTCATCAGCTCAGAGGAGTAGGTAGGCATCATGGGAAAAATGAAAAAAAAAAATACCGCTTCCCCAACATTTGTGTAGATTTGTGTTGTCACAAATAGAAACAGACATAGAACCTTTGAAAGCTAGCAGATTGATGCAGCCTCAAATGTACGGTTTGAACTTTACATCACTGCTGAGCAGAAAGAAGAGTTTTACATTCTCAGGGCATCAGCCCAGTTGGAGGAAAGCTCACGTTTGATAAAAAATGACAGCAGCAACGTGAGACACACAGCCCACACAGGAGTCTGGAACCAGCAGAAGACAGGGCCAACCTTCAAAACAAAAGCAGAACCTGCCAGCGCTGGTGACTCTTCTCTCAAGGCTTCTTTAGGACTCCTGGGAGGCAGGATTATTATTTAACACCTGAATGACACCTCAAAGAAGTGATCTGAGAGGCAGAGGCTGTGGGGACCTGACAAATCTGAGTTTGCCCCCGTGACTTGCTAGGATCTGACCCAGGAGAAGTTAATCACCGCCTCTAAGCACTCGCTTCATCTGGAAATGGGAGTCATGTCTAATTCATGGGGCGGCTGCAAGAATAAAATGCTGCTTGCAACTTTTCCAACATAATATCTGATACAAAAACAAGTGGTTGAGAATGGCCACTCCTCTTTTTCTTCTTCTGGTGTATTGTGTGATTGGTACATCTTCTCGCCATTTCTCAGCCCAGAGACACCATCACTACCCTCTTCCTCCAGGTCTTACACCTCCTCCACTTCCTCTCTCATAGAAGTACCAAACTTGTTCAAGACGTCTTTCAAAAATATCCCAAAGCTCTGACGGCTCAGAGCTGTCTGCTGGATGCAAGATCAGCTCTTTCATGGTCTTCCAGAGAAGCTTTGAGCACCAGCCTCATGCCAGGAACTATGCCAGTTAGCATATAAAGGGGTGAGTGGAGCTGATCTCTGCCCTCAGAAGCAAAAATTCTGAGTGAGGAGATGTAGAGGACAAGTCAATAGAGCTGTTGATATTGGGCTGAAGGTCACCCCACAGGAAAGATGCCTTATGGAAGATGGTGCTGGTGGAGCCAGATTGAGAAAAGACACTCCTGACATTGTCATGGGGACGACCTTGAGCACAAGGACTGTACCAACAGACGTGTTCTGAACACACCCACCCCCCTAGTTTCCTGCCTCCCTGCCTCTGTCCCCCGTGTTCCCTCTGCAAACAGTCCACCCCTCCCCTCCTTCCAGATACAGCTTTCTTAGTGTGGCTTCTTCCAGGAGCCTCCCCTAACACACCCAGTGGGAATGAAAGCTTCCCTCCTGAGGGACCGTTCACAGGCAGGCCGCAGAGCGATCTATTTAGCTGTCATTGTATTTTCTGTTCCTGTTCGAGCCACTTGTTTACAGTGACCCCAGCTCAGCTGTGGGCTCTCAGGGCAGAATCCAAGCTTTATTCGTCTCCTTCGTTCCCGCAGCCCTAAGCACAAGGCACTGCATCTGGTAGGAAATCGATAAATAGCTGCTAGATGGAAGTGTACTCATGGTCAAGCCTTATTTAAAGACAGTAGCTGAGGTTTATCCTTTGACGGCGTTCAGGGAGGAACAGACTATGGAACACATGATGATGCCTTACCCTGGGCATCCCCAAACCCCGGACTTCCTGCTCATGACCCAGTGTGCATCCTTGCACCTTTTCTCCGTGTAACAGCCTGTCTGCAGTCTCCACTAATCCATACCCTTGAAATGTATGCAACTGGGATTCTCTGTTCTTTAGTGGATTCTGTCCCTTACTTTGCCTGTAACTATTCTGCACTTTGATTTCCTCGTGCTTTTTCAAGCATCACTACAAATTAGTCTGGTGTCTTTCCCGTTTCTTTTCCTTCCTGTGTCAAGCTCCTCTTGCTGAGGCCTGTGTTTGTTTCCCATCCGTGAAATAACCTTTTTCTTTCCCCAAACTGTACATTGTCATCTTCTTTTCCCCTGAAAACTGATCAGTTAAAATATAACCCTCAACAAAGCTGTCATCGGGGAACAGATGTTTCTCTGCAAAGCCTCTCTCCATGTGGTCCAGACTGAGCACTCAAAACTCACCCTCTTCCTCCTCAGATCTTTGGCTCCATGCATCTCAAGTTGAACACCCAAAGCATCCTTGCTGACCAGTCTTCACACACACATTCTCTCTCTGATCAGCTAACCCCCTGGCAGCTCACAGATAAGGACTTTTCTTAGTCTGTACCTTCTATCTAGGCTCACAGCCTGTTTGGCACGTTTTCCCGCAATTTGTTCTCATGAGTCAACCTCCTTAACAGTTTTCGAAACTTCACCACTATCTCCATTCCCATTTCAGTGCCTCACCTGGCTGAACCTGACAGCACCTCACCCCTATCAAGTTTTAACCTCTCTCCAACCCATTCACTATAGCAGCAGTCTCCTAACTTATATTTGATTATATTTGATTGAATTCTGACAGTAAAAATCATTCCAGCATGCTCTCTCATCCTCAGTATCTATCTATCTATCTATGATTAATGAGTTGCACAATATAGATTTATCATTATCATCCCTTAATGTCTCAACCCAAATCTCGTACATTTAACTGAGACTCACCATGAACAATTATACACATAAATGCACATTCTACTTAGGCTTATTCAGAATCACTTACACACTCTTCCTGGATAGTAGGCAGCAGACTCCTGCATGGGGCAGGGGCTGAGCCAGGTGTGATCACAAACTCAGAGCTGGAGGTAAGTCAGGCACGTTCAGACACCTCCACCCCCGAGTCCTCTGGGCAGTGGGTTAGACCTTAGTTTCTCTATTCTCGGGTGCCTTCATCCTCATGTAAATCCCGCAAAGCGTGGCCATACTCCAGGGCTCCAAGCAACCTGTGCTTAGAGACACTGAGACAACAACCAAGGAGGCTCACGACCCTCAGTCCACGGATCCGCCACTGCCTGGGGAACCTGCAAACCCGCAGGATCCGATGTGGACACAGGACTCCTGAGAGCAGGATCTGCTCCGTGTTTTACTGTAGTTGTTTCACTGAGCCTGAGAATAAGGAATCTGAAGCAGCCTTGGCATCAATTTATGGGGAAGTGCGGGGGAAGAGGGCTGCTGCTCCTCAGGCCACTTCCAGAATCTTTTTGCTCCTCCTCACCTCTCGGCCTAGGGATGCCCCTGGGTTCTGTCCTCCAACCCATTCACTTTTCATCACACTCACTCACTAGCCAACCTCCTATACTCCTGTGATTTTAAATGACATCCATTTTTCAAGTTTTTTTTTTCTCTAATTAAGATAAAAGTGACATAAAGTGAAATGCACACATCTTAAATTTAAAGTTAGATGATGATTTTTTACAAACATATACTTGCACAACTAATATTGCAACCCCAAACAAGATAAAAAAAATATCTCCATCACATCAGAAACTTTTTTTTGGACCTGCCACGCAGCATACTGGATCTTACTTCCCTGACTAGGGATTGAACCCATGCTCCCTGCAGGGGAAGTGTGTCTTAACCACCGGATTTCCAGGGAATTCCCCAGAAACTGCTTTCATATTCTTTCCAGTCAATTCCTGACCCTCCCCCAGAGACAGCCACTCCTCTGACTTCTTCCCTCCCTGATTAGTTTTGCCTATTTGTAAACTCCATATGAAGAGAATCATATAATATATACCCTTTCATGTCTCTTATTTTGCTGAGCATAAAGTTTTCAAGAGTCACCCTGTGCATGAATTAGCAGCTCATTATTTTTCATTTCTGACTAGTATTCCATTGCACAAATAGAGGACAGTTGAGTTTCAGCTCAACTTGCAAAGAACTTAGACGTTGTCGCTCCCATCTTTACAACAAGAATAAAACTGAACCATGAAAATCACTGATTTCTCCCACATCCATCAGAGAACCAAGATTACGAGGAAAACTATGGCCCCAGAATCCAGAAAGATGGGCGAAGGCAGACTCCTATCCTAGCACAGAAATGTCTGAAGACATAAACTGGCAGGAACACTTCAGTGATAATTTTGACAAATTAGCGGAGTGTCTTAGGGAGGTGCCCAAACCTTTGCAGCTTTTACCTCCAACAACCCTATTGGGTTCTCACACCGCAGAGCTGAGAAAGGTAACCTTGTGGCCCTGGCAGGTTGAGGAGGAGAGTAATCCTTGTGAAATACCCCAGCCGCTTTTTCACAAATAGAGCCCTACCCTCCAGGGGGAAATAGTTCACCAGAATTCTACTCCACCTTGGAAAAGAGCATTTGCAACCATACATTTCCGGTAATAACTTCTGCAAGTCAGGGGTGCAAGCCCAGGCTGACCCTTTCTCCTTGACCCTTGACCCCTTTTCCTTGACTCCTGACCCCCTTGGTGGGCACCAAGAATGCCTCCTGCAGCCCCTGGCCCAGCCCTGTATTTACAGGTATGACATTACATTCAAGATATCTGCCTATATAATTGTCTTCTCATCAGAATATGATCCTCAAGGCAGAGGCAATGCTTTGTCCATCTTATTGTCTCCAGGCCCGGGGCAGGACTTGCACTCAGAGATCCAGCAGCTCAAAGTGTGAATGTGAGAATAATTAGAGTTGAAAGATTGTCTTTGTAATGAGGGGGAAATGAGCCCCCAACTCTTCAGTTTAGGAACACATGAGTTTCACAGAAATTCAGCTCTCTGTCTTGATCTCATGTGTATGAGCCTCTTCACCACCTAGACGTATATGACACATGATCCTTGCTTCCTCCTGTCCCACTTATTTTATATTAATATCACGCTTCCCTCATGGCTCCGATGGTAAAGAATCCTCCTGCAATTCGAGAGACCCAGGTTCAATCCCTAGGTTAGGAAGATCCCTTGGAGAAGGGTATGGCAACCCAGTCCAGTATTTTTGCCTGGAGAATCCCAAGATCAGAGGAGCCTGGCTACAGTCTGGGGGGTTCCAAAGAGTCAGACATGATTGAAATGCAAAGAACATCACTCTCCAAGGCATGGCAATGACTTCTAAAGCTTGAGCTCTTAGGTGCCAAGGGAAACAGCAGGAAGTTCACCAAGTATAAATACAAATGGACAATAATAGTTATATAAAAATATTTAGCTGCACTAATTATAAAAAGCTGTGCTCATACAATAACATTAAAATATCCTCTTTTTTTCTTTCAGTAAGAGAAGTCTTTTTAACTAAATGCTCCCAGATGCTGATGTTCAGCAAAACACAATCTCCAAAGCACTAAAATATCAATGCCCACAATGACCCGGTTACATAGATGGGATCTCTATTTCGTATTCAGGAAAATGAGGCTTCAAGAAGATAAAGCCTCGGACTGTTTAAATTTTCCACCCCCAATCCCAAATCCTCTTCATCTCTTAAGACTATTTCCAGGTATTATCTCTTTCAGGGAACCTTCTAGGACAGAGCATCTTAAGCTGGGCTTGGTATATCCCCTAATCCCCTGTGCATCCCCGCATCTCCGAAGCTGCACAGTATTTCATATGCATTTGTTTAGAGATCTTATCTCTCCTCATGGACTGTGATCATCATGAAAATAATGACTGCTTCACTTAATCTCCCCCATCTCTGCCCCTCACATGCCACAAACTGAGCCAGTCGCAGTGAGTGTGTGTTAAAGACTGAGAAAGATGGTGAGCCAGAGTTGAACCTCTGCCTTTCTGACCTCAAAATCCAGCTTCTGTCTAATACATAAGGCAGTCTTGCTGAATTTATAGAAGTCTAGCTTCTGATGGGCTTCGAAATACAGCCTAAGGGGCAGACAAGCCAAGATTCCTCTCCTTTTCCTGGTATGTATGATACACCCTGCCTGGAGAAAGCTTGCTTCACCTTTCTCTTAGGTAGACAGAAGCCCAGCCATCATCGTATTCTGCAGGGAAGGGGCACCCTCCTGGAAACCCATCTGGCTTTTAATTGCCAGGCAACCAGAGGGTCTTTCTCAAGACAACCTCACTCAACATAATTGGCATCTTCCTCCTAGCTTCTCTTTGTTTCTATATGCAGAGTGCAGGCTCCCCTGATACATGAACTCGAACAATTTCTTGAGCCTTTTTAAAGCTCCAGGCAAATAAGTTATTTTACCAGTTTTATCACATTGAACTGCAAACTAATTCTGCAAGGAAGACTTTAGAATATTTTTTTTTTTCCCAAGCTGAGAAAACTGTGGTTCAGAGATGTAAGAAACTTAGCTCAAGGTCACCCAGAGAGGAAGAGACTCAGGGTTTTAACCGGCTCGGTCTGACTCCTGACCGCGGCGCCATGTGCCGGTCCTGGCCCCCTGCCTTTCCCATCATGCTTTGCGATTCCATCCTGAAACTGGAGCCCGGATACACTAAAGCCGCCATTCTGCAGTAAACACGCTATGTGCCCCCACTTCCAAATCCGGTCACTTATGGCCCTGGGTGACAGCAACTTCTGCCCCCTGGAAGCAGCACCCCGCCCCTCCTCCGCCCACTTAGAACTTTTCCCAGCTTCTTCCTTCTCCAGATTCAGCACAATCAAATTTCCCCATTATATTAGCCAGCTGCCGGTCAGCACCTCTCTCAAATAGAAAATTATTATAGATAGGCCCCATTTAATTTTCCCTCCTCTGTGTGTACCTTTCGGAAAATAGAGATGTTTTATTTCTCCACCTCCTCACAGTCTCGAGCAGCCGAGATGGACGAGTGGAACCCAGGCCGTGATTTCTCCGCTAGTTTCCTCCAGCCAGCATCTTCCCCACGATGGTTGTTATTTGTTCAGTTGAATTTAAAATCCCAGATGGAAGTAAATATATGCCAGGCGGCAGGCAATTTCCCAGGAAGAAAGAAAGGGAGGCTGCCAGGCAAACGAGACAGTTAAACTAAATTTAATTCTGTTGGACACCCACAGGGGAAGGACAGAAGGAAAGACAATGAGCACCTACTATGCACCCGGCCAGTGGTAGGTGCTTCACAACCTCACCGTGAGACATCCTCCCCATCTTTAACAAGGAGGGACCTGATATCACCCCAACATGTGGGATGGGTGGGTATTTGTCAGAAACTAAGTTCATAGCACACCATGCATACCCACTAGGGAAGTCTGAAATGCCTTCTGCAGTCTTAGGAGCCAGCCAGCCAGCAGTATCAACAGGTCCCACCATAAGACTTGGGTTCCCAAAGCTCAAGAGAGCACCAGAAGTGCATCAACACCCCCAGGCAGCAGCAGGGTGTCTGCAGAGCCTGGGTCCTAGACTTGGGGACCATTCAGCTCCACCCTGCCCCTCGGGTTTAGTCCCTAAGATTAGGTCCCATCTCCTGTCTAGGCTCCTTGTTAAGAATTTGAAACCTCTGGCCTTACTAATCAGACTTCCCCTGAAAATCCACATGTTGCATTGCAAAATATTAATAGATTGGATTACAGGATTCTGCCCTAGACTCTACTCAGCGATACATGTGCATGCTCACGCTTAGCTGCTTCAGTTGTGTCTGACTCTTTGCGACTCTGTGGACTGTAGCCCACCAGGCTCCTCTGTCCACAGGACATTTCAGGCGAGAACACTGGAGTTGCCATTTCCTACTCCACGGGAACTTCCCGACCCAGGGATCCAACCCATGTCTCCTGTGTCTCCTGCATTAGCAAGTAGATTCTTTACCCACTGAAGCACCTGGGAAGCCCCAGTGACACTCAGTAAATGCACGGCATTACTTCTCTAAAATCCAGAAAACAGAATTCTTCAAGGTATGCTTCTCAAAGGATACAGATAAGAGACTGCAGAAATACAAGGCAGTCCCTCCAGACCTGCTGGCGTGAGGACCCAATGGAGGGACGTGCAGGCTGAGTGGCCTCTGGTTTTCAGTCCTCCATTCTTCCCCACCACGAAGGAGATGTCCCAAACCGCTTCCTCCCGCAGGTCTAGAAGTGACACTTGACCTGAAAAGTGCCCGGGGGTGGGGGTGGGGGGACAGCAGGAGGGCTTGTGGCCTTGTGATCATGCTGGTTAGGACACCCTTCCTTGGAACCTTCTCATTTACTCTCTTCACCCATGGTTTACATGCGTTTGCTTCTCTCTCTGTTCCCTTCCCACCATCACACAGCACCCCAGATATTTCATCATGCTTTTGCCACATTGTATTCCTGAGGGTCCCAGCAAGTGCAACAGGACACATTTCAATAAAGGAGGATTTTAGGGGAGTTTAACAAGAGGTTTATTTATAGAGGTGAAAGCAGGGCGTGGGCAGACCCCAGGGGCACCCACTGCTCTGGGCTATACCCACCCACTGGCAGGGATTAGGGAAAGGGAAGATAATCAAAATCCAGAAGGGCAAAGTCCTATGGAAAAGGACTCCTTGGCCTTCCTTCTAAAGACACAACCCAGGGGACTTCCCTGGTGGTCCAGTGGCTAAGACTCTATGCTCACAAGGCAGGGGGTGAGGGAACTGGATCCCATATGCCACAACTAAGAGTTTGCATGCTACAACTAAATATCCTATATGCCTCAGCTAAGACCAGGTGCAGTCAAATAGCTACATAAATATTTAAAAAGTAAATAAAGATACAGCCCAAATGAAGTGTGAACCTCCAGAGAGGGAGTGAAGATGTATCTTGATGCTACTTCCTTTCCTCCCCTGGAGCTCCCACTGGCTGAACCCACCACATGTTATGTGATCTAATCCCTACAGGTCAGCTTCCTGGGGCAGATTGGAGACCGATGACGTCACCTAGCAGACTGGTCCTCACCCAAGTCATTGAGTCAGGAGAGAGGTGGCTCACGGCCAGCTTGCCATGGATGTGATGCATGGCAGGAGACATCCGAAGATATTTAAATGCACTGTAATTGTCGGTTTTACTTGTTGGCTTCAGGCAGCTCCAGGTAAATAAAGAGTATTTTTGCTCATCTTCCCATCAGCAGTGCCTGGCTCCAAACCTAGGATGGAGCACGTGGTCAGTAAACTATACAAGGAAGAAAGTATAAAGACAGAGGTTGACCAAAGTGAGTCACGTGTCTGCTGATTTGGGTTTGGTTTTCCCTCGTCAGTAAAGAATCTTCCTGCAGTGAAGGAGACCTGGGTTCGATCCCTGGGTTGGGAAGATCCCCTGGAGAAGGCAATGGCGACCCACTCCAGTATTCTTGCCTGGAAAATCCCAAGGACAGAGGAGCCTGGTGGGCTACAGTCCATGGGGTTGCAAAAAGTCGGGCACAACTGAACGACTAACACTTCACTTCACTTTGGTTTGGTTTGGGGTGTTTCTTTGAACTGAGGGTTTGGACTGGATGATCTCTAAATCCCGTGAGAACACCGGACATCCTCATGGCCATGACAGTAACATCATTTCATTCATCTTTGTCAACGAACTTTAAAAATGCCTTTGGTTGTTATTCAGGCCCTGGGCATTCCGGTTGGCCCACAAAGACCCTAACAGGAACCGAAGCATCAGGCAAAGTTAACAAGTGAGCCCAGATCCTCCACTGCCGAACGCCCTCCCAGCTGAAAAGCTCATTCATGCCTTTGTTAATTCATGGCTCCCCCTGTCCCATCTGTCCTGCTGTGGCCTCCACAGCCAAATTTCCAGCTATTCAGAAAACCACAGCTGCCTCGGCTGCCCAAGCACGCTGATTTCTGGAGAAGCCAAGCATGTTATGTGAGAGAGAGACTGTTGGATTCAGCTCATCTGGGGCCTTCTCAGTTTACAAAAAACCTGATCTGTGCGCAAAAACCTGATCCTAGCATGGAGGAAGGAACTAGCATTTATTAAGCACCTGTTCTGTTCCCTCACTGAATCCCTGCAAGAGCCCTTAGGTCCTGAATTCCCTGCTATGTAAAGAGGAGGAGACCTGCCCAGTCTAGACGAGGCCCCAAGCAAGCAGGTCACTGTCAGGGTCTCGCAGAAAACCAGTGGCTGAGCAAGGGGATAAAAGTCTAGCCTCCCCGATCCCAATCAAGCACTATTTCAGGAAGTGTTTGTCAAATGCTTACTACATTCAGCTTTCACACATCTGGGCCTTTCAGTGTGCTGAGCACGGCTCCTGGAACCAAAGACGCGTGGAGACCTCTGCTCTTGCTGCTTGGTAGCTAATAAAATCTACTGCAGGTGCTATGACAGTATAGTGTATTAGATGATGTGCAGTGATGTGGATGAACCTAGAGTCTGTCATACAAAGTGAAGCAAGTCAGAAAGAGAAAAACAAATATCGTATATTAATGCATACATGCGGAATCTCGAAAAGTGGTACAGATGAATTTATTTGCAGGGCAGATGTAGAGAATGGACATGTGAACAAGGGGAGGAAGGGGAAGGTGTCTAGACAGACAGATTTGAAAGAGGTGGGAGAAGAGACTGAGCTGAACAATTCAGTATTTTTACCCCAAATTTTCTCATCAGTTAAGTTACGTTTGCTTCAGTCTTGAATTGTTCATTTCACATTTTCCTCTTTTGGGAAGAGAAGTAAAATTCCCTTCTTACTATGAAAATTTATTCAGGGGCAAATAAAGTTAACCTATTCTGACATAGGTCTGAGCAGTTCAGGACACTCATACTAAGCACAGGAGTGAAAGGAGATTTTTAAAAAACCAAAATACTGTGATTTTCATATTTCAATTTGGAATCCAGAGTTTAGAGTGTTCTAACACCCTACCTTTAGCATGGATTCCCACCACTCCATGCTTGTTCACTTCTTGGTTGATTCTGCCAAAAGGTCCTTTCAAAGGGTTAGCTGGTCAAATTCAAATGGTGTTTCTCAGATAACCTTCTACCCTTCCAGCCAAGGTCAGCTCTTGGCAATAATAGGTCCTTAGTAAATCACTGTTTACCATGTCTTTGCAACTTGCAGTGCACCCCCAACCCCTACCCTCTACTCTTTGTGCTTCTCTGAAATGAATTCCAAGTCCTAGGGGACACCAGCCTGAGTCCCAGGGCCCATGACGAGGCACCATCCCACCCCTCTGCATTGTGCATTTATGACAATTCTGGATCTCTTCTCATCTTTCCCCTCTTGGCTGGAGATCCACCCGCTCACTGTCCCAGCTGCTTCTGCCAAATCCTGTCCCCAGGGAGTGCACTTGGCTTTTTGGCAGTGCTTGCTCTCATCCAACTGCCAAGAATAAAGGAAGGTAAATGACACAGTTCAGTTCAGCTCAGTCGCTCTGTCATGTATGACTCTTTGTGACCCCATGGACTGCAGCACGCCAGGCCTCCCTGTCCATCACCAACTTCCAGAGCTTACTCAAACTCACGTCCACTGAGTCAGTGATGCCATCCAACCATCTCATTCTCTGTCATCCCCTTCTCCTCCTGCCCTTAATCTTTCCCAGCATCAGGGTCTTTGCAGATGAGTCAGTTCTTTGCATCAGGTGGCCAGAGTATTGGAGTTTCAGCTTCAACATCAGTCCTTCCAATGAACACTCAGGACTGATCTCCTTTAGGATGGACTGATTGGATCTTGACACTGTACACAGATGAAATGAAGCCTAATGGCAGAAATCATGCTGCATTTTTTAGAAGTAGATTTAAAAAATTAGGCAAGTCAGGAAAGACCTTCCATAACATCTGACCCATCCTAACTTTCCATGTTGAGAAAGATAAGACTGAAAGCATTTGTGGGATGGGGTCCCTCATGGTTGCCCAATGAGGAAGGTCATGTCTCTTTCAGCATCACCCTCCAAAGCACTCATGAATCAGAGGCTGCCCATCTCAGAAATACTCTCATATTATAAAGATAAAAGCAAATATTTAAATTCATCTTAACAGTCAGCGTACTGGACATCTCAGTTAACGAATATTGCCCTTACATCGGGTCATCTAGTCTAGAAGAGAGATGTCTCCATAAGCATATCCACCAGTCCCTTGGTCTTTCTCTTTCTCTCTTCCCTATTCCCATTGATCCTATTGATTCTGTTTCTCTGGAGAACACAGACTAAGACAATTCCTCAATTAAAAAGCTAATGGTGCAGCTTGTTACCCAGTTCACGAGGCCGCCGTTAACTGACACGTTCCTCTCCTCCACACCTATCACCTCTCTCAAACGATTTTTTAAAATATTCGTTTATTTGACTGTGTCAGGTCTTAGCAGTGGCCTGTGGGATCTTTTGTTGCAACACGTGGGCTAGTTGCCTTGGGGCACGTGGGATCGTACTTCCCTGACCAGGGATCCAAGTGAACCTGCGTCCCCTGCTTTGCAAGGTGGATTCTTGTTGGACCATGAGGGAAGTCCATGTCTCTCAAAGTTTAAATCTGCATTTTCTCTTCCCTAGATTCTTGCAACTACTTAAAACTTCTCCCTGCTTCCTCTCCCATCATTTTCAAAACCATCTTCCACATTATTATAAAATTCATTTGTTAAGAAAACCATTTGCCTAACATTTTTTTCCCTCTAAGAACCCATAAATAATAATAATACAGCCACACTCAATTTAAAGCACAATTCTAAGTGTTTTATGTAATTCAACTCTTTAAATTCTCCCAGCAACCCTATGGAGTGAAATTTTCAGGATTCCCATTATTGCAGATGAGGAGATCCAGGCAGAGGGTGGTTAAGTAGCTTGTGCAAAAACACCCTCTGCTCAATGTTATGTGGTAGCTTGGATGGGAGGGGAGTTTGGGGGACAATGGATAAATGTATGTGTACGGCTGAGTCCCTTCACTGCTCACCTGAAACCATCACAACATTGTTAATTGGCTATACCCCCATAGAAAATAAAATGTTAACACACACACATACAGCGAGGGAACAAAGCTGTAAGTCCTGTTAGCACAGTGCCTGAGGCTGTGATCTTAACCTCTGTAAGTCTCACTTCCCTTCGCCCACAGGAGAAAACCCATGCTCCTTGGCATGCGGGCATTCTTGACATTGCCTTAGGGCTCCCACGCTGAACACTCCAGTCATATCACTAACAGCCTAGTGCACCTTCTCATGACTAGGCAGCTGACACCCTCGAATGCTGCATAATTCCGAAACAGATCAGATTCCAACTTCAATCCGTTTCCACAGGCACCTATCTTCATCTGAAATGTCCTGTCCACAGCCAGCTCACTTGGAAACCCCCTCTTTCAAGTCTCCTCTCATCTTTTGTTGTTGTTTCCTTTAGTCACTAAATCATGTCCAACTCCCCGTGACCCAGCACGCCAGGCTTCCCTGTCCTTCACTGTCTCCTGGAGTTTGCTCAGATTCATGTCCATTGAGTCAGTGATGCTATCTAGCCATCTCATCCTCTGCTGCCCCCTTCTCCTTTTGCCTACAGTCTTTGCCAGCATCAGGGTCCTTTCCAATGAGTAGGCTCTTTAAATCAGGTACCCAAAGTATTGGAGCTGCAGCTTCGGCATTAGTCCTTCCAATGAATATTCAGGGTTGTTTTCTTTTAGGATTGACCAGTTTGATCTCCTTGTAGTCCAAGGGACTCTCAAAAGTCTTCTCCAGCACCACAGTTTGAAAGCATCAGCTCTTTGGTACTCAGCCTTCCTTATGGTCCAACTCTCACATCCATACATGAACAACCCAAGTGAACTGGACCAATTCACTTCACACTTCCTCTCTTAGGACTCTCGCTGGTATAGAACCATTCACTAACTCAATAAACTGAGTAAGTGATTAAATGAACGCCTTATTAGGTTTGTTGAAACAGAGTGTTAGAGATTTCAGAAGATTCACAAGAACCATAGGGGCAAGAGTGATCTCATTCTTGGATATAGACAGACACAGGGCAAATTCTCAGAAGTGCTACCCTATTGATTAGTTAAAGCCTACAGTTCCACCATTAACATTTGACTCTTGTAGCTTGAAGTCAAAACCAACTTAAAAAGCAAGTTCTCCTCTGAGGGTTATGCCTAAGTTGTAATCATTCAACTGACCCGGTACTTCCCTGAGAACAGGTCAGGAAAGGGTCAGAATCAGTGGAGAGAGAAGAGGGCAGAGGTTGAAAGAGACCCTGGATTAGTGAGTCATTTTCCTGAGCATGTCAGATGAAGAGTTAGGGTAAACAGCCCCAGCTCAACATTTGGTGAGTTTCTGATGACCTCCCTTCTGGCAGACACACCTCTCCCCCACTCTCTGTCCCCAGGCCACCTAAATCTTTTACTTTGTGAAGCTAAAGGAGGTAGTGGAGGCAAAGACCCCAACACAAGCACTGGTTCTGCCATTTCCAGGCTGTTTGCTTGTCCTGGGAAAGTTGCTTTAACTACCTCAAGTCCTGTTCTTCCTCCAGGCCAGGCCCTCTGCTCAGACTTCACAACTCCTGTTTCTGGTTCCTGTAACTCTGCGAAAGAGGAAGGGCTCTGTCATTTGACACATGGGGAGACAGGGGCCCAGGGCCATGGAAGGACATGGCCCAGGGTCCAGGACCAGCATGTAGACAGATGGAGACCCCAACATGGGTCAGCTCACACTGACCCCCTGCTCCGCCTGCGCTCCCACGAGCCTCAGTTTGTTCATCTGTAAAACGAAGGGGTTGGAATGATTGTCTTTCCAGCTCTTCCTTTTTATGACTTGATGTTCACTCGTGACTGGGGCAGGTTTCAAATGACTTCAGAGATCTAGCATCTGCCAAATCATAATCAAATTGGCTGCCTGATCGGAAGTCTGATGAAAAATCCTGTGCCCGTGCCCATGACTCAGCCTTGCTTGGTGATGGTGGTGGAGATGGCATGTTTCCAGGGGTTTTGGAGCCCACTGGGGGACTGGCCTAGGTCACTTCATTCCTCACACTCCACACAAGGTGATACCAGCTCTTCAATATACATCAGCACGTCCCCATGTGCTGCCAACAGAACCTCTGTTCACGCGATGACTCAATCACTGTGATTTATTTTAATTGAAAAGTCCACCAGTCGCCTTTTGCCAAAGCATCTGGTCTTGTCCTATTTGATTCCTACCAGAAAATACCCAGCTAGGCAGCAGCGATTAAACTGGCTGCCCAAGGGGAGGGGGAGAGTTGTAGAAAGCCATTTGGCTTCAACCTGACATTTCAGAAGATGCTCAAATTTAGATTTTAAACTTTTTCCCCCAAAATGATAATATAAAAAAAAATCATTGCATGGATTTTTGTAGCAGTTTTTAAATAGTTATCTATAAGAAGTAGAACCCAATGCTTCATACCATTTTTTTATATTTTTATCTTAAAATTAGTGAATGCATCAAACAAATAAGAGAAACCAAGATCTCCTTGGTTCCTGAGATAGTGGGGTGGTCCAGGTTTCACACTTTCCTGCCCTGCGTCTTCAGACATGTTGCTTAATTTTTTTTTTAATCTTGGTTTCTTCATCTGTAAAGCTGAGAAGTTGAGATACTACTACCTACATGTGAATGGTTTGAGTTTTCTTTTTTCTTTCAACCTTTTTTTTTTCTTTCTTTACACCCTCCACTCTGCAAACTTGTTCTCTTTTTGGTGAGGACTAACTGAGGAAGCATCGAAACACATCTTTGCAAATTTAAAAAAAAAAAAAACAGGTGAAATTAAAAGATTCATATTGTGATCCAGGATAGTAGAGGAGAAAACACACACACAGGGGGAAAATGAGGGAGAAAAGAAGGAGAGAAGGGGGCATGAAGGAAGGGAAGATGAAAGAGGGAAAAGGAGGGGCAATAACTCTTTACAGGGACTTCCCCAGTGGTTCAGTGTTTAAAACTCCACATTGACAATGCAGGGGGCACAGGTTCAATCCCTAGTCAGGGAACCAAGATTCCACATGCCATGTGGCCGAAAAAAAAAAACTAATATGAAGTTCTTTCATACTTTGCCAGTTGGTCTTCATTGAATTTTCAAAACAAATGCCCAAGAAAAACAACTTGTTATTACTATTATACAAATGAGGAAAATCAGGCTTGAAGAGCTTGCAAGATCTGTCCCATGTAACTCTCTTGTGAGGAGAAGGATTGAAATCTAGCCCCCACCCCTTTCAGGGTCAGGCTGCACCCCGCCTGAATCACAGTTCAGTGTGGGAAATGATGCCCTGCAGAAGATGCTGCTGTGTGAGGAGTGAGCGCCTTGTGGCCATCACACGGGGTAAAGGGCTCGCTTGTCCATGACTTTGTAGGGAGGAGTCCTGCACTGAGCAGAAGCTGGATGAGCTCCCTTCCACCCCTTCGTGCTGTGAGATGATGAACTATCTGAATGGATTTTGTTTCCCCTTTGTCCCATCCTGGTAACTGCCATGATTTCTTTCCAATATTTTATCCACCTGCTAAGCATGCCTGACTCTCTGCAACCGCATGAATTGCAGCATGCCAAGCTCCCTTGTCCTCCACTATCTCCTAGAGTTTGCTCAAGTTCATATCCATTGAATCAGTGATGCTGTCTAACCATCTCATCCTCTGCCACCTGCTTCTCCTCCTGCCCTCAATCTCTCCCAGTGTCAGAGTCTTTTCCAATGAATCAGTTCTTCACATCAGGTGTGCAAACTGTTGGAGTTTCAGCTTCAGCATTAGTCCTTCCAATGAATATTCTGGACTGATTTCCTTTAGGGTGGACTGGTTGGATCTCCTTGCAGTCCAAGGGACTCTCGAGACTCTTCTCCAACACCACAGTTCAAAAGCATCAATACTTCGGTGCTCAGATTTCTTTATAATCCAACTCTCACATCCATACATGACTACTGGAAAAACCATAGCTTTGACTAGATGGACCTTTGTTGGCAAAGCAATGTCTCTGCTTTTTAATATGCTGTCTAGGTTGAACATAGCTTTTCTTCCAAGGAGCAAGCATCAGTTAATTTCATGGCTGCAGTCACTATCTGCAGTGATTTTGGAGCCTGAGAAAATAAAGTCTATCACTGTTTCCATTGTTTCCCATCTATTTGCTATGAAGTGATGAGACCAGATGCCATAATCTTGGTTTTTTGAATGTTGAGTTTTAAGCCAGCTTTTTCACTCTCCTCTTTCACTTTCATCAAGAGGCTTTTTAGTTCTTCTTTGCTTTCTACCATAAGGGTGGTGTCATTTACATATCTGAGGTTATTGATATTTCTCCCAGCAATCTTGATTCCAGCTTGTGCTTCATCCAGCCTAGCGTTTCTCATGATGTACTCTGCGTATAAGTTAAATAAGCAGCATGACAATATACAGCCTTGATGTACTCCTTTCCCAATTTGGAACCGGTCTGTTGTTCCATGTCCAGTTCTAACTGTTCCTTCTTGACCTGCATACAGATTTCTCAGGAGGCAGGTCAAGTGGTCTGACATTCCCATCTCTTTAAGAATTTTCCACAGTTTGTTGTGATTCCCTGGTGGCTCAGCTGGTAGAGAATCCATCTGCAATACAGAAGACACTGGTTCGATTCCTGGTTTGGGAAGATCCCCTGGAGAAGGGATAAGTTACCCACACCAGTATTCTTGGGCTTCCCTGGTGGCTCAGCTTGCAAAGCATCTGTCTGCAATGCAGGAGGCCTGGGTTGGGAAGATCCCCTGCAGAAGGGAACAGCTACTGACTCCAGTATTCTGGCCTGGAGAATTCCGTGGACTGAATAGTCCATGGGGTCACAAAGAGTTGTGCAGAACTGAGCAACTTTCACTTTCATACAGCCAAAGGCTTTAGCATAGTCAATGAAGCAGAAGTAAATGTTTTTCTGGAATTCTCTTGCTTTCTCTGATCCAACGGATGTTGGCAATTTGATCTCTGGTTCCTCTGCCTTTTATAAATCCAGCTTGAACATCTGCAAGTTCTCGGTTCATGTACTGTTAAAGCCTGGCTTGGAGAATTTTGAGCATTACTTTGCTAGCCTGTGAGATGAGTGCAACTGTGCACTCATGTGTTTGAACTCATGAGTTTGAACTCATGTGTTTGAACAAAATTCATGTGTTTGAACATTCTTTGGCAGTGCCCTTGTTTGGGATTGGAATGAAAACTGACCTTTTCCAGTCCTGTGGCCACTGCTGAGTTTTCCAAATTTGCTGGCACATTGAGTGCAGCACTTTCACGGCATCATCTTTTAGGATTTGAAATAGCTCACCTGGAATTCTATCATCTCTGCTAGCTTTGTTCATAGTGATGTTTGCTAAGGCCCACTTGACTTTGTATTCTAGGGTGTCTGGCTCTAGGTGAGTGATCACATCATTGTGGTTATCTCGGTCATGAAGCTCTTTTTTGTATAGCTCTTCTGTGTATTCTTGCCATCTCTTCTTAATATCTTCTGTTTCTGTTATGTCCATACCATTTCTGTGCTTTATTGAGCCCAACTTTGCATGAAATGTTCCCTTGGGATCTCTAGTTTTCTTGAAGAGATCTCTAGTCTTTCCCATTCTACTGTTTCCCTCTATTTCTTTGCACTGATCACTGAGGAAGTCTTTCTTATCTCTCCTTGCTATTCTTTGGAGCTCTGCATTCAAGTGAGTATATTTTTCCCTTTCTCCTTTGCCTGTCATTTCTCTTTTTTTCTCAGCTATTTGTAAGACTTCCTCAGACAACCATTTTGCCTTTTTGCATTTCTTTTTCTTGGGGATGATTTTTATTATGGCCTCCAGTACAATGTTATGAACCTCCATCCATAGTTCTTCAGGCACTCTGTCTATCAGATCTAATCCGTTGAATCTATTTGTCACTTCCAGAGTGTAATCGTAAGAGATTTGATTCAGGTCATACCTGAATGGTCTAGTGGCTTTCCCTACTTTCTTTAATTTAAGTCTGAATTCTACTCACAGGCATCCAAAATTTCATTTTGTTTTGTTTTCCTTTAAATTGGAAACATATTGTATGGACTGTACAAGGGTGAATATATATAAAGTACCATTCAGTGGACATGCTGCTGATATGTCTTTAAACTTTTCCCCCTTAAGGGACATATAGGTAGATCTGTTTGCTAACATAAATAATGCTGTGGGAAGCATTCTTATAGATAAAATCTTATGCAATCTGTATTTTTTAAATTAATTATTTGGAGCAGAATTCGGTTTTAAAAAGAGAATTTCTCTTTTGTGCTTACTTTAAGCTGAGCACAATCCCTCTGGTAGAGTACTACTGCATGTATGATAGAACAACTGTGCCTAGCAAATTCTTTATCTTTTTCCAGATAAATCTATGAGGGCAGATGCCTGATCTGACTCATGCCTGGTATCCCAGGGCTTAGAGAAACATCTGGCGTATATTAGACACTCAATAAGTACTTAGTGAATGACTGAGTGAATGAATGAAATGAAAGTAACTTCACTGAGTCTTCTTCAGGAGAAGATTCTCATATTCCCTGAGGTTCCTGAGAAATGAGTAACTGTATGTATGAAACAAGGGCAGATAAGTGTACCCTGTTGTTTGACCCTAGGACGCTCTGGCTCTCCTGGCTCTCCCCTGACTTCCTGTTCCAGCACTGGTCCCAACACATATGGGAAAATCACAGGATTTAGACTCCAAGAGACTTAGGATACCAGCCCATATACCATCTGGCCATGTACTTGTTGTGCACACGCCAGCTCTGTGCGTACACGTACATATATGTTCACACGAGTTGTGCATATACAAGCTAGAGCAGACAAGGTTGACACTCTAGGCGGCAGTCCCTCATCATCACAGCAGGTCAGATCAGATGATCGCTGCGTAAAATCTTCTCATTTCCTCTGAGTTCATAAGAGGGCTGTTGGTGTCTCTCTGAAGGTGTGCTGTACTGTGCTGGATTAAAAAACACGAAAGAAAGGAATCTAATGCTTCTTAACTGTGAGGTAGAGCCTCAGTTAGTTGATAATCTCGTTTCCGTTTCTACAGCACTTCCAGTGCCTATACAACTTAACCACACAGGGCTCATATAAATAACTTCATAAGATACATCTTATCATTCCCATTTTGCAGATTAGGAAAGTAGAGTCTGAAATTCATTCCTTTAATGAACTCATGACCACAGAGGGAGTAAGTGCCAGCACCAGAATCGTGCCCATCTGAGAGCCAACCTGGTGAGCCCTCCACTGTAGCATCCTCCTATGGACCTCGCCACCTGCCTCCCCCTCTCACCTCCCCCTTCTGATGTGCTCCCCCACCTCTGCATTTCCCCAAGGTCTCCAGGCACACATGGCTATGCTCAGACCCACTGATGGAGGACCCCAGGCCCCTTCTCTGAATGGCCACATCCTGCCATCTGCCTCAAGGACCAGCCAGGTCCACACAGAAGAAAGGCTTGGTATCGAGTCTGGCCCGTGATAAGAACAAAAAAGAATCACTCATTAGGGCTTGGCCTGAAGGCGTATCATGTCTCAGACACACTGCAGCCCAGCTGTCCAACAGAAGCAATTTTTATCACCCTGAATCTGGACCATTTGCAGACCAGTGACCTCAAGGTAAAAAGATTCAGCCAAGCAGTTCATTACCAAGCCACGGAGCCTTTGAAGCCAATCACCCTGCCTCAACTTGCTTGCCCAAATATGGAATCATTTAGAGGATGCGGTGAAGGGTGCCATCTGCGGTGATGAATCTAACTGGTGTCATCTTTCCTTCCCAGGGGGAGCTGTGTGCATTCCAAGTAGGAAAGAGAGGTTTCCTGGCCCAGCTTGGGAATAAATCAAAGACAGCAGCTGAGACCTCAGCTTTCAGGGCGATGGTGCTAAAGCAGGGAACACTTCCTTGATCACTCGGAGATTAGGAATGGCCAGGGACACTGTGGATGGCCTTCCCCAGTAGCTCTATAGGTAAAGAATCTGCCTGCCGATGCAGAAGGCTCAGGAGACATGGGTTCTATCCCTGGGTTGGGAAGATCCCCTGGAGGAGGAAATGGAAACCCACTCCAGTATTCTTGTCTGGAAAATTCCATGGGTAGAGGAGCCTGACAGGCTTCAGTCCACAGGGTCGCAAAGAGTCAGATAAGACTGAGTACAGCACAGTGGCATTTGGAAGTTCTTGGGAGGGGTCAGTCCCGAGTAAAGATGAAAGGTTGGTCATGGCCAGAGTCTGAGAACCAGGGCATCTGGCAAGGAGGCTGGCAGGCAGACACAGTTGTGGGAGGACTGCCAGGCAGAAACGAGCCAATGGGTAAGAAAGGACAGTTGCACCAGTGAAGTTCAAGAGCAAAGGCGGAACAAAAATGGATCCACCTCAGGAAATTCATTCATACACTCACGTATTCATTCACTTACTAAATATTTACTGAAATGCTGTGCTGGGTCATTAAAGTCTGTCACTGAACAAAATCAACAAAGATCCCTGTCGCCAGAATACAGATCTCTGTATTCTGTTAGAGGAAAGACAGAGGAAAGATGACTAACCTAAGAAGTAAATAAATTACATAACGTGTTACCATAGACACAGAGCTAAATCTCAAGGAAGGGTTTTATCCTAAGATAGAATAAAAGGTAAACGCGTGTGCAGCTACAAAAGGGAAGCATTCAGAGGTGAGACTAGATGGACCAGGGTGGGCAGAGGAGGAGACCCTGGGGTGTGGCTGGGCAGACGTGGAGGGTGGGTTTGTTCCGATGCCACTCAGGGTGTTGTCACCATTTACTCACTCATTCAGCCGGCGAGCGTACCTTGCCCACCCATGCGTTTGAGTCACTCTGCCAAGCACACAAGGAACTCACTTTCCAGAGAAGTGGTTATGAACATCCTTGACATCATCGCAGGAAAATATTAAAGTTCAGACTCTCAGACCTCACTTCTGAAAAGTCTGACTCTATTGGGTTGGCCAATTCAGGTTTTTCTGTAAGCTGTTATGGAAAAACTCAGATAAACCTTTTGGCCAGCCCAATATATCATTGGTATTTTCAATAAGATTTCCAGGTGGGTCTCTAGAGATGGGTTTGGTATGTAAATAGTTAATTATAAATAGGGAGAGCAGAGACAGACATACTGCAAATTCAAGGAGTAATCAGCAAGGGCTTCCTGGAGAAAGAACATAGATCCAGTTCTTTAAGGTCAAGTAGGAGCTGCGAGGCAGGAAGTCAATGTGACTAGAGACAGTGAGAGAAAATTAGCCAGGAGAAGTCTTACTGAACAGAGTTCAGTAAGTTATGAGTTCTGTTAGTTCTTTATTCCACAAGCGCATCTTTTTTCTGGAAGAAGACAGTAGGTGAGACTTCTGACGTGGACTTGGCCAACCCTTGGCCAGGATTCTCAGCTCACATACCTTTGGCTTTAGCCTACTTGATGATTCCATCCACCATTAAGCACTCGTGAAATTAATCAGAAAGAGAAAAACAATATGGTATGTTAATACATACATGTTATACATGTATGTTACATATACATATATGTTCATACATATATATAGAACCTAGAAAATGGTATGGATGAACCTATTTGCAGGGCAGGCTACCTTGTGTAAAATAGATAGCTAGCAGAAAGCTGCTGTATAGCACAGGAGGCTCAGCTCAGTGCTCCACCAGGACCTAGAGGGGTGGGATGGGGGTGGGGTGGAGGGAGGCTTAAGAAGAGGGGGTGTGTGTATACTTATGATACTCTGTTGTGCAGCACAAACTAACAACACTGTAAAGCAATTATATTCCAATAATAAATTTTAAAAGAACATTAAAAAGCTAGTAAGAGCTGCCTCAGAAGAGAAGAGGTAATCCACACATTTGTCAGTAAATTCATTCCACAAGCAGTGGCTGGGGCTGGGAGATGCTGCACAGACATGATGCTTGAGCTGGATCTTAAAAGTCTGCCAAGGGTACTCTCAAAAAACCCAGAGGACATAGAATGCAAAGAATGCTTTGAGAAGCTCTGATGGAGTATGGTGGCTCAGTAATTGTCGGGAGAAAATAGGACATGAGGCTGATTGAAAGAAAAAAAAAAAGATTAAGGCCAGGTTTTGAAATGTCTTGACTGACATGAAAAGTGGCCTATTCTGAAGATAAAGGGGCCATTGGTTGTTTTGGAAAAATATGTGTTGAACATCTGTTATATATGGTTTGGTCTCATAAAAACTGAAAACACACTGATTATTAAAACAGAGTTCTGTCTTCTTGGAACTTACAGTCTAGAGGGAAAAAGGGACAGAGGACAATGCATCGGGCTGACGGCCTAGCAGGACTCCAACTGGATGAGAGAAGCTAAGCGGGCCACGTCAACAATATCTGATGGTCATCCCTTTATGCCACCACTAGCCCTCCAGGAGTCTTGGTCCTGCCTTCTATTCCTAGGGAATCCCAGGTGTTACAGGACACAGAAGGCACTGAGCTCCCAGGCAGGTGAGACTGAGGACCTAACAAGACGCAGGACTCAGACAAGTCTCACTTCTGCCTGCAAGTTCAGCAAACAATCCACCGGAATCCGTAACAGAAAAGAAAACGTGGCGCTGCCTTCCTCATTCCTCTGGCTCCCGGGTCCCGGTGGTGGGGACTCTCTCCAGTGCACAGGCAGGGATGCTGTACCTAGGACTGACTTTCGGCATCTTTCTGCCTTATATTGCAAACAGTGTTTTTAAATCTCAGTAGTGAAGTACACCAAACAAATGCAATCACAAATGCCAAGAAGCAAAATCCACATAAATAAATGATCGCTTTCCTTCTCACCGCTTTCAGAAAGCTCATTATATCTGAACTCACAAAACAACATTTCACAGACTGTATTTGTCTAGCTTGTAATTAAAGCACTAGTTTTTCCCCAGTCTGAAGTCAAGCAAGGGGGGAAAACTTCGCAAATTGTTCTCAAAATGGCATTCTTTTTAAATTACTTATAAAATTTACATTGCAATCGACCCTCCATTAATAGAGTATATATTTTAAATTTGTGTTACTCTAGCTTAATTAGCTATTTGCTACTCACAAAAAAAAAAAAAAAGCAAGGGATAGAAAATACACAATGTCTATGTTTAATAACAGTTTAATGATCACATTGGAACCTTCATATTTAAACAACTCCAGGACTCCAAATGTACTGGAGAAGAGTGGGGAAATAGCTCCAGAATGAATGAAGAGATGGCATCAAAGCAAAAAAAATGCCTAGTTGTGGATGTGATTCATGATGGAAATAAAGTCCAATGTTGTAAAGAACAATACTACATAGGAACCTGGAACGTTAAGTCCATGAATCAAGGTAAATTGGAAGTGGTCCGACAGGAGATGGCAAGAGTGAATAATGACATTTTAGGAATCAGTAAACTCAAATGGACTGGAATGGGTGAATTTAACTCAGATGACCATTATATCCACTACTATGGGCAAGGATCCCTTAGAAGAAATGGAGTAACCCTCATAGTCAACAGAAGTCTGAAGTGCAAGTAATTGGATGCAATCTCAAAAATGACAGAATGATCTCTGTTCATTTCCAAGGCAAACCATTCAGTATCACAGTGATCCAAGTCTGTGCCCCAACCACTAATGTCAAAGAAACTGAATAGTCCTATGAAGATCTACAAGACCTTCTAAAACTAACACCAAAAAAGATGTCCTTTTCATCAAAGGGGACTGGAATGCAAAAGTAGGAAGTCAAGAGATACCTGGAGTAACAAGCAAGTTTGGCCTTGAAGTCCAAAATGAAGTAGGGCAAAGGCTAACAGAGTTTTGCCAATAGAACACACTGGTCATAGCAAACACCCTCTTCCACCAGCACAAGAGACGACTCTACACGCAGACATCACCAGATGGTCATTACCAAAATAGGATTGATTATATCCTTTGCAGCCAAAAATGGAGAAGCTCTATACAGTCAGAAAAAAACAAGACCAGGAGCTGACTGTGGCTCAGATCACGAACTCCTTATTACCAAATTTAGACTTAAATTGAAGACAGTAGGGAAAACCACTAAACCATTCAGGTATGACCTAAATCATATCCCCTACAATTATACAGTGGAGGTGACAAACAGATTCAAGGGATTAGATCTGATAAACAGAGTGCCTTAAGAATTATACACAGAGGTTTGTAACATTATACAGGAGGCAGTGATCAAAACCATCTCAAGAAAAAGAAATGCAAAAAGGCAAAGTGGTTGTCTGAGGAGGCCTTACAAATAGATGAGAAAAGAAGAAAAGCCAAAGGCAAAGGAGAAAAGGAAAGATACCTCCATCGAATGCAGTGTTCCAAAGAATAGCAAGGAGAGAAAAGAACGCCTTCCTAAGTGATCAATGCAAAGAAATAGAGGAAAACAATAAAATGGGAAAGACCAGAGATCTCTTCAAGAAAATTAGAGATACCAAGGGATTATTTCATGCAAAGATGGGCTCAATAAAGCACAGAAATGGTATGGACATAACAGAAGCAGAAGATATTAAGAAGAGATGGCAAGAATACACAGAAGAGCTATACAAAAAAGAGCTTCATGACCCAGATAACCACAATGATGTGATCACTCACCTAGAGCCAGACACCCTAGAATACAAAGTTAAGTGGGCCTTAGCAAACATCACTACAAACAAAGCTAGCAGAGAGGATGGAATTCCAGGTGAGCTATTTCAAATCCTAAAAGATGATGCTGTGAAAGTGCTGCACTCAATATGCCAGCAAATTTGGAAAACTCAGCAGTGGCCACAGGACTGGAAAAGGTCAGTTTTCATTCCAATCCCAAACAAGGGCAATGCCAAAGAATATTCAAACTACCTCACAATTGCACTCATCTCACAGGCTAGCAAAGTAATGCTCAATATTCTCCAAGGCAGGCTTCAACAGTACGTGAACCGAGAACTTGCAGATGTTTAAGCTGGATTTAGAAAAGGCAGAGGAACCAGAGATCAAATTGCCAACATCTGTTGGATCATTGAAAAAACAAGAGAATTCAAAAAAACACCTACTTTAGCTTTATTGACTACGCCAAGCTTTTAACTGTGTGGATCACAACAAACTGTGGAAAATTCTTAAAGAGATGGGAATACTAGACCACCTGACCTGCCTCCTGAGAAATCTGTATGCAGGTCAAGAAGCAACAGTTAGAGCTGGACATGGAACAATGGACTGGTTCCAAATTGGCAAAGGAGTATGTCAAGGCTGTATATTGTCACCCTGCTTATTTAACTTATATGCAGAGTACATCATGCAAAATGCCAGGCTGGATGAAACACAAGCTGAAATCAAGATTGCCTGGAGAAATATCAATAACCTCAGATATGTAGATGACACCACCCTTATGGCAGAAAGCAAAGAAGAACTAAAGAGCCTCTTGATGAAAGTAAAAGAGGAGAGTGAAAAAGCTGACTTAAAACTCAACATTCATAAAACCAGGATCATGGCATCTGGTCCCATCACTTCATGGCAAATAGATGGGGAAACAATGGAACCAGTGACAGATTTTATTTTCTTGGGCTCCAAAGTCACTGCAGATGGTGACTACAGCAATGAAATTAACTGATGCTTGCTCCTTGGAAGAAAAGCTATCACGAACCTAGACAGCATATTAAAAAGCAGAGACATTACTTTGCCGACAAAGGTCTGTGTCATCAAAGCTATGGTTTTTCCAGTAGTCATGTATGGATATGAAAGTTAGACCATAAAAAAAGCTGAGCACTGATGAATTGATGCTTTTTAACTGTGGTGTTGGAGAAGACTCTTGAGAGTCCCTTGGACTGCAAGGAGATCCAAGCAGTCAGTCCTAAAGGAAATCAATCATACCCTGAATATTCATTGGAAGGACTGATGCTGAAGCTGAAACTCCAATACTCTCTGGCCACCTGATGCGAAGAACTGGCGCATTGAAAAGACCTTGATCCTGGGGAAAATTGAGAGCAGGAGGAGAAGAGGATGAGAGAGGATGACATGGTTGGATGGGATCACTGACTCAACAGGCATGAGTCTGAGCAAGTTCCGCGAGTTGGTGATGAACAAGGAAGCCTGGTGTGCTGTGGTCCTTGGGGTAGCAAAGAGTCAGACATGACTGAGTGACTGAACTGAACTGATTGAGCACTCAAAAATCTATGAGTGCTGGCATTTTGATGTTGGAGGATTGGCCTACAGATTAGTGTCTGGGATTTCTTAGAATGAAAATGCAAGGTAGGATTGTAAACCTTGTCCTGATAGCTATTATATAGTGAAACAGAGCAAGGTGGAAGCTGCAGTTAGAAGAAGTTATATCAGATAAGATAAGGTACATTTGAGAACAACTAGGAAAATCCCATGGACACAGGAGCCTGGTGGGCTGCAGTCCATAGGGTCCCTAAGAGTCAGACATGACTGAACGATTTCACTTTCACTCTTCACTTTCATGCATTGGAGAAGGAAATGGCAACCCACTCCAGTGTTCTTGCCTTGAGAATCCCAGGGACGGGGGAGCCTGGTAGGCTGCTGTCTATGGGGTTGCACAGAGTCGGACACAACTGAAGTGACTTAGTAGCAGCAGCAGCAGGTGTCCAAACTAACACTTAAGTAAGAATTAAATTTCTCTCACCCATGAAAGAGGTATGAAGATTGGCAGCATAGAGCAGGGTAGCTTCTTGAGTTTGTCAGCACCAATTTTCTTCTATGTGCCTGCTCTGGCATCCTCAGCACACAGTCTTTACCTCAGAGTCCAAAATGGCTGCTCAAGTACCTGCCATCACATCTCCCAGCAGGATGAACAAACATATGCTCCCTTTGGAAATGTTTTCTCTAAATCACACATGTCACTTTAAGAACATGGTCATTTCCATACATTGTACTGCATGGGAAATAGATCTATTCAGGCCAGGTGCACACTCAGTTAAAATTTGCATGTTTGAGATGTTTATAAATAAAGAAAAATCAGTCTGGAGACAGGAAGTAGCATACACTCTCTTAGCCCAGAAGGAGCACCCACTGTCAGGACTGGAGGAAAACTAGCATGAGCACTGGCTGGGTACAGGAAGCTTAGTGCTTCCGGAACACATCAACTTCTTTCTCCTGTGTCATGGGGTCCCCTAACCTCATTTCCATTCCTCTCACTGGAAAAAAGGAGAAACACAAAGACTGTTTGCATATCCCCAAAGGAGACTTTTGTCTCCTTCCCCATCCACACTAGCTGGTGACATCTTCCCTTGTTCAGTGTGTGTGTGCTCAGTAGCTCAGTCACGTCCAACTCTTTGCAGCCCCACAGATTGTAGCCTCCCAGGCTCCACTGTCCATGGGATTTCCCAGGCAAGAACACTGGAGTGGGTTTCCATTTCCTTCTCCAGGGGATCTTTGGGCCCAGGGATCAAACTCGTGTCTCCTGGATTGGCATGCAGATTCTTTACTACTGTGCCACCTGGGAAGTCCCATCTGATTCAATGAGATGGAGGTTAAATCATTTCACATTTCAGATGGGATTTTCATATACATAGATTAATTTTGATCTGATGAAAACACATGCCTGGTGTGGTTTTCATGCCCCTTCAAATGACATCGGTAGGCTGTGGGCAGGCAAGCAAAAAAAAAAAAAAAAAGTGACTGTCAATGGTGAAGACATCAGGCACTTGCTAGGAGGGGAAATCCAGGCATGCCAGAAATGCAGCTTCTGGGAAACCACCCAAAGATCCTGCTTATCCCTGCTGCTCAGAAGAGACTGCCCCTCTTTTTACAGATGTGCCATCATTTGTGGGTATAAATTCTGCACATACACATTCTTGAGAGGAGGAAGAAAGCAACAACGCAATGTCAAATCTCATCTCAGATTCACAGAGTTGAAATCAGAAGGGAAATCAGGATCAAGTGTGGCTTTGTTTAAAGATAAAAACCTGAGACTTCCCTGGTGTCTCAGGGGTTAAGAATCCACCTGCAGATGCAGGAGATACAGGCTCAATTCCTGGTCTGGGAAGATTCCACATAGCATGGAGCTACAAAGCCCACGTGTCACAAGGACTGAAGCCCTGGAGCCCTGGAGCCCGTGCTCCACAGGAAGAGAAGCCACCACAATGAAAAGTCCGAGCCCCGCAATGAACAGTAGCCCCTACTCGCTGCAACTAGAGAAAGCCGGGGCACAGCAGTGAAGGCCCAACACAGTTAGAAACAGTCAACCAATAAATACTATTTTTAAAATGTTTAAATTAAAAAAAGATAAAAACACAACTGCTGCTAAGGGATGGTGTCAGTCAGGGCCCTTCCCTGGTAGCTCAGTTGGTAAAGAACCTGCCTGCAATGCAGGAGACACAGGTTCGATCCCTGGGTTGGGAAGATCCCCTGGAGGAGGAAATGGCAACCCACTCCTGTATTCTTGCCTGAGAAATCCCAGAGATGATGGGTCAAGAATCTCTCATTGTCAGAGGTATCACTCTTTGAACCAGGT
Source organism: Bos indicus x Bos taurus (assembly GCF_003369695.1). Classification (NCBI taxonomy): domain Eukaryota; kingdom Metazoa; phylum Chordata; class Mammalia; order Artiodactyla; family Bovidae; genus Bos; species Bos indicus x Bos taurus. The sequence continues at coordinate 6,174,455 of NC_040089.1, forward strand.
CTGTGTTTATTACACTAAATCAGGTTTTATCATTTTTAGAACAGTCTGGATTCATTTCAGATAATATGGAAAGAAAAATACAAATGAAGAAGTTACAATTTCCTATTACGGGAGATGCTCATTAAACCACCTTCTACAGGGCCTCTCTGACCACCAAGTTTTCCATTACTTTTCAACTGAGATTTGTGGACTGGAATCATTTCATACCATTCTTAAGCAAAATATTCTAAGGTCTACATGGCATGTAATGGCGTGTGATCCCTGGAGCTATACTGAACATAAGGATACTTCTAGCAACCTGGAGAAGGCAATGGCACCCCACTCCAGTACTCTTGCCTGGAAAATCCCATGGATGGAGGAGCCTGGTAGGCTGCAGTCCATGGGGTCGCTAGGAGTCGGACACGACTGAGCGACTTCCCTTTCACTTTTCACTTTCATGCATTGGAGAAGGAAATGGCAACCCACTCCAGTATTTTTGCCTGGAGAATCCCAGGGACGGGGGAGCCTGGTGGGCTGCCGTCTATGGGGTTGCACAGAGCCGGACACGACTGAAGCGACTTAGCAGCAGCAGCAGCAACCTGAACCATCTAAGGAAAGAGAGGTAAGCCCCTCCTGTTATAAAATCATGTGCACACTGGGAACTTATGGCACACGACACAGAAGTGAACTCACAAGAAAGGAAGGGAATTACTGGTCTTCAGTGATAAAGGAAAGTAAAACCAGCATGATAAGCCTGGACTGATGCTGAAATGGCCCTCGGGGCTTTGGACCAAGATAGATGATGAGAACTAATGTTTTGCTTTTCAGGAAAATAGAAAAGATACAGCTTTAAGTCCATGACACTGTGAACAGGAACTAAGTCTTCGCATAAGTTCCAGACTCCTAAATCCCTTCCACAAAAACTCTGCTGGCTGCTCTGGGAAATAAGTCTGTCAAGGGTATTAGATATGGTTTACAAACACTAATGAGAAAACAAACCCAGGCCTGTGTTATTAAAATCATAAATTAACATTAAAAACTAGTCTGATAATGATGGATACGTGTCATCATGAAAAAAGTGAAAGTGTTAGTTGCTCAGCTGTGTCTGACTCCTTGTGACCCCACGGACTGTAGCCCACCAAGCTCCTCTGTTCATGGAATTCTCAAGGCAAGAACTTGTCCGAACTCACAGACTGCACGACACTGAGAGAGAACCCTAATGTAAACTATGGAGTTTAAGAGATTACAGCGTCAGAGTAGGTTCATCAGTTGCAAGAAATGCACCGCTCTGGTGGGAGATGTTGGTAATGGGGGAGGCTGTGCATGTGTGGGGTAGCGGGTATGTGGAAGAGCATGGAACCTTCCTCTCAATTTTGCTGTGAAACCTAAAACTGTTTCAAAACAAAACATAGTTTGGTTCATTAAAAACCAAATGCTCCAGAGTCAATTAAGAAACTTTATTCAGTGCTCTCACAGGAAAAAAAAAAAAAAAACTTAATGAAAAAAAAAGAAAAACTCAGAAAAATTAACAACCATGTAAAGAAGCAAACTACCATGATGGATTATAAGGTGTAAGAAATATAAGAATGACTGCCTCAAGAATGGCTATTCTTAGAAAACAAACTTACGGGGAAAGTGGGGAGGATAAATTAGGAGTTTGATATTAACATGTACACACTACTATATACAAGATAATCAGCAAGATTCTACTGCATAGCACAAGGAACTCTACTCAGTATTGTGTAATACCATATATGGGGAAAGAATCTGAAAAAGAATAGATACATGTGTATGTATAATTGAATCACTTATTCATCAAGCTGAGAATCCTCTTTTCTTCAATACAGAGAAACTGTGATTGTGTTGCTGTACATCTGACTAACAGCATTGTAAATCAACTATACTCCAATATAAAATAAAAGCTTTTAAATAAATAAAAATGTTAAGAAAAGAACTGGCTATCATAGAAACAACAATGGAAAAAAGAGTACTAATTAAAGACATAAAAGAGATTAAAGGATAAATGCAAAAAATAAACTAAATAGAAATACAGTGTGAAAAAAGCAAGCAAATTAGAAAATGTCCAAAATCTGGCTTTTATTAATAAAGATTTATTTAAATAGGATAACTTTAACTAAAATTAGATATGATTGAAGTAATGTTTAGTAAATTGACAGACCTGAGGGAAGCATCATGAATGTAAGAGAGAGCGGTGGATAATCTGTAGCAAAGAGAGATGGGGGAGATTAAGAAAGTTCAACATATATCTAAGAAGAATTAAAAGTTTAAAGAGAATGAGAGAGGCTCGTGTTTGAGAAAACACAATAACAGTTTCTCTGTATTGAAGAAAAGAGGAGTCTCCAGCTTGATGAATACGTTTTCAGCAAGATAAACACACAGAAATGCTAGTTTCTCCGTGAAAAACAAAATGGAACATCAAAAGAAAACAACTGGAAAAAACACAGGTTAACTCCAGGGGCAACAAATAGACTGTCAACAGACTTCTCATCAGCAATAATAGATAGCAGAAAGCAATGAAATAGAAATGTTATTGAAGTATGTCAGAAAAGCAAACAGTGTATTTTTTTTTTATTTTATTTTATTTTTAAACTTTACATAATTGTATTAGTTTTGCCAAATATCAAAATGAATCCGCGACAGGTATACATGTGTTCCCCATCCTGAACCCTCCTCCCTCCTCCCTCCCCACACCATCCCTCTGGGTCGTCCCAGTGCACTAGCCCCAAGCATCCAGTATCGTGTATCGAACCTGGACTGGCAACTCGTTTCTTACATGATATTTTACATGTTTCAATGTCATTCTCCCAAGTCTTCTCACCCTCTCCCTCTCCCACAGAGTCCATAAGACTGTTCTATACATCAGTGTCTCTTTTGCTGTCTCGTACACCAGGTTATCGTTACCATCTTTCTAAATTCCATATATATGCGTTAGTATACTGTATTTATGTTTTTCCTTCTGGCTTACTTCACTCTGTATAATAGGCTCCAGTTTCATCCACCTCATTAGAACTGATTCAAATGTATTCTTTTTAATGGCTAAGTAATACTCCATTGTGTATATGTACCACAGCTTTCTTATCCATTCAAATAGCCAGGACATGGAAGCAACCTAGATGTCCAAACAGTGTATTTTAACACACACATATGGAATCTAGAAAAAATAGCAGAGATGAGCCTGCTCGCAGGGCAGGAGTAGAGATGCAGATGTAGAGCGCGGACTTGTGGACACAGCTGGGGTGGGGAGGGTGGGACAAAGTGAGGGAGAAGCAAGGGCTTGCATTCATTAGAGACAGCCAGCGGGAAACCACAGCATAGCCTGCGGAGCCAGGCTCCGTGCTCGCTGATGCCCTAGGGGCAGCATGGAAGTGGGTGCGAGGCTCAAGAGGGAAGGGATATATGCATACTTACAGCGAATTCACGCCGTTGTACAGCAGAAACAAACACAACGTGGTAAAGCAATTATTGTCCAATTAAAAACGAACAACAACAAAAAACATTTTCAAAGGCTGGAGGAAAATTGCTGTCAGCTCAGAATCCTAGAGCCTGATGAATTACCATTCAAAGGTGAGGACAACATAAAGACATTTTTAGATCACTTCTCAAAGCTCTAACTCAAAAATGCCACATTACAAATGCATTTCAGAAAAAAGGAATTTGAGGACAGGGGGAAACGCATGAAGTTTCATAAGTACAGGTGAAAAAACTGAATCTGTAAATTCGTGAGTGTAAAAGAATTGCTTTTGATTCAGCTACAGCACATTCTTCCTCACCGTAACGGGATGTACTCCAAATTTATCATTAATTTTAGGAAAGCATTTGAGTCTTGGCTTCAGTTTATTGGCCCAGCAGTGCATTGTTTTCCAGGCAGTTACAATTTTTTTTAAAACCATAGTGCCCCATTTCAGATAGAACAAATTTAAATAAAAATTAGTTTTAACAATAAAAAAGATAAAGATGATCATTTGGATTGGTTTAAAAACAAGGTGGAACTTGTACAGTTGATTGTACTTTGAAAGAGGGTAAATGTGTTGATTAACTTTAGACTTGGTAAGAATGCCTAATAATGATATAATTGAAAAGAGTCATGTAGAGGATCATGTCATCTGCAAATAGTGAGAGTTTTACTTCTTCTTTTCCAATTTGGATTCCTTTTATTTCTTTTTCTGCTCTGATTGCTGTGGCCAAAACTTCCAAAACTATATTGAATAGTAATGGTGAAAGTGGGCACCCTTGTCTTGTTCCTGACTTTAGAGGAAATGCTTTCAATTTTTCACCATTGAGGATAATGTTTGCTGTGGGTTTGTCATATATAGCTTTTATTATGTTGAGGTATGTTCCTTCTATTCCTGCTTTCTGAAGAGTTCTTATCATAAATGGGTGTTGAATTTTGTCAAAGGCTTTCTCTGCATCTATTGAGATAATCATATGGTTTTTATTTTTCAATTTGTTAATGTGGTGTATTACATTGATTGATTTGTGGATATTGAAGAATCCTTGCATCCCTGGGATAAAGCCCACTTGGTCATGGTGTATGATCTTTTTAATGTGTTGTTGGATTCTGATTGCTAGAATTTTGTTAAGGATTTTTGCATCTATGTTCATCAGTGATATTGGCCTGTAGTTTTCTTTTTTTGTGGATCTTTGTCAGGTTTTGGTATTAGGGTGATGGTGGCCTCATAGAATGAGTTTGGAAGTTTACCTTCCTCTGCAAATTTTTGGAAGAGTTTGAGCAGGATAGGTGTTAGCTCTTCTCTAAATTTTTGGTAGAATTCAGCTGTGAAGCCTGGGCTTTTGTTTGCTGGAAGATTTTTGATTACAGTTTCAATTTCCGTGCTTGTGATGGGTCTGTTAAGATTTTCTATTTCTTCCTGGTAGAGTTTTGGAAAAATATTACCCAATCAAAAAATGGGCCAAAGAACTAAATAGACATTTCTCCAAAGAAGACATACAGATGGCTAACAAACACATGAAAAGATGCTCAACATCACTCATTATCAGAGAAATGCAAATCAAAACCACTATGAGGTACCATTTCACACCAGTCAGAATGGCTGCGATCCAAAAGTCTACAAATAATAAATGCTGGAGAGGGTGTGGAGAAAAGGGAACCCTCTTACACTGTTGGTGGGAATGCAGACTAGTACAGCCACTATGGAGAACAGTGTGGAGATTCCTTAAAAAACTGGAAATAGAACTGCCCTATGATCCAGCAATCCCACTGCTGGGCATACACACTGAGGAAACCAGAAGGGAAAGAGACACGTGTACCCCAATGTTCATCGCAGCACTGTTTATAATAGCCAGGACATGGAAGCAACCTAGATGTCCATCAGCAGATGAATGGGTAAGAAAGCTGTGGTACATATACACAATGGAGTATTACTCAGCCATTAAAAAGAATACATTTGAATCAGTTCTAATGAGGTGGATGAAACTGGAGCCTATTACACAGAGTGAAGTAAGCCAGAAAGAAAAACACCAATACAGTATACTAACGCATATATATGGAATTTAGAAAGATGGTAACAATAACCCGGTGTACGAGACAGCAAAAGAGACACTGATGTATAGAACAGTCTTATGGACTCTGTGGGAGAGGGAGAGGGTGGGAAGATTTGGGAGAATGACATTGAAACATATAAAATATCATGTAAGAAACGAGTTGCCAGTCCAGGTTCGATGCACGATACTGGATGCTTGGGGCTAGTGCACTGGGACGACCCAGAGGGATGGTGTGGGGAGGGAGGAGGGAGGAGGATTCAGGATGGGGAACACATGTATACTTGTGGCGGATTCATTTTGATATTTGGCAAAACTAATACAATTATGTAAAGTTTAAAAATAAAATAAAATTTAAAAAAAAGAAAAAGAAAAGAGTCATGAAATATCTGCAATAATTATGTTTAATTTCCAAACAAGAAATGTGAAGTACATTTAGATAAAACTCAATCTTTTAGCAGAAGGTTAAAAAAAATAAATAAAGGGGGAAACAGAACCAAATAAGTTAAATATAAAATGCAAAATAACAAGTAGAAATAAGTCCAAACATCTGCCTAATGACAATAAATATTAGATTCTCAGATTTTATTTTAAAAACATGTTGTTTACACTTATTCATAACTAAACAGAAATTCCTGTTTGAACAGATATGGACGATCTATCCACAAGGCACTGTGGATACACCAATGAACAGAATAGATTATGCTTTCTCTTTATGGAATTGATATTTTAGAAGGATGAAGTCATAGTAAACAAACAAACAAGACAGACAAATACTTAATATTAAATACATATGAGCCTGTAGTGGGTTGAATAGTGTACTCCCAAACTCATGTCTACTTGGAGCCTCAGAATGTAACCTTGTTTGAAAATCGAGTCTTTGCACAGATAATGAGGCAAGTTATCATACTGCTGTTGGTTAGCATCTAAGTTGTGCCCGACTCTTCTGTGACCCCATGGACTGTATCCGGCCAGGCTTCTCCGTCCATGGAATTCTCCAGGGGATCTTTCCAACCCAGGGATCGAACCCACATCTCCTGCCCTGGCTGGCGGATTCTTTACCACTGAGCCACCAGGGAAGCCCACTTCCACATGTAGAAATAACAATAATGACAAAGCTGTAACAACTGCCCCAGTTTTTAGCACACTCATATGCTACACACTGAGCTAAATACATGCAGTATCGCCATCTCAGGGTCACAAACTGAGCTTAATACTAGTATCTCCTTTTCACAACTGAGAATGGAAGCTAACAGAGGTCCAAGAATTTGTCCAGGGTCACACAGCCAGTAGAGGACAATTAAAATCCAAACATGGTCTGTCTGCTCCTGAAGCCGTGGACTTCACTGGTATTTTGTACTGGCAGTTCCTGATGGCTGAAGAACAGGTATGGGTGAGATCTTTCAAAGCATGAGCACTAAAAACATCCCGGTCCCCATTCCAATGGGTAATTCAAATAAAGCACCATGAAACCTTAACAAACAGAAGTGACACATATGCAGACATTTACATGACTGACTTCTAGGCTTTTCTGATTGCTGCATCACTTCATGGGAAATAGATGGGGAAACAGTGGAAACAGTGGCTGACTTTATTTTGGGGGGCTCCAAAATCACTGCAGATGGTGACTGCAGCCATGAAATTAAAAGACGCTTACTCTTTGGAAGGAAAGTTATGACCAACCTAGATAGCATATTCAAAAGCAGAGACATTACTTTGCCAACAAAGGTCCGTCTAGTAAAGGCTAGGGTTTTTCCTGTGGTCATGTATGGATGTGAGAGTTGGACTGTGAAGAAGGCTGAGCGCCGAAGAATGGATGCTTTTGAACTGTGGTTTTGGAGAAGACTCTTGAGAGTCCCTTGGACTGCAAGGAGATCCAACCAGTCCATCCTAAAGGAGATCAGTCCTGGGATTTCTTTGGAAGGAATGATGCTAAAGCTGAAACTCCAGTACTTTGGCCACCTTATGCGAAGAGTTGACTCATTGGAAAAGACTCTGATGCTGGGAGGGACTGGGGGCAAGAGGAGAAGGGGACTACAGAGGATGAGATGGCTGGATGGCATCACTGACTCGATGGACATGAGTCTGAGTGAACTCTGGGAGTTGGTGATGGACAGGGAGGCCTGGCGTGCTGCGATTCATGGGGTCGCAAAGAGTCGGACACGACTGAGCGACTGAACTGAACTGAAGGTAAGTTAATGTACTCATAGTCTGCCTTTCATTTCTGTTCTGGTAGTGTGCTTAGTACCTGTGCTCAGGCTGTCTGAAATCATCCTGAATGGAGAAAAACCAGATGAAGCTGCAAGTCCATCCAGTTTACTTGTCACTGTGAGGCATATGAAACTGGTTATTGTTCAGTCACTTATTGCAACCCCATGGACTGTAGCACGCCAGGCTTCCCTGTCCTTCCCCATCTCCCAGAGCTTGCTCAAACTCATGTCCATCAAGTTGGTGATGCCATCCAGCTATCTCATCCTCTGTCGTCCCCTTCTCCTCCTGCCTTCAATCTTTCCCAGCATTAGGGTCTTTTCCAGTGAGTCAATTCTTCCCACCAGGTGGCCAAAGTAGTAGAGCTTCAGCTTCAACATCAGTCCTTCCAATGAACATTCAGGGTTGATTTCCTTTAGGATTAATTGGATTGATCTCCTTGCAGCTCAAGGGACTCTCAAGAGTCTTCTCCAACACCACAGTTCAAAAGCATCAATTCATCAGTTCTCAGCTTTCTTTATGGTCCAATTCTCACATTCATACACGACTACTGGAAAAGCTATAGCTTTGACTACACAGACATTTGCTGGCAAAGTAATGTCTCTGCTTTTTAATATGCTGTCTAGGTTTGTCACAGCTTTTCTTTCAAGGGACAAGCGTCTTTTAATTTCATGGCTGCAGTCACAATCTGCAGTGGTTGTTGAAGCCCAAGAAAATAAAGTCTGTCACTGGTTCCATTGTTTCCCCATCTATTTGCCACGAAGTGATGGGACTGAATGTCATGATCTTAGCTTTTTGAATGTTGAGTTTTAAGTCAGCTTTTTCATTCTCTTCTTTCACCTTCATCAAGAGGCTCTTTTAGTTCCTCTTCACTTTCTGCCATAAGAGTGGTGTCATCTGCATATCTGAGGTTATTGATATTTCTCCTGGAAATCTTGATTCCAGCTTGTGCTTCGTCCAGCCTGGCATTTCTTATTACTTACTCTGCATATAAGTTAAATAAGCAGGGTGACAATATACAACCTTGACATATTCCTTTCCCAACTTGAAACCAGGCTGTTGTTCCATGTCCAGTTCTAACTATTGCCTCTTGACCTGCATACAGGTTTCTCAGGAGACAGGTAAGGTGGTCTGGTCCTCCCATCTCTGTAAGAATTTTCCAGTTTGTTGTGATCCACACAGTCAAAGACTTTAGCATAGTCAATGAAGCAGAAGTAGATGTTTTTCGGAATTTTCTTGCTTTTTCTATTATTCAACAGATGTTGGCAATTTCATCTCTGTTTCCTCTGCCTTTCTAAATCCAACTTGAACATCTGCAAGTTCTCTGTTCACATACTGTTGAAGCCTAGCTTGGAGAATTTTGAGCATTACTTTGCTAGCGTGTGAAATGAGTGCAATTGTGCAGTAGTTTGAAATTCTTTGACATTGTCCTTTTTTGGGATTAGAATGAAAACTGACCTTTTCCAGTACTGAATTAGAATGAGGCCTAAATCTAAAGACTGATACCCTTATAAGGGGCTTCCCAGGTGGTGCTGGCAGTAAGGAACCCAGCTGCCAGTGCAGGAGATATAAGAGATTCAGAATTGATACCTGGGTCTGGAAAACACGCTGGAGGAGGGCATGGCAACCCACTCCAGTATTCTTTCCTGGAGAATCCCATGGACACAGGAGCCTGGCTGGCTACAGTCCATAGGGTTGCACAGAGTTGGACATGATGGAAGCAATTTAGCATGCCCACACACAGGCATCCTTAAAAGAAGAGAAGAGCCCCCACAGAGACACACACAGGGAGAAGACAGGTGAGGATGCAGACAGAGACTGGAGGGTGGTGCCAACTAGCCAAGGAAACCCCAGCATTGCCAGCAACCGCCAGAGGCTGGAAGTGGGGAGGATGGATTCTCCTTTAGAGCCTGCAGAGGGAGTATGGGCCTGCTGACAGCTTCCTTTCAGATTTCTAACCTCCAGAGCTGTGAGAGAATACATTTTGTTGTGTTAAGCCACCCAGTTGTGGTACTTTGCTACAGCAGCCCTTGGGATCAAATATTATGGAGCCTTCTTCATGTAGAGATGATCAATTCACCAATTATGAACATTATTTCCAGCCCTTCTTTCTTCCCTGGAGTTGAAAACCCCAAGTTTCTGTTCATGGCTTGGTCTTCCTGGTGACCAGACCCCCATCCAGAGGCATCCAGGAGCCCACCCGGTCACCTCATTAGAACCAAAGAAACCACTGGTGCCCTTCTCTTGCGAATTTATGAGGGTTTTAGGAGCCCAGTGTCAGACAGTGGGCACAAAGACCAAAATACATACTTTCTGTTTTCACATAGACATCAAATGAGTATGACTGAGACTTAGTTTCCTTTGACTTAGTTCCCTCACCTGTAAAATGGGTTTAATAATAGTATACTTCGGAGAGGGATAGACTGGGAATTTGGGGTTAGCAGATACAAACTATTACATATAGAATGGATAAACCGGGTCTTGCTGTAGAGCACAGGAAACTATAGTCAATATCCTGCGATACACCATAATGGAAAAGAATGTGTATATATGTATTTCCATACAGCAGAAATTAACACAGCACTATAAATAGTTCAGCAAAAAAATAATAGCATCTGCTTTAAAAGTTTATTGTGAGAATTCAATGAACTAATACAGGGAATACATTTAAACCACATTGGGACTCATGATAATTACCTATTTGATGTTAGCCTTTTTTTATGATAAACACTCAGGCCTCCAGGGTACCTTGTTCTACCTTATTTTCATTATAAGTTACCTCAGACAATTAAAAAATATATATTTTATTGAGGTTTTGTTGACTTACAAAGCTGTGTTAGTTTCGAGTCACTTTGGCTGCTCTCCGTATACCGCTGCTGTCCACCTCCCCTGCCCCTGGCCACCTCAAGGACCGCAAGGTTTCCCCATGCCCTCACTCCTGATTGGCCTCTCAGTACTAACCATTCCATTTCCTTAAACGATCTCTCTGCTCAGGATCATATTAATTTTGGGAGGTCAAGGGCCTCACATCAGAAATATTTACTGATCTGTTCCCTTCTGCTTCACTCCGTTACCAGCCTCTCTGCATCACTCATTATCCTTCAGACCAACCCTTTCAACATCCTTTTAGGCAGTCCTTGATGGCTTCAGCTACTGATCTCCCACAAATTCAATTTGCTTTCCCAAGTAATTATCCAGTTTTCCATAATAATATGAGTCCATTTCATATTTTTCATAATTTAATTCAATAATATTTACCTAGTTACCTACTTGATACATCTAGAATGACTTTTCGTAGTATAATTTAAATTTAATCACATCTCTTATGACAAATACATCAACCAGTGCTTAGAGGAACCCAGAGGAACCCAAGCCCCTTGCAGCAGTGCATACAGTCCTCAAACAGGATCACACGAGCCAGAGAGAGTTACTGCTCTGATTCTTTCAGGAATCAGGTTCCCAGGCCTTTGCAGGTAGTTCTCACCCTACCTAAAATATTTTTCCCTCTCTTATCTATCTAGAGGTCACCAAAAATGACAATACTGTGCTTCTCAATGTATCTTTTCTGTTGACTTGTGTCTTCCTCACTGCAGAATATTCAATCAACGTGGTTTTCAAAAAGTATAATTAAATGTCTCACAAGTTTATCTTTTTTGTGACTTTTATTATTTAAAGCGTTCACAGTTCAGAAAAATAATCTGTTGGCAAGCCCCATGTCTCAATGTTGGGTTTGTACTGAGAGGCATGGGGCAGGTATTCAAGCTCGACCGAAACAGGCAGGGAGTTTCGGATTGTTTATTCCAAATCCAAGCCTCAAGGACCCCCCCTTTTTTTTTGAGATTTGTATTTTGTCTATGACCACAGAATTTAATGTCCTAGCTTGGATGAGAAGATTATCTAACCAGCTTTTTCTCAATTTGGTGAATCAATGAACAAATCAAAAATCTGGATTAGCTTTCCCTAGCAGGGTCCATAGGTCTGGAAACATTAAAGGGATTTTATAAAAGAGAGAATAAAAAATAAAAGTGGAAATCAAGGTCTACACCTAGTGCTTGGGATAATGAACTTGAATTACTGTGTGTTCAGGAAACACAAAATAATTATACTTGTCTAATGCATACCAGTCTTGTTTATCTAGAGTAAATTAACCCAAAAGACTCTAATAGCATGGATCTTCCTTTCTATAAAACACAATCTTAGTGAACCAGCATCAGGCTTCATCTTATGTAATATCAGGATAGAAAAAAGATATGAGTAAGAGGCTGTAGTCACTATGGCTTTGCCACTCCTAGGTACCAGACATCACACAATATATTGTAATGGACCATCTCTGCTAGGATGGCTGTGGTATGTCTATTTCAGCAAGAAGGATACTGATCTCCAGAGAAGTTAAGAAACTTGACTCAAGCCACACAGCTTGTAAACCATGTTTTGAAAATTATACATGCTAATGCATACAAAGCACTTAGAAAAATGACTAGCACGTAGCACGCCTTTAGTAACAGTGGGCATTAATATTATATAGAACATACTGGGAAAACTTGACTTTTGCAAGCTATATGTAGTTATGGCTGTTAAATCAAGTTTCAAAATAACATCAAAGAAGAAAAATTATGTAGAGAAAAGTAAGAAACTCCTAGCAAGAAAGGATATTAGAGTTTTGGTGAGGATGCATGCGTGTATGCTGTCACTTCAGTCGTGTCCGACTCTCTGCGACTCCATGGACTGTAGCGCACCAGGCTCCTCCACCCATGGGATTCTCCAGGCAAGAATACTGGAATGGGTTGGCATTCCCTTCTCCGAGGGATCTTCCCGACCCAGGGATCGAACCCACATCTCTTATGCCTCCTGCATTGGCAGGCAGGTTCTTTGCCACTAGCATTACCTGGGAAGCCCTTTGGTGAGGAGTTCGGTTCAGTTCAGCCACTCAGTCGTGTCCAGCTCTTTGTGACCCCATGGACTGCAGCATTCCAGGCTTCCCTGTCCATCACCGACTCCCAGAGCCTACTCAAATTCATGTCCGTCAAGGTCGGTGATGCCATCCAACCATCTCATCCTCTGTCATCCCCTTCTTCTACTGCCCCCAATCCCTCCCAGCATCAGAGTCTTTCCAATGAGTCAGTTCTTCACATCAAGAGGCCAAAGTAGTGGAGTTGCAGCTTCAGCATCAGTCCTTCCAGTGATTATTCAGGACCGATTTCATTTAGGATGGACTGGTTAGATCTCCTTGCAGTCCAAGGGACTCTCAAGAGTCTTCTCCAACACCACAGTTCAAAAGCATCAATTCTTTGGCACTTAGCTTTCTTTATAGTACAACTCTAACATCTATACATGACCACTGGAAAAACCACAGCTTTGACTAGATGGACCTTTGTTGGTAAAGTAATGTGTCTGCTTTTTAATATGCTGTCTAGGTTGATAATAGCTTTTTTCCCAAGGAGCAAGCATCTTTTAATTTCATGGCTGCAGTGACCATCTGCAGTGATTTTGGAGCCCCCCAAAAATAAAGTCTCTCACTGTTTCCATCGTTTCCCCATCTATTTACCATGAAGTGATGGGACCGAATGCCATGATCTTAGTTTTCTGAATGTTGAGTTTTAAGCCAACTTTTTCACTCTCCTCTTTCACTTTCATCAAGAGGCTCTTTAGTTCTTTTTCACTTTCTGCCATGAGGGTGGTATCATCTGCATATCTGAGGTTATTGATATTTCTGCCAGCAATCTTGATTCCAGCTTGTGCTTCACCCAGCACGGCATTTCTCATAATGTACTCTGCAGCTGATGCTAAGTCGCTTCAGTTGTGTCCGACTATACCATCCCATAGATGGCAGCCCACCAAGATCCCCCACCCCTGGGATTCTCCAGACAAGAACACTGGAGTGGGTTGCCATTTCCTTCTCCAAATCATGAAAGTGAAAAGTGAAAGTGAAGTCACTCAGTCGTGTCCGACTCTTAGCGACCCCACGGACTGCAGCCTACCAGGCTCCTCCATCCATGGGATTTTCCAGGCAAGAGTACTGGAGTGGGTTGCCATTGCCTTCTCTGAATATACTCTGAATATAAGTTAAATAAACGAGATAACAATATACAGCCTTGATGTACTCATTTCCCGATTTGGAACCAGTCTGTTATTCTGTGTCCAGTTCTAACTGTTGCTTCCTGACCTGCATATAGGTTTCTCAGGAGGCAGGTCAGGTGGTCTGGTATTACCATCTCTTTAAGAATTTTCCACAGTTTGCTGTGATCTACACAGTCAAAGGCTTTAGCGTAGTCAATAAAACAGAAATAGAGGTTTTTCTGGAACTCTCTCGCTTTTTCAGTGATCCACTGGATGTTGGCAATTTGATCCTTGGTTCCTCTGCCTTTTCTAAAACCAGCTTGAACATGTGCAAGTTACAGTTCACATATTGTTGAAGCCTGGCTGGAGAATTTTGAGCATTACTTTGTTGAGGAAGGAGGACTTAATTTAGTCATGTGTTCCCACAGTTTGAATTTTTTAGCATATATATGTATCCTCTTATTAAAAAAAAAAACATAATGTTCTTTATCCACTATAGATAAGATAAGAATATAGATTCCAGTTTTAGCTCTAAGGGTCTCAATAGAAGAGGATGACATGGTGAATTATAATTTAGGTTTGGGGAGGTTGTGGCCTGGGAACAAAGGTCACACGATGTTTAATCTGAAACTAATTCATCATCTGTTTCCATCTCCATCTTCAAGTCCTTCACACTGTATCCAATATCAAGCCGCAATCCTGTCTTCCAAATTCTCAGGCTCAAAATAGATTTGCCCACAGATCCATTCAAGCTAAAAATGGTGACACTGAGCTTCTGCTTTGCAAGTGTTCATTAAATCTTAGTCCTATGCATTTTGTTGAATTACTTCCTTATTTTGCTTCAAATATGAACTACTTCATCATACTCAATAAACTTTTATTTATGTTTTATGTTCCACATTTTTAAGAGCTTTATGGAGGCTTAATTGATATACAGTGAATTGCACATATTAAAAGTATACAATTTGATGAGAGTGTGTGTGTGGGTCAGTCGCTCAGTCATGTCCGACTCTTTGTAACCCTGTGAACTGTAGCCCACCAGGCTGCTCTGTTCATGGGATTTACACCAAGCAAAAATACAGGAGTGGGTTGCCATTTCCTTCTCCAGGGGATCTTCCCAATCCAGGGATTTAACCCCTGTCTCCTGCATTGGCAGGCATATTCTTTACTACTGAACCACCAGGGGCGCCCTAATAAATAAATCCTATTTTTGTTTCAGTTTAATAACAGGAAATGGAAGTTTAGGGTAACCCATTCAAGGTCACACTGTGAGCAGAGGAGGCAAGACACAAATCCATCCTGACTAGTTTCTAAGACCCATAGCTCAACATCACACAATGCTGCCCCAATAAATAAATTCTTCCAGATTTTAGCTCTGAACCATTTTTAGAGTCATTGGATTCTCTCATATCTGTGAAAAACGTTTTAAGTATCCTAACAACCACTGAAGCAACCACTTCATTTTTTTCACTCCTTACATGTCTGACCATTACCTGTAGATAATGCAGAGCCTGCTGATCTTTCAACCCATCTAATCATGTTGCAATGAGCATGCATTGTAGACACAGACTCAGATAGCCTCCAGACTATTTTCCTCCCTGCCTCCTTCCAGCATTGCTGGGTAATATGTTCTACGCTTTGAGTTGGAATGATGAAGGGTACTTATCCTGAAATGAGACTAAAACATATGCTTTCACCTCTCCCTGATATAACCCTGAAATTTGAAACTCTCCCATCAAGCCTGACTTAGTTTGAAGCCTGGTGGTGAGGTTTTGTTTTTTGTTTTTTTGTTTTTTTCTCTTTTTCTATCTCCACATAGAAGCTGAAAGCCTGGCTCTGGGCCCAAAATTGTATCATATTTCCTTTCAGTTGGAGTTTTGCTTTATTCCATCCTCTCTGCTGTGGAGTGATTCCCTCCCAGAGCTGTGGAGCTTGGGTGCCATATAAATTAAAGTTTAATGTGTGTTATTATGATCACTATTATTATCATTACTGTTATTAATAATGTTCTTTTTGGCAGCATTTGGAAGCCATTCCAGCAGTGACATTTGGCTCCTGGGATAATGGATCTTTTTATGTACAGGCCTGTGGACTTGATGCCTGCTGTTTTCATTGCAGGGAGGACAATTTCCTGACATCAGGAGGCTGGTGGGAACCGATAAACTGTGAGCGTTAGTTGGATTTTCCAATGTGGACCGAAGCTCCTTGGGTGACCAAGATGGAAGGACTCTGCCACAGTCACTGATGAAAACATCGAATCCACGCAACTACTTATCCATTCATTTATCGAATAAAAGTTTGCTGTTCACTTGTGGACCATTTATTTTATTCTTTTTAAAGTAAAATATGGACCAACCACTGTTGCAAACACTGGGAATGATATGGTGAGCAAAATCAATTATTCTTCCTGCCATCTGGAGCTCAGAGTCTTGCAAAAATATTGTAAAACATGGCAGAGACAAGGGCTATGAGAGCTGGACCCATGCGAGTAAGGGAGGCAGAATCTGCAGGTGTCAGAGATGATGTCTTTAAGCAGAGACGATGGGTCTAGAATCTGAAAGGTGAGTAGGAGCTTACCAAACACAGAAAAGAGGAACATTCCATAAAAATGAAACAGTATGTACAAGAGCCTAGTGTGTGAAAATGAGAAGTCCTAGTGCTGATTCATCTGAAGATGCTGTGCCAGCAAGGGCATCTGATGAGGGCTGCCATTCATGAACTGCCATTAAAGAGACATGTGCATGTGAGCTCAGTTGCTTCAGTCGTGTCTGACTCTTTGCAACTCCATGGACTATAGCCTGCCAGGCTCCTCTGTCCATGAGATTCTCCAAGCAAGAATACTTGAGTGGGTTGCCATGCCCTTCTCCATGGGATCCCCCCAGCCCAGTGATTGAACCCACATCTCTTATGTCTCCTGCACTGCAGGCAGATTCTTTACCCACTGAGCTACCTGGGAATACACAGAGCTGTATTTAAAATGGATAACCAACATGGACCTACTGGATAGGACAGGAAACTGTGCTCAATATTATGCAACAACCTAATGGGAGAAGCATTTGAAAAAGAATAGATACGTGTGTATGTATAACTCAATCACTTTGCTACACAAAGTTATCACAACGCTGTTAATCAACTCTACTCCAATATAAAATAAAAAGGTAAAATAATAATAATAGTAAAAAAAAAATGAATCACAAAGATCCATCCTCTCTTGCTCCTTGTTCAGTAGGGAGATAAGACACGCCTGGCAGTGTGTTAAGTTCCACATAGAAGAGAAAGTCTGATACAGATTTCAGAGAATAGACAGTTAACAGCTGTAGACAGTTGGGAAAATCCCCAGAAGCGTGTAGATTTGAACATAAAAATGCCAGTCTAGCACCCAGACCAATGTTGGGTCTGGTGTGGGGGCGGGCATGGAACTGGGAGTCACCACCAAGATTTCACAGTGGGCATCAGGACAAAACATGAGTTGGGAGGCTGCAGGGTATGAAATGATGAAGGGCAATCAGGGGACAGCATTTGGGGAGAAAGGACCCCACAGGGAGACAGATCAACTAGCTGAGCTGTGGCCTGGACAGAGGAGCTCATTTACAGGTTGGTGGGATAGAACCCAGGCGTCAGAGAAAAAGGAATATGCAAAGTGAAAGGTGGCAGATGATGCTTGAAAAAACTGCTTGGTCAGCAGGAAACAGCTCAGCTCTGTTTTTGTCAGGCTCTGGCATGGAATACAAGGGAGCCACGAAAGGTCCCACCAGACTGGACGGCTGCCCCACAGCCCAGGCAAGAGGCTACGCTGCTTTGGCAGCTGGAACTGGGACAAGCATCTCCATCACCTGATTTTCAACCCAATGTTACTTTCTGGCTTTGTCGTATCTTGATTTATTCTCCAGTTGCTAGGCCGAGAACAACTCGGCTTTTCCAACCCCGAGGCTACGCGCGAAGCGGCGGCTATGGAGAGAGAAATCTCCGAGGTCCAATATGCAAATGGCCACATTTTTCATGAGCCTGAGGGTCCTCGGAACGGTAACTTCCAATAGTTAAATATCCTCCGGAAAGTAGCGGAATGGAAAATGACTTTTTTTCTTTGTGTGTTTAACCTAATTTATAGAGAATGAATTCCCTTAACCATTTTAAAGAGTTTCTGATTCAGGTTCACTGCTAAGTTACTTTCAGAGTTAAACCCAGAGCGTTCTCCCCATTACGCTGACAGCTAGGAAGCCCGAGAAGACTGACCTGGCGTGTCTTCACGCTGCCCCGTGAGCTGCGTGCTAAGCCGCTTCAGTCATGTCCGACTCTGTGAGACCCCATGGACCGTGGCCCATCAGGCTCCTCTGTCCATGGGATTCTCCAGGCAAGAACACTGGAGTGAGTTGCCGTGCCCTACTCCAGGGGATCTCCTCGACCCAGGGATCGAACCCATGTCTCTTATGCCTCCTGCACTGGCAGGTAGGTTCTTTACCACTAGGGCCACCTGGGAAGCCCTTCACGTGGCCCTACATGCGCTCAAAACCTATTCAGCAGCCTCTTCTAGTCACATTTTCTTTGTATAGATTGAAAATGGTTTCACAGCACTTGACGGCAAACTCCAGGAGATACTGAAGGACAGGGGATTCTGGCTCAGTCCATGGAGTCACAAAGACTAAGACATGACTTAGTGACTGAACAACAACAAAATAAATCAATATCCATTTTTTTGGCCACTTTTATGGGCTAATCCCTAATTTTTTTAATAGACTTTCAACTCCCACCTCCAACACAAACCATCCACAGAAGACACACCTCTTAAAGCATTATCCTTCTCACAAAAGATAACAGAAATTTTCAATTATTTTCCCAACCTACGTAGAAAAGGGGGAAATGAAGAAGAAGAAGAATCAGACCTAAAGGATGATGCAGATGAAGTCAGCATTTTGGCAGGAAATTGAGGAGTTCCGTGCAGGCTGATGCTGACAACTGCGAGCTACAGGATAAAGTTGAGATGGCAGATGCAAGCCATAAACCTCGGGCTCCAGCACCGAGCCAAGACTTTGAGGGGCATTGAGGTGGTCTCTGGCTTATAGCAACCCCTGGAAGCCAGAAGATACATCTGAACTTTAGAGGAAAGTTTCCCCAGTATTGTTCTTATAGATTCTGACAAATTAAGATCGAGCAATGATCTCAAAATCAAAGCTCAGTGAGCACCCTGGATAGCAAAGCACCATGGGTGAGAGTTTGCAGAACGTAGAAACACATTTAAGTCTCTAAAGATTGCAGTTATTGGAATTGTGAGATACAGAATCTTAAATCACCACGTATAAAGTGCTTAAAGAAATAAAGATATCATCACAAAGATGAGCAAACAAGGCCATTAGAGAAATTAAGGGACAGATGTGAAATACATTCCACCTTCTAGAAATGACATATATTTGTAGTATTGTGTAATAACCTAAATGGGAAAAGAATTTGAGAAAGAATAGATCTGTGCATGCTGCTGCTGCTGCTGCTAAATCGCTTCAATCGTGTCCGACTCTGTGCAACCCCATAGACGGCAGCCCACCAGGCTCCCTCATCCCTGGGATTCTCCAGACAAGAAGACTGGAGCAGGTTGCCTTTTCCTTCTCCAATGCATGAAAGTGAAAAGTGAAAGTGAAGTTGCTCAGTAGTGTCCAACTCTTAGCAACCCCATGGACTGAAGCCTACCAGGCTCCTCCATCCATGGGATTTTCCAGGCAAAAGAGCATTGGAGTGGGGTGCCATTGCCTTCTCTGTAACTGAATCACTTTGCTCTACACCCAAAATGACACAACATTGTAAATCAACTGTAGTCCATTATAAAATAAAAATTTTTAAAGAAAAAAACAAAGGTCTTTTAAAAAAGAAAAAGGAAAGAAATATTTATAGAAAATAAAAATGCAATGAATAGTGACTTCATGTGGCTATGTGAGAGCTACTGTTACCATACGTATCTTACTACCCTAGGCAACAACAAAATGCATCATCATCACCATTTTTCAATCAGCTTGTTGATTTCTACAAAGAAGACATCTGGGATTCTCATAGGGATCACACTGAATCCGCAGTTTAGTTTGGAGGAAACTGCCATCTTAGCAACACTAAGTCTCTCAAGCCGCGGATATGGGATGTTTTCCATTTATTTAGAGGTCCTGTAATCACTTTCAGCAATTTTTAAACTAATTTTCACAGTGTAGATGTTTCACTTTTGTTTTTTGTTTTTGTTATTTTCTCTCTTGAATGAAATTGCTTCCTTAGGTTTGCTTTTGTATTGTTCATTGTGAGTGTATAAAAATACAACAGATATTTGTATGTTGATTTTTTTCACCCCACAACCTTCCTGAACCAATTCATTCTAATGGTTTGCAGTAGATTCATTAGAATTTTCTGTATACCAGATTCTGTCAGCTGTGAATAGAGGTTGACTTCTTCCTTTCCAATCTGGGTGCCTTTTCTTTCTTTTTCTTGCCTAATTTCCCTGGCTAGAACCTCCAGTAGATGCTGAATTTGTTGTTTTAGTTGATATGTTGTGTCTGACTCTTTGAGACCCCATGGACTGTAGCCCGCCAGGCTCCTCTGTCCAGGAGATTTCCCAGGCAAGAATACTGTAGTGGGTTGCCATTTCCTTCTCCAGGGGAGCTTCTCAATCCATGGATGGAACCTAAGTCTCCTGCCTGGCGAGCAGATTCTTTACCACTGAGCCACCTCGAAAGCCCAGATGCTGAACAGAAGTGGTGAAAGCAGACAGGCTTGTTGTCTTTATCCTGAGCATACAGGGGAAGTACTCAGTCTTTCATCATCTTCTTCCCTTTTGCATGAGCCTTTAATATAGCCTCCTTTCTCTGAAATGCATCTTCTCAGGTACTAAAGATATGCCAGGACCAAGGGCACACTCATTTTATATTAAAATGACTTCCTATTCCAAAAATCCTCCAAGTTTATTTGGTTATCTGTGCTTGGAGAAAGATGGCTGTATGAGGGGAAGAGTCGTGTGAGGGGAAGAGAGGTCATCGGGAGGCACCCCGCTTGTGGATTTAAGGAAAAAACAACTTGTGCATTCCGAGAGGACAGCTGTGCTCTGAGTGGCTCGGAGCTCTGCTTTCCTTCTGGGTGCCCATTAACCTCAGATTTACTGTGGGGAGAAGATGTACCAGCCTCAGATCAGCAAAGCTAAGAGGCTTCTTGGCAAGAAACAGACAAAGAAGACTGGAGGCAACAAAAAGGGCCAGAGAAAGACTGGGAGAAAATGCCATACTAGCAGCGGTAAATAAATAATTTGGCTAAAAAGGATATTTGGCTAAATTGTCTCCCAGTGTCTATTCCCACTGGGCTTTTTTGATCAGAAAATGCAGAGCATCATGAAAAGGCTTCAGAGATGAGGGCTGTATCTCACTGAGAACCTGTCGGGGGGTTGTAAAGGAGGGAGCTTCATTGCTAGAGTGTGCACAGGGGCTTCAACCGCACTGCCTGATGTACCAGCTATATGACCTTGGACTAGGAATAGATCCACAAGTCTCCATCTTATCATCTATATTACAGAGACTACAACCTCTCTTTTACAGGGATAAAGGATTAAATCATGTAATCAGGAGTAAAGAACCCACTCGCCAATGCAGGAGACATAGGCTTGATCTCTGGGTCGGGAAGATCCCCTGGAGGAGGAAATGGCAACCCACTCCAGTATTCTTGCCTGAAAAATTCTGTGGACAGAGGAGCTGGAGGGCTACAGTCCATGGGGTTGCAAGGAGTCAGACACATACACACACACACACACACACGATGCCTGGTTCATGGTAGGTGCCCAAATTATGCTGGTTTCCTTCACCCTTTCTTCTGATAGCATGTAGAAAATAGCAAATGTTTCTTTTCAGCATGACCCATAATATCTTCATAAAACACCTACCGATTATCAAGAATTTCCAAGACTTAGGAGTCCTGCCTTCTGAATCGAATAGTAAACCGTCAGCTTGTTTCGATCACCTCTCTCTTTCTCTCTGAATCTCAGTTTCCTAATCTATCACCTAGGGGAAGGGATGGCTGTGATTGTTTAACTCTCAGTTTTATCCCTATGCCTGGTCCATAGCTGGTCCATACAAGACACTTGGTCAATGCTGACGGAAAGAATAAGGCATTGGTTGAAACTTGAATAATCCTACCAACAGGTGGGCTCCGGCCACCAGTCAGTATGAGTGGTGCTAAGTCTCTTCAGTCGAGTCTGTTTCTTTGTGACCCTATAGCCCCCCCAGGCTCCTCTGTCCATGGGATTCTCCAGGCAAAAATACTGCAGTGGGTTGCCATGCCCTCCTCCAGGGGATCTTCCCGACCCAGGGATCAAACCCCTGACGGCTCCTGCACTGGTAGGCGGGTTCTTTATCACTAGCACCGCCTGGGAAGCCCTGACCACCAGTGTATCAGGTATCAATTCTGGGATCTTGGACTAGACTCTAGAAGGAACAGGCAAAACACTCACTGGTTTAGGCTTTCTAAGGGGGCTGCAAAACATTAGCATCTGGGGGACTTAGACAAAACACACATAACTTCTTTATCTTGTTCAAATTCTGACTTTAATTTTATATCTTTTTTGGCTTTCAGATTTTAGAAAGGGTTGCCCCTCACAAAGCAGAGGTCACAGAGAGCTTAAATAAAAAGTTCTACTTGCTTCCATGTACCACTGGGTCTCCTCTTCTTAAGACTTTTTCCTACTGTTTTTCTCTTCTCCTCACATCTTCCTTCTCTCACATCTGCCTTACCGTCTCCCTGTCCTCACTTTGACTCTCATTCTCATCTGTATAATGGGAACAACTGAGATTTCTGCCTATTGAGGATAGCAGGGTTTTATGGAAATTAAATAACTTGGGTGATGAACTTATCATAATGCAAATAGTAAGCATTGTGGCACATATTAAGACCTCAAGAAATGATCTGTCAGTATTTCCATCCCATTTAACCCTTCTAAGAAACTTAGCAGGTGAAAAGAGACCCACCAGGGCAAACTAGAAGAATCTGGATCTGGATACAGAGGTATTCTGATTCTACAGCCCATGTTGACCCATCATCCCAAGCTGGAAGGGAAGATAAAGAGGTGCCCGGGATCGCATTTGCCCACTGAGACAGATAGAAGGAGCTGGGACAACCAACCCAATCATATAGTGTAGCCCAGGACCACAGAAAAGGCACAGTAAAAACACCACAGGTATATTCACAATATAAGTGGGCAGCGGGGTACAGGGAGCCAAGTTAAGCCAGGTCTCCAATTTGCAGGGAGCAGCTGTATTGGGTTATAATCAAGTCCAGGAAGACAGGCAATGTCGAGGAGAGACCTCCAGTCTTGAACGTTCAGAGACACAGCTCTAAAAGACAGAAGAGTCTAAGGTGAACCAGGACTGCACTGACAGGAATCACAGCCAATGACCAAGGCTATCGCCCTATGATAAAGACAAAGGCTCTCCAAGGATGAATGAGGATTAGGAGGAAGAAAGTGAAGTGACTTAATAACGGAAGATTTATTTCATTGACCATCTGTTATTTTCCAGGTGTCTTACATTGTGATTTGATTGATTTCTGACATCATTTTAATTTATTTCTATTGCCTCTTTACAGCAGGTATGATTGTCTCTAATAGGCAGACATAATGAGGTCCAGAGAAAGTAAACAATTATATAAAACTTATTGGTCAGTAAGTAAATAAGAGCTAGAAATTCAAAGTCAGTGCTATTCGATGCCAAAATTAGCGTTCTTTCCTCGTTATCACTGACTTTATAAATTACATTCAAGGTATTCAGAGCCTCATTTCTTAGTCTAGACTATTCTGGGGGAAGACCTTTGACCATCAGGTCAGGAGGGAGGGGGTTAGTGGTCTAATGGTCACACCCATGGGGAAGAGCTGAAGTCAAGAGCTTTTTTTGGAGCTTTCCTTCCTTTCTTCCTTCCTTCCTTCCTTTCCCCCTCCCTCCCTTCTTTCTTTCCCTCCTCCCTTCCTTCTTTCCATTCTGGCCCTGCACAGGCTTCTTCCCTTGAACAAAATTAATTGTGCAAATGTCACTACAAATGTGCTTTCCTTACCCCTGCAAAGAACATAACCTTCTCCTTCAGCCCATCTCCCGTCCCACTGTGACTTTCTGCCCTCCCCCTGCTTCTGTGGAAGGAAAGCCCTGGTCCCACCTGAGTGCTTCTCTCTGAAGACACGCCACCAGACTGTTTCATCAAACAGAGTCATCCAAGCAGAAGGAAAGAGTGATGAGCTCTCAGGGGGTTGTTCCCGTGGAGATGGAGTCAGGGCAATCCATCACCGGGGGGGAGGATGCAGGACAACCCACCTCACACTGTGACCTTCACTGCAACCTCCTGGGGGCAGTCCTGACACCTGCTGTTCAGACGGGTAAAGCCTCTCTATGATCACATTGATTTTCTCATACACAGCCAATCCCACGCAGAAAAAAAAATAGCTAGATATTTACTCCATGTGTTGATTTTGTAGTCTGATGAATCTTGTACAAATAAACTTTTATACCAAAAACAAAAAGCAGAGTCTTTCTAACCAAAGTCTTCACTTGGGGTTAGTTGAGATTAAACAGTAAGAGAAATTAACCTCATGTAAGCCTCACAGTAGGACTTCCCTGATAGCTCAGTTGGTAAAGAATCCACCTGCAACGCAGGAGACCCTGGTTCAATTCCTGGGTCTCAAAGATCCCCTGGGGAAGGAACAGGCTACCCACTCCAGTATTCTTGGGTTTCCCTGTGGCTCAGAAGGTAAAAAATCCACCTGAATTCAGGAGACCTGGGTTCAATCCCTGAGTTGGGAAGATTACCTGGAGGAGGGCATGGCAACCCACTCTAGTATTCTTGCTTGGAGAATTCCCATGGACAGAGGAGCCTGGTGGGCCACAGTCCATGAGGTTGCAATGTGCTGGACATGACTGAGCAACTAAGCACATCACAAGCCTCACAGCTATCCTCTGAACTTTACATCAGCATCCCCATTTTACTACTGGAGGTACTTGGTTTGGGAAGCAGGTCTAGATTCAAACTAACTCTGAGTTTCATCACTTTGGGGACATGATTTAACTTGTCTGAGCCCCCAGACCCTCAACAAAAATGGATGGGAAGAAGTCATTCAAATGAAGGTATAATCCTTTTCATCAGCTATTACTCTCGCCATTTGTCACTGCTGTCAAAGTCCCTGTCTTTCACAGGATTGAGCCCATGAAACATTCTCAGAGCATTAACAAAGACCCTCCAAGTCTGACAGGAGCTCAGAGTTTCACCATTTCATCTCAAGACAGCAGCCACGAAGAGGAAAGACAGGAGTAGGAGATATCCTGTGTTGAGTTTCATCGTTTGGATTTTTGACCATGTGGAGTTTGTGTCTTCCTGCCAACATATTCTAACCAGCATAATGGATAGCACATTAGTCCATCATATCTTTGTAAAAACGATTGTGCAGTTTTTTAAAAGACTGTAACTGGACTGCCAGGAAGTCACTTTCAGATTGTCATCCCATCTTTAGGAGGGTAAAGCCATAAGAATAAAAGGCCCAGAACAAGTGCCATCCCCCGGCCCCAGCAGCCCTGGAACCCTCCTTGGCAGCTGTACCCAAGCCTTCAGGCTGCCCATTCTCTACCTCCTCATCCTTCCCTCCCCACCCGCACCTACTGGAGCATATTTTTGGAGACCTAGCAAGTTGTTTCAACATTGCAATAATTAAAGAGCAATCACTGAGAAAAAGCAAACATATTAAATCCAAATGCATGTGGGATGTGGCACATTAGGAGGCTGTTTCTAGTTGGCAGACAAGAATTTATTTTTAAAGTTCCGAGACTGTGCTTCCAAACTCGGTTCCCTCAGCACCCAAAGACCTGGGGGTTTTTTCAGCGAGGGCAGCATTTTTCTCTTGCAGGAAATCCACTGGGACTGATGCTGGTTGCAAACTTCAAAGGGACTCAACAACTTGATCATGCCATGGGGCTAGGACATAAATATAAGTACAAAGATATTGCCATGCACTCAGAAGTCAGACTTAGCTCAGATATGCAAGAAGGGTCACGCTATCCATAGGGAAGGACTCCGACCAGGAGGCCAGGAAAACTACAGACAGCACGATGGAGCACACACAGTCCAGAATCCAGAGGCAGGAAGTCTCTGAGCTTAACACAATGTTGTTATTGTTGTTTAGTCGCTAAGAGTGTCCAACTCTTTGCAACCCCATGGATTGTAGTCCACCAGACTGCTCTGTTTGTGGGATTTCCCAGGCAAGAATACTGGAGTGGGTTACTGTTTCCTTCTCCAGTGGGTCTTCCCAACCCAGGGATCAAACCTGCATCTCCTGCATTGCAGATGGGTTCTTTACTGACTGAGCCACCAGGAAAGCTGAAACAACTTTACTTCCTATAAATCCTTTTGGGGGTGCTAAGCCTTTAGCTGTAGCTGACATTTATTATTTGCCTGGAGAGAAACTGGAAAAAAAAAAAACAAAGATTCTAAAGCACAATTTATAAACTTTGTGAGTTGCATATCATAACAGAGGAACAATCCAACTAATAATTCTTTGTTAACAGTAAAAAAAATTATTTTCTGCATATATTGCCTTCAATTCATGAATTGTCCAATTATTTTTAAAATTTGAAAATGAAAAGTAAAAAAGAAAGATTTAAGTTCGTGACACTTAAATCTTCCTCCATGACTTGAATGGATTAAAAAAGAAAGAAGAACATCCAATGGATGTTAGCTAAAATTCTAATGGACCGTAATTTTAAAATTTCTTCCTCTAATTAAAATGGAAATGAATGTTCCAGTGTTGAAGGGAAAATTTACTTCTGGTTATAGGCAACCAGAGAAGTAACTTTCTCCAGTAATTAGTAACTTTCTCCTCAGTCAGTTCAGTCTCTCAGTTGTGTCTGACTCTTTGCAAGCCCATGGGCTGCAGCACGCCAGGCTTCCCTGTCCATCGCCAACTCTCAGAGCATGCTCAAACTCATGTCCATCGAGTTGGTGATGCCATCCAACCATCTCTTCCTCTGTTGTCCCCTTTTCCTCCTGCCCTCAGTCTTTCCCAGCATCAGGGTCTTTTCCAATGACTCAGTTCTTAATGCACTAATTTTCTCTTCCTTTCTCTCTCTCTCCTCCCATTACAGCATGAACAAATAATAACTATAACACTGGTAGAGGCAACCTTGGCTAAAAATATTAAGAATAATTGTTATAAATATATTAAAAGGGAAAATAACCCTATTTTTTGTTTAAAAAAATCAATGAGGAAAAATTATTCATTTGGGGCAGAGCATCTAGAACGTGTCATTGTGTTTAGCAGCTTATATTTCTCTTCCAGCAGCATGTGGTATCCTGTTAAAAACTGGAGAATTCAGCAAAGGCAAAACTATACGTTCAGTGGCTAAATCAAATTCTAGCAGAGCCTTAATAATAAGTTAAAGTATTCATAAAATGTAGAAGGTAAATGTTACATTATGGTAGTGTTTATTGACAAGGAAAATAATATTAATAATAAACAATTCTCTGCTAGGCCTTGGGCTAAGGAGTTTTATGTTCTTTAAACCTTGTTAACAAATCCAAGTGAGGTACCTACAAAAAAATGATTGTCTTTATCCCACAAATAAAAATAATGGCACAAAGAGTCACCTCCCAGCTCATAAATGATGGAGCAGGTATTTAGACCTCCATAGCCTGACAACCTGTTGACAAGATGAGTTGGAAGCTCTTTAGATGAGTGTGATTGTACCTGGCTGAGCTGCTGGTTGTACTGAAATTTGCATCTTCTCATCCTCCCCGCTGTACAAAAATCCCTGACTATAGCTGGGTCCATAACCACCCACAGAAAAGATGCCCAACTTCACCTGCAACCAGGTGTGGACATGTGGTGAGCTTCTGAGCACAGACAGTCCAGGAGAAGGGGTGCCAGGGTGAACCTTTAGAAAGGAGGACCACACCCCAATCCTGCCCCCTGCGTTTCTCCCTCCGCCGGTCCCCTGACACCATGTCTGGGTGTGGGAAAAACTAAGATCATGGCATCTTGTCCCATCATTTCATGGCAAATGTAAGAGGAAAAAGAGAAAGCAATGACAGATTTTATTTTCTTAGGTTCCAAAATCACTGCAGATGGTGACTGCAGCCATGAAATTAAAAGACACTTGCTCCTTGGAAGGAAAGCTATGACCAACCTAGACAGCATTTTAAAAAGCAGAGACATAACTTTGCCGACAAAGGTCCATATAGTCCAAGCTATGGTTTTTCCAGTAGTCGTGTATGGATGTGAGAGTTGGACCATAAAGAAGGCTGAGTGCCAGTGATTTGATGCGTTTGAACTGTGGTGTTGGAGAAGACTCTTGAGAGTCCCTTGGCCTGCAAGGAGATCCAACCAGTCCATCCTCAAGGAAATCAGTCCTGAATATTCATTGGAAGGACTGATGCTGAAGCTGAAACTGCAATACTTTGACCACCTGATGTGAAAAGCTGACTCATTGGAAAAGACCCTGAAGCTGGGAAAGATTGAAGGCGGGAGGAGACGGGGGCAACAGAGGATGAGATGGTTGGATGGCATCACCCACTAAATGGACATGAGTTTGAGCAAACTCCAGGAGACTGTGAAGGACAGGGAAGCCTGGAGTGCTGCAGTCCATGGGGTCGCAAAGAGTCAGACATGACTGAGTGACTGAACAACACATTCACTCATTCATTCTTTTTTTTTCTTTTTTTAAACAGAGATAGCAGCTTTTTTCTGAAATGGAAGAATTGGATGCACAGACTTTTTCGTGGCTAGATGTGCTGGAGATTAAAGAGGTAACTGTCCTTCATAATTCACACGCAGAAGTGGTGAAAAATAATCCGTTATTATCGAATGAAAAGAAAAGGAGTAATTTATAGCCAACCATGAATACTTAATCATTAGGCACAGTGACGTTGCTCATATTAACTCAGCCAAAATAAATCAGCCGTAAATCCACAGCTGACGTCAACGTGGCATCAGGAAGATAAATCTATGGGGCCCAGCATGAAAGAGTCTGTCTATGAAACAGAATTATTAATCAGTGGTAACCCGCCACCCGGCCCTTCTGCCGGTACTCAGGCCAAAACCACATCAGCCCAGCAGCAAAGTAACATGACTGCAGACTTTTATAACCAGCAATTAGAATACCACTGCAATTCCAAACACATTAATTACTCCTAAAAGGCCCCAGGTTGTCTTTCTGTTAATTTTCCAGTGGATAAATTCGCTACTAGGCGACAAGTGGAGTAAAACTTCATTAATTGAGACTGCCCAGGGGACCATGGTCTGAGTTAGTGAAAAGTGCAAATTTCACTTTTATAATCAAGGAAATGTGTTGCTTGTGCTTCTGAGAACACTGGGTAATTGGAAGTAGATTAGCAAAAGCTTTATTTGTGTCACTCTGTATATTTGGAAGCAAAAGGAAAAAATATTGATTTTTTAACCTAAACGTTACTTTTTAGAGTAGAGTTTCTTGGATTTGTTTTAATAAAAAGATTCTGTTTATAATTTGTTCTTGTTGTTCAGTTGCTAAGTCGTGCCCAACGCTTTGCAACCCCATGGACTGCAGCACACCAGCCTTCCCTCTCCATCACCAATTCCTGGAGTTTGCTCATGTCCGTTTAGTGGGTGATGCCATCCAACTATTTCATCCTCAGTTGCCTCGTTCACTTCCTGCCCTCAATCTTTCCTAGCATCAGAAAAGACTGACTCTTTTCCAGCGAGTTAGCTCTTTGCATCAGGTAACCAAAGTTTTGTACTTTCAGCTTCAGCATCAGTCTTCCCAATGTTTATAATTGGCAGAACAATTATTTCCAAAGGCACTACACATAGTCAGGAAATTTTAAAACACTGTTTGAAAGTTTCTCTTCTCTTTCAGTTCTAAAGTCTTTCAACATTATATAATCTGTTTAACAATCTTCTGTGTCTTGGGTAACCTTCAGGCTAGTGTTTTTCCAAACTAGTTCTTAGTCTATAAGCGCACTAAAATGCATGTGGTCATATAACATGGATTTCTCCTATCTGCCTTCCTCGTCCTGGTCTGCACTGACTCATTTGATGAAGCCATGCAGATCCTGCCGTGGTTGCTTCCTCTAAGGATTTCTTAAAGCATATGTATTGTTTGTCCATCCAGGAAGATCCCCTTCTTCCCGTCTACCTGTGCAACCCTTGGGACTTCCCTGGTTGTCTAGTGGCTGGGACTCCACTCTCCCAATGCAGGGGGCCCAGGCTTGATCCCTGGTCAGGGAACTAGATCCCACATGCCGCAACCAGGAGTTTACATGGCACAACTAAAGATTCCACATGCTGTAACTTAAAAAAACAAACAAACAAACAAACAAAACAAGATCCCACATGCTGCAACCAACAGCCAGTGCAATCAAATGAATAAATAAATATCAGCAGGAAAAAAAAATTGTGCGACCCTCAAACAATCAGGCATATCTCATCAGGACCCGTCAGGAGCACAGGAATAGGAGAGGGAGCAGGTACCTCTGAACAGGAACACTTCAGAACAACCCTCTGAGCCACGTGTTCCCATCACTTGGCAGACGAATAATTGAGAGCTGCAATAATGACCCAAGTGTTCTCAAGATGTCACCGTTAATACCTGACTGATTTGAGATTCAAACCCAAGTCCATCTGAACCCAAGTACCATGAAGAGAGCAAAAGCTAACTCACTGGGTATCCCTCAGAGACTCAATTCAGCTTCAGTCCTCATTGGAAATGGTTCTTCAGGACATCAAACGGTCCCCTGCCAAGGGAGAATGGAGAACATAGATGGCCCTCTTCGCACGCTGAGGAGCCAATGAGTGTGAAGCTCTTACAACCTGAGGCAGTAGAAGCAGGAGGTGCAGGAGATTGGACAGACCTAGGCTGGTTCCAAGAAAAACATATGGAGATGACTGCTTGAAAACAAACTCCTGAAATCAGCTTCCCATGTTTTAACTTCTGTAAAACTTCAGCCAAAATGAGTGGAGACATCCCTGAGTATTTGGACTCTATGGGAGAGGGAGAGGGTGGGAAGATTTGGGAGAATAGCATTGAAACATGTAAAATATCATGTATGAAACGAGATGCCAGTCCAGGTTCGATGCACGATACTGGATGCTTGGGGCTAGTGCACTGGGACGACCCAGAGGGATGGTATGGGGAGGGAGGAGGGAGGAGGGTTCAGGATGGGGAACACATGTACACCTGTGGCGGATTCATTTTGATATTTGGCAAAACTAATACAATTATGTAAAGTTTAAAAATAAAAATAAAAAAAATAAAAAAGAATCTATTCCTTTATATAAAAAGGGATGAGGAGGCAAAATCATATGTGATAAAGAGCACAGATCTTGGAATAAAAGAAGTTTGATCTCAAAATGTGTATCAGTTGCATTCTAAACAAGACCTCTTTGTCTCAGTAACTTCTGGGTAAAACTTTGAGTCGACAATAGCTATGCTGTGTAATGATTTTCTGGAGATTAAAAGAGACAGTACATACAGAAAGTCTCCCTCTCTAGCCGGCATAGAGTAGAGATACGAATTACTCCTTCCCTTCTTCCTTTTATTTCCTTGCATCTAAAAAAATCATATAAGTGTCAACAGACCCAGATTCAATTATTAGGTCTAGAAGGGAATGAAACATGTTCTTAACAATCTCTGTCACCTGGGACATACATCCTCATGAAAAAATATATGAATGATAATTCTTACCATAAAGAATTCTTACCATAGAGAGGGCCCAGGACAATGCCTGGCAGACAATCTTCTCTACTTTTGACTTGAATAAATGATGTTAGTAAATTATATTCATTTTTAGGACCTCAATTTTCTTACATTTATTTATTCTACAAATTATTACAGAGCACCTTCTATGTGACAATGCCGGGGATGCAACCACAAAACAGGTAGGATAAGGTTCACGGTCTCAGGAAATGACATTCCAGTGAGAGAAGCCACAAGAAATAAGTAAACAGTCAAAGTAATGTGGGACAGCAACTCAAGCTGGGAATAAATCACCAGGATGATGGGACAGAGAGGCACCACACAGAGAGCAATGTTCCTCTGAGGCTCCTTCCAATTCTAACATCCTGGCGCCGTACCTTCTGCTGGAACTTGGACTCCAGGATGCTGTTGCTGTGTGGGTGTTCTCTGCCCTCACCCACTGCCTGTACATGCCCTGGGTTCTGGAAACAGGACAAGCCTTCTGACCTGGACAGTGAGGCGCCATCATGAAAAAAGCTCAAGTTTTGACTGGGAGGAGTTCAGGGTCTCATCATACTCTGTCATCTCCCAAATAGGAGGAAATGAAGCACATAATGGCCCTGCTGAGGCTCACTTCTTTTGTTCGTGGGGCAAATATTCTTGAAACACTACTTTAATTTATAGATGCTTTAGTTGTAATTTCACCATTTATCACTACCCACCTCCCAATCAGATAGCTAGAGAAGTGCTTCTCAGATTTAAGATTCTTCAAGGAATTTTTTCAAATGCAGATTCTGCTTCAGTAGGTCTGGGACCAAGTCTGAGAGTCTACTTTTAACACGGCCTTTCAATGATGAAAGTGATGTGAAAGTGAAGTGCTAGATGCTCAGTCATGTCCAACTCCTTGCCACCCCATGGACTGTAGCCCACCAGGCTCCCCTGCCCATGGAATTCTCCAGGCAAGAATACTGGAGTGGGTTGCCATTCCCTTTTCCAGGAGATCTTCCTGATCCAGGGATCGAACCCAGGTCTCCTGTATTACAGGCAAATTCTTTACCATCAGAGCCACCAGGGAAGCCCATCTACTACTGCAGAGACCAAACCCTGAGCAACAAGAAGCAGACTACTCTCTATGTGAATTGCTTCTAGGAAGAGATGGGGGACAGAGAGCAAAGGGGGAGAGGAAAAAAATTCTTCAGGTGGTTTTAAACTCCTAAAGATCAACTTTTCCACCCTCTACCCTAGCAAAGAAGATGACTCCCCCAGTGGGGTGGGGGGAAAAGAGGATAATTGACAAGCAACCAAAACCATCAAGTTAGTGAAGGATGGACTCCAGGAAGAGGCAGATCTGAGAGATGATGGGGAAAGGGGCTGGGTCTGACTATGTAGACAGCCTAGCCTCCCTTCTTCAGGGCACCTCTGTGCCAGCTCCCAGGAGTGGCACTGGCATTGAGATGCCTCTCAGGTGAGTGTGCATCACTGCACAAGGAGCTATCAGTAGTGGGGATGATGGTGGTATTTACTGTGGTTGGTTAGCTGTAATGGTGGCCCTGATGGTAATGTTGATGATGCTGGTGATGTGGGTGGTGGTGGAGATGGTGACAGTAATGCCAACCGCAGAGGTGGTCATGATGGCGGTACCAGTGGTGGTCACGACAGCGGTAGCATTAATGGTCACAGTGGTGGTAGTGGTAGGGGTAAGGATGAATATAAGGGTTTCCCAGGTGATGCAGTGGTAAAGAATCCACCTGACAATCCAGGAGACACAGGAGAGACGCAGGTTCGATCCCTAGGTCAGAAAGATCCCCTGGAATAAGAAATAGCAACCTGCTCCAGTATTCCTGCTGGGAAAATCCCATGGACAGAGGAGCCTGGCCAACAACTGTCCATGGGGTTGCAAAGAGTTGGATACAACTGACCATGCATGCACCAGCAGCAAGGGTGGGTATGGGAAGAGTTGTGATGGTGGCACTGAGGCTATTGAAGACTCTGATGCTGGGAAAGATTGAAGGCAGAAGGAGAAGAGGGTGACAGAGGAAGAGATGGATGGCATCACCGATTCAATGGACATGAACTTGGGCAGACTCTGGGAGATGGGGAGGGACAGGGCAGCCTGGCGTGCTTCAGTCCATGGGGTTGCAAAGAGTCAGACATGACTTGGTGACTGAACAACAACACTGACAGTATTCTTTACTTTCATGGTTTGAAAGGGAAAGCCTCTGAACCAACTTAAGATCCCATTCGGCCAGAGCATAACAAATTGCAGCTCCATCACGTCCATGAAATGGATATTATGAACCCCAACTCATAGGCTTGTTTTGCACAAAATGTGAGCCTTTGTCTACTGCAGAGCCTGAAGAAATAAAAGACTATGCATATACATTTTATCATTATAAATCATTATAAACCTATGTGCCCAAATCACAAAGAATCTCTCATTGTTTATCTCACTCCTATTTGCCTAGAAGTAGCTAGCCTGGGCTGACAAGTCTTCAAAGTAGAACTTCCTGAGAGCAGGTTCTCTAACACTTGATTTTTTTCCAAAGGAGGTATTTTTGGCCCAGGGCTCTGTTCAAAACATCTTCAGATCACACAGCCCGGGTCACTGCCTATTCCTCCCACTCCCTCCCCCAAGTCCGCTTACATTTCAGATCCTATTATTCTTCCCAGGGGATGATAAGAAGAAAAAGAAGCTCTTCTCAAAGTTCTCTCAATAAATGTTCAGTGAACAAGAGGTCAAGAGGTGTGAGGAATTAATTATCAACACTCTATACCTTGTCTTTCCAGAATGCGAGAGGGAAAAAATGAATTTTTAAAATAAATTTTAGAAAAAACAAGCTTATCTCAAATGGAAGTTTTTCATGAAAAGTCCTCTTGACACAGGCTCCAGAAGGATTTATTGAATAAATGCTTCAGATTAAAGCCATGAAGAATGGCATCAATCTAGAGGCAGCTCCCAGTGGATTTGGGGGTAGTTGTGAGCTCCACTGGTTTCCCTGGTGGCTCATTGGTAAAGAATCTGCCTGCCACACAGGAGATGTGGGTTCAATCCCTGGGTCGGGAAGATCCCTTGGAGTAAGAAAGAGCAACCCACTCCAGTATCCTTGCCTAAGAAATCCCACAGATAGACAAGCCTAGCGGGCTATAGTCCATGTGATCTCAAAGAGTCAGACACAACTGAGTGACTGAGCATGCACATTCGTGAATTTCTCAGACTGTTAAGTTGTTTCTTCAGAGGCAGTGGCTGACCATCAAACATGCTGGAGCCTTGCCACCAACACCATCATCCCCTGCAGTAACTCCTGCCTCGGTGTAACTAATGTCTAAATCAGAGCGTAGGTGCAAGGCCTATGGTTGCGAGCTCTTCATTTAATTTGGGCCCCCTTCCATCTCCCATTATACCCTCCAGATACAATGTTCTCAGATACAATTCTACCACTCTCGTTCCTTTATTTCATTTATCCATCTATCTCATTATTTTTTTATTTTATTATTATTATTATTACTTTACAATATTGTATTGGTTTTGCCATACATCAACATGAATCTGCCACGGGTGTACACGTGTTCCCCATCCTGCACCCCCCTCCCACCTCCCTCCCCATACCATCCCTCTGGGTCATCCCAGTGCACCAGCCCCAAGCTTCCTGTATCCTGCATCCAACCTGGACTGGTGATTCATTTCTTATATGATATTATACATGTTTTAATGCCATTCTCCCAAATCATCCCCCCTCCCTCTCCCACAGAGTCCAAATTGTTCTATACATCTGTGTCTCTTTTGCTGTCTCGCATACAGGGTTGTTGTTACCATCTTTCTAAATTCTATATATATGCGTTAGTATACTGTATTGGTGTTTTTCTTTCTGGCTTACTTCACTCTGTAAAATAGGCTCCAGTTTCATCCACCTCATTAGAACTGATTCAAATGTATTCTTTTTAATGGCTGAGTAATACTCCATTATGTATATGTACCACAGCTTTCTTATCCGTTCATCTGCTGAATATCCATCTATCTCATTATTTGATTTATTTGTTGTACATATACTACGGTCTGAAGGGTATACAAAATGTTAAAAAGGTAGATATTCCTCTGCAGTGATGTTCAGAGAGATTAGATAATACCAGAAATGTTGGTTCCTCCTCATCTTAAATTGTTGCTAAAAGATACCCAGAGGACTTCCCTGGTGGCCCGGTGGTTAAGACACCACACTTCTACTGCCAGGGGTGTTGGTTTGTTCCCTGGTCAGGGAAGTAAGATCTCACATGCCAAGTGATGCAGCCAGAAATAACATAAAGACACCAGAAAATCTTAGATGGAAGAGCCAAGAGATGTCCTCACTCCACTGGAAAAGCAAATCACATTATTCGGTTAGGACAGAACAGGTTATAGTGAAGCAACAAATGCACTCCCATTTCTCACTGTGTTGAGACAATCAAAGTTTTATCACTCATGTCAAAGCCCTGTGAGGGTCATGCAGCTCTTAGGGCCAATCTTCTCAATGGTGATGGGGCACAGGTTACTTCCATCTTGTATGGATAACCTCTGAGACACATGTCTTCCAAGGAGACTGTAGGTAGGTGTGAAGGCTGAAGGATTTGCAAAATGAGTTTAAGGGCCAACCCTTGAAGTTGCTTATAATATATCTGCCTACAGCTAACCATCCAGAACCTAGACATAATGCCCCAAGACATCCATAAGTGTGGCTGGGAAACAGAGAGGTGCCCGTGGGCATTCAACGAATACCAAAAGTCTTGCCGCATTCGTGGTCCAGGAGTCTGACCCAAACTCTCCCTCATCTGAATTCTACAGCAGCAGCCCCACACTTGGCACCCACTGTGTGAACTACACTTGCATCAGCAGGCGCTGGAGCACACTCGACCTCTCACACTTCGCGTCGCCTCTTTAATAAAGGGAAGAACAAGTGGCGAAGAGCTGGGATTCCCTCCTATCTCCCCTACCTGTCCACCACATGCCCTTGAGCGAGCCTCTCAACTTCTCCGAGCATCCTTTTTGTCCTCTACAAAATGGCAATGATCCTGCCTCCTCGGAAGGTTGTTATGAAAGATGAGTGAAACAATACAAGTAAATGCTGCACAAGGAGGTGTACACAGATTGCTACTGATGTTTATTGTTGCCTGTGACAGATTTCCACTCTTCCACATTGATCTCATCCTCCTTGTCTTGACACACTGAGAGCAGATGCCCAAGGCAAAGATATGTCTTGCCATTGCTCCTCGTGTTGACAGAATGATATACTTTCATAGCATGGATCCGTCAGCGATGCGGCAGTGAGCTTTCACTCTCAGGCCCAGGTCGGCGGAATGGTTGGAAATAGTCTGCTATAAAAGTGTTCGCTCTGGGGTCTTGGCTCAAGAGGTAGGAGTTCTACCCAAGAGCTCGTTCTCTCCATGGGGGCGGATGGAAGCAGAAGAAGGGCAAATGGAAACCCCCCATATTTCTCAAGGCCAGGGCTTGGAAATGGCACTCTGTCCACCCACTCACATCTCGGATGCCAAGGCAAGCCACAGGGCCATGCCCAGTACCCATGGGGTTGGGCAGATGGAAGTGAAGGGTCCTAAGGTAAAAGTATTGGAAGGGAAGAAAAATCAGAAATATTTCTATCATTTACTTCACCCCCAAATGCCTGCTAAAAAGCATTCCCAAACTTGGGAAGTAGTGTACAAGCTGGAAATAATTTTCCCTTAAAACACCACGTTATGGGGCTTCCCTGGGGGTCCAGTGGTTAAGAAGCTGCTTTACAATGCAAGGGACACCGGTCCAGTCCCTGCTGGGACGATCCCACACGCCGCAGAGCAACTAAGCCCTGCAGCAGGGCTACTGAGCCGGTGCTCTAGAGCCCAGGAGCCGCAACTGCGGAGCCCACGTGCCACAAGTACTGAAACCCGCGTGCCTAAAGCCGGTGCTCTGCAACAACAGGAGCCACGGCAACGAGAACCTGCCCACGGCAACTTGAGAGTAGCCCGCGCTTGCTGCAACTAGAGAAAGCTTGTGTGCAGCACCCGAGACCCAGCACAGCCAAAAACAAAAATACAAATACATCTTTTAAAAAAGCTCCATTTTATAAATAAACAATGAAAGGCCCAGAGAAGGCATCAACCCACTTAATCCAGTGCCTGGTTGAAAATGCCAGCTCTTGACTATCAAAGGGCCTCCGAAGCAAGAAGATGGTTGAAACCATTTCACCAAGCCTCCGAGCCCATCTGTGTCAGATGTACCGTGATCTAACTGACAGGACAACTGTCATGTGAGTCTCTCCACTTTACAAACTGGGAGGGGAGTCAAATTACATGGAAAAACGTATTTGAAAGCTCCTCATTCTTTTTAAAAAACTGTGTTCAAACTGTATTTGCTAGTTTGCATCACTTGGATTATAGGTTGATCTTAAATGTGCAAAATAATATATTGAATCAACACTGAAAAATGAAATGAGGGACTTCCCTGGTGGTCCAGTGGTTAAGACTCCAGGTTTTCAAGAGGGGGGCGCTGGTTTGATCCCTGGTCAGGGAACTAAGATCTTACATACTTTGCAGTACAGCCAAAAAATACAAAACAAAGTAAAAATATTTTTTTAATTTAAAATTATTTAATTAATTAAAACTTCAAAATAATGAAGTGAAACATGGGAGAATGTGAGGCGAGCCTTGTCTGGGGAAGGCACTGACAAGAAGAGAGGGGAAAGTGCTTTTTCCATTAACAATTTGTAAACATTTAATTATGGCTTGATTTTGGTGACTGCAATTAAAACACTTTCTCTCTTTGGGAGCTAGCATGTCAGAATCTCAATCTAGGTTAGGTAGACACTGTTTTTAATAAGAAGTCTGATGAAAAATAAGAAAAGACCACCCCCATATTATAAAGGTAAGAGGTATTGAGGGCTGGGCAGAGCTATATAACTTCCTTGAGAAGACAGCTAAACCCTATCAGTCAGCAGTCTTTAATTGGCAAATCTTCCCCACTAGAGAGATGAAGACATAGAGACACAAAGAGGCTAAATAACTATAAGCCAGGTCACAGAGCTCATTCCTCTGTTGAAAAAATACTTCCTGGGATTTATCTGTGCCAAGCAGTTCACTTGTCTCTGGGCCAGAGACAATTAAGTTAGAAGTCTCTGCACTCAAGGAACTGATGGTCCAAAGAAAAAGACCATCACGGAAAAAAAAAAAAAAAAAAAAACAGGTGGTCATGACGTCCCTGGTGATCCAGTCACTAAGACTTTGCCTCCAGTGCAGAGGTGCAGGGCTTATCCCTGGTCACTGAGCTAAGATCCCACATGCCTCAGGGCCAAAACCCCAAAGCATAAGACACAAGCCATATTGTAACAAATTCAATAAAGACTTCATAAAGGGTCTACATCAAAAGAATCTTTTAAAAAATAGATGGTCAAAAATGCATACTCACAATATTATATATATTATGTAAAATATATGTTAATATAATATTATATGTAATATATAAATGCTCTTTCCACTAATATACATATCACAAGGCTATTAATTCATATGCACTCCCGCTACCCAGCTCCATGTGCTAAAGCACAGAACTCTCATGCTGTCATAGACTCAGGACAGACCCATAAAAGTTATGTTCACAGTGGCAAGATTCACAGCAGCTCCAAACATAAAACTGCCCAAATACCCTGAGCCAAAAAAATATGTAAATAAATTATAGCACATTCACCCAGCAGAACACAAAACCGCGATGAGTGGACACGTTACAGCACACACAGCAACAGGGATGAACTTCTCAAAGTGCGCTGAGTGAGAGAAGCCAGGCACAAAAGTGTGCGAGCAGCATGATGCCATTCAGAGGAGACAAGAAACATCCATCCCCGCTGGGGCAAGCCAGGGCCACGATCATCCCTGGGCGGGGAGAAGACCGAAGGATGGAAAGAAAGCGTTGGGAGGATTCTGGCAGGTGGTCATGCTCGGCATCTTGATCTGATGATGCTGGGGACAAGAGTGATTTCAATTTATGGAAATTTATTAAGCCAGGCCCTTATGATATGTGTGCCTTTCTGGGTGAATATTATACATTAGTTGAAAGTATTTTTAGAAATGCAGTGAACGATGGCCTCATCCACTTCATCTCTTTAATAATTCTCTGATTTGCTTTCTTTGTCCTGGGCATAGCCAGAGCTCAGATTGCTATAATATACCACAGTATCCTGGGTTAATAGAGCAAGTAGACATTTTTATTCCCATAACAAATCAGCAGGCTGATAAACAAGTGTATTATTGAATGTGTATGCGTCTGTTTTGCCAGTGCTTTAATTTTTTCACTCCTTTAACATAAAGACCAATACACCCTGGGTCTTAAGATTCTGCTCCAAAGAAAGCCCATCAAGTTCTGATTAGCCGCAATCCAGAATGAATCTTTTCAATGAATGAAAATGAGGCGAGCTTTTATGGGCCTATTACCCGGGGGCATCCAGTGGTATTTTTACTCTCCATATTTGACCTTAAAAATGTTTTGTAGTTTGTCAAGGATATAATTTTCACCCAGTCAGGCTGCAGGGGCAGCTAATTAAGTGGTGTTTAATGACATTTGTTCCTTAAAGGAGGGCTGATTAAATGTACCATGTAATTTTTTACCAAATCAAGCAATTCACCCAATTTTCAAATGTGCTTAATAAGCCAGGCCCAAGTCATTACGGCCTGCCAGCTGGGTGACGGATGTGGCTCCTTCGGCGGCAAGAGCTCTCAAAGTGCTTCAGCTTCCTCCCTCCGGGCCTTTGTCCGGCATCCCTTCCAAGTGGACATTCTTTTCTGTTCCCCCTTTACCTCTGCCAGTCTGACTCATTCTAGAGAATGCATATGAAATCTGACTTTTTTCCTTGGAATTTCCACCATCTGAAACTTTCTCCAGTTTAGCCAAGATCAGCTCTCCTTCCTTCAAACTCCTATGACTCCTGGCATTTGCCCCTTAGCTTTGAATCCGTTCCTCTTCATCCCTGTGCCCCTCATGTTCCCAGTTAAATTATGACCAATGTTGAGGGTCCCTTAGACTGCCAGGAGATCAAACCAGCCAATCCCAAAGGAAATCAACCCTGAGTACTCACTGGAAGGATTGATGCTGAAGCTTCAATACTTTGGTCACCTGATATGAAGAGCGAACTCATTGGAAAAGACTGATGCTGGGAAAGATTGAAGGCAGGAGGAGAAGGAGATGACAGAGGATGAGATGGTTGGATGGCATCACTGACTCAATGGACATGAGTTTGAGCAAACTCCAAGAGATGGTGAAGGACAGGGAAGCCTGGTGCACTGCAGTTCTTGGGGTTGCAAAGAGTCAAACGACTTAGCAACCGAACAACAACAACAAATATGAGTTTCAGAAACCATTCTGCTATTGGGTTGGCCAAAAAGTCCGTTCGGGTTTTCCTGCCATGATGCTATGTTAAAACTGGACGAACTTTTTGGCCAACCCAATACTTTTTCCAAACCTCAGAGTCGCACAGAGTCAGACACGACTGAAGTGACTTAGCAGCAGCAGCAGCAGGGGCACAGAACAGCTCACATTTGGGAAGAACTGGACGACTGCTTTAAGAGGACACACAGATGTTGTAATCTCTCCACTTAGTCTCTGTGTGGCCTTGGGCAGTTAATCATTCATGTTCTTTAAGCCTGAGGTCCTTTACCTGTAGAAGGATATATATAAAAATCTCCCTAGTGTGATTCTAGTGGGAGTTAAATAAGAGAAGGCAGAGGCTCTCAAACTCTGCTTTGCCTAAAATTATCAGAGTGGTTGTTAAAAATGAAAAATCCTAGGCCACTCGCCTTTTCCCCTCAGAAATTCTCACTAGGGCTAGAAAAATGCTCAGAGATCTTCAAGCATCTGTCACCCCCATATACAACTCCAGTGCAGGTGTTCAGAAGGATCAGCCTTTGAAAAACACTGAGATATGAAACAATAATAGTAACAATAATGATATTTAATATTATAATTATAAAGCAAGTTGATGTCAAAGAGCTAATAAATAGCTCTTCAACTTGGCACCCAATTTAAAGACAAATTTAAGAGATAATGAAGCAATAAAATGAATACAGTTTGCAATGTCACCCTCATTTTATAATAAAAGCTCATAATAGACAATGTGGTTGTGCCTGGAGTTAGAAAGTTCCTGCTTTGTCACTTTGGTTGGGTTTCTTTGGTTGTAACAGAAAGAGCCCTTGATAAATACCATGTTTCCACACCTCTCTGCAATTCTTAGCACACAGGCATGATGCTGTAGCTCCAATACTTCAGCCACCTGATGTGAACAGCTGACTCATGGAAAAGACCTTAATGCTGGGAAAGATTGAGGGCATGAGGAGAAGCGGGTGACAGAGGATGAGATGGCCGGATGGCATCACCTACTCAACGGGCATGAGTTTGAACAAACCCTGAAAGATCGTGGAGGACAGGGAAGCCTGATGTGCTGCAATCTATGGGGTCACAAAGAGTCAAACAAGACTTAGTGACTGAACAACAACTTAGAGCAAGTCTCTAATTTCTGGAAGCCTCAGTTTGCAAGGCCGAAACAACGGTCATGAGTATAATTAGATAATTCAGACTTAACCATTAGAACGGATGCCGGTATGCAGCAGGGTTTTACACGTGAGTTCCTGTTGCATGAGGCTTACACTCACTCTTTCTGAAGATGAGAGGAGGAGGTGTGCCCAGGGACACAGGCTGGGACTTTTTGAAGTGGCTTGTGGGCTCATAACAGAAACCAAAAGACTTCTAAGACAGCGTTGCATCCCTGGATGCAAAATAAAAGCCAGCCCAGCCAGAAGACACACACGTCAGTGGCTCGAATACCCGCCATCTCTTTGCTTTTTAAGTGTAAGAGAAAAATCAACCAAACAAAACCTTTCTCTCATTTGGTTCTTTTCATTCCTAGGTCTTTCTTCCATGCCTCACTCACCCCAAGTCTCTCTCTGTCAAGATCTGTTTTTATCACCACTTCTCCCAAGAAGTGCACTCCCTGGAACTGCATCTGGCTCCCTGATGGTGACACAGACATGCTGGCTCCAAACTCAGCCAGGACCACTCTGCAGAGGTCCTCAGAGGGTGAGGACGCTCCTGAGGGCAGGTGGTGCCTGGATGGATGGCAGATACAGGACTAAGCATTAAACAGATCAAAGGCAGAGACTCAAGGTGGGGGCACTCACCAGCCTGCTGTGTTCATGGTAGGCTTCCAAGAAGAGGGGTCCATGCTTGTTAGTGAGCAGTAGCAATGGCTGCATCAGGAGATTTATTTTAAAACTTGGAAAACATTTACAGTTATTTTTACTTTCCCACATCACCAATCATGGATAGGAATGGCTTCAATCTCCATCAAGAAAACACAGCACCATGCAGTGACTATTGCATCCACTGGAGAACTCCATCTTTGGTCCAGCGTTAAAGGCTCCTGGATTTGGTCCAGGAGATATTTATTGAGCACCAACCATATACCAAACCCTGGGTTCTCATGAAGAGTTGAGCACGTGCACCCACAGCAGTTGAAGAGAGCAGGTATGGGGGCCAAGTGACAGGCTTGGGGAGCACAAGTCGTGGAGTGGGGAGGGGAATGGGGGAACTGGAGCACTGCAGGCAAGGGGGTGTGGCTGGACAAGAGCACAGGGGACCTGGAGGTCAGACTTGTGTCCTAAGAGAACTCAGTCCCTGTGCAAACAGAAAGGCCAGGGTCACACCACCCAGGATGGCAGAGCTGTGCTTGAAACTAGGAGGCCCAGCTCCCCTCTCAGGGCTACTCACAACACGCGAGGGCTTCCCCAACCATTTCTTTACATCCTGGCAAATAACAACAGCAACAATAATAACAGCAACAATGGTTAATGTTTACCAGGTGGTCACTGTATGCCAAGTGCTATTCTAAGCACTTGACGACTTTATTTCTTACAACAATCCTATTTTAAAAAATAATAATAATCATTAACCCTTATCTCACAGAGGAGTCTTTAGAGACACAGAAAGGTTAAACAACTCAATCAAAGCCACACAGTAAGAAATACAGCTGATACTCATTCTGATACCCAGCATTCTGAATCCAAAATCCATTTGCTGACCACCTACGTTCTGCTGGCAGGCTAAGTCCATGGTCCCATCTCTGCACTGATAAAAGGAAGGCTGGGGGCCATCCTGATGTCTGAATTTCCCATCTGCCCTTTCCTTCAAAGTAATCAGAGACATTGACTTGATGTTGCTAGCTTTGACCTCCTCTAGGACACAAGCAAGATGCTCATTGCAGACCTGGCCCCACACCTGGGCAGGCGAGTCAGCAGTGACACTGGGCTCTGTGCCAGGAGGGGCTACCACCATCTTTTGAGCCTTGAATGCCAACA
This sequence comes from Bos indicus x Bos taurus, assembly GCF_003369695.1. Taxonomy (NCBI): domain Eukaryota; kingdom Metazoa; phylum Chordata; class Mammalia; order Artiodactyla; family Bovidae; genus Bos; species Bos indicus x Bos taurus. The sequence continues at coordinate 6,218,257 of NC_040089.1, forward strand.
CCGTGCATCTTTCTACTATAATCCCCAGCTGGAAACTGGCAGGCCAGTTGAAAACCATGTAAGCAGTGGTCTGGGAGCAAAGGGAGAAAGGCGGGAAGATAACAAAGTCTCACTGAAAAGCAGCAGGCACCCAAATAGCAGTCGGAACTATCAGTCTGGGGGCGGCATGCTGGTTGTGTTATTTTGCAGAAAGACAGACAGTACATCAGTCTTCCTAAATGCTTTGAGCCTTTGCTTCCTGGCCTGCACAGTGGAAGAACTGACCTAAATCCCTTTCTTTAAAAGAAGCCTGCACAAACCCTCATAAAAGGTCTGTGCTGGGCAGGCCAAGATCTGAGGATGGAGAGCAGGGAGTGAAAGGGTACTTGCTGAGTGTACTGCTTGCCAGGCACCCCTGAAGGGTCTTGTATTCATTATCTTTTCTCATCTTCTGATGTGGGTGTGATGAGTGTGCCTGTTTCATCGACAGGAGGCCAAGGCACAGATGGTTCGGGAACTAGTGCCGGGGCCCACGCTCACAGAGGCGGTGTCAGGTTAGCCCCAGGGCCCGGGTTCCACCCACCACACCACCAGCCTCCCCCACCAAGGCTCGGGCCAGGATCGGAGAAGCTTTATTATTCTCGTGTTCTGTGACTCGGAGCCTTGTGCCCTGGTGATCCATCTGTGGGCTCAGCACCCGCGGATCCATGATGGAGCACACACCGGCTTGGAAATAGACAAGCAAGAGGCCTGTTCCCACCTCAATGAGATCACACCAGGGGCTGTGACACAGACATGGGCAAGAGCAACTCAGAGCAACACATGCTGACCAAGTCCATCCAGAGAGCCCACTGACCCCCGACTCAGCCCGTCTCTGCCCACTGCCATCCCCTCCCCTGGATTCCGTATTTCCATTGTGTATGTTCATTGCTCAGTTGTGTTCAACTCCTTGTGACCCCATGGACTGTAGCCTGCCAGACTCCTCTGTCCATAAAATTCTCCAGGCAAGAATACTGGAGTGGGTAGCCATTCCCTTCTCCAGGGGACCTTCCTGATCCAGGGATTGAACCCTGGTCTCCCGCATTGCAGGCAGATTCTTTACCTTCTGAGCCACCAAAGAAGCCCCTCCATATTTCCCTTAATTACAACTAAATGCAGAGACAGACAAGCTGGAGAGCTAACAGCCTCTCGCCTCTCCCAGGCTTCTCTTCTCTCAGGTACAATCAGGGCTGCTGTTTCCAGAGCACCAACATCTCTGCGGGATGACCTGGCCATGCCTGGAGTTGGGCTCCTCACTGCCCGCCTGCACCCACCGACGTCCCTCTGTCTGTCCCACTTCCCTCCTGCAGCCAGGACCCCTCCATCACCCTCTGTAATGACCCCAGCTGGTTCCCCATCACCTACCACAGGGGGTCAACTGCGATGGCAGACTTGAGGTCCCTCCTACCTCTGTGGACTCCCTCCAGGGGTCTGACCCCAACTACCAGGTTGTCCGTAGACAGCGCCATCTTCCTGAAATAATGAGGATACGAGGTGACACATCAAGAGCGGCTGCTGACTCTGCATTGAAGGCTGCACAGGAATTACCTTGTTTAACCTCACAAGCACCCAACAGGTGCAGTATACTTTGAGACCCACTCTAGAGCCAAAAAAGAGAGGCTTCGAGAAGTCCAATAACAAGCCCACAGAGTGAGTAAGAGGTGATGACGGGTCTGACCCCAGATTTTCTGCCTTCAGAGCCCGTGTTCCTAACACACTCACCCAGGACTTGCTGAATCAAGGCCCCTTTGCCCTTCAGCCTGAGCCTTAACACCATCTCTCTTTGGGAGGCTCCTCTGTGCCTGAGTGGACACATGCCTTCTTCATGGTGGTCCTGAAGTCCACCTGTGATGGCGGCTCCATCACAGTCTCCACCAGGGAACCAAAGACTCCATAGAGTTTAATTCTAAGCACAGCTCCTCCTGAAGCCAGTCTCCACTGGTGTCTGAGCAACTCAAGGATCACCCTTCTCTCACATGCCTTGCCCAAGGCCAACTAGGGCCGAAGGACCAAATTAATTCATTTGATGAAGGCACATGAGAGCCTGGATACTCTCTGGGCTGTGGGTTTGGGGGGTATACTATCTTATTTCTTGCTCTCTTTTCTCTCTAGTTTTAGTTGTGGGTGATTTTTTTTTTTTTTTGGTGGAGGGAGTGGGGAAGTTAGTTGAGGGGTGACCCAGAACGAAGGAAACAGAGAACTTGTTGCTGAGTCCTGTACGAGGCTTTAGGCTTTAGGAGAGAAAAGGACGTTCACCAAGCAAGGAGACCCCAAGGGCCAGGTTGTCCCACAGTGTGGGACCCAGACTCAGAGGCCAGGCTGCATGCTTTCAATCCAGCTTGGCCACGCTCACCAGCCGTGTGATCCACAGCAGGTCATCTAACCTCAACAAGCCTCCTTTCCTGATGGACAGAATGCGGGCAAAGTATCACTCTCATTAGAGTTGCTGTGAGGGTGAGATGAGTTAATAAATGAAGCAGTCTCAGAAATATGTCTAGCTGTATTATTATTTTGAAATTGCAAGTGTAGTCTCAACTCTCAAGGGCTACAGAAAACTTGAGAGAGTTTTCTCCATCCATTTAAAATAATCTCTCTACATTTTAAATAATGCAGGATGGTTTATAATGAAATAGTCATTGATCTGGATGGATGCAACTCATATAACAGAATAACAAAGTAGGAATCAGGAGAGCTGAGTTTTCAACCCAATTCTGTCTCTAACCAGCCACGTAACTTTGGGGCAAGTTTCTTAACCTCTCCTACCTGCATTTTCTTTGACTACAAAGCAGAGATCATGGTGATGACTTGGATGCTTTTGGTAAGAATTAGAATAGACAGTTTAGTCTATTTTTTAGTACTTAGCCTAGTTGAAGAGTGTCAAGATCACTCTATAGAGATAGAACAGACTTTTTTGACAAATGATGTTGAGACAGCTGGACATTGACTTGCAAACAGAGGCAGGTGGACTCTTACCTCATATCATATACAGAAATTAACTCAACTACCATACAACCCAGCAATTCCACTCCTGGGTACAGATCCGAAAAAAAAAAACAAAATACAAATTTAAGAAGCTATGTGCACCCAGTGATCACAGTGGCACTATTTACAATAGCCACGATATGGAAGCCACCTAAGGCTCTACTGACAGACGACTGGATGAAGAAGATGTGTTACATATACACAATGGAATACTACTCAGCCATAAACAGGAATGATATTTTGCCATCTGCAGCAGCATGGATGAAACTGAATAACATTATACTAAGTGAAATAAGCCAGACAGATAAAGACAAATATTATGCAATATCACTTAAATGTGAAATCTAACAAATACAACAAACTAGTGAATATGACAAAAAAAGAAGCAGACTCACAGAGAACAAACTAGCAGTTACCAGTGGGAGGAAGGAAAGGGAAAGACAAAGAGATACAAACTACTAGGTATAAAATAAGCTACAAGGATATACTGTACAACATGGGGACTCTGCCAATATTTTATAATAACTTAAGAGGAGTATAACCTTGAAAAATTGTGGATCACTATATTGTACCTCCCTTGGACTGCAAGGAGATCCAACCAGTCCATTCTGAAGGAGATCAGCCCTGGGATTTCTTGGGAAGGAATGATGCTAAAGCCGAAACTCCAGTACTTTGGCCACCTCATGCAAAGAGTTGACTCATTGGAAAAGACTCTGATGCTGGGAGGGATTGGGGGCAGGAGGAGAAGGGGATGACAGAGGATGAGATGGCTGGATGGCATCACTGACTTGATGGATGTGAGTCTGAGTGAACTCCAGGAGTTGGTGATGGACAGGGAGGCCTGGCGTGCTGCGATTCATGGGGTCGCAAAGAGTCAGACATGACTGAGTGACTGATCTGATCTGATCTGATCTGAACTTATGCCGAAGAATTGATGCTTTTGAACTGTGTTGTTGGAGAAGACTCTTGAGAGTCCCTTGGAGACTCTCAAGGAGATCTAACCAGTCCATTCTAAAGGAGATCAGTCCTGGGTGTTCTTTGGAAGGACTGATGCTAAAGCTGAAACTCCAGTACTTTGGCCACCTGATGTGAAGAACTGACTCATTGGAAAAGACTCTGATGCTAGGAAGGAGAAGGGGATGACAGAGGATGAGATGGCTGGATGGCATCACCAACTCGATGGACATGAGTTTGAGTGAACTCCGGGAGTTGGTGATAGACAGGGAGGCCTGGCATGCTGCAATTCATGGGGTCGCAAAGAGTCAGACACGACTGAGCGACTGAACTGAACTGAACTTACGTAATATTATATGACAACTATACTTCAATAAACAAATAGTTTTTTTTTAATTAACTCAAAATGGGCTAAGGAATTAAATGTGACAGCTAAAACTTTATAGTTTCAGAAGAAAACATAGGTGTAAATCTTCTTCCCACACGGAGTAAGTTCAGAGGGCTTCTTGGGTCTGGTCTGAGCAAACCCAGCCTTCAAGTGTTTCCTCTGAGAGAAGACAGAAGCACACAGGAAGCGTTAATTCTCCTTTCCTGCTCCAAGGACCAGGCTCTGGCCTTCAGAATCATTGAAAAAGTTTCCTCTCAGTCCAGGTGTGTTTGGCTAATGTGGGATTCAGGTTTAGGGAAGCCCCTGACCCATACATAATGACATGAGTCACTTTCTGTATGCATTACAGACGCACTGGCATCCAACTGCCTTACTCCTATAGAATTCTCAATTGGTTCAAAACTCAGGTCGTTAGTAACAAAGTCATCCTCCGAGCCCCTCCATATCCCCAACAACTACTTCTAAATGCCAGGTAAAAGGGGCTTTAGCTGAAGTGCCCATAGAAGAAAATAAAGCAGGCAAAATGAAAAGCTTGACTCCACTAGGTAGATAGAGGAAACCCACCACGGGGGTGATAGCTGAGCAGAGGATTTTCACTAGCTAAGGGAGCAAAGAAGGAAACTCCAGAGAGTGGGTTGCCTTGAGCATTGTCCCAGAGGTGAGACAGTAGAGAAATATTCATAGAACAGAGAAAAGCTTATTGTGGATAAACCCAGATTTCAAAGGGAGATGAGTGGAGAAGACTCGTGGGTGATGTCATTTTTTCATTGAGCTATAATTGGCATGTAACACTGTATACATTTGCGGTGTACAGTGTGTTGATTTGATACATTTCCATATTTCAATATGATTGCTCTGACACCTCCCTCATGTCACATAATTACCATTTCTTCATGTGGTAAGAAAACTTAAGGTCTAGTCTCCCAGCAACTCAGAGGTATAAAATACAGAACTGTTGCCTACAACCACAGTTCTGAGCCCTCCAGCTCCAGAACCTATTTATCATCTAATTGCAAGTTTGTACCCTGTGACCGATATCTCCCCAGCTCCCCTACAGCCCCCTGGTGACCCCCATTCTACTTTCTGTGTCTCTGAGATCGGCTTTGTAGAGTCCATGGATAAGCAACATCATACGGTATTTGTCTTTCTTTGTCGGACTTATCCCACTCAGCCTCACATCCTCAAGATCCATCCACATTGTCACACACGGCAGGATTTCCTCCTCCCTCATGGCTGAATAACACTAGTTCATTGTGTGTATGTGTGTGTGTGTGTGTGTGTGTGTGTGTGTGTGTGTGTGTGTGTCCCACATCTTATTTATCCATTGGTCCAGTTTTTCCACTGACAGACACCTGCTTCCATCTCCTAGGCTTGTGAGTAATGCCTCCATGAATGTGAGAGTGGGTGATGGCACTGCTGATAGAAGGAGAAAGGCATTCACTGTTAGGGACACCCTGGGGACCCGGTTAGGGAGTTTGGGGATGAAAGTAACATGGTAAGGTACCTGCTTTCTCATTAAAGATCACTGCAGTAGAGGCTAGAAGTTGGGATGAAGGCTGACTGACTGAAGGCAAGAAAACCACCAAGCAGAAGCCTATCAGCAAGGCCCCAAAACAAGCAACAGCGAATCGTCAAAGGTGCTGCAGGGGAAGTGGGCAAACACGGATGGATTCAAAGCCCGTCGCGGTCAGGGATATTTGGGTGGCATCTGTGATGCTGCCACTTGCCAGCCGTAGGAAATAGGACAATCATTTCAACTCTCTGCTCAGTATTAACTGTTGGATCCACTCCCAAGGTGAGGTCAGGATTAAATGAGGGAGTGGATACCTACGTGCTTTCTTCTAACTGTAGTAAAATTCACGCAATGTGAAGTCCACCATGTTGAAGTGTGCAATTCAGTGGCTTTGAGTATACTTGCAACACTGTGCAACCATTGGCACTCATTTCAGAACATTCTCATCACCCCAAGACGGAACCATGCACTCATTAACAGTCAGTTCCTGGCCTCTGGCATCCACTAACGTACTTTCTGTCTCTATGGATTTGCCTATTCTGTATATTTTATTTAAATGTAATCACCTGAAATGTGGGCTTTCATGTCTGGCTTCTGTCACTTATCATGGTGTTTTCAAAATTCATCCACATTGCAGCATGTATCAAGACTTCATTCCTTTTTGCCTTAATAATGGATTTCATGGTATGTATATTCCACATGCTGCTTATCTCTTCATGAGTTGATGGACATTTTCCATTGTTTCTACTTTAGGGCTATTAGGAATAATGCTGCCCTGAACATTTTATGTACAGGTTTTTGTTTCAATGCCCTTTTTTAAACTAAAAGACATTCATTCACTTCATTTGATTATTTACTCAGCACCAGAGGGTGTGCTAGGTTCTGGGGTTAGAACCATCCACAGGACAGGTAAGATGCCTGACCTTTGTGTATATACATTTTATTGGAGGAGAGAAGCAGTAAATGAGGAGGCAAGTAAATAAACCAGGTATCAGGCTGGCCAAAAAATTCATTTGGGTTTTCTCATAAGACTTAATGAAATTTTTGGTCAACCCAATAATGCAAATAGTGATGTCTTATGAAATGGAAACAGAGCAATGAGTGAGCACAGTAATTGATGAAGAAGAAGTGAGGATTTAGGCAAGATGACCCATACATTGGTCAGAGTTCCAGAGAAAGAGTAACATTAGAATGTGCATATACAGAGAGAGATTTATTTTAAGAAATTGGTTCGTGTGATGGTCATGGTTGGCAAGTCCAAAATCTGCAAGGTGTGCCAGCAGATTGAAGACCCAGGGAACAACACATGTGGCAGCTCAAGTCCAAAGGTTATCCACTGACAAAATACCCTCTTGCTTGGGGAGGTCAATCTTTATTCTAGAACAAGACCTTCGACCGGTTAGATGAGGCCCACCCACATCACAGAGGCAATCTGCTTTACTCAAAGTTCACCCATTTACAGGTTACTCTCATCCACAGAAACACCATCACAGAAACATCCAGGATAATACGTACTACATCAGTCTCAGGTATGATGGCCTCACCTAGTTGACAAGAAATTAACTGTCATAATCAAGAAAGGTGTCCTTGAGGAGCAATAATTCTGGCTGTGATGTGAGGAGCAGGAGCCGTCTATGCAAAAAGCTAGAGGGCAAGCATGCCAAGCAGAAGGAACAACACATGCAAAGGCCTCAGGGAGGCAAACTGTACAGATTAACTGGGGGTTGAGGCAGCTCAGAGCCATGATACCAGGAGGTGAGCAGAGCAGACGCAAATGGAAGGGCATTCTTCTTAGAGAAGGAGGCGGGCTCGTGGTCACTCCTCCATACTCCACTGCATCAGACAATCAACCTCCAAAGCCACATTCTGCTGTGGGAAGTGGGCTGGAAACAGCATTTCCAGGCAGCCACACAAAAAGAAATCACCAGGGCTTTTGAAAGAAAACACCAGGAAAGGTAACATCGAACATAAATATGATTTCTCATGGCTGTTTCCCACGCTTCCAGAGACAGACAAATTTACTTCTAAACAGTCCTGCTGAGTCTACCTCTATCGCCAGCCTTAGGAAGGCTGCATCTGGGCCAGCTGGGATGCGGGTCGCCTTCTGTAACGTTTGCATTTCATGGCTTAGACAGCACCTCAGCCCCCAGAAGCTTGATTTCCCCCAAGATCCCAGCAGCAGCCCATCACCTTGATTGCTTCTGATCAAGGCAAACGGAGAAAAATGAACAAGAGACATCTGTTCTCTTTCTGTCACTTGAGCCAGCAAACACCTGCAGTCAGTGCGGTCACTCAAAACCAACGTGAAAGTCAACCCCCAACACAAGGAGCCCTGATGCAACACGAGGAATTAAAACTTGGCTCTGTCCTCTGTTCAGAAGGAAAAATCACAGGCTGCCTTTTGCCAGAACCTGCTGCTTGTGTGTCTCAGTCACACAAGTCTGCCAGGGGAAGTGCTGGCTTGTCCTACCTCTTGACCTCGTCTTTGCCACTTGTCATCTGTCCCCACCTGTGCCAAATGCATGCCAGCACCATCTGTTAGGAAGCATTCTGCACCATTGCCTCTCACCTGACTGGCCATGCAGCCTCCTCCTGGGCTCCTTGGATGTTCCCCAGCCCCTCCTTGAGTTCTCCATGCTGCTGGCCAGCCATGGTCCCCTCCTGCCTCCTCCTTGTCTCTTCAGACCTCACTTCAAACCTCCGGTCCAGCCCCAAGGCTTTCACTTTTTCCTGCAAGTCATGCTGACTTTCACCTCTGCACCTTTGCACAGGGGTTCCTTCTACCAGAAACATCCCTCCTCTGCAGCCCCCTTCCTTACGGTTATCAATGAGTTAACCCTGATCCCTCCATCAAGTCTCAGCTTTGGAAACCCTGTTGTTTTCATTAGAACCAAAATCTATGGTACAGAATGAAGTAAGTCAAAAAGACAAAAACAAATAGCTCATATTGATAAATATATCAGGAAGATCCCCTGGAGAAGGATATGACAACCTACTCCAGTATCCTTGCCTGGAGAATCCCATGGACAGAGCAGCCTGGCAGGATACAGTCCACGGGGTGGCAGAGTCAAACACAACTGAGTGGCCAACATACAACCATATATTACCATATATACCATACATGGAATATAGAAAAATGGTAATGATGAACATATTTGCAGGGCAGAAATAGACACACAGTTGTAGAAAAGGGACTTGTGGCAGCCTGGCAGAGTCAAACACAACTGAGTGGCCAACATACAACCATATATTACCATATATACCATACATGGAATATAGAAAAATGGTAATGATGAACATATTTGCAGGGCAGAAATAGACACACAGTTGTAGAAAAGGGACTTGTGGACACAGCAGGGGAAGAGGAGGATGTGACAAATTGAGAGAGTGGCATTACATATACACACTATCATGTATAAAACAGATAACTAGTGGGAAGCTGCTGTATAACACAGGGAGCTCAGCTCGGTGATCTGTGACAACCTAGGGGCATGTGATGGGGTGTGGTGGGAAGCTCAAGAGAGAGCAGATATATGTGTACTTACAGCTGATTCACAGAAACCAAGCCAATATTGTAAAGCTGTTATCTTTCAATTAAAAACAAAGAACAAAAGTCCCAGATGGTTGTTGGTGGTGTTGTTCGGTCACTAAGTTGTATCCGACAATTGTGACCCCATAAACTGCAGCATGCCAGACTCATCTGTCCTCCACGATCTCCCAGAGTTTGTTCAAACTCATGTCTATTGAGTTGGTGATGCCATCCAACCATCTCATCCTCTGTCACCCTCTTCTCCTTTTGCCCTCAATCATACCCAGCATCAGCGTCTTTTCCAATGAGTCAGCTTTTCGCATCAGGTGGCCAAACTATTAGAGCTTCAGCTTCAGTATCAGTCCGTCCAGTGAATATTCAGGGTTGATTTCTTTTTGGATTGAGTGGTTTGATCTCCTTGCAGTCCAAGGGATTCTCATGAGTCTTCTCCAGCACCACAACTTGAAAGCATCAATTCTGCACACTCAGTCTTCCTTATGGTCCAACTCTCACATCCAAACAAGTTCCTGAGGCACTTGACCAAACACGAATCCCGGACATCAAAACAACCTTCACACGTATCCCCACCACACTGCTCACTGTGGATCCCCAGGGCCCAGGAGGGCACCAAGCAAAGGGCATGTGTATATCACTACTTTTTGAAGGAATGAGTGAATGAATAGCACAGCGACAGTCTCTGGGTATACAATGTTAAAGACTCGTAAGACCATCACTGTGTCATCCATTCATTCAGGTCAGTTCCCAGGCAGGAATTGAGGTCATTCATTCAAATACAACTGAGCGACTTCACTTTCACTTTCATGCATTGGAGAAAGAAATGGCAACCACTCCAGTGTTCTTGCCTGGAGAATCCCAGTGTCGGGGGAGCCTGGTGGGCTGCCGTCTCTGGGGTTGCACAGAGTCGGACACAACTGAAGCGACTTAGCAGCAGCAGCAGCATTCCCACCTCAAGGCCTAGCTACTGACCTCCCTGGGCTATGATTTTCTCCTTTGCCAAGCCCGGTGGATGTGCCCCCAGCTTGCATTGAGTCTGGATGGAACGGCACTGAGGGGCCCTTGAGGCTCTGCTTTGCTGTGGTGATGTGAGATGCTAGTCTATGAAGCTCAAACATGCCTGGAGAAGTTCTGGCGTCTCACATTAATTCAAGGAAATGGAGAGATTCCATGAGGACAAATCCCCTTAAAATTTTTAAGTCAGAAAACCACATTACATGAGTCAAGTGAGTGTTAACAAGAACTCCTCTGCTTCAAAGTTTAAGCTCTGGCAGCACTATAATAGGTCAGACCTAATGAAATTGGCATTTCTGCAAATCGAAACACTTAGACTAGCAGCAATTTTAGATCATTTTATTTGATGGGCCCCTTTACAACCCAGGACTTCTCTTGCCCCAAACCTTCATCCATGCTGTGCCCCTGTTTTCAACATCCTTCTGCCCACAGCAACCCACTTAGTCCTCCCAAGGCAGACAGTCCCCAACTTATGATGGTTCAGCTTAGGATTTTTTGACTTTAGGATGATGCAAAAACAATTAGCATTCAGTGGAAACTGTACTTCACATTTTGGATTTTAGCCTTTTCCCAGGCTAGCTGTATACAGTAAACCCCTCTGTCATGATGCTGGGCAGTGAAATTGTGCCATAGCTCCCAGGCAGCCCTTTAAGGGGTAATCTTTGCTTTTTTGTACTTTAATTTTTTTCTTTCATCGTTCCCTTGCGGTACTTTCCCTATAGCACCATGTTTAGAATGTCTATCTCCTATACTTTAAATTAGAGGGTAAATGTTTTATTTTGTCTTATTTTGGTTATTTAATTAGGAATGGAGTTGTGGGCTAGATTTAGTTCAAGACATTCATTGTACATGAAATCTTCTAGGTGTAAACTAGGTGCTTTGTTTAAGCCATATCTTGGTTTGTCCAAGCACACTTTCCAGTATGCTTACCTTGTTACGACGTGTCTTCTCTCATACGGTTGATACCTGTGAATAGATTTAGGTGCATCGTGTTTATCTGAGGAAGGTGACGGTGGTGTTGATCACAAGAGTAAAAGACCAACACTCTGGCAAGCATTTTGTACCCAGACAGCTGTACTCAATTACGTGCCACTGTCCACAGTTCATCATAAAGCAGACTTTGTGTTAGGTGATCCTGCCCTACCGCTGATGTTTCGAGCACATTTAAGGTGGGCTGTGATGTCACGTCAGGTGCAGTAAGTGTATTTTCACATTTTTTTTAGAGAAAGAAAGTTGCTTCAATCGGAAAATTCAGAAAAAAAGAAAAACATATATTAATGCATATATGTGGAATATGAAAAAATTGTACAGATGATCTTATTTACAAAGCAAAAATAGATATACACCTATGTAGAAAACAAACATATGGATATCAAGGGGGAAAGATGGGTGGGATGAATTGGGAAATTGGGATTGGCATAGATACACTATTGATGTGTTGTGTTAGTAACTCAGTCGTGTCCGACTCTTTGTGACTCCATGGACTATTGCACCTCTGTCCATGGAATTCTCCAGGCAAGAATATTGGAGTGGGTTGCTATTCCCTTCTCCAGGGGATCTTCCCAACAGGGATCAAACCCATGTCTCCTGAATTGCAACCAGCTTCTTTACCATCTGGGTCACCAGGGAAGCCAATGCACTATTGAAACTATGCATAAAATATACAACTAATGAAAACCTACAGTTATAGCACAGAGAACTCTACTCAATGCTCTGTGGTAATCTAAATGGGAAGGAAATCCAAACAGAGGGGATGTATGTATACATTAGCTGATTCATTTTGCTGTACAGCAGAAACTAACACAACAATGTAAAGCAACCTTACTTAAAATCTTTTAAAACAAATATTTTAAAAATAAATAAATAAAAATCTAAAAAAAGAAAAGCTAGCAACCTGGGAAGAAGGTGGACTTACATCCTAAGACCAACTCAAAAGATTCTATGCAGCCATGGTGATGTTTAAAGAGAGAAAAGGAAGTCAGGGATTCAACAAGGCAGGAGGTTGGGTTCTGCATCCTTCTCCACTGCATGCAGACTGGCTTGCTCTTCAGATGTTACCTTGTCTATATGATTGCTAAGGGGGCTATTGGAGATAGAGAGCCAACTATTCTTTAACTGATGATACTTTCAACTTACAATGAATTTATGGAGACATGACCTCATCATCAGTCAAGGAAGATCTGTAGCACCTAGCAGAGACGTTACTTTGCCAACAAAGGTCGTCTAGTCAAGGCTATGGTTTTTCCTGTGGTCATGTATGGATGTGAGAGTTGGACTGTGAAGAAGGCTGAGCACTGAAGAATTGATGCTTTTGAACTGTGGTGTTGGAGAAGACTCTTGAGAGTCCCTTGGACTGCAAGGAGATCAAACCAATCCATTCTGAAGATCAGCCCTGGGATTTCTTTGGAAGGAATGATGCTAAAGCTGAAACTCCAGTACTTTGGCCACCTCATGTGAAGAGTTGACTCATTGGAAAAGACTCTGATGCTGGGAGAGATTGGGGGCAAGAGGAGAAGGGGACGACAGAGGATGAGATGGCTGGATGGCATCACTGACTCGATGGATGTGAGTCTGAGTGAACTCCGGGAGTTGGTGGTGGACAGGGAGGCCTGGCGTGCAGAGTTTCATGGGGTCGCAAAGAGTCAGACACAACTGAGCGACTGAACTGAGCTGAACTGAATTCCTAATTATCCTTTAGGGCACAGTTCGGGCATCACTTCCTCCAGGAAGTCTTCCTCAAGCACAGTATTAGCTATCTATTGCTACATAATGGTATTACCACAAATTTAAGGGGTAAACCAATATACACTGTATTGTCTGACAGCTCGTATGGGTCAGGAGCCCAACCATAGCTTAGCTATGTTTTCTACGAGGTTATCACTGAAGTATCTGCCAGGGCTGAGTTCTCATTCCAGCCACTGATGTGGTGGCTGGAAAAAATTCCTTACTGTATGCATCTCTCCAAAGGGCAGTTAACATGGCCACTTCCTTCATCAAAGCCAGGCAGGTAGCAAGATGGGCATTCTACTCTTATTTAACATAATTGAGTGTTATCAGTTACCTCTGATGTTTTCTACTGGATAGACAGAAATCACAGGTCCTTTGTGGGGAGGTCATTACTCAAGGACATGAGCGCCAGACAGTGGGGAAAAGGAGAGGGACATCTCAGAGTTTATCTACTATAGCCAACAGGACTGAATTATGGATCTTCCTTGGAGTACCCACTGCCTCAGGCATGCCTATACCTTTAGCTTTGCTATATAAACCTAATGATTTTCCGCTTATGTGCCTCCACTCCCCCAATAACTTGTGAGATTTTTGCTGGATGGAAAAACTACCATAAGTATCACAAGGCCTGGCACATAGCAGACACTAAGTATGCCCTTGACAAACTCGCTAATTGATGGCGTGGATGCTAAATGGACAAGTCACTGGACAACCCAGACCAAAAGTATCTCCTAGGCTGCATCCATGTTCAGTCAAGCCTGGGTATACTAAACCCAGTCGTTACATTCCACAGTTAAACTACCAAATTGAAATTAGGTGAATGAAATAATTAGAGGAAACTTCACTGCACTAAAGAGCACAGGCACTAATTGAGATTTTGTGACACCCCATCAAAGATTGGTTCTGGATGCAGCTGAGGTGAGCATTCTGATTGCAGAACTAAATGACCCAGCAACGAGCCCCTCCTCAGATGTGAGTTCTGGGGTCAGTATTGCTATATCATGATCATTAAAACAGAGAAAAAGCAAACACGAGAATAAAGAGGGGCTGGAAAGGAAGAGAGGGCAAAATTACTGGCAAGAACAAGGGAATGAGATGTAAAAATATTAAAATTAAGATATTTAGTGTGCAGTAGCCAAAGACACTCCAAAGAAATGGATGGGGCTTATGGAGATAAAAAGATGGTGGAGGGTCAAACCCAGCTTTTTTAAAAAAAGTGACTAAACCAGGGAGAACCTCAAACTCACATCTCTGCCTGGATTTAGGGTGTTTGATTTAGGATTTATGATACTTAAAACTTCCTGTTTATGAAATACCTATGATAGGGCAGGCTTGGTGCTAGGAGCTATGGACACAGTGGTATCAAGACATTCCTGGCCCCTGCACTCATAGAGTGTACACCCTGCCATGAAGAAGACTGATTAGAAACAACATGTGAGTAAATGACCGCAACAATTTCAGCCTGGGACTGTCTACCCAGTAAATGGCTTTGGTGGCAATGGTAAAGGTTGTTCTCTATAATCACTAGTTTTACTAGCTCAGTTACTTAATCTGTGTGACCATCAGTGTCTTCATCTGTAAATTGTGGCTAACAATCTCTATCTGCCAAATCAGCACTGGTATTAAGTCAGTGGCTCAGATGGTAAAGAAGCCACCTGCAATGCAGGAGACCTGGATTGGGAAGACCCTGTGGAGGAGGGGAATGGCAACCCACTTCAGTATTCTTGCCTGGAAAATCCCACAAAGAGAGGAGCCTGGGGGGCTACAGTCTATAGCAGGTTGCAAAGAGTCAGACACGTCCAAGCGACTAACACACACACACACACATTCAGTTAATGAAAATATAAACCACATAGTACATGGCATTGAGAAGACCTTTAATGTCACTGCTATCACTATCCAATTTAATTGTCCAGTTGCATTTCCAATTTAAGTCCTACCACTATGCTGGACTATTAGGAGATGCTTGGTTTATGTGGGTTGAGCTCTGAGACTGGGCTTTTTGACAGAGCACGCAGGCAGCATTGCTGTTTAGATACAGATGTGTGTTTTCATAAAGAAAACTATCATATTTCTTATTTTATGAGCCCGGGGAAGTTATTAAATTAAATAGTTCCCTTCCTGATTGTCAACCATACTATCACTACCCCCCAGCCAGTCATGCTAAAATTAGTAACAACCTTACTGATTCAGAAACCCAAACCGGTATACAGATAAATCAACAAAATAACATGTCTACATGATATTATGGTCCAAAAAAGAAAAACAAAACACCTGTCAGCAGACCTGGTTTCCAGTAAAAATAATGTGCCATTGGCTCATCTATGATATTGAGAAAATCACTTTCCCTCTTTAGGTCAAAGCACACTCCCTTCAAATTTAAATTAAGTAAATTAGAAGTCAGGCTCAGATAGTTTCCTTTCTTTTTTTTTAACAGATAGTGTACAGAATTTTCAGAAAGATAGCTGGTAAGGTAAGAATCTCTAGGGTCTCTTGGCTCTTTGCTTGTAGACGTATGGCAGGCTTGTTATCCCCATCCCTGATACAGTTACATACATTCATGTGACTTGTTCTGATCTATGGATGTGAGTAGAAGTGACTTGTGTCACCACCAGTCATAAGGTTCAAGGTCTCACATGATTCACCCCAGTCTTTTTCTCCCTATGACATGGGTGATTTCCAACATTTGAGATGGTATTGTTCCATCAGCCTGGTCTCTGAATGCCCTCCATGCTGACCAATGAGATCACGGATGTGTTGTTACTGCAGCATGACCCATCCTATCCCAATAGAGGAACTGTGATGAGGGAGGGAAAGATAATCCAAGTCCAAAGAGAAGGAGTCTGGTCAGAGGAAGAACTAACAAAATCAAGAGCTGAAACTGTCCTTGAATGGCATTCAGGCCCAGCTATCAGAGCAGGTCACCTGAGAATTATCACTAGAACACACAAAAAGACCCTCTTTCCCCAGGGACTTTCAGACCTGGAATCATTGGTGATGTGGCTGGTGTTTGGGTGGGATCTGGGAAGAGCTGGTAGGTTATCAAGGTCAGTGGCTGTGGAGTGTCTAAACCTGGAATCATTAGTGATGTGGCTGGTGTTTGGGTGGGATCTGGGAAGAGCTGGTAGGTTATCAAAGTCAGCGGCTGTGGAGTGTCTAAATCATGTGTGTCTTCAGTCTACAGGGCAGCTGCCATTCTCCTGGCCATTCCAGGCAAAGGACAGACAGAGCTGACTGGTGACATCCTGGTGCCTTAGACAGAGAGCAGGACCATCTGGATTGGAGGTCTTGGTACACTTTTCTAATTCTGGCAGCTCATGAATCTGAGATTCAGTTGTGCTGGAAAAATACAATGCAACCAAAGCTGCCTGTCCGGAGAACCCTCTAAATTATTGGTCCCCAAGAGTTTTGGCATCAGGGATCAGTTTTATGGAAGACAATTCTTTCATGGAACCAGGGGGCAGGGTGGTGGTGGTTTGGGGATGATTCGAGTACATTACATTTATGTGCATTTCATTTCTATTATCATTATATCAGCTCCACCTCAGATCATCAGGCATCAGATTCTGGAGGCTGGGGACCTCTGCTCTAAATAACAAACAACACCAGTTAGAGAGGTGACTTTGCAACAAAGTAGGGAGTGACTGGGTGAGTTATTCATCTTTTCATGAATAAGGCCGGTGCTGTGAGCCTGAAGGGGGCAGGCTTAATAAATGGCAGTGGGAGAAATGTAGGTTAACCCCAGAAGGAGGGCACGTCGGCGAGGGTTATGAAACACCAGGAGGAGTGACGGATGAGGTTGTGTCATCTGCTCTCCCTGAAGGTCCCCAGCAAGGAGATGGAAAGTTCTCCTCAAAGTCAGATGTTGAAGGACAAGTCCAGGCCCCGTCTAGTGGGAGGTGGGGTTGGGGTCTCGAGTAAGGGGTAGGTTGCATTGTGGGGAAGTGATGATAATAAATTCCATTCCTATTTCCTACTCAGGCTCTCAACAGACTGAGAAATCAGATGAATAGCAAGGCAGAGGGAGGTCAGCCTATAACCTGGGAGTGAGGGCCACAGAGGTCTGTGCAAATGCCCTGCATGAGCAGACCAGCCAGCAGCGGCCCAGCAGCCCTCCAGCCACACACAGGGACAGAGCCCTGGAAGGGCCCCTTCCAAGGGTGTCTCTGCATGTACCCTGCTCTCTAAAGCAGAGTAAGAGCCGGGCCAAGCTGAGCATGCCCCATGTGACCTTGTCCACTCTCCACTCCTGTGCCTGGGACAGAGAAAGAGGACAAGCAATGGGATCGTGTCCAATGGGATCACTACTAGGGAAGGGGCTCCCAGGGGAGCAGGAATACCCCCTCCCCAGTTCCAGTCACTTCCTGCCTCTCTCCACTGTATGATGTCCACGTGTTGTCCAGGACCTTCAAGCTCATTATTGCATTTAACCTCTTGACAACCCTGGGAGAAAGGTATCAACACCACACACAGCTCACAGACGAGCAGACTGAAGTGCTGAGAGGGTATCAGCCAGTGGAGACAGGCCAGGCTTCTGATCCCATTTTATCTGTCCCTTGTATTTTTTGTAATGCCTAAGAATGAAAGTGAAGTCGCTCAGGCATGTCTGACTCTTTGCAACCTGATGGACTATAGCCTACCAGGCTCCTCCATCCATGAGATTTTCCAGGCAAGGGCACTGGAGTGGGTTGCCATTTCCTTCTCCAGGGAAGTCCTGGCAAAGAGCAATCCTTTACTTTGGGAAAATCTTACCAATACCGTAGGCAGAAGTTAGATATCCATACCGATATTAAACTACTCTCCATCCCTAAAAGCCACTCTACCCATAAGACCAAAATGGTTTTATGGTTTTACAGGGAATGTTACCCAAAAGTATCTGAGAGACACAAGAAGGGAAGAGAGGAAAGAATCTCCGATGCCCAGAGTTCAGATCCCATCATTTGAAAGACCAAAAAAGACCTGCTGGGGAGAAAGGGGAGGTGGGTCAGGGAATCCAGCTGCTGAGTCTCAGAGCTGGGAGGTAAACCCCGTAGCTGTGAATCCCAGTCTTTATTCCTCGCTGGCTTCCTCCACCAGGACACAGGCACTTGTGGACCCATATACACTCAAATGCACAAGGACATGGTCTGAGCCACAGCTTTAGGGACCCGTCACTCTGTAACTTTAGGGAGGTCACCTAGACACTTGATTCTCAGTTCTTAGACCCAAGCAAGAAACCATCCTAATATCAGGTCCACCTGCTCACAAATTCTCTTGTGAGAGAATAACCAGGAGGAGTTATACAAGTAACTAAGATGGAAAATAAAAATTAAAGTTGGGGCTGCTTCTGCAGAGGGCAGCACTTCCAAGGAAGGGAATGGTATTGATTCTGCATAGTTACATCACCTCCTTTGCTCCGGACCAGGGTTGAAGGGACTTTCCCTCGACCCCCTGTGGCTTTGTCCAGGTTTAAGGCTTGAAAATTTCTTCTTAGTTCCTTATACTTACAATCTTTTCTATTTTGTGACCAAGACAACTCAAGCTTTAAATTCAGGCTGAGAGCTCTGGAAAGCACCTCTTCCCGCTGCCCGTGGGAACAGCCCCAAGGCCTAGAATAACCCTAGAGGCAGGATAAGGACTGGTTACAACTGACCTACACTCTGTACCCGCTTATTTTGAAAACTCATTTAAATCCATTTTAAGTTAAAAAAAATCCCCTCAAGGAAAGAAAGGTAGTGAAGCAAAGCATCCAAACAGCTTACAACTGAAACATTTTGTTGCAGAAAATTTTTCCCCCAAAATGTGGTGATAATGCAGCAAGAGGAAAGGAATATTCTTAAAGGTTATGTCACTTCTGCGAGCAGAAGTTGGGGTCATCCATCAGTGCTTGAAAATTATATAGATTCCCCCGCAAGCCAACGAATGTCCACCTACTGTGGGTGGAAATGGACATTGGGAGGCACAGGAATGGATAAGTGAGAGGGAGGTCAGCGAGGCTTCCTGGTTGACAGCCTGGGTATCGAACAGAAGAAATCAACCAACTGTATGTATTTATAAAGACCCGTGAAAGGAAATGATCTCATCCAAGAGCTCACACATGACCCGGAGAACAAGCCCCACCTCACAAAGCACATCCTTGTGGAATGAGATGGACCTCCACCAAGTGAGCAAATAATTTCAGTGAGTAACCAGTGCTAGGGCTTCCCTGGTTGCTCAGTGGTTAAAAAAAAAAAAAAAATCCACCTGCCAGTGCAGGAGATGCAGGAGCCGGGAGTTCGATCCCTGGGTGGGGAAGATTCCCCTGGAAAAGGGAACAGCAACCCACTCCAGTATTCTTGCCTGGGAAATTCCATGGACAGAAGAGCCTGGGGGGCTACAGTCCATGGGGGTGCAAAGAGTTGGACACGACTTAGCTGCTAAACAACAACAGTAACAGCCAGTGCTATGGGAAAAATAAATCAAGTGAGTCTTTGAGGGTACATGGGCTGAAAGGCTAGTGCTGCGTAAAGTTAGCTTATCATCAGCATCCCTGGGCCTCAGTTTCCCCATTTGGCAAATGAGAAACTGGACCAATTTCTGAGGGTGCTTTCAGTTCTGAGACTGCCAAGCTAAAGAGGGGTCAAGGCAGCCCACTTATTTTATAGGGTGTGTGCAATGGCACCTACAACTGGGAATGCATTAAACCGAGAAGACTAACATTCTCTTCTTGGTGATGGTTTAGTCACCGGGTCATGTCTAACTCTTATGACCCCATGGACTATATATAGCCCCCTGATCTTCCTTTCTCAGGGATCGAACCTGGGTCTCCTGCATTGCAGGCAGATTCTTTACCACTGAGCCAGGAAAGCCAACTTTATATAGGGCTTTGCTATGTGTATGTTCACACACATTTTCCTATTGATTATTCATGCCTCACCCTCACCCTCAGGGCGACAAGGCTCCTCTCATTATCCTCATGTATGAACAAGGAAAACTGAGGATCAAGGAAGTCAATCAACTCACCTGACGGCTTATGAGAAAGGAGCCAGGACCTAACCTAGACAGTCTGACAAAATCGCCCCTCTTCCCGCTGCACAAGGCCCCCTACACTTTCACTGGACCCCCAGGTCCACACCCTCAAAATTAGAAATTGTTTCTCAGCCTTAGGCCAGGTCACTTCTATTAATAAAACAAAACCAGGTTCTTTGGTCTCTACAAATCAGGTTAATCTCTCATCACACAACATTGTTCTAAAGAGATTTCAAGGGGCTCATGGAATTAAAAACAAACAAGCAAAAAAAAAAAAATCAAACTTGTAGAAAAGTGGTTGGTTGCCAGGAGCTGAGGGGTGGGAAAACAAGGAGAGGTTGGTAAAAGGGTACACCTTCCAGCTATAAGACGAATAAAGTCTGAGGCTCTAACATATAATGTGGGGGTTAGGGTTGCTATACAACACGGTATTGTCTAGCTGAGACCTGCTAGGAGAGTAGAAGTTAAATGTTCTCACTAAAAATAATACTAATAACAACAGAACACAGATTCACAGACATAGAGAACAAGCTTATGGTTGCCATGGGAAAGGATGGGGGGAAGGGACAGGTAGGGAGTTTGGGATGGACATGCACACACGGCTCTATCCGAAATGGATAACCAACAAGGACTTACTGTACAGCACAGAGAACTCTGTTCGATGTTCCACGCCTGTCTGGATGGGAAGGGAGTTTGGGAAAGACTGGATACATGTATATATACGGCCGAGGCGCTTTGCTGTGGGCCTGAAACTATCGCAACATTGTTAACAGGCTCTACTTTAATATAAAATAAAAAGTTTAAATAATAAACAAATAAATCAATATGTGATGTGAGGGATGTGAAAATTAACTAGATGAAAGGAACCCTTTCCTAATGTATATGAATACCAAATCATCATGATAAACACTTTAAATATCCTCCAATTTTGTCAATTATGTACTTCAATAAAACTGAAAAAAAAAAGGCCAAGCAAACCTTGGGGAATAGTATCTGGGGAAAAAAATGAAGTCAACCGCTGGGAACCCACATTTTTCCCTCTGTGTCAGCATCTCAACAGTCCTAACACATCTGCAGGGCAGAGCTCATTAACGGAGCTCGGAGATGAGCACTCCTGGCACGGAGCATAATTTATTTCACTTCGGTTTCTTGTCTCCTGCAGATTGAGGCCTTCTTTACATATTATATTTTGCACTTAAAAAAAAATACACAGAACGATGATATCTCTGGTGGAGACTTTTTCTTTTTTTCCATCAGGCTGATGTTGAGAAAACCAATCTGACTCCCTGTCCCTCTCCTCCTCGGCTGTGAAATCACAAATCAGGCATAATAATAGTGTTCTCCTTAAGGATGCACCCGAGCGTTGCCGCCAGCTTGGTGTACCAATAATGAAATTTGCATTGTGCTTACAGGACTGTTTTATTGATATAAATGGACTTTTGTACCCAAATGACCGAGCAGCTGGTTCCTCTGCCTTGGTGTGTATGGGGCCTCTTGTTCTCTTCCTGGGTCCCTGGAAAAGGCCAGCCGTGCGTGACCACAATAGCGTGAGCAGACAGAGACCGCTGGTGATGCTGTCTGTTCCAGGGAGAGAGTCATCTGGCTCTGGCCATGTCCTTCTTCTGTCCCTCTCCTCAGAGTCCACAAGCCTTGAGAACTGCACTTACTCGTGCTTCCCTGAGGACTGCAATGGGTGAGCAAGTGCAGAGATGGACCCCGGGGCCCGGGGCCAGCCACGGGGGATGGATGGGGATGGAGTGTAGCCACAGTGCGTGTGCTAAGTTGCTCAGTCATTCATGCAACCCTATGGACTACAGCTATAATCTGTCCATGGGATTCTCCAGGCAAGAAGACTCGAGTGGGTTGCCATGCCCTCCTCCAGGGGATCCTCCCAATCCAGGGATCAAACCCGTGTTTCTTATGTCTCCTGCATTGGCAGGTGGGTTCCTTACCACTAATGCCACCTGGGGAGCCCAGCATAAGTGAAAGTGTTAGTCATTCGGTTGTGTCTGACTCTTTGAGACCCCAAGGACTGTAGCCCGCCAGGCTCCCCTGTCCATGGGATTCTCCAGGCAAGAATACTGGAGTGGGTTGCCATTCCCTTCTCCAGGGGATCTTTCCAACCCAGGGATTGCACCTGGGTCCTCCTGCATTGCAGGCAGATTCTTTACCATCTGAGCCACCAGGGAAGCCCAAGCATATGTCGTCAAATATTCAGATGCTTCAGTCAACAGGAAGCTCACAACTGCAGAGTCTAAAATTTCATGTGTGGCTGCCTTGACATCTTTGAGTCCCATGGAACTCCAAAGATGCAACCAGCTGTGCCCCCACCTGGCAGAACAGCTCCCCACCCAGCTTGTTCCCTTATTGGCCAGACCAGCTGCTCGCTACCCCGTCTTCCACCTAACAGCTTTCCCTCCTTGCCAGCTCATGAAATCATTCTACCACACTGGCCACATACTTCCACAGGAACCAGTGGTCAACCCCAATCTTGTCACTAGAAAGTCTGCCTCCCACCACCCCTGCTGGCTCACTTTGTTCCCAAGGACAACCTCTTCGTGGCCCTGCCTGGCTCAAGGTATTCTCCTCTGGGCTCTGAGTACACATGATTCATAAATTGCTGCCAGTCTTCTCCATCTGGCATCCTGTGTTTGACCATCATGTATTGTTTAGGGCAGGAAATCCCTCCCTCTCCAGTGGTGTGAATAGGAGACAATAAAAACAGCTTTTTCCAAGGACTTCCCTGGTGGCTCAGAGGCAAATTTGCCTGCCAATGCAGGAGACACAGGTTTGATCCTTGATCCGGGAAGATCCCACATGCTGCGGAGCAACTGAGCCCCTGCGCCACAACAGTTGAGCCTCTGATCCAGAGCCCAGGAGCCACAACTACTGAGACCACATGCCCTAGAGCCTGCGCTCTGCAACAAGAGAGGCCACTGCGATGAGAAGCCTGCGCACCACATCAAAGAGTACTCCCTGCTCTCTGCAACTAGCAAGCCAAAAATAAACAAAATTATTTTTAAAAACATCTTTTTCCAAATTAAAAAAAAATCCACAATTCCATTTTAGTTGCATTAATGGATGGAGAGGAAATGGGTAATCTGCCCTGCACTCCTCTGATCAGTGGACATCTGGAGCCCAGGTCAGCCCAGGTCAGCCCTAGGAAGCACGTTTTTAGGCAAAAGAAAGAAAAGTGAAGTCACTCAGTCGTGTCCGACTCTGTGACCCCATGGACTGTAGCCTACCAGCGTCCTCTGACCATTGGATTTTCTAGGCAAGAGTACTGGAATGGGTTGCCATTTCCTTCTCCAGGGGATCTTCCTGACCCAAGGACCGAACCCTGGTCTTCCGCATTGCAGGCAGACGCTTTACCTTCTGAGCCACCAGGGAAGCCATTAGCAAACTGGAGCGTGCTCAGAGAACCCTGCTCAGCCGGACCACAGGGGACCAGGGCCCAGACCCAGATGGGACTCCTTCACTCAGCAGCGAGATGGGAGGGATGAAGCAAGACTGCAGATGAGCAAACTGAGGCCCATTCCACAGAGCACCGGGAGCAGAGGCTGGCAGTGCTCTGCCTGGTCCCTCCTGCCTCTGACACTCCTGCCCCAGCCCCTAGCTTCAGTGTGCTTCTTTCTAAACATCTCACTGTGAAGCCTCATTGAAAAGATGACCCTTGTGGTCCTGGAACTACTTTCTTTAGGCACACTGGGAGCCAAAGCTAATGACCGCAGAGCCGTCCATCACCAGTGACTGGCTGGTACGAGGTTGCGGAGGAACCCTTGCCTCGAGGAGATGAATGATGCACAGTGTAACTTACACTCCAGAGCGCCTCCCCTCAGGCCCAGCCCCGGTCAGGGACTCGCGGAAGCTGTACTACTGTCCCATCACCCGGCTTCTATGCAGATGCTCCCAAAGCACTTCCCTCATAAATCACCCTTGCACAAATCTTCATCTCACAGAGCCTGGGGGACCTGAATGAAGTCAGTATCCAAGGGTCAGACCTCAATCAGGTAAATACATGATGCATCAGAGACTGCAGGTGGGTGTGGGTGGACAGAGAGGCAGAAATCAGGCAAAGTATGCCAGACAGGGAGAACGGACCTGAGACAGTCCAAACGGGTTCATCACCAAGGATGTGTGACCCAAGGAGCTGATGCATCGTCATCACAGAGAATTGGGGTATTGCAGGGCCACCAGGACCCCGGGGTAGGAAACAGGCAATGGCAAACAATAAACCATCAAAATGAGAAGGTCATCGACTTGACTCGGTCAAATGTATTTCCTGGGAATCCAAGCTGAATATCTTAGAAAAGAAGCATGATAACCAACTTCAGATACTTGAATAACACCCATGAAGAAGAAGTCTGTATTGTTCTCTGGGATTCCATAGTGGTAATTTGGATCCATATATGGAATGAAGTAGAGATAGATTTGGGCTCAGTTTTAGGAAGATCATTCTAGGAGCCTACAGGAAATCCTAAAAGAAATCAACCCTGAATATACACTGGAAGGACTGGTGCTGAAGCTCCAATACTTTGGCCGCCCGATGTGAAGAGCCAACTCACTGAAAAAGACCCTGATGCTGGGAAAGATTGAGGGGAAGAGGAGAAAGGAGCAATAGAGGGTAAGATGGTTGGCTGGCATCACCGACTCAATAGACCTGAGTTTGAGCAAACTCTGAGAGACAGGTAAACCTGGTGTGCTGCAGTTCACGGGGTCGCAAAGAGTCAGACACAACTCAGCGACTGAACAACAACAGCAAATTCTAAAAGCCATAACTGTTCAAAGGTGGCATGGTCCTCCCAGGAGTTAGTGAGTATTTGGTCACTGGAAATGGACCACACTTTCTACGCATACAACTGAGCATGTGAAAGCATCTCTGAGAGAGGCTATGGAATTAGAGAACTCGGAGAAGGCAATGGCACCCCACTCCAGTACTCTTGCCTAGAGAATCCCATGGGTGGAGGAGCCTGGTGGGCTGCAGTCCATGGGGTCGCTGGGAGTCGGACACGACTGAGCAACTTCACTTTCACTTTTCACTTTCATGCATTGGAGAAGGAAATGGCAACCCACTCCAGTGTTCTTGCCTGGAGAATCCCAGGGATGGGGGAGCCTGGTGGGCTGCCGTCTATGGGGTCGCACAGAGTCGGACACGACTGAAGTGACTTAGCAGCAGCAAGGTCCAGCCAGAGCCCAATAAATTGCAGTTTCTTTCTCTACTCTCAGCCCCACAACAAGCTGGAACAAACAGACCAGGGCTTCCAGCTCCATTTATTTCCCTCCGCGTTTCTTCAGCACTTAGCAAAATTTCAGCAAGTAAAAAAAAAAAATCTCCAAAATGAACAATCAGTTCAGTTCAGTTCAGTCGCTCAGTCATGTCCGACTCTTTATGACCCCATGAATTGTAGTACACCAGGCCTCCCTGTCCATCACCAACTCCTGGAGTTCACTCAGACTCACGTCCATCGAGTCAGTGATGCCATCCAACCATCTCATCCTCTGTCGTCCCCTTCTTCTTCTGCCCCCAATCCCTCCCAGCATCAGAGTCTTTTCCAGTGAGTCAACTCTTCACATGAGGTGGCCAAAGTACTGGAGTTTCAGCTTTAGCATCATTCCTTCCAAAGAAATCCCAGGGCTGATCTCCTTCCTGAAAATGAACAATACCCTAAAACAATGGATACAACTACTATATATTTCAGATTTCTAACAAAAAATAATAGAATGATCAAGGTACAGCAACTCGTTATTTTGCTAGTACTTATCATTAAAAATAAAACCTAAAATCCATTTTTTAAAAGTACTGCTTTTCCCCAAATAGGTAAGCTGGCAGTATTACACCGGCCTATAGATGGTGAACAGGTGAAAACTTCATTACATACTAATCTTGGTCCACAGGCCAGTACTTGGAACCTTTGCCCTGAAAATACATGTCCATTCAAGTCTCACCATATCTCTGTTTCTGGTTTTCATGATTTAGAGGATATATTTAGGTAATAAAAGGTCTCTTTCAAGCTTCCATAACTGAATTCAACATTCCAGTAATAAGAGTTAAGACTGTTAGGATTCTTTGCTGTTTCATGTGACACCTCACAAATCACTAGAGCCTTGAGTTTTTAGAACATTTTCACATCATGATTTCATGCGGCAAGCAGCCCCATGCTGGTGTCCTTCCTGCTGGGAAACAGGTGCCTGGGGTCCAGGGTGGCTGTTAGCTGGGCACAGACATGGGGCTGTGAGGAGGTGAGCACCTCTGCTCTTACTCAGCTCCCTGAGCTGGGGCGTGGGGTGCATGCACCCTCGAGAAGTGCCTGGGGAGTGGGAGAGGGGAGAGGATGCTTGGGGTGGTGGGGAGGGGGCGCACTCCTGCTGTTCTAGGCAGAGGAAGGAGGGTTAAACCAGGTTAGCAACTGAGTAACCCCACCCTGATAGCTCTGTTGGTAAAGAATCCACCTGCAAAGCGGGAGACCTGGGTTCGATCCCTGGGTCAGGAAGATGCCCTGGAGAAGGGAAAGGCTACCCACTCCAGTATTCTGGCCTGGAGAATTCCATGGTCTGTATAGTCCGTGGGGTCACAAAGAGTCAGACACGACTGAGCGACTCACTTTCGCCCTCCCATTGGTCGCTCTCGAAACACCACCACCTCTCACCCCTCACTTCTCTGTCGGGATGCGATCGCTCTCTGTGTCCTTCCTCCAGCTCCGGCACAAGCTCGCTTTGTTTGTCTGTGTATTCCCAGGGCTAAGCACAAGCACTGGTACACTGTAGGAGTAGAATTAAATTATTTTAATTAATCATAAAAATAAATAGAAAAATTAAGAAATGGATGATCAAGAAAGACAGGGACACTAAAGAGTTTGAAGGGTTCATGACTGAGAAGGAAGTGATGTAGAGTTTCAAGGGGGATCTGGTCAGCTTCACAGTTGAGAATAGCAGGACCGGGGGTACACTGGCTTGGCGTGGAGAAAGGAGTCAGGGCTGTCAAGCTGCTACAGTGAACCAGGTGTTCACGACCGGACAGCGGGCAGCCATTCCCTTCTCCAGGGGATCTCCCCGACCCAGGGGTGGAACCTGAGTCTCCTGCATTAGCAGGCAGATTCTTCAGCCTTGAACCACCAGGGAGGCCATTCCAAGTATCATATAAATGGACTTATTATGAAGAATTGTCTCAGGTGATTATGGAGGCTGGGAAGTTCCACACTCTCCCATCTGCAAGCTGGAGGCCCAAGAAAGCCAGTGATATCGGTCAATCCTAGTCCAAAGGCCCGAGAACCAGGGGGAATAAGTCTCTGTTCCAGGGCAGGAGAAAGCCACTGTCAGGTTCCCACAGTCAGGCAGAAGGAGTAAATCTCCCTTCCTTCTGCCTTTTGTTCTCTGCAGACCCTCCGTGGATTGGCCAGGGCCCAACCACACTGGGCAAGGCCATATGCTTTACTGAGTCACTTCTCTCAGAAACACTCTCACAGACACACCCATCAGTTCAGTTCAATTCAGTTCAGTCACTCAGTCATGTCCAACTCTTTGCAACCTCATGAATCGCAGCACCCCAGGCCTCCCTGTCCATCACCAACTCCCGGAGTTCACCCAAACTCATGTCCATCGAGTCAGTGATGCCATCCAGCCATCTCATCCTCTGTTGTCCCCTTCTCCTCTTGCCCCCAATCCCTCCCAGCATCAGAGTCTTTTCCAATGAGTCAACTCTTCACATGAGGTGGCCAAAGTATTGGAGTTTCAGCTTTAGTATCATTCCTTCCAAAGAACACCCAGGGCTGATCTCCTTTAGAATGGACTGGTTGGATCTCCTTGCAGCCCAAGGGACTCTCAAGAGTCTTCTCCAACACCGCAGTTCAAAAGCATCAATTCTTCTGTGCTCAGCTTTCTTGATGTTTAACCAGATACTCAGGAAGTTCATAGCCTAAATCAATACGACACATGAAATCAACCATCCCATGCCATAACAATCTCCTGGTTTCTGGCGGCTCCTGGCGATTCTTGGCATTTCAGGCCCTGCAGACACACATCTCTAGTCGCTGCCTCTACTCTCCTCCTGGCCTCTCTCCATTGTGTCTCTACATCCCAAACTTCCCTCTACCTTTCTCGTGTTACACACCACGTCATTGGACTTTGCACGGATGCCCATTCAGTAGTGTCCAACTCATGGTGACTCTGCACTGTAGCCTGCCAGGCTCCTCTGTCCACAGGGTTTCCCAGGCAAGAATACTGGAGTGGGTTTCCATCCCCAGTCCAGGGGATCTTCCCAAACCAGAGATCAAACCCGAGTCTCTCACATCTCCTGCATTGGCACATAGATTCTCTACCTCTAGCGCCTCCTGGGATCCAGTCACTGGACTTTGGGTCACCCTAAACCTAGAAAGCTCTTATCTCCAGATTCCTAACTTAATGACATTTGCAAAGACCTTTTTTTTTTCAAATAAGATCACAGTCACAGTTACTGGGAGGCTAGGGCTTAGCATTGACTCATTGGAAAAGACCCTGACGCTGGGAAAGATTGAAGGCAGGATGAGAAAGGGATGACAGACGATGAGATGGTTGGATGGCATCACCGACTCAATGGACAAGAGTTTGAGCAATGGTGAAGGACAGGGAAGCCTGGCGTGCTGCAGTCCATGGGGTCGCAAAGATTCAGACATGACTGAGCAACTGAACAACAAGGTCTTAGGTGGATCTTTTGGGGCAGGGGGAGCACTGTTTAACTCACTACACAGGCAATATGGAAAGTGGGCTCTCATAGTCTGTTCTGCCACATCTTAAAGACGCGAGAGGAAGAGCAAACGAATGGAGACACATGGTTAAAACGACACCTCAGACGTCCTTAGCGACAGACGGGGTTCAGCAAAACCATCTCAGCACCGTTTAAAACACACGGATCTGCACTGGGCCCATCTCTTTCCCCTTTTCATTTCCCTCAACCACTTGATTTAAATACCCAGCTTTGGCATTAACTCACCAGAATAATTGACATCTCAATATCTTCCTCTCTTTGTCACCCGTTACTAAATATACATTCTCTTCAGCAAAGTTTTCAGATTGACTGCTTCTAACAGACAACACAGATTTCAACATTTACACAGAAGTTGTCTGTCAAAAAAAAAGGAAGAGGAAAAAAATGCCCTATTTTAGGATGTCTCTTTGCTTAAAACGCAGGAGAGAGGGGAGGGAGAAATCTCTCCTGGTGCAGAACAGCAATTTATGCCGGGATGCTCAGTCTGGCTGGAGAGGTTGCTAGGCAACTGCCTGGCAGCATGTCGGGGGCAGAGGGAGATGGAAGGTAGAAAGGTACCCAGGCCTGGGCGCTGCAGGACACCGCCCAGGACACCCCCCTCGCCCCCTTCCCCAATGGCTTGGGTGATTGGAGGGGCGAGTTTGAAGCTCTCTCTGTGGCCTTGAAGCCAATAAGAGAGATTCCTCTCTCAAAGCCCAGCTTGGAACACAGCCATTGTTGCTGGCATGGTGTCTGCCATCTTTTGTGCAGTGGAACAAGCTTGGGAGTCTAGCAAAGCTTGGTTTCTCCATCTGTGAGGTGGTGATTATAACTGTGCTACATCACAGTTTAGTGCTGAGAATTTACTGCACTTTCCAGGTGCCCAGACTTACCTTTCTGGCGAGTTACCATCCACCGAGTTACACTGAAAGCCTCTGTTCCTGTCTGTCTGCTACCTGTGGGACTGCGGAGACCGCGTTTTCCTCATCCATCATTGCCTGGTGACAAGGACACTGCCTGGAACACAACAGGGAGTCATTAAATAATTTTATTTTCTCTGATCTGAATCAGGGCCTCCTAGAGCACCTTATAAGACCATTCGTGCTCCAGCTTCACTGACATCTCTGCCCGCATCACCAACTATCCCTGTGTCTTCAACCCATCCTCCCAACACCAGCTCAACCTTCATTTTATCAGCACACGTACTTCTTGAATGAGCCAGGGCTTCTGAACCATAGTTCCCTCTCCCCTATTACCTTCTAGTCAACTCCTACCCGGGCTTCCCTTGTGGCTCAGCTGGTAAAGAATCCGTCTGCAAGGCGGAAGACCTGGGTTCGATACCTGGGTTGGGAAGAACCCTTGGAGAAGGGAAAGGCTACCCACTGCAGTATTCTGGCCTGGAGAATTCCATGGACTATAGAGTCCATGGGATTGCAAAGAGTCAGACAGGACTGAGCCACTTTCACTTTCACTTTCAACTCCTACTCATCCTCTGAAACCCGACTCAAGCATGGCCTCCTCCATGAAGGCCACGTGAATTGACTTAAGCGTCTAAGCTGCAGGTGGAGAATACAATGATATGGACAGAAGGGACTGTGGCATACCAGAAACCCATTCTGAGTTATTTATATGCAGATAAGAGGAGAGAAGGGCTTCCCAGGGGGAGCAGTGGTAAAGAATCTGCCTGCCAATGTGAGAGACTCAGGTTTGATCCCTGAGTCAGGAAGATCCCCTGGAGGAGGAAATGGCAACCCAATCTAGTATTCTTGCCTGAAGAATCCCATGGACAGAGATGCCAGGCCAGCCACAGTCCATAGGGTCACAAAGAGTTGGACACAACTGAGCAACTGAGCATGCAAGCACACACACACACACACAGAAAGAAACAGAGAGAGAGCTGTCCTTTTATGACCTCTGCTTTTCCAAGTCTTGGTGTTGTTATCAATATCTGGCTTCCTGAAGATCATAGAGAGAGTAACTGGTGGTCAGATCTAAGACAAAACCCAGTTCTATCTGGTCCCAAATATCCGGCTGCTGCTGCTAAGTCGCTTCAGTCGTGTCCGACTCTGTGCGACCCCATAGACGGCAGCCCGCCAGGCTCCACCATCCCTGGGATTCTCCAGGCAAGAACACTGGAGTGGGTTGCCATTTCCTTCTCCAATGCATGAAAGTGAAAGGTGAAAGCAAAGTCGTTCAGTCGTGTCCGACTCTTAGCGACCCCATGGACTACACATCCCTTTAAATAATAAACTGCCTGGTAGATGTAATGTAAACTATTCCTTCACTAATTCCAACATGTAATCATCATTTACTAAGCACATGTTTTGGACTAGTTGTGCAGGCTGCCAAACTGCTGAGTATCCATTTATTCATTCAGTTCCATCATTCATGCTTTCATTCAGTACAAGGCACCACACTAGTCTCTGGACATTCAAAATTAATTCCTCTGCTCCCAAGCTGCTCAGGCAAATGTGCATGTACGCTCAGTCACTAAGTCGTATCTGACTCTTTGTGACCCCACGGACTGCAGCCCCCTAGACTCCTCTGTCCATGAGATTTCCCAACCAAGAATACTGAAGTGGTTTGCCTTTTCCTTCTCCAGGACATCTTCTTGACCCAGGGATTGAGCCCAAGCCTCCTGTATCTCCTGTACCAGCAGGCAGATTCTTTACCACTGAGCCACCTAGGAAGCACTCAGGTAAGCACTATAACACAATTCCAGGCTGGTTTGTTTCATGTATGTGATGGGTCTTATCTCCACACCTGGACAGTCAGCACCTTAATGGACTCCCAGGTCCATTATCCTGCCTTTGGGCAGCTGCTGACTTGGGGCTTAGGACAACAGGAGATGGTTAATATCTTCTTGTTGGTAGAAGTGGAGCTGCTGGTAGTTTTCCTTAACCTAATTTGTGAGATTTGATTCCACAAAGGCAGGGGTAAGGGAGTAGCAAGTATGAAGAACCCAACATGCACCTCATCCTGTGAGTCCCTACATTTAATCCCTCAACAGCTCTTTGAGGTGGGGATCAGGATTCCTGTCTTCATCCACGAGAAAGCTGAGCTGGGGAGGGGGGGAATAAACAATGTGCCCACAGCAGGTCACTGGCAGAGCCAATGCTGAAGCCAGGACTCATCTCGAAAATCTCTGTCCCTTTGGTGACAACCATGCTGCCTCCCACAGGCCTCAGAAGATGGGTCAGATTTCCAGACATAGGCTAGGAACAGGGAGATGTCAGTGGAAGAACCAAGGGCAGAAGCATGAAGGTTCATCACATTAGGGAAACATGGAGATCAGGAAGTGCCCAAAGATGGACACGGAGAAAGTGGCTGAGATGCAGGATGGAACATGAAATGCCTCGAGAATCCTTGGTGTCTCATGGTTCATCCCCCCATGAGTATTCACTGATCACAATTGTGTCTTTTCCCTGCGAAGGCCACAGGTGGATCTAGGAAAGCACATTTATTCTGCTGTGTTCATGAATGTTACCTTTATCTGGCCCACAGCAGAAGCTGCTTGGTTCTTACAGCCGTGATCTCGCCACACCCTGATCGCTTTTCAATCCATCTCCCCTGATTGGTTGTGAGCTCCTGGAATGGAGATTTTATTTTGGATGTGTCTCTGTGAAGCCACTTCCTGGCAAGATGCTCACCCCATGACACAGGCTAACCTTGTGCTCTATTTTTTTATGAAAGAAACCATGCTTTATTTCCTTTTTACTGTGATGAAATAGACGTTAAAAATTTTGACATAGCATAAAATGTATCACTGTAAACATTTTTAAGTGTCATTGCCAGACCCTGCGCTATATTTTTTTGGTCAGTTTTACATTTATTAAAAGGAATTTGTGCTGGAAGACATTTTCTTTTACTGTTTCCCATACCTCAGAGCTTCTCAGGTGGCTCAGTGGTAAAGAATCCACTTGCCATTCAGGAGACACAGGTTCAATCCCTGGGTAGGGAAGATCCCCTGGAGAAGGAAATGACAACCCACTCCAGTATTCTTGCCTGGGAAATCCCATGGACAGAGGAGCCTGGAGGGCTACAGTCCATGGGGTCACAAAAGAGTCAGACACGACTGAATGACTCAATAACAAATACCTCAGAAAGAGCTTAAGTTTTATTTATCAAAGTTAAAACCAAAGTTATCCTTTTTTTTTTTTTTCTCTACCATTTGAGAATCTTAGAGCATATCCAATATTATAAGTCACCAAGAAGGAGAGAGTCAGGCTGTGTTCCGAATGGCAGAATCATCCTTTTACATGCCTCGGACACAATTTGTCTTTCTCAATGATCAAGGAATACGAGATCATAATGTGACAGATTGAATATTTCAATATGTCTGTCAACTTTCGGTTTGTACAACTAAAATACGATGATTGAGTCGAGACCTTCGAGTTGGGGGCACCGTGAAGTTTTATCTGTAGACACTATCTCTGGACCTGTGAGACAGATCACAAAGATCCTTACCAATGCAGTGATGCAATGATTTGAGACTCTGTACTCTTGTGTTGTTGTTTAGACACTAAGTCATGTCCGACTCCTTACAACCCCACGGACTGTAGCCCTCCAGGCTCCTCTGTCCATGGGACTTCCCATGGCAAGAATACTGGAGTGGGTAGCCATTTATTAATAAGCAAGACCCAGAATCAGTGACCAAGTGAAACAAACCATTTTTTTATTTGTGTGTAAATATGAGCAACTCAGGGCTTCCCAGGTGGCGCTAGTGGTAGGAGACATGAGAAATGTGGTTCGATCCCTGGGTCAGGGAGATCCCCTGGAGGAGGGAAACCCACTCCAGTATTCTTGCCTGGAAAATCCCATGGACAGAGGAGCCTGGCGGGTTATAGTCCATAAGGTTGCAAAGAGTTGGACACCACTGAAGTGGGTTAGTACGGACACAACAGCAATTCAGAATCTTGTGAGAAGGCTATCTTACACTTGAGGAAGTACTTAGTACACGGAACCCCCTTCGTACCTGATGAACCCCCTTTGCAAATACATGACAGAGGATGTGGCAATAAAGTCCCACTGAGCCTGCAGTGCGGTCTGATCTGGCTGCTCTGGTGTGATGTCCACTCCAGACCTCAAGGCAGAGGGGTACCCTTGCCGGGCCTGGGGAGGGACAGACTCTGAGATCTGACTGCTAATCAGGCTGGTCTTAATTATAGCCATTCTTCATGCTGCAGAGTGGGAAGGGGAGGTAGGGAAATCGAGGGTTTTATTTTTAACAACTGCACTTTTTGTGAGAAGCGTGGCCCCCATTTACAGCAGCGCATGGAAGCCACGCCAAGGAGATGGGGCTGAATTATTAAGTGCAAATAATTAGGCCCTTAGTTACTGGACTTGGGAAGAGGAACAGCACAGGGGTGGGGAGAGGACCATCCATTCTGAGTCTCTCATCATTTAGGATGATAATTAGTGAGAGATAATGTGCCTCCGTAGCCAATTTCGCCTCTGATTATTTACTTGAATATGGTAATTGTGTGGTTTTGTTTTGCACTCTCTCCGACAGGCTTCCTAAAGTCCTTGTGATGTTTTCGGGGCTGTGGGACTCATTATGATCTCTGAGAGTAACCATGGAAATATATAATTAGACATTATTCAGGGTAGAACGACCCAGGTAGCGGGAGTCTCCGCGGAACTGTGGATTTAACCATGCGAGGACATGCCTGAGAGCAGCTGGGGTTTAATTTCCCGCCGACTCAACAGTCCCAGCATGGAAGGCTGTAGAGGAGCCCACATCCAGGCCACGGGAGACTTGCTTTCTGGTCCCAGCTCTGCCCCTTTCGGCAAATGGTTTTAACCTCTCTGGAAACTGGGGCGAAGGGGCCCCTGAGTAATTTCAAATTCAGCACCAAGTACCTGCACGTGTGCTATTTTGTACTCCGTTTACTTCTTTCAAGCAGCGGGCCCTTGTCAAATTTCTTCTTTCCATCAGAACGGCTGAGTGCACCAAAAATAGGGGGAGGGGAAATTCTGTGTTTGTTAAAAGATAACTATTTATTCTGTGCATCATGGATACAGAAGGAGATGAAGAGGCACTTTAAAATGTGCTCTAGGGGCTTCCCCAGGGGCTAAGACTCAAGTTCCCAGTACAGGGGGTCCAGGTTCGATCCCTGGTCAGGGAAGCATATCCACACGCCCCAGCTACAAGATCCCCCATGACACAACTAAGAGCCGACGTGGCCAAATAAAGAAACACCTTTTTGTTGTTCAGTCACTCAGTCGTGTTGAACTCTTTGCGACCCCATGGACTACAGCACACCAGGCTCTCCTGTCCTTCACTGTCTCCTGGAGTTTGCTCAAACTCATGTCCATTGAATCAATGATATCATCCAACCATCTCATCCTCTATCATCTTCTTCTCCTGCCCTCAATCTTTCCCAGCATCAGGGTCTTTTCCAATGAGTCAGTTCTTCACATCAGGTGGCCAAAGTATTGGAACTTCAGCTTCAGCATCAGTCCTTCCAATGACTATTCAGGACTGATTTCCTCTAAGATTGACTGGTTGGATCTCCTTGCAGTCCAAGGGATTCTCAAGAGTCTTTTCCAACACCACAGTTCAAAAGCATCAATTCTTCAGCACTTAGCCTTCTTCATGGTACAGCTCTCACATCCATATACGACTACTGGAAAAACCATAGCTTTGACTATACGGACCTTTGTCAGCAAAATGATGCCTTTGCTTTTTAATATGCTATCTAGGTTTGTCATAGTTTTTCTTCCAAGGAGCAAGTCTTTTAATTTCATGGCTGTAGTCACCGTCCGTGGTGATTTTTGGATGCCAAGAAAATAAAGTCTCTCATGGAGGAGCCTGATAGGCTGCAGACTGTGGGGTCGCTAAGAGTCGGACACGACCGAGCGACTTCACTTTCACTTTCACTTTCATGCACTGGAGAAGGAAATGGCAACCCACTCCAGTGTTCTTGCCTGGAGAATCCCAGGGACGGTGGAGCCTGATGGGCTGCCATCTCTGGGGTCGCACAGAGTCGGACACGACTGAAGCGACTTAGCAGCAGCAGCAGATGGGACTGGATGCCATGATCTTAGTTTTCTGAATGCTGAGTTTTAAGCCAGCTTTTTCACTCTCCTCTTTCACCTTCATCAAGAGGCTCTTTGGTTCCTCTTTGCTTTCAGTCATTAGAGTGGTATCATCTGCGTATCTGAGGTTACTGATATTTCTCCAGCCCAACATTTCTCATGATATACTCTGCATGTAAGTTAAATAAGCAGGGTAGCAATACACAGCCTTGACATACTCTATTCCCAATTTGGAACCAGTCTGTTGTTCCATGCCTGGTTCTAACTGTTGCTTCTTGACCTGCATACAAGTTTCTCAGGAGGTAGGTCAGATATTCCCATCTCTTTAAGAATTTTCCACAGTTTCATGCCAAAAGGAAAAATAAAAATGTTTTCTTAAATGTGGATGAAGTAAGTTCAGAGACTCAGGTTTTAACAAAACTGCCTAGGTGTCTTTACTTCCCAGAATATTCCAAATACTAAGTGGTGTGGTGGTTCCCAAGATGGGAACACAGTAAGGAAGATTCCCCAGCCTGTCTTCTCTGGCCCCACCAGCCCAGCAGTGTGTGCGCCCCGGTGTCTGTATCACCTGTCAGAAGGCCTCCTGTCGCAGAGTGTGTGCAGGGGATATGCAAGTGCCCGTGGGAACAGGAAGCCTGGGAACAGGCAGGGTTGATGCTTTGCCAAACCAAAAGCTTATACAATTTGAGAAACTACTTTAAGAAAGGTACAGAAAAGTCCTGTGTGTGTTTTACAAAAATATATGATTATGCGAATACATAAATAAAGACCCACTTTTAAATCAGGCCCAGGCTGCTTGACCATTTCTGTGTTCTCTGGAAAGACATTCCCACAGAAGTGCTCCGGATTTACTCAAGTTCAAGAGCTTCTGGAGGTAAGAACTATGCTTTTTTCAGCTCTCTGTAGCCACTGCTCTCTTCAGTAACCACTGTTTGTATCCAAGAAATATGCCAATATATAGTAGGCACTCAAATAATGGCTGATTGATGAAACACCGGAAGGGATGGACATCCCAGGGACAGAGGGGCCTGGTGGGCTACAGTCCATGGGGTCGTAAAGAGCTGGATATGACTTATCGGCTAAACAACAACGAGGTTTTAAGGATGGATGGATGGCAGAAAGGAACGGAGCGAGGGAGGGAGGGAGGGGGGAACCTGACTTGGTTTATTCTCTAAGCAGTAGAATCTTTAGAGTTTCTCATCACAGGAAGTTCACTTAATGGCAGCACAGAAGATTTATCAAGAATTTCTCTTTTTAAATTAACCAGAGCACAGCATAAAGGTCAGCAGTGAGTTACGTTCTTCAAAACACTCTGATGTGCAACAGAGAATCCAGCTTCTCTTCTTGGATCTGTCAAATCCACTCTTTTCTGCCTGGACCTTCAGGAACCCATCACCTCCCAGGTTCCTGCCCTGTCACAGGAAGCTGGGGTGACTCCACGCTGGGGACTCACATCAGAGCCTGAAACAACACTACCCTGAATGTGAGTTACATCCGTGGATAATCCAACCCACGGGAGCCTAGCAGGGAAAACACGGGACACAGAGTCAGTAGCTGCACACAGCTGAGTCACCTGGGACACTCATTAAAAACACGTCCTCAAGTCCCACTCCAGACCAATGAAATCATATTACCTGGCAGAGAGGCCCCAGCACAAGTGTGTATTAAAAGCTCCTTATGAGAGTACAACGTGCATCCACGTTGGAAAATTGCTGGGCTACAGAAGTGAACGCTGCTTCCAAGCTGCTGTTGTGGTTTAGTCACTCAGTCGTATCTGACTTTTTGTGATGCCACGTAGCCCGCCAGGCTTCTCCGGGCATGGGATTTCCTAGGAAAAGATACCAGAGTGGGTTGCCATTTCCTTCTCCAGAGGATCTTCCCAACCCAGGGACAGAGCCTGTGTCTCCTGCCTTGGCAGGTGGACTCTTTACCACTGAGCCCCCAGGGAAGCCCTTTCAAGAGCTGCCCTTAATTCCTTAGGTGAGCACAAGTAGGTTCATGACATTGTCTGGACCACAGTTTTCTCATCTGTGAAATATGTGGGATGAACAACATCATTCCTAATGCCCTATTTAGAGAGAAAACGGTTAAATCTCCATACATGGTGTATAACAGACACTTCTGTAGCTACCACAAAGGCAAGACTCTGGGGACTGCAAAGACACAGGTGTGGCCTCTGCCCTCGGGCAGTTTAGAAACAGTTCCAAATCCATTGGAGTAATAGGCAGAATGGCATTTTTTGGCTTGATGGATGGGTGGATAGATAGATAAAAGAGAGAGAAGAAGAGGAAGGAAGAGGAGAAGAAAGGGAGGAGGAGGAAGACGAAGGAAGGAAGGAAGAGATGTTTTCCTTCTGAAATACCCCACATATTATTGTGATTCCTTACCTCCCCTTCTAACTTGTAGCACTATCCTGATGTGAATCAGGAGAAAATAAAACACACTGTCATGGAGGTTACAGGAAGATGTAAATCAAAATTTTAGTCTTGTGTTGTTTACTTTATGGACCTAAAGCACACAAAAGTCATAATTCTTGGCTCAAGAAACATGATCATCCATGGCCCAGTGAAGTGAAGTCGCTCAGTCACATCCAACTCTTTGCAACCCCACGGACTGTAGCACACCAGTCTCCTCCATCCATGGAATTTTCCAGGCAAGAGTACTGGGGTGGGTTGCCATTTCCTTCTCCAGAGGATCTTCCTCACCCAGGGATCGAACCCGGGCCTCCCTCATTGCAGACAGATGCTTTACCATCTGAGCAACCAGGGAAGCCCCATATGTATGGCCCATGCCTTCTATTATTTCATAGGATTTAGATAAAATCCTACCTACCTAATAGGTAAAGAGCATCCATCACCTAACCCATGAGTAAGAACATGACCATTTACTTGACCTATGGCTCTTCTCATCCCATTCCCTTGCCTTCCCAAGTCCACTCACCCAGGTCCAGAAATGAAAGTGACTTTAAGCTTTGTGTCTTTCAAACTTTCATTTTAGAAAAAAAGTTTCATCCTAACCCTGATGATTGCCAGGAAGAAGTCTAGAAAGGGTGCATTGGAATTACCAAGGAAGCCAGTGTCGGAGCCTCGGGAAACGCCATGGCAGTGGAGCAGTGAGGACCAGAGTCTGAACATCCCAGGTTGTACAGGGCACATTAGGTGAGGATGAGAAAAGAGCGGCTGATAGAGACAGACACGCGAAAGAGCGGTAAGTAGAAGAAACGTGGGCTTACATAAATCATCTGTTCTAGAGATGCAGAGGCTAAGACTCTGTGCTCCCAACACAGGGGGCCTGGGTTCAATCCCTGGTCAGGGAACTAGAGTCCACCTCCCACATGTGACCATGAAGATTGAAGATTCCATGTGCCAGAGGAGCCAAGTAAATAAATAAACACTAGAAATACTAAAGATGCAGAGACTTAAACATATTAAGAGGCTGAGGAGAAGACATTGGTGGAAAGAAATTTGAAAATATAAGAACTGCCTTTCCTTGACAGAATAAAACCCTTCTGAATGGGGAGAATTTACACCCTCTCCCCTTAAGCTGGAAGTTGGGTAATCTTTTCTTGGAGTTCACTGGAAGTATCCTCAAGTCGCCAGCCTATTCAAAGGAGTTATTCTAAATAATCAAGTATGATTTCTGAGCTTTTCAGATCCAATATTTGTAAGTTTTATTAATACAGTATCACCCATTATTTCCTAGAGTCTGAGAATTAGAATCATATGGTGTCTGACCATCTCATTTTACTAAAGAGAAAACTGTCATCCTAGAACTTTATTCCACTTAGTCAAGGTGATAATAAATACTATAATAAATTAGTGATGATTCCCAGGCTTGTGAATTCCAGTTTAAAAACAGTCCATTCAGGGAGTTCACTGGTGGCCCTAACCACCTAACTGGTGGTTAGGATTCCAGGCTTTCACTGTCATGGCCCAGGTTCAAATCCTGGTTGGGGAACTGAGATCCCACAAGCCACATGGTATGGTCAATAAATAAGTAAAAATAAAAATAGGTCATTCACTCACTCAACATACACTGACCATACAAAACTCATACCAAATCCCTGTTCTTGTGGCTAATACAGGATGATTTCCACTAAACCAACCTGTCCTTACATGTTTATTTCAATGTCTCTTCAAAAAATAAAACAACAAATTCCCTGGACATTTTTAATAATGACTAGAGTCAATTCTTACCTCATTATGGCAGTGAAGTCTTTCAGCCTCCTTCGACTTAAGCAGTCTTAGCTTCCCAGGTGATGTTAGTGGTAAAGAATCTGCCTGCCAATGCAGGAGACATAAGAAACTCGGGTTTGATCCCTGGGTTGGGAACATCCCCTGGATGAGGAAATGGCAACCCACTCCAATATTCTTGCCTGGAGAATCCCATAGACAGAGGAGCCTGTAGGGCTACAGTCCATGGGTTGCAAAGAGTTGGACACAACTTAGCGATGAAGCCACACATGAAGTAATCTAGGTTTTGTCCTGCCGACAATGGAAAGTTATCAAAGTTTTTTAAGAAGTGACATGATGAATCAGGGTTGGCACCAAATATGTGTAATAATTGGCAGGTACCAGGACTGGGGAAAGAGTTCGTGCCCTCCAGATGAGAGTCTCCATTTATCTGGTGAGCTCTATTTCTGAATTTAATAAACCTTGAAATGTTAACTTTCAATAGACATGTTAAAATGATCAGAGTCCACCAAAAAGGCCAAGAGATGTACAAATTCAGTTTTCACAGTCCTGCCCCAGCTTCAGCGGGATCCTGAGTCCTTGAAAGCACTTGGTATGCATTGAGTTGATCAAAAAACATCAGGGAAAACATATTTCATCTGTGGACATCATTTTTCTTTGGTACAGAGTGACTTTCACTCCTAACCAAAAAAAAGGAAAAAATGAAAAGTAAAGTCTTCGTATCAAAGCCTTATTGATTCTTTTCATTTACAAAAAAACTCAGTCATGCCTGTCTATTAAAAATAGAATGTCTAAGGGCCTGAACTTAATGTCGTGCCAAGAACCCAACTTTTCGCTGACTTCAAGGAGATTTTTTGGGTTGGAACAAAGCAGAAGAGGCCAAAAGAGGACTCAAAAGTCAAATCCCAGACCCAGGTCTTCAAAACCTGATTTTCTTATTCTCTCCCTATGCTCCACACAGGGTGGAGTTGAAATATCATGCAGGAGGTATCAAAGGGCTTCATAAGAGATGCTGTTGTGAGTGACAGCAAGACAGTCAACAGATATTTGAGGACCTGTACTGTGCTGCATAACCCATGACTTTCAAACTACCTTTCCAGACTCATTGCCCATCACTCCCCCTACCTACACTATATGCCATCCAAAGTGCAACCTGCAGTCCAAACCCAAACATGGCATTGACCATAATATCGTC
This sequence comes from Bos indicus x Bos taurus, assembly GCF_003369695.1. Taxonomy (NCBI): domain Eukaryota; kingdom Metazoa; phylum Chordata; class Mammalia; order Artiodactyla; family Bovidae; genus Bos; species Bos indicus x Bos taurus. Next base: position 6,259,532 of record NC_040089.1, read on the forward strand.
AAACCTTTGCCTGCTTACCACCTTGTCCTACCACGTCCAGCCCAAACCACCTGAGATCAGTCTGTGCACACAGAAATTATGTATACATGTCAGCTTTACTGTTTGAGCCACCAGGGAAGCCCTTCTTCCATAATAATGGAAACTAACTCCACAAAGACACCAGGCCTTATTCACTTTGTACTTCCAGTACTCATCAATTTCCTTGAAAAAAAAATATAATAGGTGTTTCAAAAAGAATGCAGATAAAGAAAGGATGAGGTAAGCACTTCCGTGGTAGTCCAGTGGCTAAGACTCTGTGCTTCCAGTGCAGAAGCTGGGTTTGATGCCTGGCCAGGGAACTAGATCTCACATGCTGCAATGAAGATGCAAGATTCCTCAAGCAGCAACTAACACCCTGTGTGGCCAAATAAATACATTAAAAAAAAAAAAAAAAGAAAGGATAAGTTAAACATAGATTCTGCTATCAACAAAGTCTCAAAGGAGAAGTAGTAACAGAATAATATACACAGAAATCTTAAGCAAAGTGATAAGTGTGATGAGAGATGTTTAGAGAAAGTCTTTAGAAGCAGGGACTAAAAAGTAGCTACTGAGGGAGAAGAAGAGAGGTGTGGTCACGGAAAGCTTCATGGAGGAAGTGGCATGTGAACCAAAGCTTGGAGGATGTCTGGGGACTGAACCAATTAAACCAAGCAGGGCACCTGTAAGTGCTAAAGGCAGCATAAGCAAAACACCAGGTCCTTAATGAGAGCTAAATAAATGGCAGCTAATGAAATAATAGCAGTATATGTGCTCAGTCACTAAGTCATGTCCGAAAATTTGTGACCGCATGGACCATAGCCTGCCTGGCTCCTCTGTCTATGGGATTCTCCAGGCAAGAATACTGGAGTGGGTTGTCACTTCCTGCTCCAGGGGATCTTCCCAACCCAGGGACTGAACCTGTGTCTCTTGCATTGGCAGACGGGTTCTTTACCACTGAGGCACTCGGGAAGCCAAGAATAGTCTAGCTAGTCTCAAACGGATATGTCAATGGTTAGTGCTTCCATTTCATTTCTTCTATACTTTATCTTGACTGGAGTCTCAGGCTGTATGAGTCTGAAATTGGTATGTCTCAACAGTGAAGAAGTCAACATGTTAACAGTTTTTGTACAGACAGTCATACAGGATACTGAGCTCCTGGTTTGTTCAGCCTTGAGCTTTGCCTAGTTCCTAGAAGTTGGCTGAACTGGCAAGGCCGTTGCTGTGCTCATACTCTACGCTTTACAGCCAAGAGTCAGCTCAGATATTTATTCTCCCACCAAGGGGGCAGACATTCCTCCTTTCCACCAAATGCTCCTACCTCTAAATGAGGACCCCAAGACTCCCTTGCACTTTCATTTTGATGATCTCGATAATTAGCCAACAGGGACGCAGGGCTCTTGCTCTTCATATGAGATACACAACAGGGGTTCCACCTACTCCTAAAATGGCTGTGGCCTTTTTTCGACCCACATATGTTTACGAGGGAGCTGTATCTTTCTCAGCTGTGAATGCAGTTCCAGCAAACATGGACGCAGTTCTCCTGAAGGCTCCCTGCTCCTCCCTACAGTCCAGCCTCACGACACCAGCATGGTCTTGCTGACACCCAGACATCCTCAGGCCACTCCTCTGTTTCAAAGCCCTCTGGCATCCTGTCCTTTGCTGCAGCAGTTTTCAAAATGGGATCTATGGAGTCTTAGAAATCCCTTAGCCTATGAATAACTTCTTAGGGGGAGAAAAATGGAGGACAGAGCAGAGATATGGACTCTGAAATGACAGGTTTGCAGTTTAAAACCAGTTCAGTTCAGTTCAGTGGCTCAGTCGTGTCTGACTCTTTGAGACCCCATGTACTGCAGCACGCCAGGCTTCCCTGTCCTTCACCAACTCCTGAAAACCAGTAGCCCACTGCTTTAAAAAAAAAAAAAGGTCAATAAAACTCACTGAAGATCACTCAAGCCCTTTGCAACCTTGCTGCTCTTCCCTCACCCCCCTAATCCATGGCCATGCCCGTGTACGCACTTAATGCTTCTACGAACTATCCTATGTCTTAGAAGTACTTGCCCAGGCGCACGTCAGTGACATCTGCTACATACACCCACCCGCACCCAACCCCACCCCTCCCCGGGACACTCATGTTCACGCTCTAACCCCCAGGCCACATGCCTTGTGCTCAGTCCATCATTCCTCAGCTCTCCCAGCAAAAATCCCCTGCTCCCTCCTCTCGACCTTCCCATTGACCTTCATACTCAGACAAGACAGAGCCTCCTCTGAGAACTTGATAGCTATTCTCCACAGTTACAAAGCTGAATAGAGAAGCCCAACGATCTTACAGAAATAATCATTATCAACTGTTTAAAAGAAAACAGTTCTTGTCACAACACGCGGCTCTATTCCTACCATCAGCTCTGGGTTCTTGTTGATTATGCCATGCCTGGCAAGCATTTCAAAAGGAAATTGTTTGCAAAATTAAATTGTAATTCTTACAAAGATACAGAATTCTGTGAGCTTAATAAAAGTGATGTTGGGGAACTACTCAAAAGAATAGGATACCACTGACAAACGATGATCTATTAATAACTCAGAGACAGTTGTCAAGCAAAAGGATAAAATCTGTAGCTAAAAAACAAGAGTTTACTGTAAAGCACAGGTAACTATATTAAATATCTTTTAATAACCTATAATGGAAAGGAATCTGAAACAGAATATACATGTGTATGTATAACTAAATCACTTTTGCTGTACACCAGAAGCCAATACAATATTGTGTATCAACTATACATCATTTGAAAAAAATAAGAAGAAATCTTCACACTCAACGGGCAGTTCACAAGAGGTTTATATGAATATTGCAGAGTTAAAAGTAGCCATTGTTAAAATTAGGATTCCCTGGTAGCTCAGCTGGTAAAGAATCTGCCTGCAATGCTGGAGACCTGGGTTTGATCCCTGGGTTGGGAAGATCCCCTGGACAAGGGAAAGGCTTCCCACTCCAGTATTCTGGCCTGGAGAATTCCATGGACTGTGTAGTCCTGTGGGGTCGCAAAGAGTCGGACACGACTCAGCAACTTTCACTTTCACTTTCCTTGTTAAAACTGGTGAATCCCTTAGAAAGCTGGACAGTTTAAATTCATAAAGATAAGCTAACTATTGTAACAAACAACCTCAAGATTCTCAGGAGCTTTACATGAATGCAAGTATGTTTCTCACTCAAGAGGTGGTCTAAGGTGAGAGGCCAGGGGTGAGACAGGACGGGAAGGAAATCCTCCTCCAATCTGTTTCCATACATGTCTCCTAAGACCAGAGGTGGGCAAACTTTTCCTGTAAAAACCAGATAGTAAATCTTTTCAGCTTGCAGGTCACCTGGTCTCTGTCACAACTATTTAACTCTGCCATTGTAGCATAAAAATGGCCATAGACAATGCATAAATGAATGGATTTGGCTGTATTCCAGCAAAACGAAATTTACAAAAATAAGCAGCGGGGGACTTCTGTGGTCTCCCAGAGGCTAAGATTCCACATTCCCAATGCAGGGGACCTGGATTTGATTCGTGGTTGGGAAACTAGATCTCACTTGCACAACTAAGACCCAGTTCAGCCAAATAAATAAACAAATAAGTAAATGAACATGTTTTTAAAAAGCAGTAAGTCAGTTATGGACAACTGGCTACGGTTTACCGACTTCTGTTGTAGATCTTCTCTTTATTCAAAAGGGAGAGAGGAAAGACAAGACACACCTCATAAGGTTACTAGCACTTATACAGTCCATGCTAGAACATTAGCTGTAGAGATATTTCCTGTTTTCATCACTGATCTGAAATACACAGAGGAATCCATGCAGGTAATCAATCAATATCTATTCAATGAAATTACTGGATATGTTTATTATAATAAGATTTTGAAAAGCAAAATGAAGACTTGATAATTTTGCTCATTCTAAAAATTAAAAATAGTAGCTAATGTTTATTGACTGTTTAACATATACCAGGTACTGTTCTAAATCAATTATGTGTAATATGCCATTAAGTTTCTCACAACCCTGAGACGGAAGTTTCATTATTTTAACCTTTTTCTTTTTTTCAGATGAGAGAACTAAGTCACAGGAAGGGTGGTCATAATTTCAATTATAACATAACTGAATCATTATAAGTAAAATGTATTTACTTTCAAAATTTTGAATTTTATGTTGCTAAATCGAAATAGCATTGAAAGCCTTTTTCTACCCAACTTACATTTTCTTCTAAAAGTAAAGTCTCCTTGGGTGTCTTTCTCTTGGTACCAATTATTCTTCCTTACTGAATGCCTTCTATGATGGTTTATAAGTGTGTCTGTTATCAATTGATTGCCTCTTGAGTGCAAATTAATTCTTCAGTACCAATTCTGAAAAAAAAAAAGGGAGGGGGCGGAGCTGAGCGCTTTAACTATTTTTTCCCCATTGTGAACTTGCCAACAGAGGGCGCTGAAGAGACCTTGCAGGAGGAAGGAACTCCTAAGCCAGCTCCAGCTGCAAGGTGGCTTCCAGGCACCTCCCAGGGCTGTTCAAGGATGACTTAAAAGAAAAATGGAATGTAAAATACTGACATACAGTTCATGCACAAGCAACCTCGTATCCCTCTCTTAATAAGTAATTATACCTGATTTCAATACTGTGGAGGATTAGCAACAGAACGTGGGGATAAAAAGGGCGTAGAAAGATTTTTTTTCTCTCCCCTCTGTTATTTTAGAAGGAAAAATACCATTGCCCCACAAAACAAATATTTATCTCCTTTACTAAGATCATAAATTTACAGGTCAATGAACAAACATTCCCTATGTAGTCCTTTTGTCTCCAGAGAAAAATAGAATCAGAATCACATATTCGAAATATTTTGTCCTGTAACCTTACTTTGCCAGACTTCCATTCATCTGGGAAAAAAGATTTGGAGGTTGAATGTTGTCTCATTTTTATCAGGAGACTGCTTTTATGGAATAAGAAAAACTAACGAGGTATTCAAAATGTGTGCAATTATTTATCAAACTTGCAAAGCAAATCATTTCTGATCATCAAAGTAACAACAAAAGTTAAGAGGTATAATTCACACACTACAATGAGGAAATGTAGCTCAAAGAGTTTATGAAATTTACCCTATAGCACAAAGATTAATAGTGACACATCTAGGATTTGAACCCCAGATGCAATTGGCCCAGAACAGACATTTTGCTCTGACACTATCATACTTCTCTCGCAAACTGTCAATGACAATAACACTTGATGAAACCGGATCATAAACCCAGGTCTACCTGACTCCATAGCAAACACCTTCTCCATTATAAAGGGCAGAGGATGGGAGGTGAGGTGGGCAGGAAGTCAGAACCAAGCACAGATATTTATCATGCACTAAGTCAAGAAGTTTGGTCACAAGTGACAGGATTCTAAGACCAATGAGCTCAGCAAGTTGCAATGAAGAGAATTTATTGACTCATGGCACTGGCAAGCCCTGGGACAAAGCTGCCTTCAGGCACAGCCCTGGATAAGGGTTCAGGAATGACTGTAGCTCCCTTTCTGTCCACTCATGCCCATCTCTGCTTCCCTTTGGTGACTGGCTTTATTTTCTAATTATAGTCAAGTTTTCTCCATGCAGTAGTCAAAATAGCCACCACCAGCCCCACGCCTCCATGTTTACTGCCCTTGATTCAAAAGAGAAAACTTCTCATCTACTGCCAATATGGAAAATTCCAGGAAGGTCCTCAACTGCTGAAAATCACTAGATTCCTCTAATTACTTGGGAGTAGAGGGAGGAGGGGAACCCTAAACCATGAAATGTTGACCAGAAGTTGTCACTACATCCCTAATACCCCCTGCATCTGAGCCAGAATTACATAATTCTAATGTCCCCAAAATTGAATATTCTAAGAGGTAAAACATGGAACATTTTCATACAGCCAACAGACAAAATCAGCTAAATGACAATCACATTGTTTTGTTGTAGAAGTGACATCATCAAGGTTTCATCCAATGAGAAACCAAACAAAATATGAAGTATTAACTGTGTCTCACTGAGAATTCTACCATCTCTATATCGGGTTGAGCCTTGCCAATCGTGACTCCTTGGCTTATTGTGCGAGCTTCAATATTATAAAGTGTGTGCAATATTGTGTGATGCTATTTTTGCCCAACTGTGAACTCCGGGAGTTGGTGAGGGACAGGGAGGCCCGGCGTGCTGCGATTCATGGAGTCGCAAAGAGTCGGACACGACTGAGCGACTGATCTGATCTGATCTGATCTATGATCATTTTGATCTTTTTTTTTTTTTTTTACTGCCTCTGATGCATCATGAAATATTCTACTGTGAAATAGCAAACACAGAGTCCCTCTTTAGAGTCCCTCTTGGAGAAAACTCTTGAGAGTCCCTTGGACTGCAAGGAGATCAAACCAGTCAATTCTAAAGGAAATCAGTCCTGGATATTCATTGAAAGGGCTGATGCTGAAGCTGAAACTCCAGTACTTCAGCCACTTGATGGAAAGAACTGACTTATTAGAAAAAACCCTGATGCTAAGAAAGATTGAAGACAAGAGGAGAAGGGGACAACAGAGGATGAGATGGTTCGATGGCATCACCGACTCAATGGGCATGAGTTTGAGCAAGCTCCAGGAGTTGGTGATGGACAGGGAAGCCTGGAGTGCTACAGTCCATGGGGTCACAAAGAGTCGGACATGACTGAGCGACTGAACCGAACCGATTGAAGCAAACATATGTGGACCATCAGTTCGGTTCAGCTCAGTCACTCAGTAACGGATATGGACCATAATAGATGCATATCAAGTTTAAATGGCCAAATTGCTATATTTAAGAATTACCTGAGCACAAGGACTTCCCAGGTTTCGCAGTGGTAAAGAGTCTGCCTGCCAATGCAGGAGACACAGGAAATGGGAGTTTGATCCCTGAGTTGTGAAGATCCCCTGGAGTAGGAAATGGCAACCCATTCCAGTATTCTCGCCTGGAAAAGCCCATGGACGAGTTACAGTCCATGAGGTCACAAAGAGTTGGACATGACTGAGCAACTAACACACAGCACATTTGGCTAATTCATCCAGGGGAGTAGTTAACGATACATGTCTTTTGAGGACTGATGTTCCTTTCCTCTGCACTTCTAATCCTCTGATTCTGTTACTTTAGATAATGCAGGTACAGCATGGGGCTCGGGCTTCTCTGGTGGCTCTGACAGTAAAGAATCCTCCTGAAATGAGGAAGACCTGGGTTCAATCCCTGGGTTGGGAAGATCCCCTGGAGGAGGGCATGGCAACCCACTCCAATATTCTTGCCTGGAGAACCCCATGGACAGAAGAGCCTGGCAGCTACAGTCCATGGGGCCGCAAAGAGTTAGACTCGACTGAGCACTCACGCACACTTAGAGGACTTTGTTCCCATCTTGGGAAGCCAGTATGCCTTTAATGCTGGATGATTCTCACCTCACACGAACTGATATCTAAAAGGATATCCTAAGCTTGGATACATGCTTGTTTACATTAAACCAACACTTCTGAAAGCATGTTCATATTCTGTGGGGGCACACGCCCTCAAGATGATAAATCTAAAAAAGGTTCAATGACTAAAAGCATACCTTCTCTGAGATAATGATAATGTGAAATAGTAGATAAAAACTCTCTGAGAACTGTAATTAAGAGGAACTATTTAGCTTTTCTGAAACCATGTGTCTTCATTTGGATGTCCCCACAGGCAAAGTGTGAGACATAGATTTGCACAGAGTTAGAAAGGTGACCACGGGAATCGGGGTGGACAGAAAAGTAAGATTCGGATGGAGGCAAAGGTGATAAATGTTACATTATGGAAGTGGTTCCCACTACGGTTACCTGGGGGTTGGTCTCCGGAGGGCTCCCTACAAGGGATGGTGGGAAATGCCCTCAGAGTTTTCCATCTAAATTCAGGAAGCCAGCATTTAACCACCACCTCCGAACCTCTATTGCTGAGGGTTGACGCCCTAAGCACTAACCCTCTTACACGCCTGCTGACCTTCACACAGGACAAGGGACCTGGTGCAGCGTAGGGGAGACCATGGGGCCAAACCACAGAGGAAAAGCACAGCGCACTACTGTAGGGGCTGAAGGTCGGACCCCAGGCACGGAACTGTGTACCGAGGATGTGCTGAAACAAAAGGTGGAAAAGAGAAAAAAACACAGATTTTTTTTTTTTAATCTGCTTACATATTATATTTCCCCAAATATTTTGAGAGTAGAGTCCTTGCTGTATGAAGCATCTTTTAACATCACACACAGTTTGGAAAATGTTCAGATCGACCATTATGTAGAAAAGAACCAATAAGGGTAGATTTCCAGAAGAGCAGAGAAAGAACCTCTGAAGATGTCCTCTTCCACAAAGCCAACAAGAGCACTGGCAAAAAAAAAAAAAAGATCAAATCATAGGTTTCAAAATTCTTTAAATTAACAAATTTCTTATAATAAGCCAAGGAGCATTTACTCAAGGAAAAAAAAACAGCTGAATCTTGGAAAGAATCGGGAGTTTTGTGAGATTTTAACTTGCTCTATTTCCATCCTTTCTTCTCCACTCCGTAGGGACCTTGAAAACCAACTGAGCAGTCTTGACAGCTGGGCAGACAAGCAGCCTCGCAGACACTGACGGGTCTGGGGCTCTTCTGCAGTCCCACCCCCATCACATTGCACGATTTCTCTTGTCCAGCAGCTCCTTGGAAAAGCCCGATTATTTGACCTGAATCAGAGCTCATATAATGAGAAAAGTTCTATCCCCAGGGTATTTGTCAAAAACAATCAGTGGTCAAGAGGATGAGAAAACAAGCCAGACTCAAAGAAAATATTTGCCAAAAACATATCTGAAAAAGGACTGTTATTCAAAATATACGAAGAATACTTAAAACACAACAATAAAAAATGAGTAACTGAATTAAAAATGGGCAAAAAATTTGAGCCATCCAATAGCAAAGAAGATGTACACGTGGAACATGGAACTGTGCTCAAAGTTATGTGGTAACCTGGGTGGGAGGGGAGTCTGGGGGAGAATGGATACATGTGTATGTATGGCTGAGTCCCTGTGCTGTCCACCTGAAACTGTCACACTGGTCATTGGCTCTACTCCAACATGAAATAAAAATATTTAAAATAAAATAAAATGGATAGCTTTTAACAAAAATTATTTCACCTCCAAAGAAAAGTATCTCATACCCAGTAAAGAAAACAATCAATAGAAACTGTCCACCAAGCAGCATGGATATGCTTACTAGATCTTCCCATCAGCTGTTTAAATCAGTTATTACAGTGTATTCAGTGTGCAGTGACGAGAAGCAGATCTGTGATTACTGGTGGATGGGGAGGTGATGAAGAAGGACTCCAAGGGGCAGGAAGATGCTTGGGAGGTGGCGAATGTCTTCACATTGTTGATTGAGGTGGTAGACTCATGGACATATATGTGCAATAGATTTTATGCGTGCTAGGTCACTTCAGTCATGTCTGACTCTATGCGACTCCATGGACTATAGCCCACCAGGCTCCTCTGTCCATGACATTCTCCAGGCAAAAATACTGGAGTGGTTGCCATGCCCTCTTCCAGGGGATCTTCCTGACCCAGGGATTGAACCCAGGTCTTTTATGTCTCCTACACTGGCAGATATTATATGTCTCCTACATTGAGAGCTCTAGAAAAAACATCTATTTCTGCTTTACTGACTATGCCAAAGCCTTTGACTATGTGGATCACAACAAACCGGAAAATTCTTAAAGAGATGGGAGTACCAGGCCACCTGACTTGCCTCCTGAGAAACCTGTATTCAGGTCAGGAAACAACAGTTAGAACTGGACATGGAACAACAGACTGGTTCCAAATTGGGAAAGGAATACGTCAAGGCTGAATAAGAAATGCTGGGCTGAATGAAGCACAAGCTGGAATCAAGATTGCTGGGAGAAATATCAATAACCTCTAATATGCAGATGATACCACCCTTAGGGCAGAAAGTGAAGAAGGACTAAAAAGCCTCTTGATGAAAGTGAAAGAGGAGAGTGAAAAAGTTGGCTTAAAACTCAACATTCAGAAAACTAAGATCATGGCATCTGGTCCCATCACTTCATGGCAAATAGATGGGGAAATAGTGGAAACAGTGGCTGACTTTATTTTGGGGGGGTCTTCAAAATCACTGAAGATGGTGACTGCAGCCATGAAATTAAAAGATGCTTGCTCCTTGGAAGAAAAGCTATGACCAACCTAGACAGCATACTAAAAAGCAGAGACATTACTTTGCCAACAAAGATCCATCTAGTCAAGGCTGTGGTTTTTCCAGTAGTCATGTATGGATGTTAGAATTGGACTATAAAGAAAGCTGAGCACCAAAGAATTGATGCTTTTGAACTGTGGTGCTGGAGAAGACTCTTGAGAGTCCCTTGGACTGCAAGGAGATCCAACCAGTCAATCCTAAAGGAAATCAGTCCTGAATATTCATTGGAAGGACTGATGCTGAAGCTGAAACTCTAATAATTTGGCCACCTGATGCAAAGAACTGACTCACTGGAAAAGACCCTGATGCTGGGAAAGATTGAAGGCAGGAGGAAAAGGGGATGAAAGAGGATGAGATGGTTAGATGGCATCACCGACTCAATGGACATGAGTTTGAGTTAGCTCCGGAAGGTGGTGATGGACAGGAAAGCCTGGCATGCTACAGTCCATGGGGTCACAAAGAGTCAGACACGACTGAGTGACTGAACTGAACTGATATGGGGGCTGGTTTGGGCAGATACTACAGGATTTTTTTTAATTATGAAAGTATGATAACACATTTACAGAAGTCCTGGAAAATACCCAATAAGGTTACATATAGTTCCACTGTATATTACAATTATTTTTTAGTATTAATAGATAAATTGAAATTTCTAGCTGGAGTTTCAATATCAAACTCTTCTATATTAATAGAATGAATATACAGAGAAGTAGAAGGATATAGTAGATCTGAAAGGCACTATGAATCAAATCAACAAAACTAAGATTTACACAATTGTTCACACAACAGTAGGATACAAAGTCTATTCAAGTTCCCATAGACTTATAAACCAGGAGACACTGGAACATATCCAGGGACATAAAACAAGGTGCAAAAATGCTATGGTCTAAAGGATTAAGTCAAGATTCCGAGCCCCCAGAATGGATGAATCCAGGTAAGGCAGTCCCCTGCAGAGCCCTGAGACACTGCCCTGTTTTGCCCTCTGTTGCCCTGCACATGTGAACTTTCACTGGAAGGACTGATGCTGAAGGTGAAGCTCCAATACTTTGGCCTGTGATGCGAAGAACCGACTCATTGGAAAAGACCCTGATGCTGGGAAAGATTGAAGGCAGGAGGTGAAGGGGACAACAGAGTTGTTTGGCATCACCATGGTTGGATGGCATCACCGACTCGATGGACATGAGTTTGAGCAAACACTGGGATACGGAGAAGGACAGGGAAGCCTGGTGTGCTGCAGTCCATGGGGTCCCGAAGAGTCAGACAAGACTGAGGGACTGAATAGCAACACAGCTGGTAGCTGGACTGTTAGATGAGTCTGAGATTCTGATACACTGCTCCCTCCTCGTGCCAACGGAGAGCCAGCTGCTTTTGCAGCTCCAGGAGCTCCTGGGATGCAGGGCCACGCCGCCTCCTGCCCACCCCACTGCCCTCCCCCCGATTCCCTGCAGCCAAGAATCTACTCTGCTGCCTCAGAAGCTCGAACTAAACACACCCCACGGCCTGGCTCTGGACTGTGAAACCCTGCCCCCAGGAGCTTCTATTATTTTCCTTGCTTTCTCTTGAAAAATAGGATTTGCCATTTTTCAGTTCTGCAGAGGCAGAAACGAGAAGACACTGGCGGAAGCTGTCACCCGGAGGATCTGAATAAGATGTAAGGTTTTGTCTCCCCGAGAGTGGCTAGATTCAACACCTGTGTTCTCTGCTCCTGCGGTGAGCCAGGCTCTGGGAGGGACAGAGATGTGAGCAGGGAGCCTTCCAGCCCCCAGGGAATGTGTAAAGCCATGTCTGGAAAAACGTGTTGTTAAAAATGAAGGACAGAGGGGCTATGTGTATACTGATGGCCGATTCACTGTTGTTGTACAGCACAAACTAACACAACATTGTAAAGCAATTACACTCCAATTAAAAAAGAAAAAACTAAGGGAAAAAGCAGTGCTTTGATGACCCAGAACAAGTCTGGAATATATTCAGGCCTTGCAGTCAAAAGCAGCCACTTCCTGAAACCCTGCAAGAATGGCAGGGAATTTTTTCTCTCTCGGTTTTTAGTTGGAATATGGTTGCTTTACAATGCTGTGTTGGTTTCTGCTGTACAACGTGCATCAGCCATAAGGATACATGTATCCCCTCCCTCCTGAGCCTGCCTCCCACCCCATCCCACCCACTAGGTCATCACAGAGCCCTGGGCGGAGTTCCCTGTGCTCCACGACTTCTTCCCACCAGCTGTCTATTTTAAACATGATGGTGTATACGTGTCAACGCTGCTCTCTCAATTCATCCCACCCACTCCTTCCCCTGTTTTGTCCACAAGTCCAGCCTTATGTCTACGTCTCGATTCCCACCCTGCAAATAGGTTTGTCAGTACCACCTTTCTAGATTCCATATATATGCATTACTGTATGATACTTCTGACTTCAGTCTTTAACGGGCTCTAGGTTCATCCACCTCAGTTCAATGTATTCAATGAAAACCTATGAAGACAAGGAGGTGAGAGGAGAGGACAGCAATGAGCGGGCGGACTAAACTTCAGACGATGGAAAGTCTTTTTACTAACCTGCCCGGAGAGGCACCAGCGGGAAACATGCTGTGCTAACTGGGCATCCAAATTCTAGCCCCTTCTTTGCTTGATAAAGAAGCCAGTTTGGTTTGCAGCAGAAAAACGCAGGTCAAGGAATAATACTGAAGTGGGTTGCCCTTTCCTCCTCCAGGGGATCTTCTCAACTGAGGGATCGATGCCACGTCTCTTGCATCCTCTACATTGGCAGACAAATTCTTTGTACTGAACCCCCAGAAAGCCCTAAATACGTGATATGTGATTCCAATATTGTTTTCAAAATTTTGCATTTTCTAACATATATACACATGCATAAACTTATACAAAGGTATGTATGTAATTATAGAAAGAAAATCAGAAAGTTCTATAGAGTTAAACACCCAACTGTTAATAATGGATATCTTTCAGCAGTTCTTACAAGAAAAATTTTAGGCCATTATTTGTGTTTTCAAATATACCCTAAATTTCACTTTTATACTACTTTAATTATAATGAATCTTGTTATATAATCAAAAATAATATCTAAAAGTGGAAACAAACAATACTTAAAACACTTACGGCAGTGTTTAGGTTATAACAGGTATTCCTTGAAGGTCTGATCCTCTTATAGACATTTGAAGCAAGAACAGAGAACAAAATTAAGTGATTCATCTTCAGATCAAAGTTATGAACTTAATCCTATTCTCTCCATTCTCTGATTAACTTAACTTGAACCTACTAAAGAAAATACGTGTTTTATTGATCTTTGAATCTCATGTAGCCCAGTATCTGGCCGATAGTCAGTACTGCATAAACACAGCAAGGAAAATGAATAAGTAAAGAAATATCCTCATGTAGAAAGTAGTCTTCAGAGGAATCTGGAAAACAAGGAAGGGAGGGTACCACTGTGCCCAGTGCTATTTCAAGGTGCTTCATTTACGTGTCCCATTTATCTCACATTTGCTGTCGTTACGTCCCTCTTACAGATGAGGAAATGGGGATCCAAGGTTAAGCTGCTTGCAGAAGTTCGTACAGACAGCCAGGGGTGGAAAAGAATGGACAGCAGCTCTGTCCGACTTTCACATCTGTTCTTTTCCTCCACCCCTGAAACCTGGCCTGCAAATGCATGCAACTGCTGCTGCTGCTGCTGTTTAGACACTATGTCGTGTCTGACTCTTTTGTGACCCTATGGACTGTAGCCCACCAGGCTCCTCTATCCATGGGATTTCCCAGGCAAGAACACTGGAGTGAGTAGTCATTTCCTCCTCTAGGGAATGTTCCTGGCCCAGAGATTGAACCCGTATCTCCTGCATTAGCAGGCACATTTTTCACTACTGAGCCAACAGGGAAGCCAACGCATGCACTCGTGGGGGTTAAAAGCCAGCCTGATCATTCAGTCTTTACTGTGGTCACAATACCAAGCAGTACAGATGTGGGTCCTGATGGTCCAGAGGCTCCCTGATCAGGAAGGAGCTTGCAGAGACACAACCACCCCCTCCCCCCCCAGGAAATGGGGTGGAGCGGCAGCTCTGCTCCGCTGAAGAAATTCAATGAATTTCCATCCAATCCCTTAAAGTATCCTTTTCTCCTCTCAGAAAACTTGGCAATCAAAGAGACAATGCCAAGAGAAGCAATGGGCTTGGGAAGGTCAGTGGTGCTAAAAAGCCCAGAACCTTCCTCCATTAATGCCCTAATTGTTTTTATCACCTAGTTTTCACTCAAACGTCAAACTTAATCTCTGCCTTTCTCCTCTCCCAGGTCACAGATGTTTAATATTCCTAACTAAGGCATAATGAAGCTTTTTATGTCACTGCAATATTTAGTCTCTTTAAAACATGATTAGCTCCATCCATTGTGCAATGCAGGGATGACCAGAAATTCTAGAGATGGGATTCTATTAGGCGGATATTATTACCAAGTCGAACCGAAAGGGAAATTAAGCCAGGTGGCAAAGTTCAGTGGTGATAAACTGCCCTGCCAGCTTGAGGTTGACTGTCTGTGAAACTTGGGGGAAAAAAAATAAGTAGAGGATTGGGGTATTAAGAACTTTGGGAAGTTATGATTTTACAATTTTTTGAAAGTCTGCTTCCCAAATGAATAAATACATATATATTCTTTAATGTTCTAGAGTAGTAAGACTTTTTAAAGAGTAACTTCCATCTGTGTTCTTCTGAACTGTAGTGTTCATTTTGAGTGGTTCATTTGGTAAAAATAAGTTCACAAGTCAATGGATAGGCAATTGCTCATAAAACATCACTGAAAAATGTAAAGTGCATTCTTGCTTTTGTGCAAAAAAAAGCATGAGGCTGCACCTACCATTTCTTTTTCTTATTTCTCAAAAATAACATGCAGCCCCAAGCCCATGATAAAACCCAGAATATCTTTAAAGCATATCAACAGACCATGCAAGGAAGAACTGATAAAACTGAGCTGAACACACTCCAGGGTTCTTTGTGGCAATTACTCCAATTTTAAACATTTCATCCCAGACTTGTCACTTCAGTCTTTACCTAGGAATTCACTTCTTTATTTTTGTCTCCCAGTTGTCCATTCCATCGATGACTTTAAGCTTGAAATAACCCCATGAAGAAGAATTAGGACTATATCTGACATTTCTTCCGAATTACAAGTCAAAGGAAATGCTACAGAAATAAGGGGGAATACAGGGTCCATGAAGCATTTTTATAATTATCAAGGTGAAAACACTGGCTTCTGATTTTTGTCAACTTGCTAAAATAATAATTAAAATTCTAATAATTATATGAGCGTTGCTCAGCATCTACGATGATTATTTTAAGTTGTTTTCATTAGATATGTCATATGATGAATTAAACATATTGCCTTATAGCACACCACTCTTGATTGCTGGAATAAATGCCATATAGTCATGCTGTGATTTTTTTTTTAATGTTTTGCTGAATGGTTTCTTAACATTTTATTTAGGATTTTCTATTATCATGCATAGGACTTCCCAGGTAGTACAGGGGTAGTAAAAAATCTGCCTGCCAATGCAGGAGACTCAGGTTCAATCCCTGGGTCGGGAAGGTCCCCTAGAGAAGGTAATGAAAACCCACTCCAGTGTTCTTGCCTAGGAAATCCCATGGACAGAGGAGCCTGGCGGGCTACAGTCCATGGGGTCACAATGAGTCAGACATGACCGGGCAACTAAGCATGCACACATTATCATGTATGGCATAATTCATTGCTGGAGGATATAGGCACAGCTTGTGTGGCACCATCAGGAAAGGATTTTTGGACCTTTGCCCCTGGTTCCCTCTGAATTTTCCCTGAGTATCTTTTTTCCTTTGCTGATTTTGCCTTGTGTCATTTTGCTGTGATCAATTACCCCAAGTGCTTTGGAGGACTGGCTAAAGAGAGGTTAGTTGGGGATGTACTTAGTGGGGATTTGTTGAGATACATTTATTTGATTTGTTGTGCTGCCATTTATCGTTATTGCTAACCATCCTGGTAGAGGACTAGCTCTCAGAAGTCTTCACGGTGCCAATTACCCCACACAGCTGAAGATGCAGAGTGTGACCTGGAAGGAATCCATCCTCTAGTCCCTGGAACTGGGTCTATGTGGCTGGTGGGAAAGAAACAAGGTTTGAAAAGTACACAGCCAGAAGCCAGAAGGTTCCAAGGGCTGAAGATATTTCCTGTCTTCAACTAAGTTTGTTTCTCCTTCTCAAGTCAAAACAGAAGTTCTCTCCATCAGCAATATGCCCAAAATCACAGTAGTTACAATTATAAATGTACTCTACCTGTTTTTCTTTTGTGATGGGAATTGTACAAAATAGAATTTATCAAAATTCTTGTGTGTGTAGAGTAGAAACCAGTATCAGAACCAGAAACAGAATAACAACCAGAACAAACGTGTCTGTGTGAGAAGTTGTGTGTTTTATGCATCCTAACATACTGGATTGTGTCTACCACATCCAGTACATCTCGTCCTGAGGAAGTCTGCTGGTTCTGGATGAAAGAGAAGACAAAACTGTCAGTGACACAGCAGAGCAGCCTGAGGAAAAACGTGACGTTTCCCTACGCGTTCATCAGTACGTCTGCTACTGGATGTCGCAGAAAGAATAATTGGATTACACTATTAAGTAGCTCAGTACAAAGTAAGAGGCAATTTTTAAAAGCATTTGAATTCCTCTTGTGTATGCTTTAATTTCAGATTAATTTTATACATTTTAAGAAGTATTGATCAAAGCAAAATGAAAATGTGATGGAAAATATCTTAGTAGAAGCAAAAAAAAAAAAAAATTAAACAGGCCAAGACGGGCAGAATCTTTATGTCAAAAACTCTATTATTATATCACAACAGAAATTAAAAATTCTGATGGACAGAGTCAGAAAGATGAAGAAAAGAATCCTAGTAACCAAAGGATGAAAATAAAACGACAACTGAAAAAATAACAAAAGTGTGAAAATCAGGACACCTCCAAAGAGAAAACTGAAGGGAGAAGAAAATAAAAGTGAAATAAGACACAAGTTGTACCAGTGGCAAAGCTGGCATGAAGGCCATCCTGTCCTGTGAGCGTGCCCTTGTCTTGTTGCTCATACATCATGGCCCATTAAGAGAGGGAGTCAATGTTGTGCTTTTTTCATTTTCCATTTTTATATTTCACATAGGAGTGGGAAAAAAATAAGTGAACAAATCAAACCAAAGATAAACCCTTAGATACAAAGAGCACAGTGGTTATCAGAAGGGGAGAGGTTGGGGGAGGGCCATATGGGTCAACCAAATGGTGAGAGGTTGACACTAAATTTTTGGTGGTGAAAACATGCTAGAAATATAATGCTGTACAGATGAAACATATAACGTAATAAATCAATGCAACTGCAATTATAATTAATAATAACATCCAGGTGGGGAAAAGAGAGATAAATCAAATAAACCATCCCCTAAATACTACTTCATTATTTGTAGGTTCCACTTGGGATGTGGGCTGCCCAGATGAACCCATCTGCCAGTGCAGGAGTCGTAAGAAACATAGGTTCAATCCCTGGGTCGGGAAGATCCCCTGGAGGAGAGCGTGTCCACCCACTCCAGTGTTCTCACCTGGAGACTCCCATGGACAGAGGAGCCTGACAAGCTACAGAGTCAGACACGACTGAAGCAACTTAGCACACACGCACTTGGGATGCAGCCAACACTGAGATGTGACTGGTATTATGTGTTGGTCTTCTAATAAAAACCCTATGAGAAAATTTTAATTTTTTTGCCAACAACCTATGACTTCATTCAACCAAGTGAAACAAGTTTGAGGCCACTGTAGCCAGCCCTTGAATCTTATTCATGGTCAGTCACATGAAAACACGGCTACTAAGGAGAACAAAGGGCTCCATGTGCGCTTTTAAAACATTTAAAAATAGCACAATGTGTGCATTGAGCATCTCACTGCCTTAAACCTATTGAAGAGAAAGCTGCCTCCATGGTGCTGAGGTTGTTGATAGCTTTGGTATTCTGCTACATTAAATGTTTTCTTTTCAGGTTTGAATTGTAGATGTGTTATTTTATCCACACAAACCAACTTGGATTTTTCTTTAAAGATTTTAAGGGTGATAAAATGACCTGGCTGTTATAAAGCTATTCTAGTCTTGCACATGGACATAAAGACATTAAAAGGACTCCGACATACATTTTTCAAGACTCAGAAGACAAACCTGAGCACAAAGAAAATGTAAAAAAAAAAAAACTATTCAAAAGTTGATAAAGCTTCAATACACCATTTCCAATGCAATCTTAAAAGGTATTTTGGAATGTTTCAATAAAGCATAAGAAATACAGGCACCTGAAATGATGTTTAGGAAGAGTACCTTCTTTTATCATCTTTATTTGTTAAGGAAATGAGAGGAAATGCAATTAAAAATTAATGAAAATAAAATGAAAAAATGAAGGAAAGAATGTGGTAGAAATCAACCTGACATTTAGGAGTGAATTATAACAAATACAATGGTTCAGTTCAGTCGCTCAGTCCAGACCGACTCTTTGTGACCCCATGAATCGCAGCATGCCAGGCCTCCCTGTCCATCACCGACTCCCAATGTGGTGATCCACTAGATTGTTTGATATTTTGATCAATCTAAAGGATTTGATCATCTGAATAAGTTGGGAAGGTATTCAAATGTCTGGCTTCTCTGAAATAAAACACTCACATTAATCAAGGTTCTACAAAACTCAAAACAAACTATGACAGGAGGAAATCATTGACAAGCTACCTCATAAATCAGTCATTCAAAGATAATTTAGTATTTAGTTACACAAGGAAACTTACAATGCCTTTATATGTTATACCCCATCTAAGGAAGACATTGGATACAGTTCTTCCTGAAATTGACAGCAATCCTAAAAACCTACAGGACAGGACTAGCAATCGATGATCAATAAATGGCAATAATTCTTAACGTGATTTTTAGCAAACTATTCTCCTATGTATCTCTCTCTTTCAACCATATTTTAAATGTCTTGGAAGGTCTGAGTAATCCATAGTTACTTATCCTTCTTTTCTCAATGCCAAGCACAGTGCCTGGTTCCTGATAATTAATAAACACTTGTACAGTAAGGTCAAGTAAGCATTGGGAACACACAGAAAGTGGGGTTTTGCTGCACTATTTTCTCCCAACACAAATGCTTATCTGGAAATATCACGGCTCTGTGTTTGGCCACAGGCTTTGCAGAGGGCAAGCCTGAACACAAGGTTTCTTCCAGCAGGACCAGCCTTCAGCTGGCCTCTCAGCAAATAAGGATATTCAGTTACTATGATTTAGTACCATCTGGTACAGAGTCCAGGGAGGTGCATCTTCATGGAGGTGAGAGAGAAGACCCTGTGAGCCACACACACAGCACACCCTGAGGAAGTAGCCACAGCCACAGCCAGTGGACAGGCCAGGACCAGCCAAACACCCAAGAAGGAGGCTCAGAGGGCACAAAGAATAAGAAAGACTAACCGTGGCGGCCGGTAAGCCCCAGCGCAGTGCCGGTGTACTCTAGATTGGTTCTCATCTCTTACTTTCCACGTTTCTCCCTGCGTGCTTCTCATTTACTTTGTTCACAGTCCATGGTGCTTTCCCATTACCTTGTTTCACAGGGCAGCCCTGAATGTTCTAAGCCGTGGCCCGCGGTGCCCCTGACAAGGTGGGGCAGTGCAGGCGAGCCTCAGCCTCCAGCTGCCTGCAAATGCTGCAGCCGGAAAATGGCGGGTGCACTGGACCCCCAGAAGGACAGCCGCGGGCATGCTCCCAGAGCTCTTCCATCTGCATTGAAATCATGTATAACAGTTTCTGAACCTCAGCTCTGCCACTCTTCCAGCTGTGTGAACTCGGACTGCTTAACCTCTGACTCAATCTCCTCATTTGAAAAATAGAGACAATAGCACCTACATAATTGAGTTGAAGAATTAAAACTATGGCTTATGAGTATTTCTCATTTCTCCTGCATCGTTCTAAATATTTCTAACGCTTTAACCATTTAATTCTTATAACATCAACTATTAGTAGTCCCATTTTATAGATGGAGAAAGCAAGGCAGAGACAGGATTCAGACCCCATGCATGGCAAGGCACAGCTAGCAGTGAATTAACCCCAGACAGGTGGTGCCAGAGCCCACACTATTAACTCATCTTCAGGACTCAGTGAGCTGCTGCTGCTGCTGCTGCTGCTGCTGCTAAGTCACTTCAGTCGTGTCCAATTCTGTGCAACCCCATAGACGACAGCCCCCCAGGCTCCTCCGTCCCTGGGATTCTCCAGGCAAGAACACTGGAGTGGGTTGCCATTTCCTTCTCCAATGCATGAAAGTGAAAAGTGAAAGTGAAGTCGTTCAGTCGTATCCGACTCCCAGCAACCCCATGGACTGCACCCTACCAGGTTTCTCCGTCCATAGGATTGTCCAGGCAAGAGTGCTGGAGTGGGGTGCCATTGCCTTCTCTGACTCAGTGAGCTAAGGGTATGCAAAAAGCCTCGTAGGCATATAGCACATAGTATGTACCCTAAAAATAATGGTTATTATCCAGTTCCCAAAGTTTTGTGCTCACTTGTTCAGTTGTGTCCAACTTTGACCCCATGGACTATAGCCCGCCAGGCTCCCCCATCCACAGGATTCTCCAGGCAAGAATACCAGAGTGGGTTGCCATTCCCTTCTTCAGGGGATCTTCCCAACCCCGGTATCAAACCCAGGTATCCCACATTGCAGGGAGATACTTTACCATCTGAGCCACTAGGGAAGCCCCCTCAATTCTTAAGGCACATGATAAAAGAAAATTTACCCAGATTCAATTTGGGTAAATCTCCACTTTATGAATAAGTGACAGGAAACAGAAGATTTAACAGCTTCTACCTTCTAGAGCTCTGGTTCTCAATGAGGGGTGTTTTCCCACAGTAAGGGACATCTGGCCATGCCTAGGGACATTTCGGTTGCCCCAGCTGGGTGGGGATCCTCCTGGCATCTAACCTGTGTGGACCAGTAGCCTGCTAAACAAGCTACAGTGCACAGGACAGTCTCTCACAATCTGTCATTTAAAAAAAGAATTATCTGTCCCCAAATGTCACTGGTACCAAAGCTGAGGAACTCCGTCCTCAAGCACTGAGTCTGGACCATGTTCACTGATGTGGGCTAACTGCCCGGTACCAAGTGTCGCACAGAGTATGAATGAATAAATACATATTCTTCAGCTCTAAAATGATGTCCACTGAACAACGTAACATCAACTTAACAGATGTGGTTCACAGTGAAAGGAAATAGCACCACAGAGTGCATACAAAGAGCACCACAAGATACATGCCAAGTCAAAAATGTTCAAGTGAATAGGAGGCGGGGGAGGTGTGCATCTTAGAATCAAGTAAACAGAATATTCCTTATGTTTAAAAATAAATGAAATCGCAGAAGAAACAATCTTCCCAATATGGAAAGAACCACCAAAATATAACCCAAGATACCTTCAGGGCCTCGCTCAGCTCCCAGACAGGCAACACATAGAAACCAGGATAGCGAGCAGAAGTTATCTTGGGCCTCAAGTTATTGGTAGAGGGCTGGATTGAGAATAATGATGAGACAGTGTCTAAATTCAACAGGATAGGCACCATGATTGATTAGTAATGTCTGTGCAGACACGGAGGGGAAGCAATGTTACGTATGACACCAACCTGCTGTCAAAAGAAATCTACTCTAGTCAAACCTACAAGTGGATTTTGAATCACACTGTCTAGATTTGAACCTCAGCTCAGCCACAGAAGAGCTATTCCCTTCAGGAGATTGGTATGCTTCTCCGACAAATCTGTTCTTCTATCAAATGTATATAATACATCTTAGTTCCATGACATGGTTGTTTGAATGAGATCCATTGAAAATACTAAGTATTACCATGAGATTAAAATGAGATCATCTATTCTGGTGCTTCGTAACCTAAAGTTCCCAGGTACTCTCTAGGAAATATTCCATTTTCTGCATAGATTAGATTATTTGAAGGTGGAACTTTAGGCCATTCTTTAGGCTCATTTATGCCCTTTTTTAATCTAGATGTCAGAACTGGGCATGCTTTATGTAATAGGAAATTGATTGCAAAATAAATGACTGGTCTAATAAATGCCCTTTCCTGACTCATATTAGAGCCTTCCAGGGACAAAAGATAATCTGTCCACTGCTAAAGTGGATACACAAAGGAGCTATCATAACTAGTCTCCTTATGAGCCATGTCTCCCAGGCTTCACACTCTTGCATAATCTTTGCCCTTTGAACCTAGGCTGGTCCTTGTGCTTTATCGACTAGAACATGGAGGCAGTGATACTACATGACTTCTCAGGCTGGGTTCAGAAGAACACTTGCAACTTCCTCCTTGACCTCCTGGTACATTCATTCTCAAGCAAACCAGATTCCACTGAGCAGCATGATAACCTTAACACTGACATGATGTGAGGAAGCCCAAGCCATCCAAGAGCAGCTAAATGAAGAGAGACCCAGCCAGCTCCCAGGAATTCTATCCACCCAACCAAGGCACCAGACACTGGTGAAGACATCACCTTGGTTGTCTAGCCCAGACAAGTCTTCAAATGACTCCACCCCCGGCTGCCATCGATTTGAACTATATGGAAGACCAAGCAAGAACCATCCAGCGAAGACCTGCAAACCCACAGGACCTAGAGAGATTATAGTAAATGATCATCTTAAGTCACTACTTTTGGGGTCGCTTGTTACTCAGTGTTAGCAGTCTGAACCAGGAGCCATCTTGGATGTGCAGATGTGAGAAAGACCACCATGATAAACTGCTTACCTTCTGCCCTGGAGTAAGGCCACATTCTGAGCTGAGGCTTAGAATGTCAACAGTTATTTCTTTTTTAGGACACAATTCAACACATAAAGTAGACACTCAGATTTTTTGTGGCTGGAGTATAATATCCACTAATTGCTTAATAGGCAATGAAGCTAGAAAGGTAAGTATGTGTCTGATCCTGAGTCTGATTCTGAGTCCATGCTAAGGACTTTAGACTTTACCATCAAAGAAACATAAAATGGATTTAAGCAGAAAGGTCAGGTGATCAGACCTGACTTTTGAATAGATGACTGTGACTATACAAAAATGTATGCTAATTTGTAACCAGAAACTGGGGTGAGTACCAAGCAAGATGCCAGTCAAAAGTCAAGGTGAACCTTGCAAAGTACATACAAATTTGACATGATTCATAAACCTAAATGTGACACAGTGAAGCTTCTAGAAGAAAACATAAGAGAATATCTTCATGCTGCTGCTGCTGCTTCTAAGCCGCTTCAGTCGTGTCCGACTCTGTGCAACCCCATAGACAGCACCCCACCAGGCTCCCCCGTCCTTGGGATTCTCCAGGCAAGAACACTAGAGTGGGTTGCCTTTTCCTTCTCCAATGCATGAAAGTGAGAAGTGAAAGTGAAGTCACTCAGTCGTGTCCGACTCTTAGCGACCCCATGGACTGCAGCCTACCAGGCTCCTCCGTCCATGGGATTCTCCAGGCAAGAGCACTGGAGTGGGGTGCCATTGCCTTTTCCTATATCTGCATGACCTTTGGGTAAAGATTTCTCAAATATGTCACCCAAAAAGCACTAGCCATAAAAAAAATAGATTAATACATTGGACTTCATTAGTGAAGAACTTCTGTTCATCAAAAGATACTGTTAGGAGAGTGATAAAACAAGCCGTGGACTGAGAAAAGATACTCGTCACATATATATATGAAAATAGACCCATATCCAAAATATATAAATAATTCCTACAACACAAAGGCTGATAACTCAATTTTTTAATGGACCAAACACACACATGTGCACTCAAGTGTACACACACACAAGCCTAAATGCAATAACAGAGTGTTGATGAAAATATGGAATAGCTTCAACCCTCCTACATGGCTGGTGGGAATGTAAGCTGGTTCAACCACATTGGACAACTATTTGGCAAAATCAACTAAAGCTAAATATACATATTGTATGACCTGGAAACTCTACTCTGGGCTTTGTCTCTAAGATAAACTAAAACTTTTTTCCACCAAAAAATAGGTGCAAGGATGTTTATAGAATTATTCATAATTTTAAAAGAATTTGGAAATTATCAATACCAATGCCCATTAAAAGTAGAAAGGATAAATCATGCAGTATATATAAATTTTCTTCCTTAGAAGATGCTACAGACTGAATGCCTGTGTCCCTCCAAAATGCATATGTTGGAAAATATGCCCCAATGTGATCATATTAGGAGTTGGGGGTCGTGGAAGGGGTGATTAGGAAATGAGAGTGAAACCTTCATGAATGGTATCTGTACTATTTATAAAAGAAACACCTTGCCCCTTCCATCACGTGCTGCTGCTGCTGCTAAGTCGCTTCAGTCATGTCCGACTCTGGGCAACCCCATAGTGAGGTCACAGCAAAAACACAGAAAGACAGCTATGCACCAGGAAACTGCACTTCACAAGACATTGAACTGCTGCGACCTTGACCTTGGACTTCCCAGTCCCCAGAATTGTGAGAAATACATTCCTGTTGTCTACAAGCCACACAGGACTACAGCATGTCATATCATTAAAGCCACTCAAAAGAACAAAGACAGTGGAACCCTTCCTCTTCATGAAAAAATCTACTTTCTAACACAATGAATAAGATTTATCTCACGGCCATAATAATGAGAAGAAAACAAACAGAAAAGCTAGATACAAAAATATATATTCTTTATGATTCCATTTAGAAGTTCAAGAACAGGTGAAAGTAACCTTGATAGAAGTGATTAGGATAATGTAGCCTTTGGTTACCAACAAGAGGGCTCAAGGGAGCTGCTGGCCTGCTGGCAATCTACATCTCAATCTAAGGTTCCACAGGTGTAGACATATGGAAAAAGTCACTGGAGGTACAGCTTGGGCTTGTGCACTTTGCTCATACAGGTAGCAGGTAACAGCTCAGTGATGGCTAAAGGAAGCTGGGGCTTCCTCGGTGGCTCAGGGGTATAGAATCCACCTGCCAATGCAGGAGATGCTGGTTCAATCCCTGGGTTCATAAGATCCCCTGAAGAAGGAAATGGAAACCCACTACAATATTCTTGTGTGGGAAATCCCATGGACAAGACAGGCCTGGCGGGCTACAGTCCATAGGGTCACAAAAGAGATACAGCTTAGCGATTGAACAACAGCAACAAAGGAAGCCCAGGAGAGCCGGGATGAGAGGCAAGCGGGGAGGGCAGCGCTGAGGATAGAGATAGGAAAGGCGCCTGACACCTGGGGGTGGCGATGGTGATGCCTGGAGAACCATTAGTCAAATCCATCTCCCCTGCCTTTCCAAATCAAAATCGTCTTCAAAAGACGCGCGCCTGCCAAGCCGCACGTAGCCTAAACAAGAAGGTGCTCACCTGAGTTGCTGTCTTCCAGAAACTTGGATCAGCTTCATCCAGTTGGAGCCGAGCTCCTTAAGATTGGATGGGAATCATGCACCCTCCAATTGGGCATGCGTGGGCGTCCACTGAGTGACCTTTGGTGTCAGAGGGCTGAGAACTCCACCCTCTGCTCCTGCCCTGTTTTGACCTCGTGAATGCCGTAGCTTGGATAAGCCTCAGCAGAACGAGGACCACCATCACCGCATCTTTTCCCAGTCGCCGCCCCACACCCACCAAACCTCCCCACGCTGGGACCGCCGGGCTGCTTTAGTCTTCATCCCATAAATAGCCCAACCCCTGCCTTAGAGGTTTATTTCTGAGGTTTGTCTTTGTATCTCCTCTCTTGTCTTCCTCCTGAAAACAACCCTCTCTTGGCTGCAAACCTTGGCGTCTCAACGTTTTGGCTTGCTGAGCTGGGGGCTGAGACTAGGCTGGGTGGGTACCAGTGGGAAAAGCAAGACTGGAAACCATTCTAGATGGAAAGCAGGGGAGATGAGAAGATTCCTCTCTTAGTCCTGACTCCAAGTGTCTACAGGAGTGAAGGAAAAAAGCCAGGAGAGGCAGAAAGAAACCAGAGCCTCACCCAGGGCTCTTAAGAAGAAGCTGGATTTTGTTGGGGGTAATTGGTGTTTGGACAAGGGAACTGGCCCTGAAGGATGAAATCCATGCACAAGGGCTGTTAGATGGGGGCGCTCATGGCCCATTTCCCCACTGCCAGGAGAATTTCTAAGATCTTGTGATACAGGTCATTTTTTTTTAAAACCACTGTTTTGCAAAAACATGGTAACAAAACCCTAGAGTAGAAAATCTGCAGTCAAATCCTCCTCCAAGATGGAAAATGGCTGGGGGTGGGAAGGAGGGACGATCATATGTAAAACACTCAATGCTGCAGTCTTTCCAGAAAAATGCTTTCCAAATCTGAAGCTCACTTTATCACAATTGTCAAAACAGACACAGGCAGTACATAATTTATGACCCTGGGGTGGCAGCTGAGGGGAAGAAGCCTAGAAGATTGGTTTATTTTTCTTATTAATATTTATTGGCTAAGAAATAGCTCTGCCCCCACTAGACCGGAATGTGGGCTTAATTTGAAGGAGACACATTTGATTTGTGTTTCTGAGCCCCTGGGGCTGGTCCTCCCGGCTGCCTGGAGCGGTGACAGCTTGGGGACACTGCCCTCCTTCACTCTGCTGGCCATGTGGCAGTGGGCCCCTCTGATGGAGCCCGTCCACTGCAGGGACACGTGCAGGGCAGGGGGTGGGGGTGGTGAGCCCCATGTGGGCAGAAAATAAAGGTCCCCAACACAGAGCCTGGAAGACACCTGGATACCTGAGGCAGCCCAAGGGTGCAGAGGAAAGAGACCTGAGCTACAGTCTAAAGGGCCAGAACTTCCGTGAGATATGGAGGAACGGTGCTCCGGGCAGAGGGAACAGCCCTTGTGAAGGTCCAGCAGCATAAAGGACTGCGTCTTTTCTGGGGAATGCTCTCCTTTTAGGAACAATAAATGGAAAAAAAAAAAAAAAAACAACTTACACCTATCATTGATAATGGCTTCCCTGGTGGCTCAGTGGTAAAGAATCTGCAATCTGTCTGCCAATGCAGGAGACACGGGTTCCATCCCTGGGTGGGGAAGATCCCCTGGAGGAGGAAATGGCAACCCACTCCAGTACTCTTGCCTGGGAAATCCCATGAACAGAGGAGCCTGGCGGGCTACAGTCCATGGGGTCTCAGAGTTGGACACGACTGAGCAACTAAACAACCATCCTTGATATCGGGGTAGGAAAAAGAAGCAGACGAGAAAAATTGATAACAGCCCCTTCCTAGAAAACCTTGAGTGCTGAGTCGGGGGGAAGATCTGGACAACAGTCAGCAGATGGGAGCTTTTTCCAGCTAACTGGCCGTGGGCAAGGGGTACAGATGCCACCTGGACTTGAAGTGAGGCGGGCAGCTCTGAGGCCCGCCACCTCACCTGTGGCAGCCTGCACGACCTCCCTGCTGCCTGAGAGGTGGCCGGGGTGGGTGGTCCTGTCACAAGGAAGGAAAAAGGGCCAGGCAGCGGGGCACTGCCTGGGTCTCACTCTGCACAGAGTGTGGACTCGGACTCCAGGTTCCTGACTCTCCTGACTCAAAATCCAGCACTTTCTCCCTGACACCACCTCTGTCCAATCTCTACTTCAATCCCGAGCATAAACCTGATTTTTCAGAGAAAGGAAACAGCTGAAGAAAAGGAGGGTAGAGGGAAAAGGGGATGGAGGAGAGGACCAGCTTAAGGCGATCAGGGACTGGGCTAGATCCTGCCTTGCTGGGGGAGTTTGGGCCAGTGACACAAAGTTTATGAGAGGTGTTCAAATCTTTGGAAAAGGGGCCCATATCTGTTTCATCAAGTGCTCATGAAGTTAAGAGGTTGCAATAAATACAAAAGAGCCCATCTTATGTGCCAGGCACTGAGCTGCACCCTCGTGCAATTTATTTACTCTCCAGACCATGCTGCAGAGCGAGTGTTACTACACCTGTCTTCTGGAAGAGGAGACTGGGGCCCGGAGGGACCACTGCAACCTGCCGAAGGCTAGTGGCACAGTGTCTAGACCCTAAAGTTAATAGTACTCTTCCTTTAAAGAATTAAAGGAGAAAATTCTAACCAGTCCAGACAAAGACAGGGGAGCGAAATCTCCAGGCCCCCCACCAGACATGCCCTGACCCCCCAAATCCAGCAGTTAGGATCCACTCTCTTAAATGCTTCTTTCTTGGTTTACACTACTTTGTCTTTTTTTTTTTCCTTTGCTAGGAGTCAAGATGTCTAAAGGGAAACCTTCTGTTTTTAGGTGTGGTTGTTTTTATTTATTTATTTATTTTTGAGAAGAGCTTTTAGGCTGTTTTAAAAATCTTTTCTGGGAAAACTCACTCCCAGAGAAAAGCCTTTCCTCAGAGCACGAGAATTACAGGGAGGTAATGGATTCTGATCTCATTAGCCTTCCTGGCCTGCCCCACCGATGGTCCCTCATCCCCTAAGCCTCAAAAAGAACCCAGGACGCTGTGCTGTGGCTACCAGATTAATGGGATGTCTTTCCCAGTGGAGACTCACACAGGAAGACCCCAAAAGAAGTACCGAAGGGAGAATGAGGGTCAGGCCTGCAGTGGTGCTGAGCTTCCCCAGTGGCTTGGTGGTCAAGAATCTGCCTGTGATGCAGAAGACCCAGAAGACACGAGTTCGATCCCTGGGAAGATCCCCTGGAGGGCACGTGGCAACCCACTCCAATATTCTTGACCAGAGAATTCCACAGACAGAGGAGCCTAGCAGGCTACAGCCCACAGGGTCGCAAAGAGTCGGACATGACTGAAGTGACTGAGCACACACTGGGGTGCTGCTGGAGAGAGGGGGCTGTCCAGAGGAGATTCTGGAGGGGGGTATGTCAGGGGAGGAAGGAGAGGGCGGGAGGAGGGCATCTTCATGATGACCCCCACATCAGTGGGTTGAACTGTCCCCAGAGAGGTAGGACCAAGGCCCAACTCCCTACCTGTGCATTCATCTTACTTGAAAATAGGGTCTTTGGGGAAGCTTCTTGAGATGAGATCATCCTGAATTTATGGTTTTAGGAAGGAGGGCATGGCAACCCACTCCAGTCTTCTTGCCTAGGAAATCCCATGGACAGAGGAGCCTGGCAGGCTATAGTCCATGGGGTCTCAAAGAGTCAGATAACACTGAAGCAACGGAACTCAATACACAGCATATCCTGGCTTGAAGGTGGGCCCAGAAGTCAAAGACCGACCCTTAGAAGACAAAGGACAGGGAGACGTGAGGCAGAGAGGGAGCCCACGTGAAGTTGGAGGCAGTGATGGCAGTGATGTGTCCACAGGCAAAGAGCACCAAGGCTTGGCAGTGGCCCCCAGAAGCCAGGGAGAGGCTGGCTTGAGCCTGAGGACCTCCAGAAGGGAATCAATCCTGCAGGCACCTTGGTCTCAGACCGCTGGCCTCCAGAACTGTGAGAATGAGTGTCTGTGGTTCTAAGATGCTCACTTTGTGGTAACTTGCTACATCTGCCCTGGGAAATGAATACACCCACCAAAGGGCCAGAGCCCTGAGGCTCCAGTTTGTCACTCATTTCTGACTGGTTTCAGGGGCCTCAGTCTCGGGGGGTGATGAGGCAGCTGGATCCTCTAGTATTAAATTCCGCTCGTTGGCCCCACGGCTCCCTGTTTCATTGGGGGCTACAGGAGTGCTACACGGGGGCTCAGGAGCTAACCCTCTGCCCCCAACACTCTGGGTCACATCTCTTCTCTGCTGGCAAAGACTTCCAAGGTTGAGCCAGGCCCTGCTACTGATGTGAGAGCAGGACCCAGCCACACAGCCTCTCCTGCCCCTCCATCCGGGCTGGTGGCCTTCCAGCCCAGCTCCAGGCTCCTTTGGGGTCTGAAGAAAGACCAGGGCATCTCCCACCCTGCAGGACTCAGCCCTGAACCACAGCTGGGAGGAGAGACCTTGGTACCATCTTGGACCCCACCCCAGGCCTCTGTGCCAAAGACCCCCAGCCCCTCCTCCTCCCCAAGCAAACTAGCTCCAGCAAGTCAAACGCCGGCAGGGCTGAGAACTCGTGGATTCAGCAAACACAACCAGACGCTGACTCCCAGCTCCCGCTCACTGTCCGCGGGTCCCAGCACCACGTGCTTCCCCCTGTTGGGGCCTCCGAGCACCTTGTGGAGCGCGCAGGAGCGGATGGACCAAGTGGGCAGGAGCGGATGGACAGAGCAGGCAGGAGCGGATGGACCGAGCGGGCAGGAGCGGATGGACCAAGTGGGCAGGAGCGGATGGACCGAGCGGGCAGGAGCGGATGGACAGAGCGGACAGGAATAGATGGACCGAGCAGGCAGGAATAGATGGACCAAGTGGCAGTGGAGGTTCTTTAGTCGCTCAGTCATGTCTGACTCTGTGACCCCAGGGACTGTGTAGCCTGCCAGGCTCCTCTGTCCATGGGATTTCCCAGGCAAGAAAACTGGAGCGGGTTACCATTTCCTCCTCCAGGGGATCTTCCTGACCCAGGGATTGAACCCACATCTCCTGCATTGGCAGGCGGATTCTTTACCACTGAGCCATCAGGGAAGCCCTTAGTCTCTCTTAATCTGTTTTAATGTTCCCTGAAGAGTGAGTCTCCAGAAAAGCTTCTGCCACCAGCCTTTGCCTGTGCTGGCCCCTCGGTCTGAAGCCCCCCACCCCCCATATTCACAGAAGCCGCTCAACATTAGCTCTGCCGCCCAGTCCCTTCCCTCTGTGCCCAGCGCTGGTTTCCATGTCTCTTCTCTGTTCTTCCTGTTGGCCGAAACAGCCCGTCAGGATTCTGGGGGTCTTCGGTGATCTAGTCTCACATCTGTGTGTTTGTTTATCTGTAAACACCTAAGTACTACAGATACAGGTGGCTTCACAGTCTGCTGACCCACAAGCCCAAAGTAAATAATTTTCTCAGCATTGGTCACCAGAGAAGGAAACTGTCGTGGGTGAAATATAAAATATATATATTTTTTACACCCTACAGGCAGGTTGAAACTGAGGTAGGACAAAGGAACGTGCGGCTCCTGTGTGGAAAACACCAAAACAAATTAAAACAATAAATCTGGGACAATGGCAGAAGGCGACTTAATACACCTTCCACAGAAGCAAATTCTGAGCAAGAACTCATCACCACCACCACCATGGTCCCCACCACCGCCGCCATCCGCACAGCTTCAGGAGGGCAGATGTGGGGTGGTGAGAGGCTGAGAACTCTGGGAGTTGGGATGGAGCTTCTGGTTTTCCTGGTTGCCTTACCCTAAGTCCATGAGATAATGTGTGGGTCGATATTCTGGCCTTTAAAATGGAGATAACGATTCCTTTGTAACTGTACCAAATAACTAGAAAATTTGGAAGGAACCCCATGGGAAAAGCATAAATCTTCTATAAATACTGGTGTCTTCATCAGCATCTAATCATTTTTATCAGAATTGAAATAACAACAATAATGAATCTGTTCACACTTAACCACTTTCTCTCGGAACTATAAAACCACACTTTATGGGTGAAGTTGACGAAGCTCTAAATCACTGCAGCTCCTCAGGGTCAGAACTGCCGTATACAGCTGCATAGGTTGTGCACTGCAGGACTCTAGGCTCTAGAGATGCCATTTTGGTTATCACAGTTTGATATCTCAGCAGAGGGCAGTGAGAAGGCTTGAGGAAGAGGCAACTTTTTTTTTTTTTTACAAAATGAAATAGATGAAATACCAGATACCAGACAGAGATACAAAATGAGACATGAGATAGCAGAGACTGCTCTGTGAGCAATCACCAAGAAATAGAGGTGGACAAGGCTCAGGAAGCCATTTGAGCAGATGGGGACAGCACGCTCAGAGAGTGGGCCCTGATCCGGGGGTGCTCCAAAGCCTGGACCAAGGGCAGCCACTCGAGGGCTGGCATCTGAGAAGCTTGGAAATCAGGTCTCAACCCCACAGGTGTTGGTGGAGGAAACCTTACACCCACCTTGAGGGATGTGTCTGTAGGTCTTACATGGGAGGTGCTCTCAAAGGGCAGATTTCCCTCAGCTGAAAAAGCAGAGCACCCCAATATACCACATGTGGATCCACCTTCTCATGATGGGTTCCCCCCTCCATCACTTCTGGGGGCAGGTAGCCCAGCATCCCAGGCTTCCCGGGCGACTCAGTGGTAAAGAATCTGCCTGCCAAGCAGGAGACAAGGGTTTTGAAATAAAAGAAACCCGCTCAGATCCTGGTTCTACCCTGTTCTAGCCGGTGAGCAACAGCATCTACTGGAAAGATTCTGTCCCAGCAAGTGGGCCGGGCCAGTCCCTGCTGTATACTTACAAGGAGGGATGCTCAGCCAGGAGTCAAAAGGCACGGTCCTTCCCTCCCCTTAGTGGCCACTCGCTACAGGTAAACCCCTTAACCTCACCCAGCCTCAGCTTCCTCACCTAAAAACCAAGCAAGGGTAATGATGGTTAAATGAGAAAATTGATTTAAAAGCATTCGAACATTAGCAGAAACACAGCTAGAGCTCAATAAGTACTGTTGTTATTGTTACACATGGGGTATGTGTAACAATAACACTCTTTGTAACTCTTTGTAACCCCACAGACTATAGCCCACCAGGGGATTTTCCAGGCAGGAACACTGGAGTGGGTTGCCATTTCCTTCTCTAGGGGATCTTCCTGACTCAGGAATTAAATCTTTGTCTCCTGCTTGACAGGCAGATTCTTTACTACTGAGCCACCTGGGAAGCCCCATAGGGTCACTACCTCTCAGCTACTGCCCTAACAGCGCTGGATAACAAGGACTCCCTAAACTCGGTGGCTGACAGCAACAAGCATCTTCTCATCCTGCATGGTCCTGCAGCGTGGTCTATAGTGCCATTGGTTTAGCTGATCTACCCTGGGCTTGGCTGCCCCATGGGCCTCTTCTCCATCTGGACCAGCAAGGCATGCTCTTCTAGGCAGATCACAACCTCAAGAGGCAAGTCCAACCACACAAGCAGGTTTCAAGCAGGCATTCAGGGCACGCTCACTAGCATCCTTCAGCTAAAGAAATTCACACGGCCAAACTCAAAGTATAAAGATGTACAACTCACTGCGTCCACGTAGGTCTGGGCAGGGGTGTGGAGGTAGAATGGGGGGAGAGTGTAAAGAGTGAGGATCAGTCTCCAGAGGAGCCTGGATTTTAATTTGTTCTGAACACAATGGAGAAGTGAAAGCAGGGGAATTAAGGCCCCAGGAAGATCCTACTGGTTGAGTGAAGGATGCCTTACAGAAGGGAGGGGCGCAAAGCAGAAAGACCTCTTACAATAGAGCCTCTGGGAGTTCCATGGCCTGACCCCTGTGAGTGACCAGAAGGGTGAATTTGTGAACTAGCCCCAGGCATTTTCCGATAAACGAAAATCGCTCGCTTAGGTCACTGGGTAACTTGGGAAAGATCGGTCAGAGGATGAAATGATTTTTCTAAGGCTCCATTAGCGAGGATCAGGTGACCAACAGGACCGGCTTTTGCTTTCATGCCCACCAGCGTGGGTTGCCCACACAGCATTGCAAATTATTAGTCGCCGTTTGAGAAGTCTTAATTATCTGGATCCATTGGAAACCGTGTCAGTTATTTGAAACCAAGAGGTCGATAGCTCCGATCAATGCCGGGCCATTAAGGCACAGAGAGGTCGATAGAAACAGCTCCAGCTCCCCACGCCAAACTCAGGGAGCCCGAGGCACCTTCATTTTCTGAAACGAGAACCGAAAACTCTTCAAGTCAGACGGACAATGTGGTCAGACTTGCTGAGGAGGCTGTTACCACAGCTGTCAGGAGGATACCAAATTAGACTGAGATCTTTTATTTTCCATGGTTGTAAAGTCTTGCCTTTTACCCCTTAGGAAACTTGTTATTTATTTTCAGATTGAGCCAGACCTGCCTGAGGGTTTGTTTGTTTTTTTCCCTCTCGTGTCTCGCCTGTAGCCCAGTATGATTCCAAAGGGCCTCATCAGGCCAAGAAGAGCTGGCCTCCACTCAGGCTGCCCTTGCGGCTCTGCTGGGTGACCCCTGTGCCCCGAGGCACAGTTAGCACCCCCTTGGGTGTTGTGACATGACTCAACCATGACACAACCCAGCCTGTTCCTCTGCATCTCCTCCGTCTCCAAAAGTGGCATATTGTGGTGCCATCGACAATTCAAACAGTCTGGTACCTAGTAGATGCTCCACAAATATTTATGGAGTGGGCAAATAGAGGACCCTGGGGAAGTTATATAATCTCTTGGAGTCCACCTTCCCCATCAGTAAAGAAATGCAACGGTTTCTCCTCCTGAGGAGCTGTTTAACAGTTTCCCCCAAATAAGTGAGAACTTTAGCACAGTGCCTGACTCCCCTAGCGGTTCAGATGGTAAAGAATCTGCTAGCAATGCAAGAGACCCGAGTTCAATTCCTGGGTCAAGATGATCCCCTGGAGAAGCAAATGGCAACCCACTCCAGTATGCTTGCCTGGGGAATCCCATGGACAGAGGAGCCTGGTGGGCTACAGTCCACGGGGTTGCAAAGAGTCGGACACGACTGAGCAACTAGTACTACTACTATGGGCACAGCTAGGCCTGCTCCTTCTGCCCGCTGATGCGGGAGGCGGCCGTCTGTGCAGCAGGGGGCACTGGAGAGGGGGTTCCCAGAGCAAAGGGAGAGAGGGAATTGAGAGGACCAAAGCTTCTCATGCAAGCTCTGAACCAGCCAAGGATCACACCCCGACCATGCCACCTCACCCTGGCATCAAAGGGCAGGTGACCCTGAAAGGCACGGTGTTCTTAGCCCTCCCAGCTGCCTCTCCTCTGCAACTCCCCTCCCTCCACCGCCCCTGGAACCTTCCACTCCAAATTCAGTGAGCTACGTACCACCGCCAGATCCTGTGTCCTCGTGTCTGGCCCTTTCATTCCCTCATTCGGCTATCCTTCATTCACTCCTTCCACAAAGATGTGCTGGTGCTCTGGGTTCAGGGCAAAGGATCTGAGGCACCCCTCCTCAGGGAGTTAGCATCTCCATAAGGAAAATGCTAATGGGAAGGGCAGACTGTTGAACACGAAGTGATTGATTACGCAATGATTAATTACACCCATGTGAGTGCCTTGCCTGAGACTTTCTGGGTGATGAGGTCAAACAATAGGGAACTAACCCAGAAGATGCCTCTAAGGGTATGAAGGCAGGCCGGGCAGAGGAAGCATGTGTATGCGGCCAGGAGCGGTCCAGAGCTCCCAGCATGTGGACGCAAGGAGGAAGGTGGTCCCAGGAGGCTCTCTGGATGGTCCATGTGTCTTCTGAGACCACAGTCAGGAACTGGTGGGATGGAGAGATGAAGTGCACTTAATGGGACCCCACCCTCAGTTTTCCCATCTTTGGCGTGACCAGGCTCAGCTTTCTCACATGTCTCTCTGGGACTTCCAAGGTGGTCCAGTGCTTAAGAGTCTGCCTGCCAGTGTGGAGACCCAGGTTCGATCCCTGATCTGGGAAGGTCCCACATGCCGTCAACTAAGCCCATGCACTGCTGCAGCTACCAAAGCCCATGCACCTGCCGCAGCTACCAAAGCCCACGTGCCTAGAGCCCGTGCCCCGTAACAAGAGAAGCCACTGGAATGAGAAGCTCACGCACTGCAACTAGAGAGGAGCTCCTGCTCGCTGCAGCCGGAGAAAGACTGCACAGCACTGAAGACCCAGCACAGTCAAAAATAAACAAAGAAAGGTTAAAAAAAAAATGTAAG
This sequence comes from Bos indicus x Bos taurus, assembly GCF_003369695.1. Lineage (NCBI taxonomy): Eukaryota > Metazoa > Chordata > Mammalia > Artiodactyla > Bovidae > Bos > Bos indicus x Bos taurus. The sequence continues at coordinate 6,295,440 of NC_040089.1, forward strand.
TGCCTTTCCCCAAGAAAATATTGTGATTCTACACAATTCATGGAGGAGGCTCCAAGTGCCTTGGGAGTTATCCCAGGTTTTCCTACAGTGACGACAAAATAGCAGCCATTGCTGCCCGTCAGTTGGGTGAAAATATGGCCACATGTATGAAATTGATTTACTACCAGAGAAAGGGGCATTAATCCAGCTGCAAATTCTCTCTGCTGGGACACGAGGCGGTAAATTTCAGCTAGCCGGCAGCAGCTCCGATACAGCATGAAATATGGTGCTTGTGTTGTGTGTGTGTGTTTAATAAAGGGAACTCTTTTTCAGATTCTTAATTGACAATCACATTTTCCCATCTGAAAACCAGAGCAGATGATGAGATCATAAAATCGTGAGGCAAAAAAAAAAAAAAAAAAAATGCCTTTTCCCTGCTCTTGTTGACACTTCAACACACGGAGTTTATTGAGTGAGCCTTTTGTCTGTAGTCGGGACATTCTTGTGTTTCTGAATATCAAAAGGGAATTAAACCATCCAGAATAATTTATTGAACACATATTAAATGCAAGTTGGCTTTTAAGAACAATAATAGCTTGTAGTATTATTCCTTGTTATTATTGTCATTAACATTTATTGAATAATCACCATGAACTTTCTAGAGCTCTCACCTATAAATTCTGAAATAGCTGGGAAAGGCAGGCTGTTACTCTCCCCATGTTTGGATGAGCACTATGATCAGAGAAGGTAGGTGTGCTCTCCAGGGTTGCACAGGTAGATGACGAGCCAAATGTGAACCCGAGCTTGTACATTTCCCACCACATCACATAAATTAGACCCAGATCCCCAAGGCTGACACACATCCTCATGCTCTGAAGCGGGAAGCCCCTCCCACTCTTCCCCTGCAAACCGCCCCCTCCCAATTTCCTATTCTCATGGGCTCCAGGGAAGACTGGATAAAGTCCAAATCCCCAGCTAGTCCCTTGGTCTGGTTGTCTGAACTGGACCTTATGGCAAATTTCTCCCTAAAACAAAGTCCGTTTCAAAGGGCATTTTCCTAGCACTGTTTAATGTTAAAAGGGTTTCCCCTAGATAGCTGTCGTTTTCACCAGTCTTATTAATTTCATGAACACTAATTGAGCACCTACTGCATGCCAGAGCATGCCCTCAGCCGTGGGGAGACAACTCTGTGGTTCCTGCTCTAGGGAAGAGAGGACTGCTCTTCATCCAGCCCCAGCTAGCAGCCCCTCAAGCCTACTTCCTTGGAGAGTCCTTCCCTCGATGAGTGGAGGTGGGGCTGGTCAGCACGCACTGGACACAGGAAGCTACTTGCCCCCAAAACACCCTTCTCTCCCTCCTCCTTGACCAGCAAAACCTCCCTCCCAACGAGAGAGGCTGAAAAGACCCGTCCTCACGTTCTCAGAGTCTGCTGCAGCTAAGAGCAGTCACGTAATTGACACCAGCCAATGAGAGTAGACAGAAAACTCGTGGCTTCTAAGGAATGGTTCCTGCTGATCAGACACAGATGCTCAAGAAGAAAGCCTCAGCTCTTTCTCTTCTAATCTTGATTTTTATTTGGTTATGCAAGGAGGTCAGACATCCTGTGACACGGAGAACTTCAAAACACACTGAGGAGACAGAGTAGAGAGAAGGCAAGGACCCGGGTCCTTGACGGCATCCCTAAGCTGTCTCCTGGTCTGTAAAAGGAGGCTGTGTCTATACATGAAAGAATGGCAGCCCCAGAGATCTAGATATCACGGCAAATGTGGAAAATAGCCAAGTCGATAGTGATGGTTTCTCTCCAGAAAGCACATGGGTGTATCCGCGGAGACAATGGCCATTGGACGTAGTACTCAGTAACCCTTCATCCAGCGCCTGTGTATTCTTTTTTTTTTTTTTTTGATGTTAGTTTTGAATGGAGGATAATTGCTTTACAATGTGTTGGTTTCTGCCATCCAACAATGTGAGTCAATCATAAACGTAACATATGTCCCCTCCCTCTTGAACCTCCCTCCCTCCCACCCCACCCTCCATCCTATCCCTCTCGGTCGTCACAGAGCACCAGGCTGAGCTCCCTGTGCAGCCTCCCACTAGAGATCTCTATCACATATGGTAATGGATGTGTTTCAACGATACTCCGTCAATTCGTTCCACCTTCTCCTTCCCCCACCGTGTCCACAAGTCCCTTCTCCACGTCTGCATCTCTATTCCTGTCCTGCAAGTAGGCTCATCAGTACCATTTTTCTGGATTCCATATATATGCGTTAATACACGATATTTGTTTTTCTCTTTCTGACTTACTTCATTCTGTGTAACAGGCTCTAGGTTCACCCACCCCTGAGTTTTCTTTTAAAGTATCCACAGTTAGCCCCAAACCAGGTCGGGCAGGATGAGGTGTGGGGTCTGAAAGCGCTGACCCAGGCTCTGATCCGGATCCCAGGCTCTGGATCCCACCTTCACTGAACCCTATCCAGGTTCCCCAGCTGCTTCTAGGATTGAAAAGGGAAAAGAGGAAAACCCAGCCTGGAAGAGCTTGCCTTCAGTAGCGAGTCAGCTGGGATGGAATCAAATACTCCATCAAGGAGGAAACGAGGACACTGGAGTAGGGAATTGGAAATGAAGCTGAGACTGACAAGAAAGTAGATGGAGTATGAAAAGAAGCTCTCTTTTTAATGCATTTGTACATGAGGACATCAAAAATACCACATCTGAGAGAGCCCACATTTCCGTTTGCAGAAGGAACTGGGGGACTAAAAGTCGGGGTGGGAGGTGGCAATGGCATCATTACGGGGCCACTCGGGGGCCCAGGGGTTTCCCCTGTTCCTATCCAACGCATCCTCTGGGGAACAGCCAACAAGCATGTACTGAGCGCCTTCTGTGTACCTGGCACGGGAATAAACACCAGTACTTAAGGAAGAACTGGACACACTGCAAGCTTGGAGGAGTTGCTGACCTCTGGGGAAGACAAATACACAAAGAAATGATCAAAACTCGGTGTGCGCAGGACAACCTGCACATTTGAGAGGGGAGCCCTGTGTGAGGTGTCAGAGCCCATGTGGGGTGAGGAGGGCACCCAGGCAGGGGGATGGCCAGTGTGGGGTGGACGAGACCAAGCTGGGTGAGGAGGGCAGCCTCATAGTGGGGCAGCCCGTGGGAGAAGTCGGAGGCCAAGCAGGAAGAGGAGGACATCCGTGTGGGCGAAGTGGTGGAAAGGGACAGAGGAGATTCCAGGTACAGGAGGGTTGTTGACAAGTAAACAGATATATTGAGGAGGCTAGAAGTCAGACTTCTCACCACTGGACTTATAAATACAGAAGGAGTGAAAGCTAGAATAAACCCTGTGGGTCTGGATAGGAATTGGATGTATCAGAATTAACTCCTGGTTCTCAACACAGACAGATAAAAGAAGTAAACATAGATTTAAATGTCCGATGAGAGTGCCTGGTGGCAGCCACACCAAGCTCACCTCTCCCCCAGATCTTGGTTTTTGTATTGCCCTTCTCTTCCCAAAGGAATCGAGCCTTCTGGATAAATGGCTATTTATGTATTTTGAATGTAATCCCCTCACAAAATACGGATCACTTGAAAGGGGAAGTCAATTACAGTGGAGAAGCTCTGGGCGTCCCATCTACTAACCCAAACGTTCAAATTGATGGGACTAGTGGAAGCCATGAGCACAGCATCCCTTCTGTGATATTCCTGCCAAAGGGGCCTGGCCTGCACCCAGCCTAGAGGGCTCTTCAGCCTGAAGTGAGGGCTACGGACAAGAGAACGGACCTGACACTTTCAAAGGTGTCAAGGCCACCAAAGTTAGGGAGAGACTCGGATCTGGTATGTCCCACACACCTACCCAATCCCTGGGGGCCTGTGACATCCCCTGGCCGGCCCTCCCTTCTCAGCAGGGAGCCCTCAGCACTGAGAGCTCGGCCGTGGTTCCATTCATCTCTTCTGAGATGCAGAATTTAATATTACTGTGGGCCACCTCATCCCTTCCTCATACAAGTTCACCAGGGGAACAGGAGAAATTAAAGAGTACAGCAAGGAAAATAATTACTGGGCTGAAAGACTCGATAATTGCCAAATGATTGAAGTTCACAGAGAGCTGGAACTATGGAGATTGGCCAATTGATCTTCTTGACAAGGGTTCAGAAACAACATCACTTCCTGTAGCAATAATTGCAGAGTTCGCTAGTCCCAGGAGGGAAAAGCAAAGTCTGTTTCCAAGAAAGTGATCTATACAGTTACAGAGAAGTATTTGTCGTGTCTCCACCCCCAGTCAGCAGCAGACTCATCAAGTCTGAGCTTGGGGGTCAGGTTTTCGAGTGGTCACAGCATTCACTGGCGGTAGAGCCCTGGGCAAGTTCTTGTTCTATCTGAGCCCCAATCTCCTTTTCTATAAAATGGGTTTAATGATACAAATGTCCTAAGGTCGTAAAAGTGTTAGATCCTACATAAGCTAGCTATCACAGTGAGAGCTCAGTGAGGGCTGGCACCCACTGCTGTGGCCGCATTATGCACCTCTATCTTCTTACCTTTTAAGAGGTGATGACTTCCCTGGTGGCTCAGATGGTAAAAAGCATCTGCTTACAATGCGGGAGACCCGGGTTCGATCCCTGTGTTGGGAAGATACCCTGGAGGAGGGCATGGCAACCCACTCCAGTACTCTTGCCTGGAAAATCCCATGGACAGAGGAGCCTGGTAGGCTACAGTCCATGGGGTCACAAAGAGTCGGACATGACTGAGCGACTTCACTAGTGGAACAAAAATGGGAACCAGTGAGCACAGAGAGGAAGGCAAAGAAGCTCAGGTCTTAAAAGAAGCCTTGCCTCCTCCAGGAAGCCTTCCCAGATTTCTCCAGGACAAGTCAGTGATCCCGCCGCTCCAGGCTTGCTGCAACCAATACAGTCTGAGTCAGACCACCCAGGGCCATGCCTACAACACAAGGGGCTCTCACAGCCCAGTACAAGGCAGCCCCCACTCCCCACCCCGTGCCCACACTCAGGTCCCAACTTGTGTGTCTCCTGAGTCTGACCTTGCACTTGATCTTTGGACTCATAACAGGTTTGGCTTCTCCGGCTAGACTTGGGCTTTCTGTGTGTCTTTTTTCACGTCTCTGTCTTTCTCTCTGAGCGACCTGGCCCCTACTTCCTACCTCTCGTGAGCCCCCAGCTGATGTCCCCTGAGCTTAGTGATGAACAGTGGGATTCTATGCCAGGAGACCCCCCACCCAGCCACCCACACAGTTCCTCTGGAAACCGCCCATCCCCACCCCAGCTCCATCTCCAAGCCCACTCCCTCTTATAAGGCTGGGAGGCTGACTGGACCCAGGAATTTGGAGCTGTTCCCCAGAAATTTCCAGCTGCAACGACACTTCATCTGCCTTTGGTGATGGAGGCTGTAGACATGAAGATAAGAGGCTGGAATTGAACAGAATCCTCCATGTAAAGGAAGCTAATTTGCAGCAAATGAAAAAGAATCCAGCAACTGGGAGACGCGGGGCTGGTGGAGCGGGGCTGGGTGCTTGGCACAGGGCTCCTGTCTGAGGATGGGTCTCCACAACCCCATGTGGCCCCTAATTACAGATGTCGCCGGAGAAGAGGGGAGCTGTGTGCATGGTTAAGAGGGCGGCAGGAGCCAGAGGCTGTGCTCCTTCAGCTGACAGGCCTGTACTATCCCACAACTCCAGCTGTCCCTGCTTTCCCTCAGGCTTCTGGTGGCCTTATCTCCTGACTGCTGGCTCTGACCTTTAAGGCCTGAGGACACCCCCTTCCCCACTGCTGCCCTAGGCACTTGGCAGGGAGCCCCAGGGGTCAGCAGTTATCAGAGCAAGGCTGTTTCCTGGGACCCCCGCCCACTCCCCTTCTGTGATTTGGGTCCAGAGTCTGGACGGGCTCAGCGTCCTGCATCTCCCACCAGCTCCAGCTTGTCCATCCCCGGGGGTGGCCCTCTGACACCCTTCCACGTATCCCTTCCCCAATCCCCCCCACACCCACAAACACCCTCCGTGCGGGTGTGCTAACCCGCTTCAGTCATGTCTGACTCTTTGCGATCCTATGGACTGTACCCGCCAGGCTCCTCTGTCCATGGGATTCTCCCTGCAAGAATACTGGAATGGGTTGCAATGCCCTGCTCCAGGAGATCTTCCCGACCCAGGAATTGAACCCATGTCTCTTGCCTCCTGCACTGGCAGGTGGGTTCTTCCCACGAGGGCCACCTGGGAAGCCCATAAACACCTAACTCCCACTGTGAATTCCTACACGCAGTCCTTGCATCACTTCTCTTCCCCAGCCCCAGTGGGCAATGCAGAGGTGGGAGGGAGCTGGACTCCTCTCTGGATTCCTCTCTCTGGCTCCTGAGACCCAGGTGAGGCCTCTTGTCCATGACCATCCAGCCCTCCTGTGGCCCCTTGGCCCCAGCACCCACTCCTGCCTCCCAAAAGCCTGTGTCTACACAGCAGCAGCCAGTCTGGGAAGAATTCCTACAGGTAAATGCACCAGGAACATGAATTCACAACTTAAGGGAAAAAATATCTCAGAAACACTTAAAACATTGTGAATGTGGAACCAGACCACAAATGATTAGGGATAATGTAATTTATTCACTTAATGTTTAAAGGAAAAAAAGAAACTACTCATTTTACATGAGATGTAAAATTGGCAGGCAGATCTAAAAAGTGATGCTTTTCTAAATTGAAAAAAATAATCATTGAAAGTTAGAACTCAGCAGGTCAAATTGCAGAGTGGCTACAGATGGAGAATTCATGAACAGAAAGGTAATTCTGAAGAAATATCCTCCAAATGAGGCATAAAGAGACCAAGCTGAAAAATGTAAAAGAAAGATTAAAAAAAAAAAAACAAGGAGACTTATGTGAAAAGGGGTATGATCTTATGATCAAATTTCCAGAACGTGAAAATGAGGAAGAGGAAAATTTGAAGAGAAAAATCTGATTTTCGAGAAATGATGAAAGACAAGTCAGGGTTCAGGAAGCTCCACCTACACCCAGATTGAAAGTGAAGAACGCTGAGAACAAAGAAGATGCTAAAAGCTTGCAGAGACAGAAGCCCAATTTCCTCCAATGGAACCACCCAAACTGAGAGCTGACTTCTCTAGCAACAGTGAAATCCAAAGGACAGAAAATAATATCAGTGAAGTCCTGAGAGAAAACATTTGTCAACCTAAAACTGTATATTCAAAAAAAAAAACCCAAAACTTTAAAAATGGAACACACAAGACATTTTTCAGACAAGTACAGACCAAGAGCATTTATGACCAGCAGCCCCTTTACTGAAGGACATTCTGAAGGAAGCCTTTCAGGCAAAGAAAAAAGACCCCCTGAAGGTGGCACGTCCCTCAGAAGAAACAATGAGCAAATAACTGAGTAAGCAAATCTAAGCAAATTTTGTACGAAACAGCAATCTTTCAACAGCATTCATGTTTCATTCACTCATTTATCCCACGTGGATTTTTCAGGCACTTTCTGATCTTCAGCCCTGCCTGGGATGTATCACAAGGAAAATGGGCTTCTGTAGAAGAAGTCTTATCAATGACCTAAGAAACCAAGAGAAAATGTTCATTGAATTACTGTTTTTGATAGAAAGTGGAAACTACTGAAAAATAGAAAGGTGACCAAGAAAATGATGCATTCAGTATATTGACCTTCCCCATGGGCTGGGGAGCAATGCAAAGGCTTGGACCCCAAGCCTGATGTTTGCTCTTTTCTGCCACAGGACAAGGGGGCAGGGCCATGAGCATTCAGAGGCCGGGCAGTGGCGAGTGGTTTTCTAGGAAAGTTATACCTGTCCAGCCTGCAAGAGACAGGGGAGGTGAGCAATAAACCAAGGCTGGGAATTTTCTCCATTTTCCCCAGCATTTGCCCACTGCTCAAATCAGAAATGGGAGAAAGCAATGGCACCCCACTCCAGTACTGTTGCCTGGAAAATCCCATGGATGGAGGAGCCTGATAGGCTGCAGTCCATGGGGTCGCTAAGAGTCAGACACGACTGAGCGACTTCCCTTTCACTTTCCACTTTCATGCATTGGAGAAGGAAATGGCAACCCACTCCAGTGTTCTTGCATGGAGAATCCCATGGACGGAGAAGCCTGGTAGGCTGCAGTCCATGGGGTCGCACAGAGTCGGACACGACTGAAGCGACTTGGCAGCAAATCAGAAATCTTACCCTGTTTTGTTTTGTTTTTTCCTCTCCTTTTGTGCACTTATAAATTTTAAAAAGGAAGAGCACATATGTATGGGTAGAATTGGGATACTTGACATATACACTCTATGCTCTGTGCTTAGTGGCTCAGCTCTGTCTGACTCTTTGCAACCCCATGGACTTTAGGCCACCAGACTCTTCTGTCCACGGGATTCTCCAGGCAAGAATACTGGAGTGGGTTGTCTTTTCTTAGTCCAGGGGACCTTCCCAACCCAGGGATCAAACCTTCGACTCTTCCTCTCCAGGACTGGCGGGTGGATTCTTTACCACCAGCGCTGCCTGGGAAGCCCCATACATACACTGCTGCTACTGCTAAGTTGCTTCAGTCATGTCCAACTCTGTGCGACCCCATAGATGGCAGCCCACCAGGCTCCGCCATCCCTGGGATTCTCCAGGCAAGAATACTGGAGTGGGTTGCCATTTCCTTCTCCAATGCATGAAAGTGAAAAGTGAAAGTGAAGTCACTCAGTCATGTCCGACTCTTGGCGACCCCATGGACTGCAGCCTCCCAGGCCCCTCCATCCTTTGGATTTTCCAGGCAAAAGTACTGGAGTGGGGTGCCATTGCCTTCTCCGCATATATACACTACTATGTATAAAACAGGTAACTAAAGAGAACCTCCTGGATAGCACAGGGACCTCTACTCAGTGTTCTATAGTGACTTAATGGGAAGGAAATCCAGGAAAGAGGGGATATACGTGTGCATGTGTGGCTGATTCATTTTACTGTACAGAAGAAACTAACACAGCGGTGTAAAGCAGCTACACTCCAATAAATTTTAAATTAATAAAAATTAATTTTAGAAAAAAGTCACAAGCCAATAAAAAAAAGAAACAGGCTGATCGAGCATTGACTTTCTCTCCTCTCAGTTGCCACATACAGGATGTCAGGAATTAACAGTGGGATTGAGATGGCAAAGCGAGCTTGGAGATTCAAAACAAGGTGAAGCAAGAAAGCCCCCCTGTGTGCCTTGGCTCTTTCTGCTGATGCACCTCTTTGCTGACATTTACTGACAACCAGCATTTGATGGGTTTCTCCCTCCCCTCTCCCTCCCCACTGAGAGTCAGTCTAACGATGTGTATTGAAACCATTGCTGACATAAGCAAGCAGGACTCCACAGCAGCCCCTCCAGCTCCAAAGTGAATTTCCAGCAGCGAACAGCGACTGGAGCTCTCAGAGGACAGCTTTGCAGCCTCGGCCGTCAGCCTGGGCGGGGAGCCAGCGCATTCTTGGACAATCAAAACGTGTGCGGCAAACAGAACGGAATGGAATGGTGAGACTAGTGTAGGAAAGGGCAGGGGGAGGGCTCCCAACGAATTCGCTGTGGGATTCCTTGGGGGCAGCCTTGCCTCTTCCAGCTGGGTGCTGTTAAACCTCTGTGAGCTCTGAGCGCACAGGCTTCTAACATCCTCCAAGACAGAGTTCTGAACAGAAGATGCTGAGTTCATCGGGGGCACCGTCACATGAGTTGATCTGTCTTAGACATGAAGTTCCTACGGGGCAGGGCCAGATCTGAGGGCAGACTTCACAGTACAAACACAGGAGACAATGAGACACAGGTCAGGCCTCCACTCCTGGTCTTTCTGGTACTTCAGAGATTCAGGTTGGCTTTTCTGTCTTCTTTTTTTCATTTCTACCTGGGCAACTAAAATGTCCATCATGCCTCTGAGATGTGATAACTTTGAGCAACATTTAGCAAAGAAACTGTCTCCCGAATTCTGACCCAAATACCGATTCCCAGAGTTGCTCTCCTTAGGCCCCCAAGAAAGCTCTGCCTGAGATTATGGAAGCCAAGGCTACATTTATTTTTTTAATAAACACATTAGGATTTATTCATACAATTAAATATCCAGAAATGTGAACACAACACAGAAGAATCACAAATGAACATCTGGTGAAAGTCACAGAAGAATATGTCCAGTATCATTACATTTATGTAAATGAAAAAGTTTTAGGATACAAAAACAAGTTATAAAAACTATATGGCGAGGAGAGAATACACACACACACACACACACAGTCATACAGACACACACACATACAGACACACACACAATAATGGTGATCTCTGGGCAGAAAGGATGGGCCCATCGACCTGGGTCATACAGGCAGGAGTTGTAGCCACGAGTCTTCTAAGGCCTGGGCTTCAGCCACCACTGGGCTTGGGCTGCCTGAGGTTGAATCTTGCCTCTTGCAAGTGTGCAAAAATAGGAATTTTGCTTGATCCCCTGTGCTTACATCCATAAACTATGAAGCTATGAACTACTTAAGAGACTTGCTAAATCATGGATAGTGCTCATGTAAAATATTACTTGAAAGGTTTAATAAATGACATCCATTCTCATTATTATTAGAGCTACCAGGTAGCACTGGTCCCTCTGCTGACTTGCCTCTTCATAGCTCTGCTGTCACAATGTTCATCCATTCACTCATCCACCCATCCATTCACTCATCCACCCATCCATTCACTCACTCACTCATCCATCCATTCATTGCACAGGTGTTGCTTGAAACTTCGTATACACCAGACCCTGTAGTGTGCTAGCAATCCAACTTTTAAAAGTGAGCTGCATTTATAGCATTTGCCAACTTACATGGTGTAAATATTCCTACCAATGCCAATTTCAAGCTACGAAACCATTTAAAAAATCCCATTGGCAAAATTGACCTGTGAAATCATCATTATTATTACCCCATTTTTTAAATCAACATTCGGAAAGGACAGCTTTAGTCTCCAACTTGTGGCTCTAAAGCAGCTTCGGAAAGCAGGAAATGGGTGTGGCCGCGTGCCCACTGCACTTTATTTACAACAACAGGTTGCCCACTGGATTTGGTGGACAGGCCACTGTTTGTCCACCTCCATTCTCAAAAGTGTTAATTGTCTGGGGGCTTTGGACATTTTGCCTGTGGGCTCAATTTGCAAACAATGAATGAAGACTGTTTCCCTGAAGGATGGTTTGCTCTGTAAGGAGGCTCCATGACTGTGATGTTGATTTCTTTGCAATGACTAGATCAGAATTCCACTACGGCCTTTCGTGGGTGGAGGGCCGATCAAGCACTACTTGACAGATAGAACCATCAACCGTCAGGGCTACAAGGGAAGTGTGTATGGTAGAGCCCCATGTGCTTTCCGATGAGGAAACAGGCATCCAGAGAGGGGACGGGACACCCCCAAGCGCCCAGGATGAACGTCGCACGCACGCGACTGCGTTAACAAGGTTTGCGTTGGGGGAATGCCCACCTTCTGCTGGAGGCTGTGTTTCAAACACATTTCCAATCCTGACCCACTGCCCTGCTTCCCCTGCAGATGATTCTCAGAGACAGGACCTCAAAGGAAGCCCCCATTCCAAGACGCTCTTGGTGGTGGAAATGGGAATTTCACGTGAGGGTTTGTGTGGAGAAGGGCAGCCGGCTTGAAGGTGGCTGAAGTGGCTGGCATCCCAGTTCTGTCCTTCCTGGCCGTGTGAGCCCCCGTAGGTCACTTAACCTCTCTGAGCTCGTCTTCATCTGCTAACGGAGGATGACGGTATCTGCCACGCATGGTCGCTCTTGTAGTTGAAGAAGGCATGGACACCAGTATCTTGCTGGAGCCACACCCCAGGAAGGGTCGTAGGCTCGCTGGGCCTCCAGTCTGCCCGACGCACACAGGGCAGCGTCTCCCAGTCTGGAGGGACTAACAGCTGGGGCTTGATTTGAACGGTTCCGTGTGAGTCTGAGTCTTCAAGAGCTGAAGACTCATCTCAGCCAAGTGACTTAGGAAGTTCCTATGGACCCAAACTCTTAAAGCACAAGTACCCACTGAATGTCAGCCAGGCCCACGCTCGAGCGGGAGCTGGGGATGGTGAATTTCCCAGGACTTAACAATGCTCCAGCAAGATCGCAGCTGCCAAGGATGCTTGGTGAGCCCCTGGGATCCACTGAAACCAGGACTCTGGGGTCAGGAAGAACATTGTGTTCTCTCTTGGGGCCAGCCAGCAGCCGCCCCATGGTGCCCACAGTGGGCAGAGAACTCTGTGAAGTGGACCCAGGAGCCAGCCCAATTCACCCCCACCCCCTGGGGTGGGGGGACTCAGATCCCAGCAACCTGCCCTGGGCAACAGTGAACATCAACCAAGGCCCTGCTTGGCACTCAGGAAACAAGGAGGCTTGAGACCCAGTCCTGTCTGCAGAGGGGCTCCCAGAGATGGGAGAAGCAGAAACAGAGGAGCCCGTGTCATTAGAGTGGGGTGACCGGGGCTCCCCTCCACACGGGTGTGAAAGAGCCTCTGCGAGCAGGCAGCGCCGCCTGAAACCCTGGGTGGCTGGGCAGGGCCAAGGGCCAGTGCTTAGGGCTGGCTGCCGGGCCTAAAGCCTGTCCAAACCACCTAGCGCCAGATAACCTTTGACACGCACTGTCTGTGACTCTGTTGCCCCTCACCGGCTGTTAACAGAGCCGGCTGTAAGAATTGCTGCCTGGAAAGAGGAGCAGAGAGTTTCAGAGTCAGGACAGGCTCCCTGCTCCTGGAAGGCAGGTGGAATTGGCCAGATAAGCTCAGGACACGGCTGCAGGCGCAAGGCAGCTGGCACACCTGGGCACAGGGCAGAGGTGGGTCTGCCGAGAATAGAGACCCACTGGCAGGGCACACCTCCTGCTGTGTCCCAGGACCCGAGGCTTCTCTCTCACCCGGGGACCACTTTGGACCACCCCTCTGCCTGACCGTCATCCGCCAGTGGCTAGTCTAGGAGTATTCAGGAGGCCACCGCTCCCTGCTTCCCCCGCCCCCTCCCAGTCCTTTGGAGTCCAAGTTCTGCTTCCTCTCTTTGGATGGCCCTCGAGTGCCAGATACCATGTGGGGAACTCACAGCCAGGGAGTCACTAAGCCAGTGAGAGCAGCTGCACCCTGGACCTGCCCCCAGCCCCGTGCCCAGCCCAGGCTCATCCTTCATCATTACAGTCTGCTCATCCTGCCCTCATCCCAGAAAAGAGCCGAACTCCAGGCCTCCTGGATTGATCCTACAGCCCTGCCTGTTCTTTCTAATCAGAAAAACGCTGCACGTCACCCAGTCCACTCTTCTTAAAAGGTGTGAGGCTTCCTGAAAGATGTGGGGAAGGTGATGGGTGGGGGCCCAGCTGTCGCGTAATCAAGCCCACGTGTCTTCATAGCCCGGGACTGGAGCCGGGGCGGCGGGGAGAGTGGGCCACGAGGCTCCATCCTGCCCTGAACACACAGCCAGGCCTCGGTGAGGGGCGCCCAGCAGGGCAGGTGGTCCCAGCCTGTCCCCCTCTCCCACCCCTCAGGGCATCACATACCAGGGAGGGTGGAACCATGGGGGCCCCCAAGGTCCAGGGCCTGTGTGCAGAACTGGGCTCTGCCACTCACCAACTGTGGGTCCTCAGCTTCTTCACAGAATGATGAAAAGCGGATGGAAAGGATTGTACTTAATTCCTGGAATCCTCAGGATTAACCAGGCCGAGGTAAGGAAAGCTCCCAGCTCAATGCTTGGCTTCCAGACAGGGCTGATCAAGTTCTACCTGAGGAAGAAAGACCAGATATAGAGTCACAGAGGCGAGGAGAGAGCCAAGGCCGGGTTTAGTGGGAAGCTTTGGTTTTACGGTGATGGCGTATTCCCCGAGATCTTCGCCTCCCCCTGGTCCTGCCTGGAGATGGATGAAAAGACAGAAGATCCCAGCATGTACAGTTTTCTCACAGACGAGCCCCCAGCTGAGAAATCTTGGGGAGCAAATTCCTTCTGGACGGAATTCAGGGAGCGTGATGACAGTTTCAACACGAAACGGGCCTCCCTTCCTCCGGGGAAACTGCCTTGTTTGGCACCGAACTGCTGGCAGGGTCCTCATCCTGCTGAAACCGGAGAGTCTCCTCCCAAGTATGATCTGGGTGTGGGTGCTGCCTGCATCCACAGAGAGCTAACCTCATCTCTCTCTGAAAAGTGTGAGCATGCTTCAGAACAAATGGAGAGGCGAGACTCTAGTGTTTCCAGATGAAATATAGAGCAGTTAAATCTGCATCTCAGATAAATAATATTTCGAGGGTAAAATATGCTCAAATATTGCAAAGAACTTGCTTGTACTTAGTCTTATCTGAAACTGAACCAGGCGTCCTGTATTTCTATTTGCTAAATCTGACCGCCCTAGCCTGAAGGCACTGCATTTCTTGACTCTGAGATGGGCATGGGCCAGTTCTGGGAAAGGATGTGATATGAAGAAAAATGCCAAAGCAGCTTTTCCCCGGCTTCAACGTGCCACGTTCTCCTTTCTCCCTGCCAGTGGTCCCCTGGACCGGTGCAAACCCTGCCTTGCTCAGAAATCTGAGCCTTCCCTGTTGGCTTTAACCCCCACCAACCCATGTTGATGGATGCCCCCAGAAGCTCCCCTTTAATGACATCCAGACCCCAACACTGCCCTCAAATCAGCCAGACCCAGGGCTGAGCCAATCAGATTCTTCATTCCCCAGCTGCAGTGATTGGTTGGGGGCTGGCAACACATGACCCACGACGGCCCAATCAGAGTGGATGGCAGAGCTTTTGCTGGATGAGGATGGCCTGAGTCTCACCTGGAAAGACTCTGAGCATCACAGGACCTGAGTCGCAGCCAGTCCAGGACCAGATCTAAGAGACAAGCTTGCTGTATCTTCAGAATTTTCTGCTTGTTTAAATCAATTCATCTTTAGCTGAAAGCCAGCTTGTTTTGGGTTTTTCTGACCCTGGAACAAAATGTCCTGGTACAGATGTCAAAAACTGGCGTTAAGTGAGGGAATCCAGAGAGCCTGTCCCATCTCCATGTAGGCAAAGTGCTGGGCCCCACATTTCCTCATCTGTTCCTTTTATCCTTCTGTACAGCACGCCCGCCTTGCAGGAAACCATCCTCAAATTCTGCCATGGGGAGAGAGACAAGTCACAAACGTTGGTGCATAGAAATGAATAAAGTCCACCAACTTCTATGCATCCAATTAACAAAGAGTAGGAGCAAGGCATTTCTCCCAAGGGGCAACAAGATGGTGTGTCTGCTCCTCACAGATTGTAAAGTGTTGTTAGCATTTAAGAGAAGTGAAAAATAAAACGTTCTGGCTTCTCCCTACCACTCACCTTCTGCTGAGTTTTCTCCGAAGGAACCTTAGAAACCTCAGAAATTCAGAATTAGGGAAGGGGGCCTAAGTCACTGATGGCCTCCCTTCTCATTAGTGGAGCCAGGAATGTCAAGGCCAATGGGCCTCACTCCAAAACCTAAGCATTTTTTTTTATCCTATTTAAGGCCACCTGAGTTGTCTTAGTGTGCGTGCATGCTATCGCTTCAGTTGTGTCTGGCTCTTGTGACCACGTGGTCTGTAGCCCTCCAGGCTCCTCTGTCCACGGGAGTCTCCAAGCAAGAATACTGGAATGGGTTGCTATGCCCTTATCCAGGGGATCGTCCCAACCCAGGGATTGAACCAGTGTCTCTAAGGATTCCTGCATTGGTAGGAGGGTTCTTTATCATTAGTGCCACCTGGGAAGCCCCTGCCTTGGTGTATTACTTTCCTATTGCTGCCCTAACGAATTGCCACTGACTTATTGGCTTCAGTTTCAGTTCAGTCGCTCAGTTGTGTCTGACTCTTTGGGACTCCATGGACTGTAGCACGCCAGGCTTCCCTTATTGGCTTCAGATCAGATCAGATCAGATCAGATCAGTCACTCAGTCGTGTCCGACTCTTTGCGACCCCATGAATCGCAGCACGCCAGGCCTCTCTGTCCATCACCAACTCCCGGAGTTCACTCAGACTCACGTCCATCAAGTCAGTGATGCCATCCAGCCATCTTATCCTCTGTCGTCCCCTTCTCCTCCTGCCCCCAATCCCTCCCAGCATCAGAGTCTTTTCCAATGAGTCAACTCTTCGCATGAGGTGGCCAAAGTACTGGAGTTTCAGCTTTAGCATCATTCCTTCCAAAGAAATCCCAGGACTGATCTCCTTCAGAATGGACTGGTTGGATCTCCTTGCAGTCCAAGGGACCCTCAAGAGTCTTCTCCAACACCACAGTTCAAAAGCATCAATTCTTCAGCGCACAGCCTTCTTCACAGTCCAACTCTCACATCCATACATGACCACAGGAAAAACCATAGCCTTGACTAGACGAACCTTTGTTGGCAAAGTAATGTCTCTGCTTTTGAATATGCTATCTAGGTTGGTCATAACTTTCCTTCCAAGGAGTAAGCATCTTTTAATTTCATGGCTGCAGTCACCATCTGCAGTGATTTTGGAGCCCAGAAAAATAAAGTCTGACACTGTTTCCATTGTTTCCCCATCTATTTCCCATGAAGTGGTGGGACCGGATGCCATGATCTTCGTTTTCTGAATGTTGAGCTTTAAGCCAACTTTTTCACTCTCCACTTTCACTTTCATCAAGAGGCTTTTGAGTTCCTCTTCACTTTCTGCCATAAGGATGGTGTCATCTGCATATCTGAGGTTATTGATATTTCTCCCAGCAATCTTGATTCCAGCTTGTGTTTCATCCAGTCCAGCGTTTCTCATGATGTACTCTGCATAGAAGTTAAATAAACAGGGTGACAATATACAGCCTTGACATACTCCTTTGCCAATTTGGAACCAGTCCATTGTTCCATGTCCAGTTCTAACTGTTGCTTCCTGACCTGCATACAAATTTCTCAAGAGGCAGATCAGGTGGTCTGGTATTCCCATCTCTTTAAGAATTTTCCACAGTTTATTGTGATCCACACAGTCAAAGGCTTTGGCATAGTCAATAAAGCAGAAATAGATGTTTTTTATGGAACTCTCTTGCTTTTTCTATGATCCAGCGGATGTTGGCAATTTGATCTCTGGTTCCTTTGCCTTTTCTAAAACCAGCTTGAACATCAGGAAGTTCATGGTTCACATATTGCTGAAGCCTGGCTTGGAGAATTTTGAGCATTACTTTACTAGCGTGTGAGATGAGTGCAATTGTGCGGTAGTTTGAGCATTCTTTGGCATTGCCTTTCTTTGGGATTGGAATGAAAACTGACCTTTTCCAGTCCTGTGGCCACTGCTGAGTTTTCCAAATTTGCTGGCATATTGAGTGCAGCACTTTCACAGCATCATCTTTCAGGATTTGGAATAGCTCAACTGGAATTCCATCACCTCCACTAGCTTTGTTTGTAGTGATGTTTTCTAAGGCCCACTTGACTTCACATTCCAGGATGTCTGGCTCTAGGTCAGTGATCATACCATCGTGATTATCTGGGTCGTGAAGATCTTTTTTGTACAGTTCTTCTGTGTATTCTTGCCACCTCTTCTTAATATCTTCTGCTTCTGTTAGGTCCATACCATTTCTGTCCTTTATCGAGCCCATCTTTGCATGAAATGTTCCTTCGGTATCTCTGATTTTCTTGAAGAGATCCCTAGTCTTTCCGATTCTGTTGTTTTCCTCTATTTCTTTGCATTGATTGCTGAAGAAGGCTTTCTTATCTCTTCTTGCTATTCTTTGGAACTCTGCATTCAGATGTTTATATCTTTCCTTTTCTCCTTTGCTTTTCACTTCTCTTCTTTTCACAGCTATTTGTAAGGCCTCCCCAGACAGCCATTTTGCTTTTTTGCATTTCTTTTCCATGGGAATGGTCTTGATCCCTGTCTCCTGTACAATGTCACGAACCTCATTCCATAGTTCATCAGGCACTCTATCTATCAGATCTAGGCCCTTAAATCTATTTCTCACTTCCACTGTATAATCATAAGGGATTTGATTTAGGTCATACCTGAATGGTCTAGTGGTTTTCCCTACTTTCTTCAATTTCAGTCTGAATTTGGCAATAAGGAGTTCATGGTCTGAGCCACAGTCAGCTCCTGGTCTTGTTTTTGCTGACTGTATAGAGCTTCTCCATCTCTGGCTGCAAGGAATATAATCAATCTGATTTCGGTGTTGACCATCTGGTGATGTCCATGTATAGAGTCTTCTCTTGTGTTGTTGGAAGAGGGTGTTTGTTATGACCAGTGCATTTTCTTGGCAAAACTCTATTAGTCTTTGCCCTGCTTCATTCCGTATTCCAAGGCCAAATTTGCCTGTTACTCCAGGTGTTTCTTGACTTCCTACTTTTGCATTCCAGTCCCCTGTAATGAAAAGGACATCTTTTTTGGGTGTTAGTTCTAAAAGGTCTTGTAGGTCTTCATAGAACCGTTCAACTTCAGCTTCTTCAGCATTACTGGTTGGGGCATAGACTTGGATTACTGTGATATTGAATGGTTTTCCTTGGAAACGAACAGAGATCATTCTGTCGTTTTTGAGATTGCATCCAAGTACTGCATTTCGGAATCTTGTTGACCATGATGGCTACTCCATTTCTTCTGAGGGATTCCTGCCTGCAGTAGTAGATATAATTGTCATCTGAGTTAAATTCACCCATTCCAGTCCATTTCAGTTCACTGATTCCTAGAATGTCGACATTCACTCTTGCCATCTCTTGTTTGACCACTTCCAATTTGCCTTGATTCATGGACCTGGCATTCCAGGTTCCTATGCAATATTGCTCTTTACAGCATCGGACCTTGCTTCTATCACCAGTCACATCCACAGCTGGGTATTGTTTTTGCTTTGGCTCCATCCCTTCATTCTTTCTGGAGTTATTTCTCCACTGATCTCCAGTAGCATATTGGGCCCCTACTGACCTGGGGAGTTCCTCTTTCAGTATCCTATCATTTTGCCTTTTCATACTGTTCATGGGGTTCTCAAGGCAAGAATACTGAAGTGGTTTGCCATTCCCTTCTCCAGTGGACCACATTCTGTCAGATCTCTCCACCATGACCCGCCCATCTTGGGTTGCCCCACGGGCATGGCTTAGTTTCATTGAGTTAGACAAGGCTGTGGTCGTAGTATGATTAAATTGACTAGTTTTCTGTGAGTATGGTTTCAGTGTGTTTGCCCTCTGCTGCCCTCTTGCAACACCTACCGTCTTACTTGGGTTTCTCTTACCTTGGGCATGGGGTATCTCTTCATGGCTGCTCCAGCAAAGCACAGCCGCTGCTCCTTACCTTGGATGAGGGGTATCTCCTCACTGCTGCCCTTCCTGACCTATAGCACAAATTTATAATATAAATTTAATTAAACTTAATATAGCCACAAGGCCTTCCCTTATGACTCAGCTGGTAAGGAATCCACCTACAGTACAGGAGACCTGGGTTTGACCCCTGGGTTGGGAAGATCCCCGGAGAAGGGAAATGCTACCCACTCCAGTATTCTGGCCTGGAGAAGTCCATGGACTATATAGTCCATGGGGTTGCAAAGAGTCGGACATGACTGAGTGACTCACTTTGAGCACAAATTTATCATCTGAAACTTCTGTGGTTAGAAGTTCGAACAATTTGGGTCCCACTGGGCTAAAACCAAGGTCCGAGAGGGTTCTTGGCAGCTCCCGCCAGAGGACACTTCTCTCTTGCCTTTTCTAGCTTCTAGAGGCTAGAAGCTGCGTTCCTTGGCCCGCAGCCCTGTGCTCACCCTCAAAGCACAGGGCTCCACCCTCTGGATCCGCCCTCATGTCTCCTCTCTCTGACTTCGACCTTCTTGTCTCCCTCTTATAAGGACGCTTGTGATGACGGTGGGTGCCCCTGGAGAATCCAGCATCTTCTCCCCACCTCAAGGTGCTTAGCTTAATCACGCCCAGCGATCTCGTTCTGTCATCGATGGTAACGTACTCACATGTTCTGGGGGATGGAGGCATGCACGTACTGGGGGACATCATTCTGTCTACCGTAGCTTGCGTTCCCCCAAATCCAACCCAGAGATAAGGACTTGGGTACAAATAGTTTATGTGGGAGGTGGGAAGAGAGGGCAAGGGGAAAGGCCAAGGGAGGTGCGTTAGCGAGAGGTCACCGCTGGGGGGCGCCCGGGGCTCATCTCACCCAGGCCCCTCTGGGAACCCGGGTAAACCCCGCCTCCCAGTTCGGTACCTGGAGGCAAGGAACACAGTGACGCCCACCCGGTGCGTCCCCTGCGTCCCCTGCGCCCCCGCCCCCTCGAGACTGAG
Organism: Bos indicus x Bos taurus; assembly: GCF_003369695.1. Taxonomy (NCBI): domain Eukaryota; kingdom Metazoa; phylum Chordata; class Mammalia; order Artiodactyla; family Bovidae; genus Bos; species Bos indicus x Bos taurus. Next base: position 6,315,612 of record NC_040089.1, read on the forward strand.
GATTTCTCCTGGGGGCATCAGCTCGTGGGCCCCTCGAGAAGCCTCCGTGCTGGAGGTGGAGGCCATCCACGGGGGAGGGACTCTCCACACAGGCCTCCGTGACCGCCAGTGGCTGCAGGGACAGCCCCCGCCAGGGTCTGTGTCTGTAGGGTTTGTGCTGGGAGTCCCGAGCCCGCAGAGGCGCTGTGACTTGTTACTGAAACGGGAGGAAGGGGAACCAGAGAGAGAAGGGAAGGCAGGAGGAGGGGCTGCTGGGACTGCTTGTCCATGCGGGGGGCGGGGGGACAGCCCCGCAGCTTCCCTGTCCCCTCCAAGCCCATCGCATGGCTCGGACTGGATGCAGACTGGTCTGGAGAACCCCAGACTTCAGCTTCCAGAGGCTGCTCACACTGTCCTGTACCCCTGGGTGTGGACAAGTCTGCAGCGACACCTCCGTAGGGACACCTCTGTTTCCCACAAGAGGTGGCTCAAGCTTGGAGGACGGAGTCAGCGCCCCAGACCTTTCGTGGAACCCAGAGCAGCACAGAGCCGTGGGGAAGGCCTCCCAGCCTGCCCTGATGAACAGGGATTCAGAGCTTAGCAGGTGCTGTAGGCCACCGGGGATTCTCTAGGCAAGAATACTGGAGCGGGTTGCCATTTCCTCCTCCAGGGGATCTTCCTGATCTAGGGATTGAACCCACATCCCCCATGTCTCCTGCATTGCAGGCAGATTCTCTACCCACTGAGCCATCAGGGAAGCCCAGAATCAGACAGATTCAGAGAGACCAACCCAAACACAGAAGGCCTGGCTTCTCTTGCCCCTCTAGTGCCTGCCTGCGAGAAGTTGGTTTAGGCCCACGTTGGGGTCCAGAGAGTCCCCCCACCTCCGGGTGTGGCTTTGCCTTCCTGGGTTTCATCCCACTGATCCCCACAGGGGAACCTGTGCAGAGAAGGCTTGTCCATCCTTGAGCATGTCAGCACAGGTGGCCCTGTGTGCCTGTCACTTGTCCTCAGGGAGAGCCAGATGCTGGGGCTGGGGCATGCGGCCCATCCCAGATGTACTCTGGCCTGACGAGATCTCGGGCCTGGGGGAGGCAGATCTCCCAGGAGTGGGGACACAGGTCGGTGCTCAGGGTCACCATGGAGGTCCTGGGGGACCCTACATGCCACTGTCCCAGGGGCCCAGGGCAGCCCTCAGCCCAGAAAGTGGCCACGAGATGAAGTCCATCCTCCTTGAGTCTTGGTCTGACCCTCTTTTCATCATTCTGGGCTGACTGTGACCTGCTGACCCCTCTTTCCTACCTTTTTGGCTGCATTTAGTACAATTCTGATAAAACTGAGCAAACCAATTTACTCTGAATGCCCTCAAAGGGGCCTCATCAGAGAAAGGGGTGAGGTCCAGGGAACCACTCAGTCCTCTCCCCGCTCACTGCTTTTCTCGAAGCTTTTCCCTCAAGGTCGAGTTTTCATCTTGGAGGCAGGGGGAGGCTGGGCCCCACCACCCCTCCCGGTGCCCGTCAGCCTCCCCCCAGCACGGCCCATCTCTTCTGTGAAGCATCTATTTACAAAGCAGGTCACAAGCAGCTCCGTGCTGCCGCCTAAAAATAGAAAGTCATTACGGCGCCGCCGCCAAGTGCCTGCGCTCTCCTGTGATCCCCCGGAGCTGCAGGCGCTCGGTGAGGTCCTCCTCTCCCATCTGGGCTCCTCCAGCCCCTCCCTGCCCCACCGTCCTGGCTCAGCCATGGAGCCTGCTCCCACGGGACCTGCTTTCCCTTGGATTCTTTCGACAACCCTCGCGAGGCCAGTGCTCTGGCCCATTTGTCCCCGGAGGGACCCAAGGCTTCGAGGCCCAGTGGGTGGTGGAGCTGAGGGCTAGCTGGGTGGCAGGTCCATCTCCGGCGGTTTGTCCATCACACCACGCTACCACGTACACTGGCATCAAAGGAGACCCGGGAAGAGTCGGCCCCTGTCTGCCCTCCCCATCCTGGGAAGCCTGCCTGGGAGGCTGAGATGGGGACCCTGATGTGCCTCTTTCCTTGGGATTCCCACCCCCGCCCGGGCCCCCAGACCACCCCCACCTTAGCCCCACCCCCTAGTGTACCGACAGCGCCTGCCTGGGCCCGGTGGAGCCCTTCCACAGTGGATAAAGAGGCCAGCTCTGCAGGACAGAGGGGGTGGTCTCTGGTGCCTGTTGAGAAGGAAAGGAGACAGGAGCCTTCGGCATCAGCAAGGGCGAAGAGGGGCCTGAGACCCCAGCTCCTGCCTCCCCGGAGGCGGTGGGCAGCACAGCCAGGTAGGGAAGGGTGAACGTGCCTGGTTGAGAGAAGCCCCCGAGTGTCAGACTGGCTGGACGTGGGGAGGCTCCAGCTCAGGTGGGGGCTTCCCAGGTGGCTCAGTGGTGAAGAATCCACCTGCCAATCCAGGAGATGTGGGTTTGATCCCTGGGTCAGGAAGATCCCCTGGGGGAGGGAATGGCAACCCACACAGCCATGGACACAGGAGCCTGGCGGGCTACAGTCAGACATGACTGAGCACTACGGAACTACACAGGCGGGGGCATTTCTCCTGTCACTTGTGGCCAGCATGGCAGGGCCCCTCCTTTCTCACCTGCAGGGGCTGCTCTAGCTGACGGGAGGTGGATGACGTCACTGACAGTCTCCTGGGCTGGGGTCCATCTGCTTGGGGGTCCCCTCTCCCTGACCCACCAGGAACCTGGATGAGGCACTGCTCCCTTAGATCATCTGGCCCTGTTGAGCTCACAGTGACTCCGGAGACAGGCTTAAGGAGTATGCTTTGCTGAAGAATGCAACTAACTTTCCTATTGTAACACAGCGAGAGGACAGTTTTTTCCAGCTAACCTGATTCCCTCGTACCACACAGTGGAGGGGTATGGGACAAAATCTTATTGTTGGAGCCATGGCCATTGGATGCAAACAGCAAAGGCCTGCATCGGGCCAGATGGGAGGTAATAATAGCGTGTGAACTGGAGCAAACTAGTGCCCTGGCTCCATGCCCCTGCAGACCCGGGGCACACAGAAGGCAGGCTGGGGCTGTAGGTCCTCTGCTTATCATGCAGTCAGAAATCTAGTAATTGTGTGCAGTTATTTCGTAACAGATGACAATAAGCTGAAACAGCATCTGGGACAAAGGAAGCATTTTGTTGGCAAGGCAGAAGCAGAGAAAATACGCACAGTGCTTGATATTTAATGTGAAAGTTTTTCTAAGGTATCTGTAGCATGACTTGAATTATTTCATATAGTAGATGTGTGGGAAAAAATATCTAGGGAAGTAAATATTCTATGATATGGCTGCACTGTTTGGTTTAAGATGAAGTTAAGTGAGGTATGCTTTTGAACTGTGATGATGGGGAAGGCTCTTGAGAGTCCCTTGGACAGCAGGATCAAACCAGTCCACCCTAAAGGAAATCAACCCTGAATATTCACTGGAAGGATGGATGCTGAAGCTGAAGCTCCAATGCTTTGGTCACCTGATGCAAAGAGCCTGCCCATTAAAAAAGACCCTGATGCTGGGCAAGATTAAGGGCAGGAGAAGAAGAGGGTGACAGAGGATGAGGTGGTTGGATGGCATCACTGACTCAATGGATATAAGTTTGAGCAAACTCAGGGAGATGGTGAAGGTCAGGGGAGCCTGGCGTTGCAGTCCATGGGGTCGCCAAGAGTCGGACACGACTGAGCGACAGTAATGATAATACAGAGGAGGAGCAGCTCGCCTCGATTAAGTCTGCAGTCTTAGCACGAGTGATAAGCCATGTGTTGTCGTTAGGAACACCGTGTGTGGTTTCCCTTATGGATCTTGAATCCCCCTCAATCCAGAGAATCCAGGTGGCGAGGCCCACGCAGGGCCCATGCTCCTGGGACTTTCTCGGACTTGGAGCTTCCCCTATAGCTGTAGACAGCCACCGCCACAGGAGCCCAAGGTGGTCCTGGACTCAGCTGCCCAGGTGCACTTGCCCTTCACATCCCTCTTTGGAAGGTTTAGGATCTTGCCTCTGCACCAGCTTTTGACATCTTGGGAAATCATTTCCCACCCACAAAGGGAAGCAGATCCAATCCCCTCTGTCTGCACAGTTTTGTTATAATTCACTTTGGATGTTGACCTTGATTTCCCCAAGACAGCTGCCGGCAGCCTCCCTGGGGGTCTGGCCTTGGGAGGGGGATGAGCACAGCGTAGCACTTTGTCTAGGGATTTGGGCCTGCATCGTTAGGCGGGAACACCACATGAGGCTAGACTAGAGATCTGAGGGCGTGCTGGTGTTTAGAAACCGTGTGTGATCTCCCAGCCCACCTGTGGGTGGGTGTGTCCCCTCCCAGCTCCTGCCCCCACCCAGCTCCTGCCCCCTCTGCAATGCAGGGGCTCTGTCAGCCCACGGCCCCACCGATCAGGACCCCACGGGGGTGGTGGAGATGGAGAATCTCCACCTCCATCTCCATCCCCAATGGAGATGGGGATCTCAGCGCTGAAGGAACCGAGGGTCAGAGCTCTTTACATCACCCAGCTGATGGGGGGTGAGAAGAATTGGGAAGTGTGGGCCTGGCTTGTAAGCAGCAGCCAGGGCTTAGGGGTGACAGGATGTCAGGGGTTAACGTGACACCCGCGGAGCCAGGCGCTTCTGTCTTGAAGCCAGTGGTCCGCTGCTGGGACCAATGGGTTAAGAGTCGCTGGGTGGGGCAGCCTCTTGCTCCCATCTGGTTAGACGGGTTGAGGCCGGCTCAGCCAGCAGCCTGCATCTTTGGGGTGGGGGGGGGAGGGGTGGAGGCCAGGGCCCCTGGGTGGAGCCTGCAGCAGGGAGGTGGAGGGGCAGTGGACAGCAGAGGCCGAGCCTGCCTCGGGCCGTGAGGGTTAAGGGGAGCCTGGAACTCCCACCCAGGGGGCTGCAGAGGGCGCCTGCTGGGGTGAGTGTGGGCATGCTGGGGAGGGGGCAAGTCCCCATCCTGCCTCAGGAGCTCACTGCCATGGAGACGAAAGCTGAGGGTCTTCAAGTGGCGGAATGGGAGGGGTGGTGTGCACAGTCTCCATGGGACATGCTTCTGCACGTCCGAGGAATTCACGGATAACACGGGGGAGCGCAGCACGTGCCGACCTCCTCCTGACGATTCCCTTGAGGGATCCAGCACCCCTGTTCTGTGGGGGGGGGACACTGAGGCACAGAGGTGTCGGGGAGCTTGCCCGGTGGGTCAGCTGCCAGGTGGCCCGGGGCCCGGCCTCCTGGAGCTCCCCACCCTGAGCAGTCACCCCCACGCTGTCCTGGGGCTGCTGGGGCAGACCACTGGCAGGAGGAAGTGGCTGTGTGACTTCTGAATGCAGGGCAGCATCTGTGGCCGCCTTGTTCGGAGACTCTCCCTCCTGGGGCCCTGGCTCCGGGGGAGGCTGGCTGCTCTGATGTGAGGACCCCGGGCAGCTAGTGGAGGGGCCCGGGGACAGGGCCCATGAGTGAGTCGGTGCGTGTGTTCCATGGCCTCAAGGGACCACAGCCCCTGCTGATGGCTTGCACCCTCGTGAGAGATTGAGCCAGAAAGAGCGCCAGGCCCCCCTCTCAGGATACACGCGGTGTGTGCCTCTTAAGCTGGGACAGTAGGTTACACTGCAGTAGACTGGAGCACCCAGGCATCAGCTGCCGGGGGTGCTCTGTGCCGCCAGAGGCTGCCCTGTGCTGGGTCACCTCCCGGAACCCAAATGAGGGACCACCTGGAGGAAGAGCCTCTAGGGGGAGGGCAGAGCAAGGACAACCAGCCATCTGGGACAGGCTGCCCGGGAAGGTGCGTCTAAAGGCAGTTAGGTGGGCGGCCTGGGGAGGGGCTCTAAAAGTCACCCCGGAGCAGGAACACAGATGCAGAGCTCTTAGCTTCTGCACAGAAGCATCTTTTTGCCAGAGTTTTCCATCAGGCAACACAAAAGCATCAGGGCTGGGTCACTGTGCAGAAGACTTTTGTCCTACGGAAGCCAGGACCGTCTGAAATCAGAAAGCAGAACTCCTCCGGTGTGGTGGCCGTGTTGTTGACAACTCCACGAAGGCATCCCTTCAAAAAGCCAGCTCTAAGGGTTGAATACAGTTAAGTATGCACTGAAAAAGCCATCAGTGGTTATTTTTAAAACCACAGGAAGTCACTCAGAGCCTTTAAAAATCAAACAGTAGAATGGCTCTCAGCCTGCCACGCTTGGAAGCTGCCAAGAAGACAGATGCATCAAGGAGGCACCCTAGCTGAGATGGACCAAAACCAGCTTAGCTGGAGAAAAGCTGAGTTTCAAATCTAAAGACTTTAGTCCAGTTGTTCCCTGCTGACCCCGCCCTCTCACACGTCCTCCCCCTCGAGGAGGAGCTACATTCCGAGAGCCTGTGAATGTAGGGGGTCTGGCCTAGGGGCTGAGCTGGGGAACGGTCATCTTGGGGCAAGCAGGTCCTGCAGGGCCCGAGAAGGCCGTGACTCCAGGGCAATGGATGAGGCCGGGGTCCGCGCCCATTTCACATCCAGCCAGTGGCCCCGCTTCCTGAGCGTGTCTCACATGTGGACAGTCCTCAGGACCTGCGTGCAGGCCTCCCTCTGATCTCCACTGCAGGCTTGCTAATGGGACCCCACGTGGCCCCACGACTGCCTCAACACGGTTGCCAGTTATCCTGCTGAAATACAGGGATCACATCCCTCTCCTCCCCTGAAGAACAGCTCCGGGCAGCCCTCCAAGCCCGGCCCCGGCCCCTCGTACGTCCCCCTACATGGACACTGCCTCTGTGGGGTGCCTGTGGCCCCTGCGAGGGCCTCAGTGCAGCGCATCGCTGACTCTTCTAGGTCCCGACAGAGGCGTCCCCATACTCCCCCACGGCCCAGCCAGGTCTGACCCCCTCCCGTCACTGCGCTGCCGCCCCTGCTCTGACCCTCCTGGCGTCCTCCAGTTTGCTGCTGATGGTCTGGCTCCTCCCACTAGGATGTGAAAAGTATGAGGCCCCTGGTCTGACCTGTGCTCTCACACACAGGGCAATGCCCAGCAAGTAGGAGATTCTCCGCCAATGTGTTTGCCGGGAATTCAGTGCCCAGGCAGCGGAGAGGAGGCCACGGTTAAGGCAGCAAGAGGGGGATCGGGAGAAGGGGACAGGAGGTGAGTCACAAAGTTCCAGTGCCTGGGATTCCACTCGCAGCTTTGTGACTGTGTCACTGACTTGGTAGAAGAGGCTGCAGGCCAAAAGGGAGTCAAAGTGTGGGAACACAGGACAATCCAGCTCAGGTCCTAATGTTCCTCCTTGTTTAGAATTAATTCCGCACAGACGGGTGCTCGGAGGCTCTGCTCTGAGGGGCACCCAGCGCCCTGGGATGTGGGTATTATTCTTTGCCCTTCTGAGATGAAGGGCATACGTGACAGACACAGAAATGTGAACTTCAGGAGCAGAAGAGCGCAAGGAAAAACGAACCTATCAGTAGCTGTTCTGTGCTCCCACCACAATGCTCCCCACACCACACCCCTGTAAACAGTGAATGCCTTGAGGAAAGGTGACTTTGAAGTAAGACAGTGACAATTTCACAATGCGCAGGATCGTTTTCGAAGTTTCAAGACTAGGAAGCCTGTTGTGTGAGCTTCTAACAGAAAGAATGAAACACCTCCTCCTGGGGTTGAGGGGTGGGGGGAGTTACTGAATTAAAATCACAAAGCACTAGCCAATGATGAAAAGAGCAGGAGCTGACTGCTACTGTCCATGGGGATGGCGACCTTTCTGTTTCATGACAGATTACGGAGGCATGAAAGCTGGGTTTCCATCCTGGCAGCGCCACCCTGCTTTCTGCAGAAGCCTTTTTATAAGTAACCTTTCATGTGGCGGAATGCTTTTGGCATAACATATTTGTATTTATTGGTCCAAAACTGAGATGGAGAAATCATTTTCAAATCTGGAATTTGTGCTGAGTCTTGACTTCCTGTAGTGAGGTGCAGCCACATATGGTTCTCAAGTGTGCAGAGTTCAGAGCTGGGCTGAAATAAGAAGCCTTTGTTTTTCTAGGTTTATATTAAAGTAGAAGCGATTGAAATGGGCAGCCTTTATTAAGTAATACACAAATCATTTGTTTTCTGTTAGGGGACAAAGATTGATTTTCTTTCCCTTTTTTTTAAACAGACTTTTCAAATCAGAAAGCATACCATTTTATAAAACATTTCATGAAACACAAAACTGCAAAAAAAAGATGATTTTCAAGTTCTCAAGTGAATTCATTTACTGACTAGGCACGTTGGTGAGTTGACTATTCTTAAGCAGTCCATAATTGGAAGGAAAGTTCCTGAAAGAGAGGAAAATGAAAAATATTTGTATACATCAAGAAACAAATATTTATACTCTGGTGGCAACACAGGATTTAGGCAGAGGAAGCAGGCGAGCTGAAATTTAATAGAAATGAGAATACTTACGGAAAACAAGGCAAAATAGAATTACAGAAATTAAGGACATAAAATCTTTGTGTTCAGTAGGCAGATGAATGATTTAAATAGTATGATGATCATCAAAATGCCATCCACTATGACATTTATGGGTCTGCTTTCAGAATGGCCATGCTTTTTTCCACATGGAACTTTCAATATTAAAATATGAGGTGACTTCCTATGGATACACACTTGTCACCTGAAACTTGGCTTTCAGATGTATTTTATTAACACCAAATAATACATTTTGATGTGTTAACTACAACAAAATTGTTGTTTCAAAACCCAAGCGGCAATCAGAAGGGAAGAGAGCCGAATCCAATCACAGTGGAGACACGGCCATCGCCTCGCTTACTCCACAGCTCCGGTCACAGACGCCCGTCCCGGGGTCTCCGGGTTCCCTGTGACCTGGCTGCCCACCCTCCTGTCCCCGCCCATGGGTGCCACACCTCACATTCCAGCAACTGCGTACTTGCCCCAGACCCGTGAGGCCCCTCCCTGCCTCGCAGACCTGCCTGTCACCTCTGACACGTCCTCCTCTTCCATCTGCTTCAAGATTTCAACTTATCTTTCAAACCCTCTTTGGGTTTCTCATCTCCTCCTCTGTGGAGCCTTTCCCTCCTTGTCCTTCCTTGACCATTGCACGTGACCTAGGTCTCTGCACCCCCTTGGCCTTCACCTCGCCTGCCAGGACTGCACACAGCACCGGTGTTCTGTGGGACGAACCAGGCTGTTTACTTTAAAAAGGGAAACAGCTAATATGCATGTGTGCTCAGTCATGTCCAACTCTTTGCGACCCCCTGGACTGTAGCCTGCCAGGCTCCTCTGTCCATGGGATTTCCCAGGCTAGAATACTGGAGTGGGTTGCCATTTCCTATTCCAGGAGATCTTCTTGACCCAGGGATTGAACCCATGTCTCCTGCATTGGCAGACGAATTCACCACTGTGCCACCAGGGAAGCCCGAGTGTTAATTAGGGTACTGTTTAATCAATGCACATTTCCTCAATGGCTGGATGACTGTGCTCTCCTTGTACATGACAGACTTGCTCCTGACCCTCGAGGACTCTCAGGGGTTGCAGGACCACCCACACATCAATCAGTAGATCAGAATCAGGGGTTCGCCCCTTGGGTGCTGTCAGCCAGTGCTCCCAGAGTGAAGAGGAAAAAGGGTTTTCGGGGGGCAGGAGGGAGAGAAGCTCTTGAGGAACTGGCAGGCTCTGGACAGCCAGCGAAGAGGAGAGGAAGCGGGGAGCTGGGCAAAGGCAGGGTGGACAGAGGGGCCAGCTGGGGGCCGGTTTCTGCGGAGAGGCCGTGGGCCCCGCGGGAGCAGAGGCGGCCCCTTCCCCTGGTGCATCCAGGGCTGAGCGCAGGGCCCGGGGCGGGCTGGCCTCAGACTCCATTGGCTCATGAAAGGAGGTCCCAGGAGCGAGAGGAGACCTGCAGGAGCCCGAGGGAGCGCGATCCGTCACCCTCTTTACCGTGGATCCTCAGCGATCACTGCAAGACACAGCCGAGCGCCCAGAGCTGGCCTCGCTCATTCCCACGGGGTCCGGCCCCACCACATGCACGTGGGAACAACTGTGAGCCCACTTTGCCGAGAGGAGTCTGCTGTGTGTAGGTGCTAACAGCTGTATACTGTGATGGACAGAAGAACACTGGGGGTTCAAATTTCCTTCAGAAAAGCGTATTAAGATACACGATTACCTCTACGGGGAGCAATACAGTAATAACTATAGGAAAATGTAATGACTCAATAAATCTATTTTAGAAACGTATTCTACAGATGTGTACGAACGTGCACAAGGACAGAGATGAAAGGCTGCACTGTCTAGCGCTGTCTCTAATGAGTGCAGAACACTGGAGGCAAAATGTCTGTCAACAGTTGTTTCAATTATGATGCATTCATATAAATATTATTCAGCCAATAAAAAGAAAAGCATACCTTTATAATTGAAAATGATAGAAAATGAACTCACAGATATACTCTAAAGTGAAACAAGGGAGGCAGACAACAGTGTACTGTTCTGTATGTAAAAACAGTAATAATCTGTGCAGAACCAAAGCGTATGTTTTTCTATCTGAAAAACACACAAAAAACCAAGACCAAGAGCTGCTTCTGGGTATTTCAGGGCAGGGGTGGGAATTAAGACCAACTTTCCATTGTACACTTTCCCCAAAGTTTTAGATTTTGTACCAGGTATGTCTATCGCCTACTAAATAAAGGGCATAGTTTTTTTTTCTAACTTCACCTTTCCTAGGGAAAAAGCCAGTGGTTACAGAAGTTAATGATCTCATTTCCACTGACAAACTAACAGTGAGAGGTGCTCAGGGTCAGTATTTTAAAATCACAGAGCCATTTGCTCACTGACTCAGTCAGTCATCGGCTCCTCCGTGAGCACTGTCATGCCAGGGAGCACGCTGGGGTCTGGATGCAAAGTCAAATGAGACGTGGTTCCATGTGCACAGAACCTGAAGTGGTGCTGTCGGTGAGAAAGACAAATACAAAAAAACCCAGTGAGCAGAGATCAGCCCTGCCTTCACGAGGCGTCTGCTCACTTATTCCAGCCCCTCGGTTGAGAGCCTATTAGGCGCTAGAACTGTGTTAGGGAGTGGACATGGGCAGGTGAGGAAGGGCATGGATCTTGCCATGGAGGTCAGGTGAGCTTTTACATACGTGTGTATGTGAATGACTACATTTAGCAACCTGGTAAATTCTTTTCCAATGGAAGAATGACTCTAACTTGACCCGATGAGGCAGATAAAGTTCTAAGGCACAGTCCTGCACTCAGAGACACGATGCCACCTGGTTCATTTCACTCACCAGGTAAATGACAGCTGCATGGAGCCATGGTGCCTGCGCTGAGGGCGTTCACACCCAGAAGGGGGCGGGGGCTTGAGAGGAAGGGACCCCGTGCTGCACGTTAAGAGCCCTCAGGGCCCTCCGGGGGGATTCTGCTCCCAGGGCACACGTGGAGACACTGTGAAGACTTCCAGAGTGAGGAGGTGTGTCAGTCTTACTCCAAAACTGGACAGACCGGTGTGGGCTGGCTGTAGCAAGTGCTGGGGAGAAGGGTGGCGACAAGTGATCTGGGGCAGAGAACGGCGCAGGTTGCACAGCACCCTGAAGGTACGTGCCCGCGAGGCTGCAGCAGAGGGAGAGCAGAGGCAGGCAGGCCGCACCCGCGCTGGGAGCCCTGAAGGACTCGCACTGAGACAGGACAGTGACAGCAGGCGGTGCCGGTCACAGCCAGACAACTAGGTGTGTGGGGTAACAACCCCTCCAGAATCAGTCCCGATCAGGTAGGATGAGGGGAGGATGCAAGTCAGATTTTAAAATGTCCTACAATCTTTCTCAAAGATGGAAACAGACTCAAGCATAAGATTTTGTTATTTTAAATATAATGATGGATTTATTTTCCTTTCTATTCCTACAATGTCAATACCAATCAATACAACTAGTACATCACTATAAACAGTAGATGGGCTTCTCAGGTGGTGCTAGTGGTAAAGAACCCACCTGCCGATTCAGATTAGACATAAGAGATGCGGGTTCGATCCCTGTGTCTGAAAGATCCCCTGGAGGAGGGCATGGCACCCCACTCCAGTACTCTTGCCTGGAGGATCCCATGGACAGAGGAGCATGGAGGGCTACAGCCCATGGGATCACACAGAGTCGGACATGACTGAACTGGCCTAGCATAAATAGATATGATTTGCATACAGAATAACAAACTACTATTTATACTTATCACATATAACCTAGAAAGTGGCTTAACTTATTAGATTTTTTACTACATTGTAATTTTTTCTCCGAATCATCAGAGTCACTGTCTAATTTTAAATTAGACTGCCTGAATTGTAATTCAATTTATGTGAGTGATTGCTTTCTTCCTGTTTTGGGTCTCTGCTACTACACCCAACCATTCCTAATACTGCCTGTCAGGAGTCACACGGATCACGCTGACAATATCACTCTTTCATATTCACTGACTTGCTAGATGCTTAAATTGTCACACACTGTGCTAAGAGATGCAACAAGAGGATGGAAACACTAGGCCCCTCTTTTTTAAGGCTCTCACCATCTGGCTATCACATCAATAACCAGTGCAAAGAGGTCTGTACAAAGTTCTTGCCGGAACAGAGACTGAAAAAGGTGCCATGTCTGCCTGGGGTGTGCACAGTAGGGCAGGTTCTAGGGTGAAGAGATTACATTTCGACATGGGCTGTCATGTTTGTGCTTCTTAGCAGGACCTGCAAGATCCTTCATTATGTGTCCCTTGTCTACATAGACAACATCATCTATTGGTTTCTCTAATAATCCAATATAACTAAAGTTTCCTAGATAACTGTGCTTTCTTATAATCCAAATATTTGCATAAAGCAGTAAACAAGAGCAAATACCTAGGTTTGTGGCAGGCAGGCTTCCAATCTTCACAGCAAACTGAGGTGGGCATCACTATTGTGTCCATTTTACAGATGGGGAAACTGCAGCTTAGACTAAAGTTCAGAGAGGTTAAGTCACAAAGCCGGTGGATGACAGAGCTGGGTGAGACTGCTTCCAAGAAGACCCTCCCTATGTGGTCATCTTCTACTGGGTCCTGAAACCCCTGCCGGCACCCTCCCTCCGCCTCCACCGCCCCACCTGGCGCCCATGTCTCTCCCATGCGCTATACCTGTCTCAGCCCTGCTAGCACCTTCCTTGCCCGTCTCCCCAGCAGGCAGCTGCATCCACCATCACCGCGTCTCCACTGTCTGCAGCACAGCAGACGCTCAGCCAACGCGTCTGCATAAACACCGACACTGATTCAACTTGGAATATCTTGAACAAAGGAAGGTTCAGAACCTAAATACAGCCAAAGAATCTCTCCAGGAAGGAATCTGGGGCAGGGGGAGGGTTATCAGTCACAGGGTCTGCCAACACTCAATGTTGTGGGGTTACTTTAGGAATACAAGGTAAGATAGGAGCCAGCCCCTGTCCTCAAGGACCCTTCAGTATAGGGGGAGTAAGTGCCAGCCCAGAGAGTGGACAGCCTAACAGCACAGCTGGGAGCAGAGACCCTAGATTATAGTGGATGCTGTGCAACTGACTGCTGCCTCCGGGCTGGGAGCCTACACAGGGATCTATCGCCTGAAGCGTAAGCCTCTTCCTGGGTAAAATGGAGATGACGGTCACATTCTTACTGTTGTGAGGATTCAATGAAAGTGATTCAGCACAGGTTACAAGTTGGTTGGCAACTTCTAACCAATCTAAGTCACATGGTATCAATACTAAAAGGAGGAAGTGTAAAAGCATGCTATTTCAGAGAGCACGGCGGACTGTGGTTGAACTGGTGAAGACATCATGGAAGGGTGGGCAGGCACGGCTTCCAGGCGCAAAGGCCCAGCGACAGGAAGTGCAGGTGCGTCAGGCCACCACCTCCATCCGTGCTGACCTATACTATACTTGAGTGTAAGGTCCACGTCCCACAGACCGCAGCGCCCACGTCCCACAGACCGCAGCGCCCCTGGTGCCTCAGGTGTGTGTGCGGGAGAACTCAGTAAATGACCCGCGAGCCGGGAGGCCCCGGGGATGACTTGGGAAGGATGCAGTGTGCACGGAGGGACAGGGCAGGACCAGGCTGCTGTCTACAAGTCTTGGCTGTTGAGACAGGGAGGAATGAGGCTCAGTAGAGGATGTGCTGAGTAAGGGAAGCCCTCGAAAGCCAAGCAGAACCATCCAAGAGCATCCTGGTGGCTCCTGACCTTTCTGCATCACAACCCCCTTTTACAGTCCAATGGAGCTATGGTTTCTTTAAGAAAATGAAAATAAACATAAAACTGAACAATTTCTCAGAACGAGCTCTGAAAACTATCTACTAATTTACCTTCCAGGAATCTGTCCATAATTTCTGATTAAAGAAGCCTATACTTATTATTCAAGATGCCAATTCCTAAAAACAACAACAACAAAAACTTACTAAAGAAAATAGTGAAAAAATTTCAATATAACATCATAAATTGAAAAAATGTGTTATTCACATTGGCTTTCTGTACAAGAAAAGAGGCACAAACAAAAGAGAACCCCAAACATTTATTCTGATTTATGAGAGTGAAGAGAACTATTTTCTTCCGAAGAGTAATTGGCTAATTTTGGTGATTAAGGAGAAAAAAAAGCGCTCCTATTTCCCATGTATATGAAACATGTGTATTCGACTTCAATAATGAAACTCTACATTATGGTATCACCTGCCAGCCTTCAAAACACTCTGAACACTGCCTTGCTTAATGCTCAGAACAACTGCAGGAGATGAGGAATGTCCCCATTGTGCTGACAGCTGAAGCCAGACCACGTCACCCGGCGACGGGCAGGCTCACACACTCTCTTACAAGTCAGATTCTCTGGGATGTCAGGGCCCATGCAGCATTCCTGACAGTTTAGGAAAAAACAAGAGTAACTGAAAAGTGAGACCGTATTAATGGTCTCAGATAAATGATATCTTTCTTTCACGATCCCTATTGTTTGAATTTTATGAAACAATTTTATAAAATACTTGGCAATATTTACCTTCTTAAAAGCGAAATTTTGTTTTGCAAAACTCAAAGTAGAAAAGGACACACATGCAAAAATCATACTTTCACAAGCCTACGGTAATTATTGTCCAAAATTTCCAGCACATCTGTGTCGTATTATGAATATATACAGAGAGAATATATACAGCCTTTGAAGAAAAAGTGGGGGATCATCACAGTTATCAATAGGTTTGGGAAACTTTTTTTTCCACTTGAAACTGAAAAATTTTTTCCTGCTACCAACCAGCCTATTACATTTTTACTGAGGAGGTAACGGAGTTACTTACACACTGCGGGGGCCGAGCCTCCTAGCTCCACAGCCTGTGCTGGCCTGACTGGGTCTGACTGGCTTACATTCCGGAAGGTAATTTGCCACTGGCGCTATGTCACTAGTTGGTAGCAGGAAGCGCGCAGAAGAGCCTGAGGCCGTCTTCGTCCTCCAAGCACATCAAAGAACCGGAACAAGGACACTCACCTGTGTCCGCTGGACTGACGGCCGCCTTCCTTTCACTTTCCAAGGTGGCTGACATTCCTAACAAAAGAAAAGACCTTTTTACTCAAAGAGAAGAAAGTCCCTCAGGAAATAAAAATTAAACATTTTACACAATCTACAGTTTTAAAAAAACTTAGGCCAAATGATTAAAGAAAAACTTTATTAAATATTTGTCAGTTTTAAGAAGTGCCCTCAATTACTAACCAAATAATGTATTACAAACAACTAGTTATGAGGTTTTACATTTGTTTAACAGGGTATAATTGGCCCCAATTAAACTGACTAAACTAAGGCTTTTTAGATTACTAAAACAAATTAAACTTTTTAAAATGAGAATTTAGGTGATCTTAAACCCTTTCTAAAATGGATAATGAAACTTGCTAAGTTGTAACCTCCCTGGTTTTATTAGTTATATTAAGATAAATTAAGTGAGATTAAAATCTTATTTGATTTATTTACCTTTGAAAATGAAGACCGTTTAAGGGTTACACATCCTCAGCCTTGTCGAGTGCGACCTCAATTAGTCAAGTCAGAAAGTCTTTAAAAGCTTTGTGCTTATTGCTTCCAGCATGGAGCGAGGTGTTCATTAAGGTACCAAAATTCTCATAAAAAATCCAAAGTTGCACTAGTGAAAAAACGCTCAACAAGATGAAAACTGATCACATCTTTTTCAGAAAATCAGTAGTTATTTTAAAACCAGTTTTTAAACAAGATTAGGTTTTGCGTAGTTTTAACGTGCCATTCAAGCAGCTGGACACCATTTGGACTCTTTAAACAGCATTTAAATCTACGGTGAGTATATAATGGTACATTTAGTTTTAAACCATGTTTTAAATAAATTGTACAATGTTTAGTGTGACCCTTTTTTGACAAGCATTGTTAAATGAATCTTTTCCCTGTTTACGACTATTTATGAAGGCCTTTTTAAATAAGAGAGACATGAAATTGTTAGCTCACACACACAAAATTTCTTTCAAAAGTTTATTTAGTATCAAGCAAGAGGAGACTTTGCTTAACACTACAGAACATTTCAAGACTTGAGTTACAAAAGAATACCACATTATTTGCACTTGTAACTGG
Organism: Bos indicus x Bos taurus; assembly: GCF_003369695.1. Classification (NCBI taxonomy): domain Eukaryota; kingdom Metazoa; phylum Chordata; class Mammalia; order Artiodactyla; family Bovidae; genus Bos; species Bos indicus x Bos taurus. The sequence goes on from NC_040089.1 coordinate 6,332,129, forward strand.
CTTCCCTTTTTACGCATGTTGGCAAGAGAAAAAAAAAATAGCATATGGCTGAAAGATAAAATAACTAAATTTCTATGGAAACCTTTAAAATGAAAGGTGAGGCTTATGTTAAAAGGATGGATTAACATATTTAGTAAACCTATCTTTTTTGTTTAACACTAGTTAATCAAAGTTATTTTTTTTTTCCTTTTGATGACCTATTTTTCATATACAGACTGGAAATAACAAAATTTTACATGTCTTTTTTTTTTTTTTCTGCCCAGGTTGATGTTTCAACAAAGTAGTTTTAAATTCCATCCATTCAGATTTTAAGCATTTTGATTTATTTAAAAAGGGATTGTTCATAGAAAAAAATTACTTTGAACAGTATACAGGACTGGTGGAGACTGGCTATGTCACAACAGCAGACAGCACAGTCAGTATCTGCCGTATGGCTGGTCCCTGTAGACGCCCTTCGCGGTCCTCGCCGAGGGGGCCTTGTGTCTCGAGTTAGTCCACTCCTCTTGCCCTAAAGCCAGTCAGATGAAGCACAGTTAGATCAACACCAGAGAGCCCATGGCTTCATTTCTCAGAATCTAACTTAGCCCTGAACCCATGGTAGATGTCATACTGAAGATATAAATCCCCAAGGTATTAAAAAACCTGAGAGAATTAACTTTTAAACAATTACAAACACAATGGAAGATGTTCATCTCACTAGTAAAACCTACCAGCCTGGGAAGACATGATCCTTGTATCTTAAATGACAGCCAAGTTTGCAAGAACTTCCTTTTGGTCACTCATTTAATAAAAGTTCACAAACTCCAGCAGCAAATTGAGCTGCCTCTTGCTAAATGTGAAGACATTTATGCATGGGAAAAGGGTCACTTGGGATTTCTTCTTCAAAGACAAAGAAAACACAGATAAAAATCTGTGAAGGCAAAAGGAGAAAAATACTGGAGTGCAAAATGGCAATGGGCAGTTTGGGAAATGTGGCTTTGTTCTTCACGGGTCCTTCATGTAAAGAAGGAAGGAAAGCTGTACTGGGTGGAGATTTCTGTTTCCAAAATACTTCCTGGATAGGAAATAATCTCATGACATAACGTCAAATTGCACTCATCCTCATACTAAATCCACACGAAATGATGGATTTCCAACAGAGGACCCTGGTTCACTCCAGCTCAGGGCTGTCAGTGAGTCACTTGAAGGTCTTTGACAACAAACAGTTAATATCTATGCTGCAGCACACAGTGATTTAAAAGCCATGTGTCCACGGAGACCAATTTTAAAAAGCTGTGAGGAAAACTGCTTAAAATGACCTCTTCTTTGATACAAACATGCAATCAACATCATTCCCTCAAGCTAACTTGCATCAATTTAAGTAGACAGCATTCAACAAACCAAGGTATGTCTCTTAAGTGTTTGTTACGAATAACAACAAAAAAAATCCAAGGTGCGGTCATCAAGGCTTGGGGCAGGTGATATAACAAAATGCACTTCAAAAGGAACACTGGAAAATGGTTTTTCAGTTATGTTCAGAGAAATGTCATAACATCCATTAACGAGAATCCTGATTCACTTGCACTGGGCATGAGGCATTCATCAGAGCTTTGCAACTGATTGAAGCTTCGTGTTCTCTGATCTCTGCGCCCGGCAGCAAAGGAGGTTCTCAGTATCATTAAGTTGCTGCAGCCAATTCTTTTAATTAAACCTGTCGTCCTTCTGCATATTGAGACTCTGGATGTGGATTCCCCAGCACCTTGGGCAGCTCCCACTGGACTCAGTGGGGTTTCACTGTCTCTCTGTAAGCCTGAGACAGCCATCCATCTCCTCCCTGGCCCAGCGCTTCTGTAGCCTTTAACGAATGACTCCCACTGTAATGTTTTTAGAGGAACTGAGATTGGGAATAAATTAAAATATAAAGATGGCTGTGGTGGAATCACCACTACAGCAGTTGAGAGCTGTAGTCTCAACTGCTTCACTTTTCTTTACTCTCAAGAAGCAAAGACACTTCAGAGAGAGTCATTCTATCAAGTGTCTGTAGTTTGGCAAACTATTCAAGTAAGTGAGAAAATCAGCACATTGCAATCAACCCAAACAGAAAATCTTAAGTTCAGAATCAATGCCTGCAATTTTCTGCAAGTCTTTAGTCCCCTTTAAATATTAAGTTTAAACCTTAGAGAGCTTCTGAAAATAGCTGGATAAGCACAGATGAACTGAGAGGCAGCAGTGGTCTAAAATTCTGTCTGTATGAGTCTCCCCAGTTAAGTGCTTTAAGGTATTTCTATGACCTTTCTATTTATGGCTCCACTCTGCCATTTACTCACCATAGGAATCATACGTTTCTTCACTGAGTCCATGTCCATAATCATAGTAATCAGCACCGCTGCATGAAACAAAACACACAAGCAGAGAGAGACAAAAACACAGTTAGGACAAACTGATGTGGCTGTGAGTTTAAATCATACTTGATGAAGTATCTAAAACTTAAAGATAACTACTAAAAGCAGGGCTGAAAGCTGAACAGAGTTCCCACGGAGAAGAGCGATCTTATTAGGACTATCATCGGCCCCTCCTGTGGTCTCTGACTTGAATTCACAACAACCATGTCTGACACTGAACCACCACGATCAGCCTGTCCGTGTGGAGAGTGCTGACAGCACCTGAGGAGTACGCAGTCTCTTCTGGGAGGAATCGTGGTCTGAGAGGGTACGCGTATGCAGTGGACCCAGGCTGGGATCGTGCAAGGGATCAGGGTGGGGTGGGGGGGATGTGTGTGCAGGAGGAAGCGCAGCCACGGCTTCTTTCCTACCGACACCGAGTTCACAGAAGGCACAGCCCTACAGACCAGACACCTCGATGCTGTGCGAGGCCCAAGCACTGGGCTTTACAATAAAGCAACACGGCTATGGGGTGACATGTTTAACCCTCTAGCACCACACCATTACCATCAGGGGTGGCCGCTCAGCAGGGGCTGTGTGTGGTGGGTGGGAAAGGCCCCTGGGTCCAGTCGCCCACCCTGGCCAAGCCTGTGGGGACGGAGGCACGTGCGCAGCTGTCCTGTATTCTGACGCATGATGTCCCTGAGACCCAGGGAGGGAGTGATCTGTCACCAAGGCCATTTTGTAGATGATGCAAAACAGGCCACTCACATACACAACATGTGTGATCTAGGTGTAACCTTTACAGGAACGACTCTGGGGAAATCTGGATGACGGGACTATGGCCCACACAGTCAGTTTCTCACACTACTCTGGCTGTCTGAGGAAGGGCTTCTACCACTCTCCCTGGCTTCCCCTTTCCCAGTTCTCATAATTTTGTAGGGAAACAATCACCCTGAATTTGTTATCTTGGATTGTCCTGGAATAAACACTCTCATTATTCCAACTTGATGCAATCAAGCAAAGAAGTTCTAATCAGAATGGAAAACGATCCAGCTGAGCTGCTTAGCACCCAAGGAAGCTGCTGCTAAGTCGAGTCCAACTCTGTGCGACCCCCATAGATGGCAGCCCACCAGGCTCCCCCGTCTCTGGGATTCTCCAGGCAAGAACACTGGAGTGGGTTGCTATGTCCTTCTCCAATGCATGAAAGTGAGAAGTGAAAGTGAAGTCGCTCAGTCGTGCCCGACTCTCAGTGACCCCATGGACTTCAGCCCAACAGGTTCCTCCGTCCATGGGATTTTCCAGGCAAGAATACTGGAGTGGGGTGCCATTGCCTTCTCTGCCAAGGAAGCACGGAGTGAATAATACCTGTGCCAGCCCCAAGACCCCCAAGCAGCCGTTGCCGCCCCTGGACGTGAGAGAGCTGTCATGCCCATTTTACAGGTAAGGATGCTGTAGAGCAGAACAGCTGGGGCGCCAGCCTAACATCACACAGACAGCAGAAAGGGGACACATCCAGTTAAGTCCACACCTGGTTCTCCTACGTTTCGTTTCACAAGCCCAGGTGAACTTCACTGGAGACTAACCATCAACCTTCTAAGGCAGCACAGGATGGCGAGCCCTGTGAGAGGGGATGGGGGTGGGAGCTACAGGCTTGTGTCATGCCTATGAGGACAGGTCTTCGCCTCTGCCCTCCTCTGCCAGAACGGTTCCTCTTGTCCTTTGCTCCCAAGCACCTCCTACCCAGTCGTTAGCCCAAATGCCACTTGTAGAAGCTGCAACTCAAAAAGGTTACACTGCCTGTCCAAGGTCACACTACTTGCAAATGGAAGAATAGGTGCAAGACTAAGTGTGCCTTTCCTTCACAACCCGAGCCCTCTGTCCACCTGCACGTGTCCCAAGGGACCGCATGCTGTCTCAGGGCTCTGCAGGAACCCCGCTGCCAGTGGGCCATGGTGAACTGCAACCGCCTCAGTACTCTCTGCTCTCCAGTGCCTCCTCTCCCTTGGAGCCCTAGTTTTCCATCCTGGTATACGTACATTTACGGCAAGAAGAGAAGAGGGGCTAGCTGAGTGAGGAACAGAGAGACATGCATAGTCAAGAAGGAAAAAGTCTAGCAAAAACAAGCAACAACAAAAATATATGGCCTCCCTACCTCTTAAAGTTCAACAGTTTTAAATATGAGAATGCTATTAAAGAAGAACACTTTCCTCACCTTGTAGACAGACATTCAGAAGGAATACTTTTGATAAAATGCCACTGTCCAACACGGGTCAAGACTCCTGAGTCTAAACCCAGGCCTCCCAGCACGGACAGTCTTGGGGCAGTTGTCCACCTGCCTGCTGAGTCCAAGTGCCCCTCTGCCTGCCAAATCTCACCACGCTAGATGCCCCCCAGACCCTGGGAAGCCCTAACGTTCTCAGTGCCTCACGTACAGCATCTGGACACAGCAGTCAACATAATTTCTCATTTTGTTGAAAATAAATCGGCTACTGTTTCTTAGAAACTCGGCACTAAATTAAAGAAGACTGAGTGAACCTCAGTCTTCTTTCCAAATGTCAGAAGTTACAATATAATGGCTCCTTAGACAAAGTTGCAATGTTCTTTAATATCTCATCTTTGCTGCACAGAAAACAATGAGAGTGACCTCTTCATAAAACTGAATAGAATTCCCTTTACTGAGACAGGTCCACTGTTTAACTTGGAACTGTCAGTGACAGGTACTGAGACCAATAAACAGGAGAAAAACAACTGCCTTCTGACTAAACAAAGTCCCCTTGATTAAATGAAGTGAGCATTAATGAGCATCGGGGTGGACTGGAAATCCACCTGGAAGTGCTCTCACACAGATCAGCATAAAAAAAAAAAAAACAAAAAAAACAGGGTGAAGAATGTTTCCCAATGAACGGAAGGATAAAAGGAAACATAATTTGGTCAGGCGATGGTTTGGTGATAAGACAATCTTAGTTTTGACAACTGGAAACTTTAAACTGACATATTTTATCATTTCACTCAGTTTCTGATTATTTATTTCAAGACTGTCATCAAGCCAAGAAGCTGGGAGCAGCTGAGCCCCATTCTCGTACCTGTCAGTTCCATCTGAATTGCTTTTGCAGCATTTCATTTCGTGCACCTCCAATGTCTATTAACCCAAGACGTGTCCTATTTCCCAAGGATAAACTAAAAACCCAACATAAGGCAAAGGGGGAAGACTCTAAAAATTTCTTCATTTATGAATACAACTTACAGCATTAATAAGAAGCAAGAAAACACGGTAGGTTGACTATGCCTTTTCTCCATCAGAAGGTGTCAATAGGAGTCCCTCCCTCAGGTGGTCCAGAGCAAGCTCCTCTCCCGGCACCAGGGCCGCCTCCCAGGCCTGCTCTGTCCTCCATGTCCCACCCTGCATCAGGGGTAGAAGGAAGTCCAAAGGCTCAGCGTAATTCCTGGCTTTCCCGGAGGTTCTCGATCCATCAACCAGAGTCAAGAAACAGGCCCAGCACTGGGAGTAAACACAGGGGTCACAGAGCAAATGGCAGCACTGGGACCAAGCCCACGTGCCCCAGGGCACGGACAGGCGTTCAAAAGGAGGACAAAAGCGAGCTCCCAGACCACCCTGTCTCCATGAATGGGACTAAGAAGGAACTCCTGACATGAATCTATCTGGTGTCTATCTCGTCAAGCCTCTACACGAATTTTGACGAAAAAGTCGCTGGGACTCATGTCATCAGGCCCTCGGCTGGTCATTGCAGCTCAGGGAACTCTAGATCACTAGTTACTCTTTATCTCCAGCACTTGTAGAGCTCCGCCCGTCCCCGTCTGTCCCCATCTCCGTCCCAATTCTCTCTGTGCCCTCCGGAAGTCACGGCTCATCGCGCATCCTCCACCTCCTCTTTAGACGCTCCCTTGCCTTCTTGCTCAATGAAACTCAATTCTCCTCTAATGCCACCTCTCCCTCAGTGGCCCTCTCCTCTCCCTTATCCCCCATGGCCCATGTGCCCCTGGGACAACAGGAAGGTGAGTATTCTCTTCACCAACTGCCCCCGCATTGCCACCTGTAGCCCATTACACTCCACTCCTCTGCACAAACACTCAGCTTTCAATCTCTCAATGGCATCTCTGTCCTAAGTCTTGCTGTTTTCTGTACGCAGGCAGATAATCCTTCAAATACGGTGGTCTGCTGACTCCCTGGACCACTCTTGTCCACTGATCTTGCCTCTACTCTCCTTTGGCCATCAGCTCCCAGGTCACATCTTAGTTCCTGTCATATCAATAACCCCTCTACCCCGCCTTGCGTCAGTTTCATGTACTCCATCCCCTGACTATGGCTTCCCCTCTCCAGTTTCACTCCCGTCCTCTAGTAACATGCTGACCCTCCTTTGCAGCACATTGCAATCGTCCCACTACTGTTGTTACATTTTCATCCCTTGGCAAGGGGACCAATGAACTTTAACCTGCTGGATTTGGTGGTCAGTTCGCAGGTCTGCTGTGTGACAGGGCAGCAGATGTGACACAGCTAGTCACACAGAGTGGACGCCCCCTGAGGGGATGCAGCCTGGGTCCCACAGAGGTGCACTCTGGTCCAACGAAACAGGAGGGCAGTATAGCGAGAGCAGAGAGACCCAGGAAGGCAGAGGGGGGTCATGCAGACCACGGAGAGGCTTGGTTTCTTGTTTTTATCCTGAGTAAGATGGCTCCAGGGAGAAACGTCCCCATAATGAAGTTTGCCATCACCTGAGACGGGGAAGTGGAAGCAGAAGGAGCTCTGGGCAGGGAGCCGTCAGGAGTTTGGCCTGGGACAGGCTAGGTTGCATAGGCCTCTCGGACCTCCCAGAGCAGCTGGAAAGAGAAATCAAGAGGCTGGGGGAGTGGTCTGAACAGGAGACATAAGTCTGCCGTCCTCGTAGTGTGAAAGGTACTCAAAATCCAGAGACGCCACGTGATCTCTCCAGGGACACATGCAAGCAGACAGAGAGCTCAGGCTGTGGAGTAAGGCTGCACTTAGTTCTGAACCTGTTTTTCCATTGGGAAGTGGTGTGATCTTCAACAGGAAGCATCATCTTTTTGAGGGGTAGCTTCTACCAATGTCTGAAACACAAGAGGTGCTCAACAGGAGCACTGGCAGGAATGAATGGATGGCGTTTGCCGCTCAGGGTGAGGGCCCCAGCGGTGTCCTCTGACAGGGCGACAGGGGGGCCACAATGCAGTGAGCTCACACACAAAGCCCTTCTCACTGGCTGGACACTTCCTCTAAACCAAATAAAGAGCAGTGATCAGCCTTAACCGTATTGTTGTAACGAAGTTTGCCAAGCCTCATTTCAGATGAAACAATTACTTTGTCAAACAAAAAGATTTTAAATGTTAATGTAGGTCTGTCAGAGAATCAGAAACAAAAGGTTTGCCACTTACAGCAATCCTCCACCTCTAGTGTGAAAAACTTCTCAATCTGACCTCACTGTAAAGTGCAGGAACTTACTGGTACTTGACCGATCAAAGGCAAGAAGTGGGCCTTGAGAAATCACGTGGTCCATCCTCTGGGCTTCAGGCTAAATTGTCTTAATGATCTCAGAGAATGATTCCCTCTCCACTTTGAAAGACTTCCAGTAATACAGTCTGACTAACCTGTCACAGTAACACCCTTGAACAGGCCTGACAGAAAGTTCCATGTTAACCTTCATCTCTCACGAGACTCTCAGAATCCTTTCTCTCTGGCTCTGCTTCCCACAGAGCTCGAGAGCACCTCCTCCTGTGACAGACGGCTCAGGAAGGCAGATCACACAGGGCAGGAAGGAAGGAAGCACACGCCTCGGGGGTTACTGGTAAACCTAATTTTAAGGACCTATGTCAACTACTATGGCTTCCCAGGTGGCAGAGCAGTAAAGAACCCACCTGCCAACACAAGAGATGCAAAAGACACGGTTTTGATCCCTGGGTCGGGAAGATCCCCTGGAGGAGGAAATGGCAACCCACTCCAGTGTCCTTGCCTGGAGAATTCCATGGACAGAGAAGCCTGGCAGAGCTACAGTCCATGGGGTCGCAAAGTCAGACACTACTGAGTGACAGAGTACATGCACGCATGCACATGCGCACACACGCGTCAACTACTAGGATCGGGTACAGGCTACTGGGCAGAGACATGCAAACGAGATCTAAGACTAATGATAGATACTATCAAACAGCACCCACCACACATTAGCAAACACCGATTAGGAGCTGTGCATTCTGCACAAATTTTCTCTCGTATTTAAAACAAACTCGCAATCTGGATCTCTATTTTATAAATTTAGGTTAAAAACAACATTTTCCCACCATGTAAGAGAGAGACTCTCACTTGTTACGTTCTCTCCTGAGAAAGGTGCTCTTGGTAGGAATTTCTGAAGCTCAGATGTCACCTGTTCCCAGCATCTGTTCCACAGATATTTCTGGAACACCTATCATGTGCTGGGCACCAGGATGCAACAGTGAACAAGTTCCAGACTTTGTGATAAAACACGTCTGGTCTAGTGCGCAAGGCAGACAACTGTAACTAGGCCGGTGGAGGACTGTGATTCCCAGAAGCCCAGAGTTCTGATGGACTCAGGGTGGGGCACCTGGCCCAGTCCTGGGGTACCTGGGAGTGCCTCCTGGAAGGAGGAAGGTCTAAACCGACACTTAGAGAAGAGCCAGACAGAAAGGAGAACCACAACATGCAGTTTTGCCCTGGTGACAGCACAGTGGTGACTCAGACACGGAGCACTGCTCTAAAGCCGTGTGGCCGCCGTGCGGGCAGGGGCCAGGGTGCAAGTCTAGTTCCCCTGGCTCCCAGGGGCCTCTCTCCACCATCTAATCGGACGACCAGTCACCACACTCACAGCACAGTGGAAGTACGTTTGGGCACTTTTTCAAAAGACAGCGCCGTTCAGGGAGCCAGAAAGAGATGATGACCTAAGACACCCACAGTTGAAAAGCAGCAGCTGGAAAACTTCTTGCCTGGGTGCTGGAATCCATCTCCTGCTTACATGGTGTGTACACTGAAAAACAGTCACTCAACTGGACGCTTTTGACAGGTGTGAATTTATGCCCTTTTCTATAGGTATATAACATTTCAGGAAAAGGAAAACAAATCAAAAAAATAAAAATAAAAAAAACTAACACTCAGGTTAAAAGGGAAGAGCCAGTGGGCAGCTGTTGCCTATTCAGTGTGCACTCTCCCCGTCCTCCTTAGCAGAAGATGCCCTGTGAGACTGAGGGTGAGATGCTAGTGGTAACGCACCCAGCCATTAATCTCCATTTCTCGACCACTTCTACAGGGAGGATACTGATGAGACAGGAGTGTACTTCCGGGAGTGAAGCTTCCAGGGACTTCCTAAGAGCAGGCGGACCTGCCCAGGTTGCAGGGCCTTCCTCCTCTTCTTTCTCCCTGCCTGAAGCCCAGCCTGGCAGCTGGACTATGACCGCTGCCCTGAGAGCAAGCTGAGCGTAAGGGCACAGGGCAAGGGCGAGGAGGATGCGGCAAACAAAGGAGCACCTGGCTGCTCAGAGACTCCACAGAGCGGTCCCAGGGGTCGGAAGCTGCTAACATCCATTCTTATGTGAGAGAATAAACCTGATTCAGTGGAATGTGGGGTTGATTCAGAGCTTATCCCAGTCCTACAATACGGTGCAAGCATCCTGACGTGAGGGGCACCACGTGTCTCTATTTTTCTCTGCTGCAAGGATATCCGCTCATGCTTATTTCAACAGCACGGTCAGTACTCTTCTCCATCTGCAGCAGTCTACGCTACTCCTATCAAAAGTTTCTTAAAAGACTGCAGATGGTTCTATGTAATCTTTTAGAAACGATGAATTCTGATTATATTCCAAGAAAAACAAAAGAGTAAAAAGATAAGAGTTTTGTTCATGAGCGTCTCTTCAGCTCACTGTGCCTCTCTCCTCCTCCCACACACTCGAGGCACGCCTGCACGGAGGCCTCAGGACACTCAGGGAGTGAGTTTCACAGAGACACGCACTGATGCTGGTGCTCCATGTGTACACCAGGCTAAACCTGCCTGACACACTCACAGTCACTTATCAGCAGGCTTCCTGTCTTAACATCATCATTTTGGAAGACAGTACAGAATTAACACTTAAGAACAGGGCTGTGCAGTCACACACATTATCAGAATCTAGGCTCCAGCGTTTACTGTGTGTGTAAGCTTGTGTGTGCTCAGTTGTGTCCGATTCTTTGTGATCCCCTGGACTGTAGACCACCAGGCTTCCCTGTCTATGACATTTCCCAGGCAAGAATACTGGAGTGGGTTGTCATTTCTTCCTCAAGGGTATCTTTCTGACCCAGGGATCAAACCCGCATCTCCTACCATTACAGGCAGATTCTTTACCACTGAGCCACCAAGGTGTAAGCTTGGGTAACGTTAACTCAATTTTATCTATAAAATAGTTTTTAAAATGAATCTTTCATAAGATTGCTGTGAGGTTCAAAGAAGATCGTGTGTTACATACATAAACTTAGCTCTTATTCAAGGACAGCTGTTATGAGTACTATTGAGGTAGAGGTTCCTTCTGAATGAGCAGTATTTTTCCTAGAGTCTTACTGATGTTACACAAGCTATTTCTGCTTATTTGCTAGAGTGAGGAATGTACCTTTAATGACAACAAATCCACCAAAAATACCAGTAACAACTAATAGTTTCCATCTATTTGAACAGTTCTCTGCAATTTCCTAACTTAAAGGAAGATAAGTGCTATTGGGCTCTTCATTACTTTCTGTAAAGCAATATTTTATTAATAGTTGTCAGTACAGAGGTCTTGAACATTTTGGTTAAAATTATCCTTAAGACTCCTTATACACCACTGGTAGGAATTAATGTACAAGTACTTTGAAAAACACTTTGGCAGTTTCTTAAAAAGTTAAACATATAATTAATATTTGACCCAGCAATTCTACTCCTAAATGTCTAAAGGAAGCTAAAATACAAGTCCGCACAAAGATCTGCACATAAATGTTCAATGCAGCATTATTCATAATGCCAAGGAGTGAAAACAAACCCCGTATCTGTCACCCAGTTAATGCATAAACAAGACACGGTAGAATCATAAATGGAAAACCATTCAGTAATAAAAAGGAAAGAAATACTGATCAAAGCTATAATGTGGATGAACCTCAAAAACATAATGCTAACTTCAGAATACCTGATGTAAAAGATCATATATTCTGATTATATTTATGTCCTTTTCCTTTAGTTGTTCTCAATCTTTTCTCTGTTTTTTAGCAACTGGTATACATTACACCTTGATGTGTTTATATTCATATTTATCCTGCTGAGGGTTTCTCTGCACTTTGCAGATCTGTGTGATGGTATTTTTTGTTAATTTTAGAAATGTTTGTCATTATTTCTTCAAGTACTTCTTCTACCTCATACTTTCTCTCATCTCATTCTGCAATTCTGATAACATTAGCCTGTTTTACATCATCTTGCAGATTTCATACCCAATGTTCCTTCTACTCTTCATCTTTCTCTTTTTATGTTTGAATACTTTTTTATAAGTTGTCTTCAAGTTCTCTTACTATTTCCTCTGTAGTGTACAATCTGTTAATAAGCCCACTGAAATAATTATTCATCCCTGACATTGTAATTTTCAATTCTAGCATTTCCATTTGGCTCTTTTTAAGAGTTTTCATTGGCTACATTCCTATCCTATCTGTTCATACATACTGTCCACCTTTCACACAATATCATTTAGCATATGGAATGTATCAATTTTAAGACACTGACTGACAATTGTAATATCTTGGCTCTCTGTTTCTCTTGACTATTTTGTCTCTTGACTCTGGGTTGTATTTTCTTATTGTATAATTTTTATTCATAATTGAATGCTGGATGTTTAGGGGAAAAAACAGAGTGAGATAAGTAAGATTTACATTTATAAAGGACATTTCTCTACCTCTGTCAGGCTGTTGGTCGCTGTATTGATTTTCTACCAAAGTTGTTACAGGTCAAGATATAAGGGTGTACAGACCACAGTCTTCTCCTGTAACTTCATAATTTTAAGTCTGCAAGCTCCTTTAATCATACTGGGATTAATTTTAAATAGGAAAAAGTTCTTACAACACATTCTTGAAAAGCAAAACATTTTGTTCCAAACTTCAAAGATATCTTATTCCAAAGGGAAATCTCAAGTTTTCTATTAGGAGAACTTGAAATTTAAATATGAATGGAAGAAAACTGTAACTTTAAGGATTTCCGAATACATAAGACACACTCCTTCTTTTATTTGAGGATTTTTGCACAGATCACTGTGTTCCCACAGATACATCCTTAGGCAAACTTTTACCTCCTTCAAGTCTTAAATCATCTTCTCAAAGAAGCTAAACAGGAAGGCCACTGGCTAAACGTGACCACCACTAGGACCTGAACTCTACTGGGCACCCTCCTTACCCCTTTTTGTTCACTGCTGCTTACCGAGCACCTGGGACAGTTGCTGGCAGAGTAGGTACTCTTTAGTTGTTTGCTGAATGAATGCATGAAAGACACGCTAGTGATTTATTTCTTTAGGAAATAAATATTTACTTAGCAAGTATCTGCAAGGCACTCTGAAAAGCTCTGAACATATAATATCTTATTCTCATAGTGCTCACTAGACAAGAAAAGCAGTTTTCAGCCTCGGCTGCTCATAAAAATTAGCTGTATTTTAAAAGTTTCAGATAGCTGTGCTATCTTAAAACTCAGATTAAAAATAAGAAACGAGAGATTGGCTTGGGAATCTCTTTTTTTAAAGGCTGTATAAAGGACTCTTCCATTTAGCCCAAGTTGAGGGAAGGCTACCTGCAGTTCCACATTAGACATTCAGAGGTACCAGACTTCTTACCGTGTTTCCAATAAAGGTACTTGTAGAACAGATGTGGAATTCTTAAATGTTACCAACTGAAATGAAAAACCCATAGAGGTCCCTTTCCTGGTTGGTACTACACTAGGTACTGCGGATTAAAGGACAAATAGAAAAGGGTTTCTGCCACCAAGGGCCTCTCTGTATAAACAGGAGAGAGATTCTCAAATCCAGCAGGTATGAGTGGTGACCAGAGGCAAGCATGCCATATTCCAGAAACACACAAGGCTGGCTGAGTACTCTGTGAATGCAAAAGGGGATGTCAGAGGCAGAGAGTTTATCAAGAAAGCCTGCTAGATGAAGTAACAACTCAGTCAAGGAACCTCTGCTCTGAGGCAACCCATCTGGCAAAGACTAAAATGTAAAGAAAAGGAAATTATCCTGTTTGCACCATTGCGGAAAAGTCTAAAAACACGACAGGCAATTTTTATAGAAACATGCCAAATAACCACAATGTCTTTAAACACTGTAAGTAAAGAAAATTACTGAAGGAGCCATGAAGAATTTGACAAAATTAAGTTTATTTACATAATGTATGCTTTGAGATCTATTTCATCTGTGACTGAGCAAATTATAAATGAATCATGACTGAAAAATTCAATACAAGGTTAGATTGGGTGAGTGGGTGACTTGACATGAGGTTAGAGAAAAATCAGGGCCAGATCAAGAGAGGTCCTCTTAATGCAATGGCTGCTAATAGATGGGAAAGTCCTGTATTAATCCTTCAAACTATACTATTTAAAAATTAATTGCTGGCACTAACCATACTTGGTAGGATTACAAACTGCCAAGGCTGCATACATCCCCCTTCAAATCCCCTTGTTTTTCAATTTGCCATACATGCTTTCCATCCCCCTTGGTAATCACATTTTCCTTGATCATAAACTTCACATAATCCAATGGGCAATCACTGTCCTGGAGAACCACAAATAGATGCCCCCCACCCCAAAGAGTTGTAGACACTTAGCCGTATGGCTTTTAGATTAAAAATTATAGAATTTTAATAATAGCTAGTGAGACCATTCACAAAGCGCCAGGTGCTTTCCGTGTATCAACTCATTTGACATGACAACAGCCTCAGAGGTGGTCACTGCAACCATCACGTCCGTCATGCAGATGAGCAAGCTGAAGCACAGGGGCGTGACGTGACCCCAGCTTCACTGTCAGAGAGCTGCAGAGCTGTGACAGACTCCTCCCCTTCACTCCCAGTAAACAAATCTCGATTCTGCCTCAACTGAGGTGCTGGTTTATCTACATTACTTTGGCCAAGTTGACATGCATACCTTTTTTCCTATAGCTAAAATGTATTTCTTTCCCTGAACTTTGCCAGAAACTGCTTATTCTTTTTAAATAGTTAAATATATTTACACTGTGTTAAGTGTTACATTGTGTTAAGTGTTACATTGTGTTAAATGTTAGACCTATCCAACTCTTGTGACCCCAGGGACTGTAGCCCACCAGGCTCCTCTGTCCATGTAATTAGCCAGGCAAGAATACTGGAGTGGGCTGGCATTCCCTACCCAGGGGAATCTTCCTGACCCAAGGATCGAACCTGAGTCTCCTGCATTGCAGACATATTCTTTACCATCTGAGCCACCACTTGCTATACACTAAGTTTAGGCACTTATTGTGTAAACACTGAGTCAAAGGTTACAAACACTTGGAAGGATCCGACGGACACTCATAATTCCAGAACACATCCCTTCATGATGTCAAATAAAAGGGAAAAAATGCTATCTCATTTAATCACACCTGCATGGTGTGTGAATTACTTCTGCTTCTAAAGCTGTAAGCCCAGTAAATGAGGTTTGACTAGATTCTGAAAAATTCACACACTGACGTTCTCTACTGTAAATCATTCTTCACAAGCAACTTCAAGCTGTGACCTCAAGCCTATGCTTCCAAACATCTTAGGACTCTAGACTAGCTAAATTACATGAGGCTGTCCATAAGTTTTTGTTTCACAAATGGGGAATCAAAATGGGATAGACGATTTTGTTTCTTTGTTGAGATTTCATTGACTGCAGTTCTCCTCAGGAAAAGGCTGCACAAGCTTCTAGATCAGACAACTAAACTGATGAGGACAAGTCACCCAGAGACAGTGCAGCGGAGGGCTCAGTGCCAGCCTAGCACTCACTCTGAAACAACCACAGGGAAGTTCTATAATCTCTGGGCCTGAATTTCCTCATCTATGAAATGGGGTAACAGTAATAACCTACTTATAAGGCTGAAAAGTGCTGAGAACAGCTCCTAGTACATGTCATCTTTGCAAGTTTACTAAACTTCTGCTCTGTATACTGCTTTTGCTATCTCATTTAATCACAATCTCACAAGTCAAATATTCTTACCATCATTTTACAAATGAAAAATGAAGACTTGAAGAAGTAGCTTGGCCATAAACCTACAGCTGAGGAAGTGACAAAGTGGATTCAAATCAAGGTCTGAGTGGTTTCAGAGCCCTCCAGTCTGTTTAACAAAACCATGTGTCTCATTTTAAGAGTCAAGAAATACAAAAAGGGTTATCATCTTCTTTCATTAAAAAGAAGACAGAATTTGTCAGAAAAATTATTCTAAAACTAATAAAACCCATTTTAAGAACATATGAAACATGGGGAAAGAAAATATAGGAGATTCACCAAGTAGATCTTTATCTACAGACCTTAAAATCCGGTAGTGAAGATGTAAAGCTGGTGGCATGATAACCAACAAACCCGCTGTTTAGAATCTGCATTGTGGTGAGGAAACTTCTTCCCGGGCACGTTCCCGCCCAGCAGCATCTGTCACTGCTCTGAGTGGTTGATCATAAGCACCGCTGTCGTCTTCTCGATGCTATTAAGCAGATGGCAGTGCTAAATCCAAATGATGTAGTACATCTCCCCGGTGGACTCTGTTTTCACACACCACCATTATCCCACAGCCCTCGGTGATAAATCTCACGTGTTCTCGAGAACGTGAAAGACTGCACTGACGGCGGCACTTGACTTACTGCCATTGGCGCGCCTGTGCCCTGCTGCTGCTTCCACGCTGCCGTGGAGCTCACGTGCGAGGACTCCACGCGGCCACTTCACAGTTCTGGCATTTTCTACATACGTAGGGACTTTTTTTTCCCTTAGTTGCTTTCAGGTTAAGCAAAAGAATGTGCGCTTGATCTTAAAGAGAACTGGATATGAGGCCTGACTGCTATTCATAGTTTTGTGACTTTGGTCAAGCTCAAGTTCTAAGAACATTAGTGTCCTTTGTAAAACTAACAATCTTACAGATGTTCTTGGGAATTAAATAAAATGATAGACATGAGAGCATTTAATGTACTAGCTAATACTTGATAAGTACTCCTTGAAAATGTGTTAATGAATCTTGAAAAAAAAAAAGTGCTATGGGCAGTATCTGCCCAGCATCAGCCCTTCATGGACCACTTTCAGGATGTCTGCCATCTACGTCTGCCACTCATCCTGTGAGTGACTTAATATTATTCTCTGTATTATAGGTTTTATTTTAACTTAAGTAAGTTTACTATAATTTTTAGCAATACTATTCATAAAATCATGTGGTTGATATAGCAATTCTACTTTGCCAATAACTAAAATCTAATCATTAAAGCTAAAAGCGTCTGCCCATGTGCCACCTGAAAGCATGCTGTGAAACACCAGTGGTAAGTGTGCTTCTTTGAGAAACACTATGACAGAAAGAAAATGGACTGAGATCAGCATTGTCACTAAGCAAGTGACTCGGGCCACTTACTAAACCTCTCCTTGTGTCTCAATTTTCTCAAGAAAAGGGGGTGAGAATATCTAACTTTTAAAGTTAAAATTAAGATCAGAGGGGATACATGCGTGGGTTCACAAACACATTCACCCTGAGACAACCAATACTGCATTAGAGGTCAACGCACATAATTAACAGCGATACTAGTACATGTTAAAACTTTGCCCTTAGACTGTTCCTTTTCCCTTTTAGGTTGTAGCTTCATTTTCACTATAACCTTCCCTCCTTTTTCTTACCGTAGGGTCCTTGACTGAGAATATATTTACAGCTTTACTGTATAAACTGGGCTGGTGTGTCTGTCACTTGGTCAATGTCCACACATTACTGTGTGAGAAGTTTGTTGTCAATCGCTACACTGCTTAGTTTGTGTGCTAAAGAGATTCTTTCAGCGCTCGTGCAGCAAGCAGTTAAAACCCTGGGCTAGGTGAAAGCATATTTCACAAAAATTCTGCAAGGTGTGGTTAATCCAGGCCAAACCATTACTGTTTTTAAAAGTCCAAAACAACCAACCCTGAAACAACACAGCGCTATCTTCCAATAGACAGTGATTTTACTGATGTTGAAATGCTACATCCTAAGTTGAACAATAGGTCATCATTTCCAAGGTGAAAATCGCAAATTATATTCACACCTCTCAAGTCAGCTCCTGAGACGACATTATTGCACATATAATGCTAAAGCTGCCAAGAGAAGCAAGAGAAGCAATGGCAAACTAGAGAGCAGGGCAGACAGCAGCATTAACTTCTGGCTCATTGCTCTTCTTGCAACTGGCGTCTGAAAACACAGCTAGAGTACGTGGAGCTTCCTGACAGCCTCCATTACTCTGCCTATTTGGATAAAAGCGCTTAGGTGTTGTTTTGTCATAAAAATAAGTCAATAATTTTGTATTCTAAAATTTTTTCTTAGCTGGATAATGGTTTTCAGAGATAGACAAAAACCTAAGCTTAAGTACTCTTCAGGAGTGCATTCTTGGGAAAGTTGCTAAACATCACATCTTCAACTTCTATACGTGGAAAAACTCAGCAGGTAGGGCCATTGTGAAAACTGGAGGTAATGCATTTAAAGGACATAGACAGCTGAGTGCTAGACTTAATAGATTCTCCCAAACTAGCAGCTCTTATTTCTAATTTCTTCTTTCAGTATTTCTAAGCATTTTCAGGAAAATCACAGAGATTGTGGAGGATGAAATGAAATAAGTACTTGAAAGTACAATCAAACCACAAACTACTATGGGAAATTAGTATGTCAACATTAAACCTGCCAGAAAATAAAACTGTGACTACGCAGTCATCCACGTAGGCTCAGGGGGTTATTAGCACTTTTTGGAAACCCTTTTTGTTCTACTTTTTTAATAACTGATAATTAGAGGAATCAAATATTTCTTAGAGAATTTACAAATATTCAGAAACACAGACTAAAATATTCTGAAATTTGAATACAGTCAAGATAACTAACAGATCTCCTAATGTAGTTACCTTTTGGTCTGTGTGATGAGAGCACCTGAAATTTACTCTCTTAGCAAATTCCCCAAACTCAATACTATATTAACTACAGTCATCATGCTGTAAAATTGTGACTGTTGTTAGAACCATAAATAAGACATCAAATGAAAACTAATCCCACTTAGTTGAGAAGGCTCTGGTCATGCTAGGGCAGGTGCAGGTTGAGCTCTGAGGCCATTTATCATCTGCTCCTTTACTCCTCACAGCTACTCCAGAGCTGTGCGCCCATAGGAATGACTCAGTAACTATTTTTGTGCTGATGTATATTAGAATAATTCCAATATTGTAAAGAACAGTTCATATTTCTCTTCACAGATAGGTGACAGCTTGTTGCTCATTAAGCGTGTGAAGTCAGGTAAACAACGCTTGTTTTACACTGCAGTACGAGGCCATTACAAACACTGATGGGAAACACAGCTGAACCATGCTGAATTTTTTAGAACTCTGTAGGGACTCTTATTTGTACTCTAATTTTTATACAAGGTATTTGAAAATTGATAAGAGAAAATTCCTAATTTGTAAACCTTCTGAGAGAAACTTGTTTCCTGCAACAAAAGTGTGATAAAATGATTACAGCACATGAAGTGTAGATATCTAGTTTTAGCCTGCAACATTAGCATGAAGATAAATGAAATTCTTAGGTCTGATGAAAATGAAGAATCCTCCTGCCAATGTGGGAGACACAGCAGACCTGGGTTCAATCTTCGATCCCTGGGTCAGGAAGATCCCCTGGAGGAGGAAATTGCACCCCACTCCAGTATTCTTGCTGGGATAATCCCATGGACAGAGGAGCCTGGTGGACCTATGACTGAGTGACGGGAAATATGAACATGAATCAGTTTAAGCAACTGAAATCAAAACCATGACAAAAAGCAAGTTGAAAGATGATGGAGCAGAGTACAAAACAGAATGCATGGGGCCAATGTGGATCTACCACTGCTCAGCCCTGTGAGTTAAGACAGGTGAGTTAACCTCTCTGAACCTGCATGCAGGGAATGACATGCTTAGACTTGAATTCTGCAATATTTCAGGGCACACTGAGCAGAGAGAGTCTCTGTGAAGCCCACAGAGTACACCAAGCACACGGCCAACGTTCAGTACCGACAGTGAGAATGATGGCGATTTACAGGTCAGTACCCACTACTTGATTTGGGGGATGATTTCAAAATTTGCTCTAACTGGCTCAGACTAGATTTCTAATTCTGAGACATACAGTGTTGTACTTAAGCCAATGTTACAATATGTGCATATTATGAACTGACCTGTCCACCCAGAATCATAAATCGAAGCCCCACCCCAGTACCTATAATGTGTGTTTAGACACAGGACCTTTAAAGAGGTGATGAAGTCGAAGGAGGCCTTCCATGGGCCCTCGGTCAATCTGACTGGTGTCACTGTAGAGAGGAAATCTGGGTACAAGGAGGCAGCAGGGGCATGTGCCCACAGAGGAGACATCGTGTGAGGACCAGCACAGCAGTGCCAGCCGCAGGTCAGGGAGGGAGCCTCAGAAGAGGCCAGATCTGCCAACACCCTGAGCTCAGACTTCCAGCCTCTGTGGCCCTGAGAAAATAAGGATCTGTTGTTTACAACAGTCTGTGGCATTTTGTTATGGTAACTGTAGCAAACTAACACAGCTCCTGGAAACACTTCTTCATCCTATTCCGTAATGTAGCTGCTTCATCATGATTTACAGTAATTGCTGAAGAGGAAGACAGACAGACTGAGGTGCAAAGTCAAGCCCCTTAGCTTGTAAGATGCATGATCTTAGGCAAGTTTACCTAATTTTTATAAACCAGTCTTCTTTCTTTAAAAGGACTGATGCCTATTTCATAGGTTATGAGGATTAAATGAATATTCAGAGTACCTGACCAACAGCGATTTCTGCATTTTCCAGAACGTGCAATTCTCACACAGTTCTCTGCAGTCCTTCAAGTAAGATGAGTTGTAGCGCTGAAAAGATCATGACCAAGAAGGTGGCTGGGCTATCGGTAAGATGTTCCTTTAAAGTGAGTGTTCCTTGATGTTTAAAGGGCTTATAATATATAAGGTGCCATCTAACTGGTCTCTGCCTCCAGGCTCACCATCTGCTAACCTGGCCTCTACACGGCCTTTTGGTTAATTCTCCAAACCCAAGTGTGAACACACCACTCCCTAGCCGGCACCTCGTCGGCGGCTCCCTAGTGCTGCTGATGGTCTGGAGCCTGCACCCCAAACCTGGGAGGACACGGTCACCCCTCTCCCACCTCTTCTCTCCTGTGCATCACACCATGGAGCCCAGACAACACGCTCTGTGCCTGGCTTTGGGCAATGTCCTCTGGTGTCTGTACCTTCATGACTCCTACTAGCCCTTCACTTTCTTAGTGAAATGCCCCCTGTGTTCCCAATCAGACTCCAGCATTGTCTTAGCACTATTTTCTCTCAAACTCTCATGTGGTTACCATTTTACACTCCTTTTAAATATTTATATTTAATTCTAGCCTGTGAACTTTCCAAGGAGAGGGTCTCTGTCTCAATAATCTTTGTAATCCAACATTGAGCACAGTGCCTACATTTAAAACATGTAGTGGACATTTAATACATACTGGCTGAATAAATGACCACAGGAATGAACGCCTGTGATCAATCATATTACTATGTTATCACAGTTTAATACGGGCAGACTTCAAGCTCTCCAAGTCTGCTTCACACTCTGCATTAGCTATTTACTTCTCTGAACCTCGGTTTCATCATCCATATGACAGACGTGTTAACTCCTGTGCTGCCATTCAGATTAAACGAGACGTGTGAGTAAAGGGTTGTACTCCATGTATGATTCTTGACTAATTACTTAAACTTATGCTCTGCGCTTTTCTTCATCTATATAATGGGAACATAAAACTGCCGGACACTGAGGGGAAAGAGTCTTGTCTGCTGTTTACTGTGTGCGAGTCACTCCAGGTGTGCCCAGACCTTCACGGGTACAAACACCATGCACGAGGCTTCCTGGAAAGAGGACCAGCTGGGAGTCAAAGCTTAAAGGCCACTTACTTGTGACACACTATACTGGAGAAAAACCTGGCATGAACAAAATGAGAAGAAAGTATATCTCTGCCCACCTCAGGACCCAAATGCCGATCTGCTTAAAGCTTGCCTTGCCCCACATGACTTCAGGAGTGAATTTATGCTTCATCAAAAAACCCATGGAGTCCATATTTATTGAAATTTATGCTTGATACAGCCAGCATTTTGGCTTGTGTATGTCTATCTTTGTCTTCCACTTAGAGTTTTAAGCATAAAGCAAGAGGCTTCTCAGGATTTAGGAAAAGATTCTGAACAGAACACACAGATTTCATATACTAATGAACATCAAAGTCTACTATGCCATGATTTTAAAGCTGTGTTCCCCCCTGATAACACTCATTTCTAAGTGAACACTTCTTCAGAAAATGAATCAGAACTAACTCATTTTTCACAAATGGAATCTGAAGTTGTTAGAAAACAAGAGCACTGTTGCTAAGAAGCAGAAATGATTTATGAACACTGAATAAAACTTCCGCCATTCCCATCCCCTGCGCTGATGAAGCAGGAAAGTCACACGCTTCTAAGATACTCTGGAGCCTCTGGACTCGAGAGCCACAGACCTGGCACACACTGTTCTTCCTTAGAATGTACTGAATGCTTAAGCTAAATTTTTAGAGAAAATAAAAGTTTCGAATTGTATTTTCCAAGACGCATTGCTTTAGCACTACAGTAAATTTGAGTGTAATACATGCTAGTTGGTAGGACAGACAGAGTTTCTCCGCTTAAAACAAAACAAAGGCCAAGTCAGATCATCCTCACTGGCCAATCGTCATCCTGTTCCCAGAGGGTATAAAATGTGGACAGCACAAGCGTCTGCTATGGAGTCTGTTCAGAAAGAGTGACACTTACCTTTGGGTTGGGGCGCTATAGCTGTTATCATAGGAATCATAACTCTGTTCATCATAAGCAGTGCCATATCCATCATCATAGTCCTAAAATACAACAGAAGGACAAAAAGTTCAGAGAAGTTTCTGGAAAGAAAGCAGCATTCTGCTTTCACTGAATCTTTATTAATTCAGCTACCATTGAACTCTATATCTAATTATAATGTAAAGAAAAATATAAAATTTTCGTATCAGTGAAAATGACAGAGTAAGAACCTCCAAAAATTCCCTCTGAAAAAGCAAAGAGAAACTGGCAAAAACTGTCAGAATGAACATTTTTAGAACTCTGGAAATTAACCACAGGCTTACAGAGATCTAGGGAGCATTTATTTTTAAAAATTGGCTGCATCTTGGAAAGAACGGTGAGCTCTGATGTTTTAAACCTGTTCTGTTCCCATCCCTGACCCCAGCTCTGTAGGAGCCCAAATCAATCAGGCAGGAAAGCAGCAGGCCTGAGGCCACTGGAGGGGGCAGGCAGGGTGGAGTGCCTTCCAAACCCCATTCCCAGAGGACTTGGAGCTCATCCAGGGCACAAGGCCTTCTCCCTGAGGATCTCTGAGAAAATAACTAGGGGCAACTGTTTATGATCTCAGCCACTTGAGGTGTGGAGGAAAACTGGTGCGAACACCAGGCTACAAGGAAAAGTAGAGGAACGCGAGATCCACTGGGGCTTTGCAAGGCTCTGCCATAGTTCTGGAGTTAGATACCGTGTCATATAGCTGCCCAGGACAGACCTGAGAAGGTCCTGAGCGCTCTCCTCTGGCTGACCTTGAGGTTCAGCGTAAGAAGGAAAGTCAAGGCTAAGCCAGAGTTAGTTGTAAACTGCCTGGCTGAGTGTGGAAGAGATATTCCAACATGTACTCACAGACTCTTGGCAAAGATGAGGGACTTAGTTTCTAACCATTTGATAAAACCTCCGTCCAGTCATCAGCTGAGCACCATGGTAACAGAGAAGACACTTCCCTGGCAATGCAGGATAAATACCGACTTCACAATGTAAGTTTGGAAAAGTAACTAAAGTCCCAGCCCAAAATGCGGAGAATTTGATTCCCACATGGAAATATTATTTATTAAACATCTAGTTTTAAACAAACGACAATATGCAATGTACAGAGAAATGCAAAAGTACAGTCCGTAAACAAGGAAAAAAGTAGTCAATAGAAACTGTCCCTGCAGAAACTGAGACAGTGCACTTGCTAGACATAGATCAGTTATCTGAGATGAATTCAAGGAACTAAAAGATAGACTGCATGGAAAAAACTAAAGAAGGGTATGAGAACAATGCCTCACCAAAATAGAGAATATTAGTACAGAAATGAGTCCAAAGAAATTCCTGAAGTGCAAAGTATAACTCAAATGAAAATTTCACTAGTGAGGTTCAAGAGCAGTCAGTCTTTGTCATCTTAGTTATTAGTTTCTTAGAGAGGCTAACAAAAGCAAAATAACCAAAAAATGCAGACTCCATCAAAATTAAAAACTTCTCTGTTAAACGACATTAGGAAGAAAGTGAAAAGACAATCCACAGTGTGGGAGAAAATATTTGCAAATCATACATCTGATAATGGTCGAGCATCAGAATAGACTGAACCGATGAAGAACGGTCATAGCTTAACAACAGAAAGACAATGCAACAAGAGCTAAAGCCGTCCTCCTGGTTCTACAGGGACATTCTGAGACACTGTGCAGATGTGATAACAAGTACACGATGGTTATTTCAAAGCTATTTTGGAAGTGAAAAACGTCCAAAGAAATGATCATTCTGTAAGATCAAACTGCTGCTCAATGACATTTATATCCATGGAAGTGTGAATCCTGCTCAACAACTGACTTCTAAGTTTCTGGGGGTAATCAATTACAGTGACTTTGCATTTACTGATATTTAGTTAACATTTAAAAGAGCCAGGATATAATCTAACTATTTTTAGAACATCAGTATTATCAATGATAATCAATTTAATGATTACCGCAGATCTCTTGGAGTGGAGAAATGTGGTCAAGGGGTAAGAGAAAAGATCTGGAGACAGATGGGCTTCTGTGTTTTATTGTCACTGATTTTAGACAAGATTTTAAAGTGATGACTGTGGTTATTCTCTTTGAAGAAGCATCTAAATACCATAACTCAATTTAATTTAGAAAAGCAAAACTATCTAAATAGCAAGTTAAATTATAATGCATTTAATTGTGTGAGACAAATATTAATTCATAGGGATGACACTGTCTTTGTAGGAGTAGGCTTATACAATTTGTACATGATCACCTGAGATTTTTTAATGTTTATTCACAAAGGAGAAATTGAGTATTTATTGAAGAGGTATGTGTTCAGAATTTTGAAAACAGATAAATATAAAAGGAATACTCATTAAATAATGGCAGAGGAAGAATAAAAGTCAAAAATATCCTGGGAACATACTGGAAAACCACAATGTCTCCTGCAGTAGCTGAAAGTGAGTTGCTAATATAGCTATGCTCTTGCAGTGACCAATGCAAGGAGGAGAAACATATCAGATAAGATTCAAACCAACTACAAAACAAAAATTGAGATGATTTTAGTTTTAAGTAGCAAAATGAGATATTACAATTCTGGTGAATTAATAAATTCAGAAGTTAAGAAAGCAACTATCATTCTTAACAACAAAAAAAGTAATTTTTACTACATAAAAAAAATCAAAACCCCAAAACAACCCAACAACACTACCTCCTCCCTGTGGCCGGCACTCCTGCTGGACACCAGAGAGGAAAGGTGTGTCCTGGTCTAGTGAGGACTCTGGCAGAGGTGACAGGTGACTAAAGAGAGAACCATCAGGCAACACGCCAGCTGTTGTGGCAAAGGGAAGCATCGGGGTAGCACAGAACAACCCAAAAGGCAGAGGGGAATTAAGTGTCCCAGAGTGATGAAAGCAGAGAAAAGCAAAAGCAGCTGGGAAGATTTATTAAAAATCAGGCAGAATGAACAGCAGGTGCAAAACAATGGAGGTACAGTCATAAGACCCCTTCTCATCCAGGGTCAGGGGGGCATGCTGTGCTGCAAATGCAGGTGGGGAGCAATGAGCCTGAGATGCCCATATACAGACCACGTGTGGCCAAGGTACTGGGTGTGGGTTTAGATTTTGCACCTCAGGAATCTCTCCGGAAATGCTGTGGGAATGGAGGAGGAATCAATCTGGAGGACTGGACGTGCAACTAGGTCACTGCCTTGAGTGTGTGGTTTGGCAAAATGTAGAGCTTACTGCTGCTTCAGTAATCCGTTAGCAGCTCTAAAAGAAAATGGCTTCAACCACGCAGAATTCTATGCTTATTTAAAGAATCAAGATTCTTTAAACTCCTGTAAATGACTACAATTTTCTTAACTGAAATGTAAAGTAACAGACTATTTTAAACTTAGTTATGTCATTCATTCCTTGCTCAATTATTCTGAGATAGTATTAATACAAGGCTGTGTGTGTGTCAGTCACTCAGTCATGTCTGATTCTTTCCAACCCCATGGACTATAGCCTGCCAGGCTCCTCCATCCATGGGATTCTCCAGGCAAGAATACTAGAGTGGGTTGCCATTCCCTTCATCAGGGGACCTACTTGACCCAGGGACTGAACCTGGGTCTTCCACATTGTAGGCTGATTCTTTACTATCTGACCCACCAGGGAAGCCCTAATACAGTGTTAGTTTATTTGAATTTTCAAATTGTTTAGGTCATGGAATAATTGACTTCCGTATTTAACATTGATGATTTAAAAAGATTAAAAATGCAACTCTCACAAGATTTCTTTCATGATGATTTCACAGCTGGATTTGTCCATGGTTGTGTAGCCTCTTCCATTACAAGCATTATTTGTTCAATGGACAGGACTTGAAAAATACAGGGAAAGCATGAAGCAGATTGTAACCAACAAAAGGAAGACAAATGAGTGTGAACATGGATAAATGTGGCTTCTGGGAGGGAGTGGAGTGGATTCTTGTTGATACCTGCTATTTTATTGCAAGACAGAGATGAGATCATTGGCTGAGAAACAGCGGAGTGGTCAGCCAGCAAAGGATCAACAAATGGTTAAAATGAGGAAGGAGCTCAAAGCTGTAACTACTAAGCCCATGGGCCCTGGAGCCTGTGTTCCACACGAGAGAAGCGACTGCAAGAAGCCCACACGCCACAACCAGAGAGGAGTCCCGACTAGCCGCAACTAGAGAAAGCCCAAGCGCAGCAACACAGACCCAGAAAACCGAGAGTAAATAATTTTTTTTTTAAGTGAACAAAGAGGGACAAGAAATAAAAGTATATTGATAAACATTCTTGCAGCATTCAAGAGACTTGTCAAGATCCACTCCTGCACTTTCATCTTTGATAAGGAAGACGTCTAAATGGAGCTGACAGGGCGACCTGGACACTAGGTAGGCGTCAGGGGGGCCACAGTAGCCAAAACATGTTCTAACACAGGTAAAGATCATTCATCTGCCATTCCCAACCTGAAAACCACAGACATACGACCTGATACCAAGAAATCTTACTTTGAAGAGAAAAGATGTTCTAGGATAAAGGAAACAGCATGACCTATTTAATTCTATTTCTGTCACAAGTAAAATCAAGCATAAAATTTAAGATGGGAAAAACCATTTTAAACAGAGAATTTACAAAAGTGATTTAAAAATCATGTTTAGGTTCTGGGTCCTTTCAAAAGGAGACAATTATGCTAACTATACACCACTTCACTATAATTAGGGTGAAACCTGGTCATTTCAAAATGTACAAAGTTTTCATATAAAACAGTGTTAAAAGATTTAAATTTAGGCTTATGATTATTTTGAGTTTATCAAACACACACATTAGCTAAGAATAGTCTTTTGAAAAATTCATTTTTGCTGAAGTTCTGAATAATAGTAATATCCTTGTTGAGTATCACCAATGACCGTGAACACATCACATAGCCAAGTTATTTTTTAATTAAGGACAAAAATCACAATTTTAACAACAACTCTAAATAAGAATCTGTCCCCTATAATCATTTAAATAAGACATCATTAATTCAACAATCAAGCTGTACCCCCACGTGTTGATCTATGGCTGTGAGGAATACATTACACACTTCCAGACTCGCACACCCCCTCACCACAGTCTCTGGAGTCTGACACCTGTGTTTTGACCCCAGCTCTGCCTCTGATCTGGCTGTGTGGCTTTAGGCCATCACCTGCCCTCCTTCCACCTCAATTTTTTTTTTTTTTAACTTCATAATTTTCATCCCAATTTAGTTTTATTTTATTTTTATTTATGTTTTTTTTTTTTACTTTTTATTTATTTTTTTAAATTTTATTTTATTTAACTTTACAATATTGTATTGGTTTTGCCATATATCAAAATGAATCTGCCACAGGTATACATATGTCCACCTCAATTTTGCAATCTTAATTCATCCCCTGGCTGTTTCCAGGGGTTGGGGAGAAACTAACCCAAGAAATATACATGAAGGCTGTCTGGCACAGCTCTTGTCCAATAAACCTGGTTCCAGTTTACTGACGACTAATTCCTGTTAACACTCTCAAGCTATTAGGCCAGAGAAACATCAGAGCTACCAACCAGGTAGCTTTCTTTTGGTGAATGTGATAAATTCTTAAAATATTGTCTAAACTGTGATGTCTACATCTTGACTCTGCAAACACGAGTATTAACTACTGCTGTGATTTTTAGATAGAAGAGTGGCTGACCAAGAGTAGTTGTAATTCTATCCACATCTGGCCACAGCTTTCAAAAACAGGTCTCCATCAATTATTCATAGAATGTCTTCCCTCCTCTGTTTGTCTCTCACTGAGATAGAGCTAGATTTATTTAGATTTGACAAGGAATACAATGTAATATAATACAGAAAATAACAAAGAGGTTAACTCAGAAATTCCACAAAGCAAAGAGAAAACTGTAAATAGAAAATTAAACCAAATATCCCACAAAGATGAGAAAGGGGGGTAACTCAATTTTATTAAGCCCACATTATGTACCTCTGCTAAGGATTTTTATGTGGGTTTTTCCATTTTCCCCGGGAGGCTGACATCTGTTGAATGCCTACTGCTCTGAGCCCTTGGGGAGACTGTATTGAACAAACAGAATAAAACAAGCACCTCTGTCCTCAGGCAGCTTCCATTCCAGAGGGGAACATAACACACCTCAGTCCTCAGGGACACAGGGAGAGAGCGGGGATGCTGG
The DNA here is from genome assembly GCF_003369695.1 of Bos indicus x Bos taurus. Classification (NCBI taxonomy): domain Eukaryota; kingdom Metazoa; phylum Chordata; class Mammalia; order Artiodactyla; family Bovidae; genus Bos; species Bos indicus x Bos taurus. Next base: position 6,360,741 of record NC_040089.1, read on the forward strand.
AGATCTCGGAGAGGGGCCAGGAGTCCTCACAGAAAAGACTACAAATGCGAAAGAAGTGAGAAGCCGCTTATGTGGATTTTTGATTTTGCTGGTGGTGCTACTGGTACTTCCAGCAGAAGGAAGGGCAGATGGAAAGGTCAATGTGGGGTGAGCCAGGGAGGGAAGCGCAGGAGCCATGTCTCAGGGGGCCTTTGGGGCTTCAAGTGAGGCGCCACTGGAGGCTCTGGTGCCTCATGCGATCTTCAGGGCTGTCCAGGTTTTTATCTATTTCACTGATTTAACTTCCAATACACTATTTCTTCCCTTATCTGAGTCTAACCTGGAACTAAAACTATCTCATTATTCTTTATATTTTTCAATTCTAGAGTATCTGTTTTCTATATTTTCCAATTCTCTGCTTAAATCATCAATTTTATCTTTTCAATTCCATGATTATAAAGAACATAAAGTTTGTGTCTGCTTTATGAATCTATTATGGTCTGTTTTTACTGGTTCCTCATCTTGTGTGCCTGTAATTTTTGATTAATTGCAATTATATATGAAGAACGAGAGAAATACCTGAAGGCCCACACTGTTGTGTTTCTCTAGAGAGAATTACACTTGCTCTTGGCACAGGACAGGAGGAATCGCAGTCCCAGCTTCACCGCACCCCACACAGGGCCATGACGACAAGCAGCCTTCCTCTGGGAGGACAGCTTTTCTGGGTTCCCATTCAAAGTTGAGGGGATTTATCAGCCTCCTACACCCAAACTTGGGGGGCCGTGGACTCCAACTACTTAACCCTCTCAAACTCTGGATTTCTTCTGAGGCTCAATTCAGCTTCTCAGCTACCTCTGCAGGAACTGGGAGACGCCCTCACAGCCTTTCTCAACCAGGGTTCCACCAGAGTGTGAAGCCCGCTGCCCACAGCGTCCACTGTGTATGAAGTGGGCTCACTACTCTCCTAAGCAGAGCAGCGGTTGTTGGTACCACCCCCACAAAGCTAAGGAAATAATCATGCATGTCATTTTCTATGTTCTGCTATTCAGACGAGGAACCCCAATTCCTATCAAATATCCAATGTATCTGATTATTACCCATATCGTCCACTAGAAATGCAGTCTCCCTGAGAACAGGGGCTTCACTGACCTTGTCTACCAGTGTCCCCAGGGCCTGGTACAAGAAAGACTTCAGTAAACACTTCCTGAATGGTGACTGACTGGTAGGGAAGGGTTTACATGAGTTCTCTCATTCTTCCACGGGTCATGGCTTGACTGGCCAGGAGAGAGGCCCCAGGTGCCTCCGATCCCATGCTGGAAGGGGAAAGGGCTCCTGACCCACCAAGACGTATGCCTGATTCATAGTGCAGAGGTTGCTCCACAATGAAAACATCCCTGTCAGAATTTCATACGGTTAGTATTACGATTACTCCTTGCTCAGTTTGTAGACTTACCCAGAAACCTTCAGATTATCATCTAGTCTAATAGTAGAGGGACCAGATGTGCTCGAGGTTTGTTCAGCTTGAACAAATCTGCTTGATGAAAGACGTGCTGTTCTGTTATAAACAAGAGTATCTGGTCTGTCTAGTACAATGTTTTTAATACACAAACTGATCATGTTTTCAACTTTTTATTCATGTATAATGTAAGCCATACGAAGGCACACACCCCAGGTGCACAGGTCAGTGAGCACAGCTGTGTAATCAGCACACAGATCAAGAAAGGGAACATCTCGGCCCCCGGACGCTCCCCTTGGGCTCATCCTCAGTTACTACCTCCCGCCAGAAGGAACGCCATCCCGACTTTCAACACTGCTGGTGAGGTTTACTTGCTTTTGAGCTTCATAAAGATGGAATCAGAGTGGCAACCCCTCTGTGCCTGTTTCTTTCAATCAGCTTCATGCTCATGAGATCCATCCATTGTGCTGCAGGCAGCAACCACTGGTTCCTTCTCGCGGCCTGAAAGCTTGCCTATATGGCTGTACTATCACGTCCTTATCCACCCTAGTTGTAAATGCTTTTTCAGTTTTGCCTACACACCTCTTACATAAGCCTTATGAGTCTCTTTTGTGGTTCCCAGAGCAGAGCCGCTGTGCTTTGGGAAGAAGGCCTGTTTTTAGCTTTAACATGTGGTACCAAACCACCAAACCCTTTTCCAACATAGATGTATGGACTGACATTCCCATAGCAGTGCGTAAGAATTCCTACAGCACCCCATTCCAGTTAACACTTATTGTTTTAACTTTAATCTTCCTGGTGGGTGTGAATAGCACTGAATAGTTCCTAACAGTCCTATGTGATAAGCACTAATATTTCCATTTACAGATTAGGAATTGAAGTATAAAGTAGTTAAGCAACTTGCTTAAGGTCACACAGCAATTAAAGGCACAGCAAGGAATTAAAACTAGTCAGTCTGGTTCCCAACCTTGCTTTTAACCACTGTGATACACTGCCTGACTCCATACTGAGGGTCAGACCCTGTACCCTGATGAACTCCCCCAGATAATGTCGCACTATGAGGATACCTCTAGATGTCCCCCTAAATACTCATGTAAGTCAACTGCAGGTGTTCTTATCCTGAAGAGTCACTGTGCTTTGTTCCCATGTCAAGAAATCAAACACTGATTACTCACTTGATGAGGGGCTCTGTGGATAAAAAGGCATGGCCCTATCATCAGCTTAAAATAATGGGAAAACTGACAAGTAAAGGAGTGACCATATCACTCCAAGGTGATACCCTAACTAGGATGTGCACACATGGATCCAAACAATAGAGAGGGAGCCCCTGGCGCACACAGGGGATTGTGGGAGGCTTCAACGGGTCCTCTGTAGACTAGCATCTACTTGCAGGCAGGACTGAGCTCTACGCAAGCTGATTAAAGGCTCAAGAAAACAATAACACTAAGATGGCAGGTTCCTGTAGGAAATCCATTGTAACCGAGGACTAATCGAGTGCCTCAGGACTGACCCGCCTGAGGACTAGGATGCATCCATCGTGCTCGCTCAGATAACCTTCCTCACTAGGGAGGCAGGATCTGCTTTCCAGGCCTCAGAGACACTATCATTTCAGAGTCCTCTGCTCCATGAACAAAGCACTTTTCTGGGGTTGTTTTTGCTTAAAGTAAGAAGGAAAAACAAAATCCCTTCATATTCATAAGTTTAAAATCTGAAATTATTTCCTAAAGTATTGCATTTCTAAAATAGGTCAACTTTTCAAGCAGTTTAGGAAAGAGACAGACTTGTGAAGCACCTGATAGACATTTCAAGTAAATTGCACACTGCACTTACTCTTGCTTCTGGTAAAATGGAGATAAAAAAATTATAGAACCTTCATCTTTTTATCTAAAATAAAAAGGTGTCCCTAGGCTTTTCAATTCACATTTAAAATGCATTTTCATAAATAACCTTTTCACAATCTGCACTGTTTTAATTAAATTTTTCGCTATGGAAAACAAGATAATTGAAGCAGTTTAGACATTAGTTAACTGTCAAAAAATTATACCAGCAGTCACTGCAACGGGAAGATTTGCGTCAGTACAACTCTCATTGTACTCAAACTCCCAGACTAGTCACATAATTAAAACTTCAGGTGAGCTCTCAGAAGAATGAGGAATGTTCCTTCACTGAGTCTTTAAACAAAAGCTATATTAAAGAATGACATGTACATTTTAAAGACATATTTGGTTTTTCCCTAAAGGCTTTCACTGATGTTCCTCGTTGACTAAACTTCAGAAGGGTTTATTCTTCGGGCAGATGGAGAAACAGTGTTCCCTGTGGTGCCATTTTACAGACAAAGACACTGTCTATGTGGTGTTTTCTGGAGACAAGTTTCTTCCTCTATAGCTTTAATGAGCCTGATCGAGGGACAGGCAGAAAGGGTGGCCTGCATGCACAACACAGTGAGGTTTCTCCCATTCAAACTGTCTCTATGACACTTCAAACCTGGGTTAGGTTGACCAATGTCAGAAGCCCCATGAGGAAATACTAGTTGCAGAAGAACTAGTGACACCAGTAACTTAGTCATAGACTGCTTGCTCTAGTAAGTCTCATGTAACAACCTTTATATCTGAAGTGATGAAATAATTTCCCATTCATTTGATAATTTCTCTGTTTGCAAATACAGAGTTTTAAATTAGATGGAACTGGCTTGTCCAGGAAGCACTGGGTCTTGGCTAAGAGTGTGGCTCTCAAGCCAGACTGCCCGGCTTTACATTACAGCTCTGCCCTGACCAGTGGCATGCCACTAGGAAGTGTTAACTCATGGTGGTGTTTTCTGGATATGATAGATCCATGCAAAGAGCTGAGAAACGTGCTTGTGAGGAAGTAAGGGCATGTGGGTTTTATTACTAACTAGAAGTGTGATTTGGGAAAACTTAGCTATCTTCTCTAAACTGCCTGGAGATCACTTCATGGGGATGAAGTGAGGACTAAATAAGATGATATAGGGTACAGTGCCCAGCAGACTAACACGTTCTGTAAATACCCAACAAATGGCAGCTTCCTTTTCTTCCATCAACTCTAGAAGTTGAAGGGTACTGTTTTTCTGTCGTTACTGAATCAGAAAAATACTAGAAGACAGAAGAGTACTATTCTGTACTTCTCTGATGGTTTCCAAGTAAAACCATCTGCTTCAGGTACTGTCCTTCTAAACATATAATAAATTAAAGCAGTAACTTCTGACCTGAAGACTGAAGTTGATGAGCTCACAAAGAAGCATCTAGAAAGCTCGGGAGCTTCTGCAGTCAGTAAGACAGGCCATGGACGTGGAAGGTCCATGGCTAGGGAGGTGCTGACACACAGTTATGACTGGGTCGCCAGCTCTGGTGCTTCTACTCTTTCCTCATTTATTTTCTCCTTCTTGATAGGTCATAACATTACACAAGTTAGAACACTGGGAATAAAAGCTTCAGAGTCCGGGTTAGGGAACCTGGGATTGACTCTCAGTTCACCCCTTTTCCAGCCCACAGGCCATGGGACAGGTGCCTGTCCTGGCACAGTGCCGGCCAGGATGCCTTTCTTTCCTACTGTCCGGGTGAGGACTCCACTTGGCAGCGCTGTGGGGCCTGGGGCAGCAGCGTGCCCCACCGCACATCGAATCGTCCATGGAGAGGGCCTGACCAGAGGGTCTGCAGGGAAGAGGGCCGGGTGCTATGGTCAGACAGACCTGGCTCTGCTACTCCCTATACCCCTGCAGCTTCGAGGAGCCTATGTCTCCTCCTCTCATACACGCAAATCCCTTCACGTGCCAGCCACCCTGCACTGTGCTCAAGCTGGCGCTGCCATGCCAGATGGGGTGGTTTGAGGACAATTCCACATTCTGTTCAGTAAACATCATACAGCTGCGTAATCAGAGCATATCAAGTACCTGAAAGAGCTTTCATAGTCTGATGAACTCATATACCTTCATCGAGAACGCTCCACCGTACGTATGTTTAAAGGTGATTAACCCATCAGCTCAGGCTCAAAAGCTTAGACTGATCACACAACATTAAGATAGCAAGGGATGTTAGTGAACGGTAAATACTTATGAATAGATGGCTGACGCAATCATAATGAAATGAGGGAAAAAATTATATGATTAAAATTTCTAAGACAATTTTAGTTTATGTATCTTGAGAGGTGAGCTTGCATTTGAAAAAAGATCTTCATTTTTAAAATTACTTTTTAAAGTTTGTTTCAGAATTCAAAAGATTCATAGCCACTCACCTTTTGTTTATTTCTCTCATTAGAATGCTTGCTTTGCTTATTCTGTGACCCTCTTTTCAGTATCAAGATTTCCATTTGATGAAAATACAGTTTCTTATTAAAAGAACATGTTTAGGGTGACAGTGGAAAGCAAGTCAGTTTCAGAAAACAATCAATTAACAGAATTTTAAAGTTGGAAAAGAGGTTAGAACAGCATCTGGTCCATCCTGCTGATTTACAGGTAAAATACCATCACCTGCATTTTGCAGATGAAGAAACTAAGAAGGTTAGTTTACACAAAAATAGTGATGTAGACAATAAGGAGAATTAGAAACTGAGTATTTTACATCTCAGAATAATATTCTTTTAATTAAACTGCACTCTCATATTTATTAGTTCACTGAATGTTTGCTACAATTGGCTTTATTTCATGACGTATGTTAACAGCGTGCATGACACATGGAATGACAGTTAGCTGGCCTTGGTAAAAGTCGTCCTCATATGTTTATTTAGTAGCTCCAAAATGTCAGGCCTCGTGATAGGCTCTGGGCAAACTAACGTTTTAAAAAATGATGTAGTTCTTCCCTAAAGAAATCCAGCCTATGGGGGACAAAGACAAGTCAGTTGCCTCTGAGGCAGGTTTCAGGGCACCCAGGATGCTGCTTCCTGTGCCTGATGAGGACCAGGAAGGCTTCAAGACTGAAGAATAAACAGTAACAAGAACTGGTAGGGACAGAACAAGAAAAGGCATTCGAAGGGAACCAAGAGCACGTACAAAGCCACACACTTCAAGTCCTGCTATGTTTAAGGAACTGCAATGCAGGGATCTATGGACCTAAAATGATAACGTGGGAAGGGCAGGGGGTTAAAAGATGCTGTTGAGAAAGTCTCAGACACCACTCAAAAGAATCTCAACTTTATCCTCCTAAATTTATAAACTAGTTCTCACGCTCCAGGGATGGCCGAGCAGTAGTATCAATCAGGCTTTAGATGCCAGAAAGTATAGACTAGGAGTAATATGAGAAACACATTATTTAAGGGAAGGACCCAGGAGGAGGGAAGGACCACAAGCAAAGCTCAGGCAATGACAATTGTCTGTCTGTCCGTCTGTCCATCCATCTCAACAACCAGCGTTTACTGAGGGAGCACTATATGTGAGGTGGTAGGAACAAGAATAACACAGATTTAAGGTTTGTGTGAAGTCAGACATGAGAAAACATACAGCTGACTGCTAGGTGTGGAAGGTGCGGGCTCTTTGAGAGGACATCATCACAGCTAGACGCGGGAGGTGGACGAGAATGCTTCCTGAGATGCAGGAGGACCGGCGTCTTCCCTGAAGTGGCTGTGATGGAGGTGACCTGGAGCTCAGTTCCTCATGGGGAAGTGAGCCGTGTCTACTGTGTGAACGCAGGGAACGAAGACGGATGCATGCGATCCTGGGCGCTCGGTTCCCTCAACCTGGGCCCTGGGGGCTGCACCTCAGCCTCCACCGAGCTGTGGGTGCTGTGGGGAGGAACAGGAAGGGACTCTATAGAGAGTCAGAGGGGTGGCCACTAACCAGCGATTGTCAGGTGACAGGATGGAAATGCACAAGACTTCAGAGACAGTAAATAAAGCGACCACACCGACTGTCTGGGGAACAGTCGGCCCTCAGTAGCCACGAGGGGCTGGTTCCAGGACCCTCTCAGATCCAAAACCCACAGGTGCTCAAGCTCCTATATAAGATGGTACAGTATCTGCATATCTACCAACCCCACCCTTGTACCTTAAATCATCTCTGGATTATTTATAATACCTAATGCAATGTATTGCCTGCATGTGGCAAATTCAAGTTTTACTTCAATTTAAAAAATTTCTGAAATAAAAAAATTCTTTTTTCCATTAGTAGTTGGTTGAACGCACAGATGCCAAACCTGTAGATATGGAGGGCCCTCTGTACTTTGTGCTTTCTTTGTATGTGGAGCCTAAAGCAATTCATCAAAATGGATTTCGCTTTAGAGATTCATATGTAAATTGGACTCTGCCAGGAAGCATCAAACATGTCCTTTTGTGTAATGACACCAACATTTTGAATTGTTAAAGTGTTCTCATTGAATAGATTCTGGGTTATACTAATTATTTGTCGCTTATTTAATTATTTGGACATAAATAATGAATCAATGTCATTTTGGGAAAAAGATTCTTCTTGTCCTCAAAAAAGAGATGAGAAGTTACTGTAATTACGTCTGATTTTACTAAGTTAAAAGTGGAGCAGAAAGCCCCAATTTATACTCAAATGGTTGAAAACACATCCATTACTCATTTTCTTCCTTTTTGGAAAAAAACTAACTATGTTGAATTGCACTGCATCCTTTAAGTTATTCTTAGAAGACCAGTGTTCACGGAGATGGTTAACCTCTGCTATTCACATGGCCACTGTGAGTTCTACATGCTTTAGTGATAATACTGTTCTCACCATCAGATTTATTTGCTAACAGAGGCTCTTCTCAATGACACATGCTCAGGGAATATTTGTGACGGTGACTCTGATGAAGAACAGTTGGCTCAGATGACATTATAATCAAATATCTTCACCAACTCACTTTGAGAAAAATCAGTCGAATTTCAATAGGCACATTTCAACAAGAAAAACTTTTGCATTACCAGGCTTTCTTGCTTGGGCTAAGAGGAAACACTTTTATAGTGCGCATACTATTATGCCCACTTTTATAATGGGTCATTATTTAATAAAAATAATTTCAACATGTATCATAAATTGAGTTTTTCTTGGGCCTAATACTGCACTGGAATACCTTCATTTTAGTACACATAATCTGAAGAACATTGAGTATTCTAAGGACTGAAATATATAGTTTCTCAAAAAAAGCACCACTTGTGGCAGGATTAAAAGAACAGGTTTCATCTCTTCTTTGTTTAAATAGGCAACTGATAGGACTTCTTTGCATCTTTTATTCTGGAAATAATGGCCTTAGATACTAAATGTTAAATGAAAATTAAAATAAATAAACCAAATGGGTCAGATATAACCAGCAAGTTCTATACAAAAAGATTTGTTACCACAAACATATTTCAAGTAAATCATTAAAAATTACATTTTTGAGTTCTAAAGGAATGACAAGCCTTTTTTAGAGATACAGATGCTCAGAAATTCCTAAAGTGAAAATGCCGGTTCAATTTTTTGCCAATACATATGATAATGCCTTATTTTTTTTTTTAAGTCCTAACCCCATCCCGTCCGTCTTAATGGGCTTCAGTTTCCATTGCCCTACTTAAGGCAGCTTATAACCAGAGAATGATTACACTGAAGGGACCACAGAGTGACCTGATCTCCCTCACTGCACCTCCGAGGGGAGCAGTATGTGGGGCCTGCGGCACTTTCCTGAAAGATGAGCGGACCTGACCCTGCCAGCTCGTAGAGCCTGGTCTCAATCCAGCACCAGCTGCTCAAGACAGAACACAGGCCCTGAGTCGTGGATCCCCGTCTGTGCCCTCTCTCCACCCTGTGACTTGGGAAAAGATACAACTCCCCACACCTTAAGTTCTCACAACAGGACCACAATACCTCTGAGTGGCTGTGAGAACAAGATGGCACAACATGTAAGATGGTACCTCATGGACAGCAGTTTCTCATTAAATGTTACATCCTTCTTGAAAGTTCATTCTTACACTCAGATCAGATTTATAATACGTGATTCTATGATTTTCAGGAGTTATACAGAATCAGCCTTCCACCTCTGTAATCTGCAATTGCCCTCCTAACTCTAGAAGACGAGAATGATGAAGGGATGATCTTTTCCCAAATGCCAGCTATCATACTCTTCCTATGGGATGATTAGAGCAATTGGCTTGGAAAAGATCAATGGCAACCTTCATTAGGAAAACTTACCAGGTCTCTGTGCAGCATTGTCTAGTCCAGTAAATACTCACTAAGAGCTTACGATGTGCCAGTGAGACTACAGACTGACAAAGATACATGGTGCTTTTCCTGAAAAGTCTACTATTGTCTGAGAAACATACATATACTGAGTGAAGACTGCACAATGCTGCTAACAAGTTAGATATAAACTGCTAAGTGATGAAAATCAACATAGCACACAGGAGGAGTTTGGGGTGGGTCCTCCACAGTTGGCAATTAAAAAAAAAACTCAGTCTTGAGAATATTGATATTAACTAAGGACTAACTATGTGCTGGCCATCATACTAGGTGTTGAGAATATAAATGATATTCTGATGCTGAAGCTGAAACTCCAATACTTTGGCCACCTAATGCAAAGAACAGACTCACTGGAAAAGACCCTGGTGCAGGGAAAGATTGAAGGCAGGAGGAGAAGGTGACAACAGAGGATGAGATGGTAGGATAGCATCACTGACTCGATGGGCATGAGTCTGAGCAAGCTCTGGAAGACAGTGAAGGACAGGGAAGCCTGGTGTGCTACAGTCCATGGGGTCACAAAGAGTGACTCAGTCACGACTGACTGACTGAACTGAACTCAGAATACAAAGGTGTGAACAGGGTGTGTGTGTGTTGGGGCAGGGGGGTTCTACTTTCATGGGATTTAGAGTCTAATTTATTATTATTCCATCAATGGAGTAATTATTTTAGTATATTCTAAGGAGACCACTTTCAACTTTCCCACTTGTCACAAGAATGAATAACCACTTGGGAGGTTACAGAATCCAGCTTTTCTAAGTTGGATATTCTGTAGCATACCCACCCGATCAAAAATCCTAGAAATTAGCAAACAAACAAACAAAATACTTTTCCCTTTTCCATGCTGCAAAGCTAAGCAGCCAGTGTGAGTAACCTGTAGAATCTCAAAAGGTTAAGACCAATGGCCAGTTATATTCAGGACCACCACTGTAGCCCTCTGCTCTCTGAAGGCCCCGCTGTGGTCAGGCTGCAGGAGGCAGGCCCTGGGTGGGAAATGCAGGCTCAGGAATTACACTGAGTGTCTGGGGAGAGCCAGGCATGAGTGTGGGCTCACCCGATGAAGGCTCCGTCCTCCTTCAGAGCCTCCACCCTTGTCTGCTCCTGAAAGGACACGTGGGTTCCTCTGGGGAAGCCACTATCCCCTCCCTGTTGCAGTGGATGGGAGCAGGGGTTATTAAGAGGATATCTTGCAAATCAATTGTTTTAGTGCTTTTCTCATCATTTATCAATAAATGGCAGAGTTAAGCTTAGAAAACCAAGTGCCTTGAATTTCTCTTCCTTTTGCTCCCCTAAACTTTAAACTTTCAAGAAATTTATACTTGTATTCATCTAATTTCTCTCAAGACCCATTAGAGTAAACACTGAGACACAGAACACGTGCGTCTGGTTCACACTATGGGAATTCGATCCACCCCGTTGAGTGGAAAGATGAATTAATGTATGCAAAGAAGGCACCAGGTCTTTCTGAAACAGGCAGATTGTGAAGCCAGCAAAACTAAGTCCTTTCCCGACTCATCCCATGCTTTTGGCGCAGGGAGGCCAGGATCCACACACCGGCCTGATGATGATGAAGATGCCACCCAGCACGTCTACAGCAGCCAAGCCCATGAGAACTCCAGGGAAGCTGAGGTGGAAAAGAGAAGACACCAGGCTACCTCAAAGGAATTTCACAACATTTGCTTCCTTTCACAACAGTCTCTGCTACCCTCACAAGACTCAACCCTTGTGGATGAGTCTGAGGCCCAACTGCCAGTTTGGTAAGAAGACGAGTAAACAGGAGCACGTCCAACTGTAAGGAACACAGAGACAAGACAGAGACCTGTCCTTCCCCAGCTGAATAGCCAGGTGGTGAAACTGTCCACGTGGGATTTATGTTTAAAATATACTTCACTGAGCTCCCGGTGTGCCCTCTCTGCTGAGTGTGAGGGGGCAAAGCTCTCGTCCCTGACCCCCAGCACCCAGTCCAGCCGGGAGGCTATGGGGACACCTAGCAGGTAGGCTCCAGTAAGAGCTGACCCAAGTCTGCAAGGGCAGACAGGAAATGCTCAGAGGATAGAGAGGAGCTCTTGAGGCAGAGACCACTGCACAAGCAGAGCTCTGGAAGCCTAAGAGGACTCAGCACACTTAAGGAATTACCAGAAGTTCAGGATGACCAGGACAAGGGCTCAGGTCTTTCCAGTGGCTGCAGATGACATGGAAGAAGTTGTCTGTGGCCCAGGGATTACGTCAGACTTCCAGAAACTGTGCAAAGAGGTGCTGAGCTCCAAGCAGGAGACCTCCATTAAGGGAAACGTGAAAACCTAGTGCTCTGGGCACTGCAGGACTGGCACTGCTTCCCTTTCTTTGACAACACTTGATATACTCTTCCTTTAATATTAACACTTTAATGACTAATATGACACATCTATCCAGTACTTATTTTCCTCCTTTATGTTAAAATAGAAAGTCATAGAAAGAATCCCAGGGGTTCTGTATTCTTGTTAAAGAATCCACTGCTCCCACCCCCTGCTGCCCATTTTCCATGGATGTATTTTCTTTCTCTTATGTTAAGTAAGTCTGTGGACCGTATCAAAGAATTACTGAATGATAAACGGAAAAACTGATTTGCATTAATTAAAAAAAACTAGGAACTTTTATTTTCTTCACTGAAAAAGAATTTCCACTAAAAATCCATATTCAGTAGCAGAGTCTAAGAGGAAACACTTAAGGGTAAAAACAGCTTGTTATAGGCAGGCAATTCTTTTTTAAATGACTGAATCACTCAGAGGCAACCTGTAGTGGATGACCACCATGTCACATGCCTGTGTGACGGCCTGACAGCATGTCTCCTTGGTCCTAGTCTTGAGCCTCCCCACCACCAAAATTCACCTTCATAGTTATTTGACAAAGGAGGTTATTTCTTTCACACTTTCTGTGTCTCTGATACCAAGTATTTATTTAGCACTCAGTAAATGCTAAAGAGCTCAATTTAAGCAGGGTGAGGGATACTGGTCACCACGCCTGATACTGTATCATAGACCATCAGAGCACCTTCACTTACATAGTCTCCATAGGTCTCCTGCGTCGGGGGCGGCGGTGGAGGTCTGTACCCAGTTGGGGGCACTCCTCGTGCTCTGGGAGTGAGCAGTCCTCTTCCGCGACTTACTGGCCCTCGGGTGGAGAGGACGCCCCTGGAAGCCGGCGTCCCCCGTGGTACCCCGACTCCCACCGGCCGGGCTGAGACTCCTCCCCTGCCCCTGCAAGCAAGAGGGTCACATTAGCAATTTGCATGGTGTTCTCCAGCATTCCAGTGTTCACATGTACTAATACCTCATGAAAATCAATGTTCCATAAATCTGTAAAAAGAAATAAGGACACTATATGGAAAGAAAACACTAAAGCAAGTCAGGAACAGATTATCTACCTAAAGAAAGGAACTTCAATCATTCAGGCACCTAGTCCAGTGAAAATAAACATGGTAACATCAAAGAAGCCCCAGCGTCGGTTTCTGTTTGGGACCCAGAACAGGAAGCTGACATCTGGGGAGGCTGCATCCCCTGGGACCATCACACCCCACCAGAGTCTCAGCCAGTCCTCACTCCAACACTGCGACATGGGCCTTATGGCTCGTCTGTGGACAAGAAAACAGAGCCCCACAGGGATCTTAAGGCTGTCTGAGAACACACAGACGGCAAACCCAGGACCAAAACACACACCAGATCCCGTGAGAGAGGGAATAAAATGGACTTTCTCAAATAACATATCTACTAGATAGGATGGAAAGCATAGTTCTTAAGTGAAATAAACATATATTTTCTGAAGAAGAATGCAACATATTCATGTATTTCTAACATAAAATATGAGACTTCAAGTCAAGAGAAGAAGGAAGGAGGCAGCTAAAACCTGAGCAAGCGTGCAAGTCCCATGAAGAAATGAGGACAGATATTTGACTCCACTGGAAAATACAGGCCCAGCCAGGCCTACCTCCTGTGGACAACGTCTTGCAAACAAGAAGAACCGAGCAGCTGATGGGGCTGCCTGTACACCAGTTCTCTCCTTCTTTAGTTTGATTGGGATAGTAAATACACAGCTGAAAATGCAAATTCCACAAACAACAGAGAAAATTAATGAAACCAAAAGCTGGCTCTTTGAAAGAATCAATAAAATTAATAAACATCTAGACAGGCTAAACAAGGAAAGACAACAATATCAGAAATGAAAGAGGGCGTCACACTACTGACCTCAAGGACATTAAAGATAAAAACAGGAAGATTATGAACAACTCTAGGCCCACATATTTGTTAACTTGGATGAACTGGACTAATTCCTCGAAATACACAAATGACCAAGAAGAGAACTAAATAATCTTATGTTTATTAAAGAAATTTAATTGATAATAATCTTTCAAAAAAGAAAGCATCAGATCCAGAGGATTCACTGGCGAAACCCATCAAATATTGAGAAGAAATTATATCAGTCTTCCACATTCTCTACCAGGAAGTAAAATCAGAGGGAACTTCTCCCAACACATTCCCTGTGGCTGGTCCTTGGAAATGCCTCCTGAAAATTACTTCTGCATTACAGGCTGGGCCTGGCCTGAGCCACCAGGGACGATGGAAGTGGCCGGCCCCAACTTGGCCTTGAGCCCTCGTAGGGACCTATCACAGGAGGTGTCTCCCAAGATATTTTTTTCTAAGTCCACCTGTGGGAGTCACGACTGGCCAAGGTGTTGGGAGACAGAGAGGCTGAGAAGGGTGACAAGGCTGGGCTAGGTGGTCTCTGACCTCCCTAGGAAGAGATGTGTGGTCCAAGGAGAAACAAAAGACATTAAGGATATTATAAAATGGAAATAAAAACTTATAAATCAGTATCTCCCATGAACAAAGATGCAAAAATCCTCAAAAATAAAGTAAGATTTATTCTAAGTATGCAAGCCTGCTTCAACTGGTAGCTCAGCTGGTAAAGAAACTGCCTGCAATGCAGGAGACCTGGGTTCAATCCCTGGGTTGTGAAGATCCCCTGGAGGAGGGAATGGCTACCCACTTCAGTATTCTGGCCTGGAGAATTCCATGGACTGTATAGTCCATGGGGTTGCAAAAAGCTGGACACAACTGAGTTACTTTCATCGAAGGTTGCTTCAACATTAATGAGAATCAATGTGATCCATCCATCACACCAAGAAGGCTTAAGAAGAAAAATCTTAAGATCATATAAAGAAGAAGCAGCATTCAATAAAATACAAGGTCATTCATGATTTAAAAAATCTCACCAAATGGAGATACATTCACTCAAGTTAAAAAAGCACACCTACAAAAAACCTATAACTAATGACACATCAAATGGTGAGAGACTGAATGCTTCCCCTTAAGATTAGGAAGGAGGCATGATGTCCAGCCTTACCATTCCTATTGTACTAGAAGTCCTACCTAACTCAATGAGGCACAAAAAGGAAAAAAACTTTCAAGATTGTGGAGGAAGAAACAAAACTTTGTTTGCAGGTGACATCATTTCTCTGTAAAAGTTTCCAAAGAACCAACCAGATCAAGATAAAAAAAAAGCAACCATACAAGCAAACAGTAAACCAGAACTAAGAAGCACATGAAACATGGTCTTGGGATACAAAGGTCGTAAGTCAACTGCTCTCCTGTAAACTGCAATGAATAACTCAAACTTGCTAAGTGGCTAACAGTGATAAGCCATGCAAACAGTATGTTTCCATGATATGATATAATAAAAGTAGCTATTTACCCTGTGGTTTTTGTTCCCCAAACTAATAAGCCTAGGCTAATCTGAAAAATATTAGACAAATCCCAAACAAGGAACATTTTACAAAGAACCTGATTGGTATTCCTCAAAACTGTCAAAATCATAAAAAAAAAAAGAAAAATATATGACTTTCACCTTTAGGGAACTTGTGCTATCCATTTTTCAAGCATTGTAAGTTAGATATATATATATATGTTTAAGTACTAGGCCATAAAAATTGGTGCAGTAAAATTGGTGGTCAAGAATGAGGACGCTGGATTCAGATCTGAATGTGATTCCTGTGGTTATACAACTCTGCCCTCCAGTTAACATTCAAATTCATCAAGGGTCTGAACTTCCCAGGACAGTTTCCTCAGCTGTGAGAACTCTTTTCTTGGTGTTATGGGGAAGGAAAAATGGCACAGGGCACACACAGTATTTAGCACATTTCCTACTCAAAACAACTTAAACAAATTTCAATGTCTCTGAACTGTATCGACAGACATCATATCTTTAGTCTTACTCATCTTTTTATCTCCATTATATATCTAAAAAAATCTTCAATGTAATTAGAGAATAGTTTCTACTTCTGGTACATCTGACACATGACTACATGTGCTATGTCAGTCATTCCTTGTATAATCAAACTAATTAAGGCTCCTGCTTCTTTATCTCATATCCCATCCCTGTCATCCAAGGCACTATATCAATCACAAAATATTCAATATTTTTGACTGTATAACTTCAGGTCTTTTAAATTGAAAACATAAATTTATATTTAAGAACCTCACAATTCTTTCCCATCGGCATCAACACTGTTAGGTTATGTGCCCACTGGTTATAGGAATTACACTAAAGAACCCGTTACAGTTTCAGACGAGTCATTTGATGCATGTAGCTCGGGACCCTTACTACAAAAGACACTTTGAAGATTCGTTTCTATGAGTCTGAAACCCCACAGGAAGGGTGTGAAGCGGAACAGCCTTAGTGCTGTATGAGGCTCTTGGCGGGGGAAGTCTTGACGGAGGCACGGCCAGCATGCACATCCCACTGCACCGCCGTGCACGCTCACCCAACGCTGCAGATCAAGCTCAGGGCAGAGCTAATTGGCAGGACTGACGACATGGGGTGAGAGCAGAAAACGCGTCTGTGAGATGAGATTTAAAATGATAATCAATGGGAACTCGTTTATTTTTTACGTGAAAAGTTGCTTCAAATAGACAGGACTGGGTGCTGCACTGCTCAGAATAGGGATAATGGAAAAGCAGAAACCTAACCCATCTGAGTACACGGTTTCATAAGCTGGCAAATGTGTGTGATTGTAATGCTTCTGTGCATTTGCATTTTTCAGCACAGTGACCTTGATTTCTGGATTTGCAGGTCAGATATGAAAATAATCGAAACAAGTTTTTTTCCCTGGGAACTGTGCTTTGAATGAATACAAAAAGTTATTGATCCATTAGGAACTAATTATTTAGTTTATATGTTAGTAAGAGGTTTTAGGATATAATGAAAAAGCCCGTGCTTTGGGTTCCAACACACTCAGCCTCAAAACTCAGATCTAGTCCTGCCATCACTGGGTTGCTGAGCCTGGGTTTCCCGTCCACTGATCCAGTAAATAAGATCCAGCTCTCGTGGAATAGTTGTGAGGGTTACAACTATATCAAGTAAGTGCCCAAGCAAAAACAGGCACTCATTAAGTGGCGATCACTATATGGACTCTGTCCTTAATACTGTGCTTCTGGCTGTGGACCAAAGAGTGAGGAGAGAGACGGCAGAAGGTACAGCTTGCACTAGGTCTCATCTCACACGTTCGGCAGCAGCATGTGTACGGACCTTCTATACATTTAGCAGCAGTAATGCAGTGTGGTAGAATAAGGGTACAAACGTATATCACGGTGTTTGGCTTTTGTTTATATATTTTATGAGAAGCAAAAGTACAGAACAAAACAATGAATTTGGTGAATTAGCTCAAGCCAGCTCCAGCATTATTAGCTGGGTGAGGCCTGGGCCTCAGGAAGAGAAGGGCCTTTAGCTGATCATAGCAGGGGCCTGTGGATCTAGTCAAGGTCTAGCCAGTGTCACAGTAAGAAAAGCACTCTCTGAGATCCATCCGGGGATCAGCCTTGATGCAGTAATGACCTGAGGGGTGCTTTACTTTCCCATAGAATCCCTGACATGTGTGACAGCTTTTCTTCATCTCTGATGGTGTGTGCTTCTAAGAGTCAAGTATAACCATTGAGATTTTTTTTTTCTTGCCAGAGGTTGAGAAGGGAATGAGAGGTCAGACAGAAGGGAAAGATAAATGCAGCCTGAGGTCTCAATCCCTCAGACTAAACATAAGAAACCGCGAGGGCGAGGGAGACTGACGTTCTGAAGAGAGGACTGGGGCAGCTCTCACCCGGAGCACCTCTGCAGATCCTGGCACGTGGGGCTGGGCCCGCTTCTCCTCTCACACTTTACTTCAGCACCCAGAGCACCCGGGCCTGGTCTCAGGGCAGCGTCGATATCAGGAGGTCTAGGCTGGGACTGAGACTGTATGTCCAGCAAGCTCTCAAGTGCTGCTGTGTGTGGCTTGGATCCAGAGCTTACAGACCTGTTATGAAACCTGCTGGCTATCTCTCTTCTTTCCCCTGTGATTCATCTGATAGGGACAGAGTGAAGGGACAAAACAAGGGGTTAAACAGTTAATCCCCCTAGGTGATTGTAAGTATCCACAGAAAAAATATGGGAGACTCCTGTAAGTTAACGATTTCCCAAGAAAGCAGGTTTGCTTAACCACAAAACCAAGCAGGCTTGCTGAGCAACAAAACCATGAAAAAAACATGAGACATGTCCCCAAATTATGAAACAATGGTGGCATGAGCCCCACATCCTGCGCGTGAGCTCAGTAAGCTAGTGATCCTAAGGACATGCTCTCTGCACACATAAACAATAATCTGTGGACCCAGCTTGACCATATAGGGACAAGAAAACTCTCCTGCTCAACTGATGATGGAGGAGAAACTGTAAGAAGTATCTGTGCTGCTGCTGCTAAGTCGCTTCAGTCGTGTCCGACTCTGTGCGATCCCATAGACGGCAGCCCACCAGGCTTCAATTTTTAGTGAGGGGTCATTCTGAGTAACCAGAAAAGGAATTATGCCATAGTCTAAGCTTCAATGGGACAGTTAAAAAAATTAAGTAGGATTTGGATTACTGTGTGCTCCATGTTCTGTCCCCATTTCACTGATGAAGAAAACTAGACTTAGTGAGGGAAGTCCCTTGAGACCATGACTAGGAGGGCCCGGGTGACTCTGATTCTCCTGCAGCCACACTCCAATTCCAGGCATATGGCGCCACTTTCCTGCTTTCAAGCCCTGGCCCCTCTGTGCGGGATGACTTCGCTCTCCTGAGTGTGTCAGTGCTCACGCTCCCCATTTTCATTTCTATTTCACTTCACTCTTCCTCATACCCCTCGTCCTCTTTTCAGCCAGTCTGCCATCACTACTCACTTCTCTGACTTTCCTCTTACTCTCCCTGAACAGCCGGACAATGACTCGGTCACCATCTGTGTAGGTTCACTTCCTGTCACAGAAAGAGCTCAGGAAATGTGTGACATTAAATGACCTAACACCAGAAACTGACTTCACGTTCAAAAAGGAAAAAAATTGATTAAACTTTTGAAAAGCCAGGGTGCTCTGGTGCTGTGACCAGGAGAACCGTGCTCTGTTCCAGGCTGGCATTTACAAGACAAGTTCTAGTTGCAAGTTTTCTCATTGTTTGCCATGTTATTTGCCTCAGTTAGTGTCTTCCCCAAACCTACTAAGGCGATTTTACAGGCTTTTCTCCTGTCTCTCCTTAATCCACTCTAGTATGGCTGTACTAACTCAGAGAGCACGAGGGAGGAAAGGCAGTGCGTGTGAGGATGGAGGGATAGTTCTGGGCTTACGGCAAGACAAGCAGAGAAGCTCATTTCCAGGGAAAGTCCTCCAGCCTCTGCCTGCAGCGAGGAGCACATGTGTCCTGATCACTGCCTGGGTTTCCAGGGCACGGACAGTAGACACAGTTGGAAGGAAGGGGTGAGACAGTTCTGACAGGTCAGGTGGTACAAGGTCCTCAGAAGGCAAATCCAGGAGGGACTCAAACAATTTATATACCATCCCAAATTAACAGGTTTTTTTCCAGTTGGAAACTTATAATTTAGTAGAAAAAGAAATAGATCATTTTTCCTATTTCCAGCCTTTCCTTAATAATAAAAAAGGACATTTTAATATAGATTGGTAGATTAATGTAAATCATATCATATGCTGGTGAAATATTTATGGCCCATATATTAACTATTCAGTTTTCCCAATAACATTTCTCATAACTTCACCTACTGTGGAGAAAAACATATCATTTTCTCTCACTAAAACAATCTTCAGTATCTATGATATTATTCATAATCCATTTTAAAAAGAGAATAGGTACCACGTGAAGGTTAGTGTTGATGCGAAAATGAGGGTGACCATGTCCCGTCTGATCCCATGGTTGAGAAGTTACGTGGTGCCCACTAGTCAACGCGACTGTGGCTAGAATTTATCAGCAGCTGCTGATGTGCCAGCTGTATAAAAACACAGTATCATTAATATCAGTGGGGCATGATCTAATGCTAAGACGACAAATGATCACCATACGCTGACAGTTCACACAGCGTCTGGAAGCTGCAGATCTCTGAGGTGGCCCCATGACAGTTTAAACCCCTCATGGCAGCCTGCGAGTGTGCTGCAGAGTCCTGCACTAGGCACAAAGGCTGGCAAGTGCAGTCTGAGGATCTAACCTGAGACTGCCATCCAAGAAAAGAAGAGAGAAGGAGCAGGCAAAATATGTGAAGAAACCATAGCTGAAATTTCCCCCATTTGATAAAAGGTCTTGAGTTGATAAGGTAAGCCTCATCTCCTAAGTTGAAACAAACCCACCACATGCAGCACCCAACACTGGAGAATGTGTATTTACTACCTAGAGAGACAGGCTGTATTCACTTTTTTCCCCCTGCTGTCTCTGGTAACAAATGCAAGGAGAAGACACTGCCTGCTACTCCGGGGAAGAGCCAGAGGGGTCAGAGACAAGGCCAGTGGAAAAGGTACACAGAACCAGCCAGATGTTCTGCAGAGTGGAAGGAAGGGAGCATCCTTGAGGGCTCAGATCTGTCTCACATAGACCATCCAGGCAGCAGCAAAACAAGGGGTAGAAACCCTGCGGAGAAAAACATAAAACTAAACAAAAGTTTGCCTGGAGTGGCGTCAATCCTAATTTCCCTGACACTTCTCTGCTGGGGTCCTTGCAAGGACCGAAGTGACATATCACAGTCGGCACAGGGTAGACTGGAAAAAAAGCAACTTGCTCATCTCCTAGTAAGAAAGGCGTAAGTTTAGTCCTCTCATCTGAAAACTGAATGAAAAGGTTTTATTAAAGTACGTATTACTCCCTATGGCAGGATTTAATTTTAGATCATTTACATCTTTTAGCAGAAATGTATCCTAAAGTGAGAACAGTGGGGAACATGCAAGAAGATTCCAGGAATGACCTGCTCCACTGAGACATTCCCCAGTGGTGCCATCCGAGTGACCAGTCCCAACAGGCGACTCCCACAGTAAATCAGTCACCTGGCAGACAAGAACTACACTAACAATACTTAAACGTCAACACTCCATCAGAAGAGTCTAAGGAATTTGCAAACGTACTGAATTCACTCAACGTTTATTTCTGAGTCCTATATGCCATGTATTAGAGACACAAGGTCCTTTAAGGTTCATGTATGGATGTGAGAGTTGGACTGTGAAGAAGGCTGAACACCAAAGAATTGATACTTTTGAACTGTGGTATTGGAGAAGACTCTTGAGAGTCCCTTGGACTGCAAGGAGATCCAACCAGTCCATTCTGAAGGAGATCAGCCCTGGGATTTCTTTGGAAGGAATGATGCTAAAGCTGAAACTCCAGTACTTTGGCCACCTCATGTGAAGAGTTGACACATTGGAAAAGACTCTGATGCTGGGAGGGATTGAGGGCAGGAGGAGAAGGGGACGACAGAGGATGAGATGGCTGGATGGCATCACTGACTTGATGGACGTGAGTCTGGGTGAACTCCGGGAGTTGGTGATGGACAGGGAGGCCTGGCGTGCTGCGATTCATGGGGTCACAAAGAGTCAGACACGACTGAGCGACTGAACTGAACTGAACTGAAGGAGTCACCAATGAAAATGTGAACAAGTCAGAAAGGTAAATTCAGTTTGATAAATGCTGTTACATAACCAAGAAGGGTGTGTGGACTGGCTCCTGGGCTACACGGTGGCCCTTTCAAACAAGGAGACGGCAAAGGCTTCTCGGAAAGGTGCCTGGGTGTACTGAGAGCAAGGTGCTGAGGGGCGGGCAGGCGACTGCAGACAGGCCTTCCGGGAAGGAGGAAGGAAGGCCAGGGACACGGAGAGAGACTGGGATGGCCTGTTTGAGGAACAGAAAGGAGACCAGTCTGGCCGGAATGCAGAATGAGAAAGAGGATCAAAGAAAAGTAGATTTATGGATAATTTTAGAGCGAAAATCAAAATGACTTCCAATGACTTCGATGTGGTGAAGATCCACCAAGGAGCTTCCAACAGTCCCAGGACTAAAGTGCGAGGATGCAGTAAGTACATTTGTCTTTCATTTTATGACTGTTTTTAGCCATTTAGACATCATGAATTCTATAACTATTTTCCTCAGCTTTGGCCACTAGAAAGGACAAAGCATAATCTGGAGACCAATTTTGCCAACCTTACAAAACAACATGCACCTTTTTGTGTATTAATCAGTCTCACTCTTAGGATTTTTGTAATTTTCTACCATAATACTTTCTGTATCAATTAACTTTTATTCTGTTAGATGAATATTAACTTACAGAAAGTTACCATATGATCTGATGAGGAAAAGTAGTAAAAATACAAATTTCTCATCGTAGTTTGTATTAATCATGCTGTAATTAAAATATAACAAAAGTGACAGAATGAAATGTCTATGGAAAAATGGCAAGGGAAGAATGGGTGGAAGAAAAAAACAAGATTCTGAATGAAAACTGAAGGGGAGGCTCAAAGAGAGAGGCAGGTTTCCAGAATCAGACTGCCCGCATCCCCCTGGGTTCCCTGCCCACTGTCCTCATTCATGACGTGGTGACGAGCAGAACAGCACCCGCCTCACAGGGCTGTTGGTGAGGCTTAACCTAGTCAAGGTCTGTGATACGCTCAGGAAGTACTGTCAGCAATGGGCGCTCTGTGAGTGCCTGTTGAAGTAAGTTGGCTGCACAGACAAGTAGGATTTGAACAGGTGAGCGGCGGAGAGAGGACTGCAGATGCAAGAACAATGTGAACAAAGGTCTGGAAGCGGGGAGCACACACATCCACCCAGGGGTGGGGCTAGGTGCTCAACACAGGGAACACGGCACAGTAATGAATAAGACCAGTTGGGAGACAGGTCTTAAGAACAGTACAGAAGGGCACTGTATGCCTCTTAGAGGAACACGAATTTAATCCTGTTTAACAAGAGCGTCTGGAAGATGTGGTGCCATGGAGTCACATGGAGGGAGGAAGCAGAGTCCAGAAGTACCCTCATGAAGGGGTTCAGTCAGCACAGCCAGCCACGACTCCATACACTAAACCACAGGCTCTGACCTGTGAACTGAACAGCAATTCTACCCAAGAATATCAACCACCAAGGCAACGGAAAAGCTTAAAATGGTAAGCAATGCATATGTTGTCATCAAGAATATTTTTTTTTTTCATCTGGGTGGATGGAGGGGTTTCTCTAGACATTACACTCCCTGAACAGAAAGTTTCTGCCTCCCTGCCTGTTCCTAAGGTAGCATTTTCTACGTAACCGAAAACATGACAACCAGACAGTACAATGAGAGGTCTGATCTGGGGACAGAGCACCCCCTAGAGCGAGGCCTTGCCCGCGCTCTGTGCTCTCCATCCAAGAGGTAAAATGGGCCTTTGCAGGTGTGAAACTCCAAGCGGGCTCTAAATACAGGCAAGCGCTCCCCTAAGGAAGGCGGGCCAATGGCGCTGAGCAAGACAAGGGGAAGGAGAGAGAGCAGATATGGACTCAAGGCGAGGACTGCCCACAGGCCCAGAAGCTGGCAGGGTCCAGAAAAGGATTCCTGCTACCACCTCCAGGGGGAGAGCTGTCAACACCCAGGCTGTGGCCTCCTTTAGCTGACTGCAGACATCTAGCCTCCAGAGCTGTAACCAATTTCTATTGCTTAAAGCCATCAAATTGGTAGTAACTGACTGCAACAGCTACAGGAAACTAATATAGCAAATATGTAATTTTTTATGATTTCAAGTAAATTATTTAACATTAGGAGAAATGGAAATGAAAGAGATTTACCATTTACTGAACAGCTACATAAATTATTTCATTATATCATCTGCAGCAATCCTATTATTAGCCTGTTTTATAGAGAAAACCCACCTGGTACCATGCCCAGGTCTGTGTTTATTCTACACTGCAATAACACCTGTCTGTAACTGCTCTGACAGTGTGCTGATCCGCAACACCCCCCAGGGAACTGACTTGTTATTCCTCCAAATGCACTTGATTATATGGAATACGCCTATTTAAAATTATTTCATGCAAAACTACCTGAAAAAATATATGTAGTCACTAGTAAAAAAAAGAAAATCTGTGTGACTAATTTCCACGGGGTTCTTTCAAGGGCAAAAATTAAAAAATTAAAAATAATGCTCAAATAGGTTTGAGAGTCATATCTTAATCTACAGTTTGCTTCAACTGACTTGTAATTCATTAAAACATTTTTCATGTTTAAAGGGGTCATGAATCATTAGTTTGAGACAAAAATAACATTTCAGTGTGCCTAGATGAGATCTGGAGTATCAGATACCACAGAGCAGCTACATGAAATAAAACGAGAACAGGCATGGGGGCATTTACCTGGTACCTGATACTGCTCACCACTGGAGATGTGGCACTGAACTAGCTTGATACCATCTGCACTCAAAAGGAAGCAAGCTTCCATGACGTCCACTTGTGCATCAAAGCTATTGCTTTCATTTTAAAGAATTAAGGGATTAATAACATGAAAGTGATTAAATAACTTATCATTCATTAGCTAGTAAGTGGTACAGGTCATATTTAAGCCCAGGAATGTGCATGCTCAGTTGTGTCTGACTTTTCGTAACCCCACAGACTTTAGCCCGCCAGGTTCCTATGTTCATGGGAATTTTCCAATGTTTCTATGCTTCCCAATTTTTCCTATGTTCATGGGATTTTTTCCATTGGAGTGGGTTGCCATTTCCTCCATCTGGGGATCTTCCTGATCCAGGGATTTAAACACAAGAATACTGCAGTCCAAGTGAATACTCTTAATATGATACCATATTGCCTGAAAGCATTCCCACAGGCTTTGTACCAACACGCTGGTAGACCTGCTTACCTGTTAGTAAAGAAAACAGGAAAACTGTTGCCATGACACCACATTCTAACAACAAGGCAAGTCAATTAATCACACCTACCTGGTTATTGCTGGGGTTGGTACACCTCTTGTACGTAAGGTAGGTTTCCCTCGAACCACCGGGACATCGGCATTTTCGGAACCACCATTCAAATATGTTAATTCCTGGAGCTGTGCCTGCCTGATTTCATCATTATAGTCCTACACAAAAAACAGAAGAGAGCAAAGCATTTATGACAAAAAGCAAACAATTTTTAATAGAAAAAGTGTATGAAAAATAGTTTAAAAAGATAAAATAAGATTTGAGTCTGTTGAAATGAAAATATATGAATGAATTGTTGTAAAGAGAAAAACCCAAACAGTATTTTTCCCCTAAACTAAAATTTTCTATGGTCAGCCATAACTCCTTCTCTTGGGCATACTCTCCAAGTGAAATATTTATAATAAAATTAAAATACCATGTAACTGATATATGGATATTACTATTTACAACTCAGTCAACTTGTAGTTACTAAGCATAAATGATGTGCCAACTAACACAACCCAGGGGAGCACACATGGTTCCTGCAGCCAAGGACTCAGTCTGACAGGGAAAGGGGGAAGACAAAGAGGCAACACGGCAGCTTTACTGAAACTAAGAAGGGCATGCACACAGTTTCTTTGTACGTATTCATTTGGATATTGTTCAAGTCGCAAAATTCGGCATTTCCAAAACTGAATACATCATCTTATTCTTGAAAACCTGCTCTTACATTATTTTCAAAATATTCAACTCAGAAACTTTGGGAGTTATCCTTGATTTCTCTCCTTTCCTTAATAATATCCCCAACTCCATTCAATAATTGTCAAGAAAGACATGTAATAAACATAAGTGTGGTCTGTTTTACAATCAAAAGAAAGTTCAGGTATATATGATCAAAAAGGAAGGCCATCTAACTCAACCATGGACAGTTAAGAGTAGATTCTCTACAAGAAATGTCATCTAAGAGTGAGTGAACCAGTTACCAGAAGGGATGCTGAAAAGTATTCTAGACAGAGGGAAAAGTATATTTTAAAATCCAGAGTAAAAGTGTGTCCAGGGAACTGAAATAAGTGCTATATGGCTAAACTACAAGAAACAGTCTGGAGTGGAAGAGTGGTCTTCAAAGTGAAAAGGAAAGCAGAAACCAAATCGAGTAAAGATTTAAGTCTTTTTAAATATAACATCAAATGTCTGGAAATTATGGTACTAAAAATTATTTAATTTAAGAAAAGGAGGTTTATATTTTGAAAATGCTATGAACAACTATGTGCCCACAAGTTAGATAACTTAGATGACACGGACAAATTCCAAGAAAGACACAAACCATCAAAACTGACGGAGAAGAAATAGAAAATACGAACAGTTAGTAACAAGTAAAAACGCTAAATTAGTACTAAAAAAATTTTTTAAAGTCCTGCAAAGAAAAGCCTAAGTCTGTGGGGCTTCACTGGAGAACTCCACAAACAATTAAAAAAGAATTAATGTGATCCTTCACAAACTTCCAAAAACTAAAAAGGAGGAGACATGTCCTCACTGATTCTATGAAGTAAGTATTGTTGCCCTGATACCAAAACCAAAGATATTACAAGAAATCTGCAAAAGAGTGTTCTTAGGAATATAGATGCAGCAGCTCTTGAAAAAGTGTTAAGAAGTCAAATCCACTAGCATGAACAATAGAAAAAGGAAATAGACACACAAGGACCGAGCAGAACTTATACCAGGATTGCAAGCTTGGTTTAACCCATGTGAAAATCAATTAACATAATACCATAATAATAGAATAAAGGACAAAAATCACTTAGTACTTTTAATATACCAAGAAAAAATTTGACTGAAGAATCCAACATACTTTCATTATAGAAATACCCAACAAACTAAGAAAACCCATAGCTAATACCATATTTAATGGTAAAAGACTGAAAGTGTCAGCCTAAGTCCAGGAACAAGACAGGATATATACTTCTGCCACTTTTGATTAATGGTATTCAGATTGGAAGAGAAGAAACACAATAATTTCTGTTTACAGATGGCATAATCCTATATACAGAAAAACACAAAGAATCCACAAAAACATTAGAGCCAATAAAAGAGTTTAGTATAGTTGCAGGATACAAGATTAATATACAAAAATCAGTTGTATTTCTTTATAGTAACAATGAGCATTATAAGAATAAAAAAAAAAGATTCCATTTAGAGTAGCATCAAAAAGAATAGCATACTTAGAAGTAAATTAACAAAATAAAGGTAAGATCTGTATACTGAAAAGTACAAAGTAATATTGGAATACATTTTAAAAACTCTAAGCAAAAGGAAAGATACCTCATATTCATGGATAGGAGGACTCAACATTGTTTTTATGACAATAACTCCCCCCACCCCCCCGCAACATACACAAATGATCTACAGACTCAAGGAAATCCCTATTAAAATTCCAGCTGGCCTCTTGCAGCAATAGACAAGCTGATCCTAAAATTTACATGGAAATCCAAAGAATCTAGGATAGCCAGAACTATCTAAAGGAAGAACAAAGTTGGAGGACTGTATGCTCTGATTTCAAAAACTCCAGTAAAGCTATAGTAATCGAAACAGTATGATACTGACCTAAATAATACAGAAAGATCAATGAAATAAAACTGAGAGCAAAGATATCAAGTACAGTCAATTGATTCTCCAATAGTCTCCAACAAATGGTGCCGCAATAACTGAATATCTACATCAAAAAAATCAAGTGGGCCCTGTATTTTTGCCACAAAAACTACAAATGTTCTAATTTAGATTATGTTGATGCTTGTAGCACTATGGAATATACTAAAAACCACTGAATCATATATTTTATATGAGTTGATTTTATGCTGTGATTTATATCTCAAAAAAGATAATAAAAGGGGTGGAGGAACCCACTGGAGGCAGAAACATTAGGTGGAAGTAGTTAAGTAATCCCAGGATGTGGTAAAGATGACCTGGAGTAGGGAGGGACATGGCAGGAAGGGTGGGAAGAGGTTTAGACATGGAGTTATTTATAATGCTTAATTTTATTAGATATGGTAATATATTAGATCTTTTGTGCAGGTGGAGTCTGCAATGGTCTATAGTATATAAAAGTTGAGATATTCTATAGCAATCAGATAGAGGAAATGAAAACTTAGAAGTCAAAGAGAGGGATACAGAAGTGAGCAAGGAAGAGTTACACAGGCCCCACACATTACAGAGTAGGGTGTGTCGTCAAGGCTGGCCCATGGTAGGCTCTTGGCAGAGAACCTCTGAATCTGTCGTGGGTTCTGCCTATTAAGACTGCTTCCATGTGCCTGAGGCCTGAGGTCAGGCTGTACCGACTTGGCCAGATAAATCTGTCTCAGGAACATGACCAATGGGGAATGTCTGTTGTGGCTCAGAAAGGGGGATTCTGGTGCTGGCCTCTGAGCATCTGTCAGGGGCACTGCACGTCTTTGGAATTGATCTGCAATGAAAACCCTGGACACAAGGTTCAGGGGAGCCTCCCTGGTTCAAACGAACAGTCCAGTGTCGTCACATGGGGTTGCTGGGAGAGTCAACGAGTCCTGCGTAAGTCCACTGGGAAGGGACAGCAGGAAGCCTGGGCCTGGTTTTCCCAGCTGGCTCATTTTCTCTTTGCTGAGTGCTCCTAAAGAACAGCTGAGCTCGCAGGTGGCTGTGAGGACCTCTCACGAGAATCCATCTGTAGACAGCATCGGCAGCAGGCAGGGCTGTGTGGGAACCATCACAGAGCGAGAGAAGAGCTGAAGACACTGCTCTGAACACCAACATGCAGAAGGGAGAGGACCTCACAAAGACAACAGGAAGGTGTGGCAAGAGCCCGAGAGGGACAGGTAGGTGATCACGCTACAAAAGTCACAGCAAGTCAGTGTTGCATTCACATCAATAAGAAGCCAGGCACTGACTCTGTGGGATTCACTAACTACAGAGGCAGTACTGACTTCATAATTATTTTGGTGAACAGTGAGTGAGCTAGAATTCATTCAGGTAGAATGAAGAATGAATGGGAACAAGTCCCAGATACAGTAAAGGAGCCAGCTTCTCCCAGTTGTTTGCTACAAAGAGGAAGAGAGAAGGACTACAGTCTGAAGAAGGAAGGAAGGATTTGATGACAGAAGAAATAAAGCAAATCTGAGTATGAATAAAAGACTCAGATGAGACAGTATCCTGAATTATTTCAAATTAAAATATAAAATGCTGAAGCTGAAGCTCCAATACTTTGGCCACCTGATGCGAAGAGCTGACTCACTGGAAAAGACCCTGATGCTGGGAAAGAGTGAAGCCAGGAGGAGGAGGGGACGGCAGAAGATGAGATGGTTGGATGGCATCACCAACTCAATGGACATGAGTTTGAGCAAGTTCTGGGAGAAGATGAAGGACAGGGAACCCTGGCGTGTCCATGGGGTCACAAAGAGTTGGACATGACTGAGTGACTAAAAAACAAATGCTCTCTTCCTTACTTTTCAAAAGTAGAGTGCAAAAAACAACTTGTAGGAGAAAGCACTGTGAAGTAAGAAAAATAATATGGACACCAATCAAAAATGAAGCTGACATCATAACCAGCTAACACCTGCAGAGTAAGAGGAAGAAAGGTAAATGAAGAAAAATCCAAGTCACCACCGTTAGCAGGGAGGCTAAGGCCTGACTCTAGGTTTTACTGTAATACAGGTTCTATAACCTATCTGGGGTATCATGACCTCAGAAGTCATGTGAATCTATAGTTATTTCAACTTCTTTAAAATAAGCCTATTGACATGTTCCTTGCCATTTTACTAAAAATGTGTGATTAATAAATTATTTGTAAAGCACATTCTAAATAAAATGTGCTATGTAAATGCTAAGTATTGGCCCTATTGAGAAGTGTTAGAAAGCAGGACACAAAATTTTATGTGCTTAAAAACAGATTCAGGGAAAAAGAACATAACTGAGGCCCCATTAGAAACACATTAAAAATTAAAAAAAAAAATAAGCAAAAGCTTTGCTCTAAGTAAAGTTAGGTGATTTACAATGGTGCCACAAAAAGTTGAATTAAAAGCTTATTTTAAACATCATCTGTGTGAAAGTAAATTTTAAAGTACATAATGTAGTTAGGAGGGAAAACAAACAAAAAAATGGAATCTAAGTCAATCACATCTGAGGTTTAGCCTGAATTTAACCAACTGCAGAGCAGCTATGTAATTTTCGACAACTTCTTTAGACACGATGTAATTGTTTCTTCTGATGTCACACAAGACACTAGTTACAATTTTATTGGTCTTTGAAATAATGTTTTTAAATCAGTAGAGAAACCAAGTCATAGGTGGCACCTTACAGACTAAATTATTTTTACAATTTTACATTTTAAACTAGTCATTACTAAATTATCACTTTAACTCCCCATCTGAAAAGTGAAACTATCGTAACACTAACACCAACACTGTCATCAATTGTGAAGAGTAGAAAATGGATTAGAATTCTAATTAAATATGTGTAAATGGGATTTCTCTAGCCAATAAATTTAGAATCTATTTAAATGTGTTACCCTGGAGAATCAGAAAAAGTTTTTCAATAAAATCATTAAAAGTAATTTATTAAAAATTCAGTGGGTTCTTTGCCAGAAATGTACTCTTCAGATATGTTTGCCAAAATATGCTAATATTTATGTTCAAGGTTAATCCTGGGATCGGTGTTTGAATAATAATCTGTAAGAAATAAATGTTCATTATTTGAAGACTAATTAAATAGATTCTAAAACATGCATATAAAATATTATGCAGACATTAAAAAGAATGAAGCAAAACCGCATATGCTTATATGGACAAAGGTACAAAACAACCCATTAAAAACAAAGGTTACAAGCGAGCACGGGACTTGCAGGGTAACTGAGGAGTTTATCAAAGCTCTTCCATAAAAAGCAACAATAAAAGCTGACTGAATAGTTAAAAACAATTTTAGGACTCTGGAAACTTATTGAAGGGATACAATAAATGGAAAATAAAATAAATCTGTTTGTGAAAAACTGCTAAGTCTCAGGTAAGAACGGGGGGAGCCTGTGGTGATTTTGTCTGAGGATGCTTCCATCCCTCCTCCCAGCCCAGATGACGCGTGAGTTCCACTAGGATGGTAAACCACAAAAACCAGAAGGAGGCGGTTCACTCAGCTGCAAAGCACGAACGAAAACGCTTCACCTCCAGCAGCACTGCCAATATCAGCAGCAACTGGGAGTGAATGACCAGAGAAGACCAGTCAGCAAGTCTAATCATCAGGTTTGGGCTGGCGTGAGCAACAAACAGAAAGATTGGCAGATTAGCCAGAAGTTTACCAGCCATGGGGAGCTTTGATAGCTCTCTGCCTGACAGTGTGTGTCCACGCAAAGGGGATACAAGGACTCCTGGCAGAAAGTAAAAGCCAGGGCGGACAGGAACCTGACTGTACTCCCCAGTGACAGCCAGTTCCATCAGCAGAGGGTGAAAGCCCTACAGACACAGGTTTTGAGCACAACCTCTGACAACTCACTGGTCGATCTCTCAGCAATGCTAACCCAGAGAAAACTCCTAGAAGGCCAGGCTTAAGAATAACATTGAGAAAAAAAAAATTAACAAAACTTTAGACCATGAAGGAGACAGACTGAAGTTTCAGTCCAATTAAATTATTAAAGAAAAGAAAAGAAAAAACCTGCAACAACAACCCTCTGGGAAAAAAATGAATCGGAATCAGACTCATTGCAAAACATTACCTAAAACATGGTGTTCTCACCAATAACCTAAGAGATGTGTAAACAAAGGAAAATGTCACCCATGGCCAGGGCAGGAAGAAACTTCCCAGGAGAGGACCCAAATCTGGACTAGCAAAAAAAGATTTTTAAAAACCCCAAATAACTATAACCTCAGATATGCAGATGACACCACCCTTATGGCAGAAAGTGAAGAGGAACTCAAAAGCCTCTTGATGAAAGTGAAAGAGGAGAGTGAAAAAGTTGGCCTAAAGCTCAACATTCAGAAAACGAAGATCATGGCATCTGGTCCCATCACTTCATGGGAAATAGATGGGGAAACAGGGTCAGATTTTATTTTTGGGGGGCTCCAAAATCACTGCAGATAGTAACTGCAGCCGTGAAATTAAAAGACACTTACTTCTTGGAAGGAAAGTTATGACCAACCTAAATAGCATTTTCAAAAGCTGAGACATTACTTTGCCAACAAAGGTCCGTCTAGTCAAGGCTATGGTTTTTCCAGTGGTCATGTATCGATGTGAGAGTTGGACTGTGGCGAAAGCTGAGCGCTGAAGAATTGATGCTTTTGAACTGCGGTGTTGAAGAAGACTCTTGAGAGTCCCTTGGACTGCAAGGAGATCCAACCAGTCCACTCTAAAAGAGATCAGTCCTGGGTGTTCTTTGGAAGGAATTATGCTAAAGCTAAAACTCCAATACTTTGGCCACCTCACGCAAAGAGTTGACTCATTGGAAAAGACTCTGATGCTGGGAGGGATTGGGGGCAGGAGGAGAAGGGGACGACAGAGGATGAGATGGCTGGATGGCATCATCAACTCGATGGACATGAGTTTGAGTGAACTCTGGGAGTTGTGATGGACAGGGAGGCCTGGCATGCTGCGATTCACAGGGTCGCAAAGAGTCAGATACAACTGAGCGACTGAACTGAACTGAAAGTTACTTAGAGGAGTTCATCAGAAGATTTGAGATGGCACAAGAATGAATCAGTGAACTTGGAGGTAAGTCAACTAAAAGTGTTCACTCTGAAAAACAGAGAAAAGCAGACGAAGGAAAATGAGTCTGAGGTATCTCTGGGGCACCATCGAATGTACCAACATACACATAATGGGAATCCAGAGGTTGAGGGGGTAAGGGAGGAAGAGTAAGGTGGGAAAAAAATCTAAAGGAACAATGGCTGAAAACTACCCACGTCTGAAGAAAGACATAAACCCACATATCCACAAAAGCTTAATGAACAAGAAAGATAAACACGTACACCAAAGCCAAATTGTTGAAAATCAAAGAGAAAGTCTGAGTAGCAGCAAGAGAAAAACAACAGATCATGTACAGAACAAAATAATTAATGATTCTTTCCATCAAAAATAGTGGAGGTTATAAAAGAGATGAATGGTCTTTTACTACCTAATCACCAATCAAAAAATATATACAGGTATAATTCAGAGATATTGTGGGTTTGGTTCCAGACCACTGCAATAAAGCAAATATTGCAATAAAGAAAGTCATACAAAATTTTTAGCTTCTCAATGCCTAGAAAAGTTATGTCTAACACTATACTATAGTCTATTAGCATGCAATAGCACTGTGTCTAAAAAAAAATGTACCTACCTTAATTAAAAAATATTTTATTGCTAAAAACTGCTAATCATTATTTGAGCCTTCAGTGAGTCCCAGAAGTAATAGTAGTAATAGAGATCACTGATCACAGATCACCATAACAAACACAAAATTAATTTTTTTTAAAGTTTGAGATACTGTAAGAATTACCAAAATGTGACAGAGACATGAAGTAAATAAATGTTATTGGATAAATGACGCCAACAGACTTGTCTGACACAGGGTTGTCACAAACCTTTAATTTGTAAAAAACATAGTATCTCTGAGGCATAGTAAAATGAAGTGCAATAAAAAAAGTATGCTTGTAAACTAAACTTTAGGATATCGGTGAAATAAAGACATTTTGAGAAAAAAAGAACAATTTTACTAGCAGACCTATGTTACAAAAAAGACTAAAGGAAGTCCTTCAGGCTGAAAAGAAGCAACATCATATCATATGGCAATTATATCTGTATAAAGAAATGAACAGCACCAAAAGTAATAAATGTGTGTGTTACTGTCTATATAAATACTGTACTACAAACCAATATCACCCACAATTATAGATGTAAAAATCCTTAAACTATTAATAAGCCAAACCCAGCAACATATAAAAAGGACTACATATCAAGTTGGTTAAATCCTAAAACCAAGTAGGATTTAACCATGGACTGCACGGTTGGCTTGACATCTGAAAATCAACTATGCAACACACTAGGATTAACAGAATAAAGGAGAAAAAACACATGATCATCTCAATGGACAGAAAAAAAACATCTGGCACAATCCAATACCCATTTGTGATAAAACAAAAACAAAACCAAAAAAGCTCTTAACAACTAGAAATAGAACTTCAACATGATAAAGGGTTGCAATAAAAAAGACCCTACAGCTAATATCACACTTACTAGTAAAAGACTGAAAACAAGAAAAAGATTTCTATCTTCACGTCTATTCAACAAAGCATTGAAAAAGTTCTAGTTAGTGCAATAAAGAAGACAATAAGATTAATAAAAAATGAAAGGCATCAGATAGGAAAGGAAGTAAAGCTTCTTTATTCACAGATCACATGTCCTTGTGGGCATCCACACTCTCAATCAGTGTGGGCATCCACACTCTGAAACTAGCACACACATCCAGCAAGGTCAAATAAGATCGGCTCCATTTTTATACACCAGCAACCATCTGAAAATGAAATTTAGAAAAACAGTTCCATTCACAGTGACATCAAGAAGTATATAATACTTACAAATTTAACAAAAGAAATGCAAGACTTGGATTCTGAAAACTATAATAAAACACAGCTGAGAAAAAATTGTAAGTATCTTTTAAAAAACAGAGAGACATTTCAAGTTCATGGACAGAAGATGTAATACTGTTAAGATGGAAATTATCCCCAAGTGATCTTCAGGTTCTATTGTATCAAAACCCTAAGAAAAAAAAATTTTTTTGGTAGAAATCCACAAGCTAAATGTAAAAGAAACATAAAAGTGCAAAGCAGCCAGAAAAGACAAAACAACTGAAAAAGGAGAACACAGTTGCAGAACTTACACAACCTGGATTTCAAAATCTGCTCTAAGGCTGAAGTAATTAAGAGCATGGTCCAGGCATAAGGACAGGTATATTAATCAACTGAACAGAACTGAGAATCCTGAAATAAATTCATACATTTATATGCAGTTAATTTTCAATACTGGTGCCGAGAATCCAACAGAATTGTCTTTTTAGTATATGGTGCTGGGACTACTGGATACCTACACAGAAAAAGATAAATTTAGATGCTAAATCTAATGCCATACACAAAAATTAACTTTGAACGGATCACAGACTTAAATCAGAGAGTTAATACCATAAAATGTTAAGAAGAACACAACAGAAATTCTTTGTAACTTTGCGTTAGGCAAAAGAGTCTTCTGGCCTGCTAAGGTTCAAGGGGAAAGAAGTTGGAACCTATGCCTTGGTGGAAGAGTGGAAAGAGACAGGGCGGAGGTCTGCCGCTGCCGCCTCTGGAAACAGAGTCTCTCCTGCTTGGCTAAGCCGGCACCCCCCAGTCCACAGTGAATGACCAGGAAGGGAATAAACCCCTCCTTCCTCTTGTCAGAGTTGCAATTTTAAAGTCATTTATATCAGTATCTGATTCTAACCTGTCTCTCCCATTACATAAGCCCCATAAGGGCAGGGGCTATGTCATTTATTGGTTTACACGTGTCTATCAAATAGAAAGCACTCAAAAACTTTGTTTTTAAACTAAATGAATAATAGGATCATCTTAACTGGCTTGACGGAACCAATAAAAAGTTAACTATATTAAGTTCCCAAATTAAAGTACTTAATTCAATCTTATGCCCTGGTTCTTCCAAGGCAGTCATGATTTATAACATGCTTTCCTATAAATATGACAGTTTCCTCACAGATAATGTAATCATGACACAGGCTGCAGTATGCAAGTCAATCTACTGCATCCGCTGAGCACAATCTGACCCCAGACAGCTGTTGGCGGAGGCGACAGTTTCTCTACAGTAAACTGTCTGAAGAGGTTCGATTTCTATTTTTTTTTAATCTAGACAGGTCCAAGTTTTTGTTTTTTAAATCTAGAACATGCAAATTATACAGAAGGCCTGCATTAACCTTGTAGTGGAAACAAGGATATATTCTCTTTAAAATTCTCAGCAACATCAAGGTGTCTGAAGAGCATTAAAAGACCACCCACTGTTAACAAAACATAAACGTCTGCACAGCACCCTTCCTCTCTGTGTTCGTCTGCTCGTGTCCATCACCCTAATCACGCTACAAAAAAATCGTCTGCATCCATCCCTTCCCTAAACCACACAGCCTCGAGGCCGGGGCTGCACTCATCTCGCACCAGCTCCAAGCACAGCGCCCAGCTCGTGGCCAGCACCAACGAGCTCATGCTGCATAGCAATGAACCTGTGAGGTGACTTCAGTGTCACAAAAAGGCTTAGGACCTGCGACCCAAAACACATACCACTGACTGCTCTTCACCATTCTTGCTGGGTCATCCGAGCTGTATTGCCTCATCTCTTTCAAGATCCCTAGCCTCACAGAAAAAGAAGGAATGATGCCAAGTAGTTCACAGGGACACTTTAGCAGATCAAGCACTATGCAAATAACAATTACTGATAAGAATTATCCAGGATTTTAAACAAAGGGAGGACTTTCAAGTACCAATTAATTATCAAGAAACACTGTACTAACTGGAATGAGGAACTTTTTGATTTCTTCCAGAGCATGTCCCATCCGGGCATAGGCTTCTGCTGGGGGTGCAAAAACTTCAATGAGAACGTGGAGATCATCATTGAGATGGAAGTACTTTGCTTCTCCACTTTTCCTCAACTCTTCTTCCTGAAGAAAGAAAACTCATGTTTAAAAGGGTGTCATTGTAAGAAAAGAAAATAAAAACTACGAAGTTTATTTCACACATGGTGGTCCTAAAGATTCACTCAGCAGCAAATACCACCCGAGGAAGTACATTTAAAACATATACATGATTCTGGCATTCCTAGGGCCTTTATGGAGACTCCACAGGCTTCCTGCTGCATGGGAGGAAGCCTCAAGTCCTGCCTCTGGCCCAGGAGTCCTCCTGCTGTCTAGCCAAGGCCACGCATGCCGGCTGACTCTCTTCACCGCCCCAACTCCCAGGCCTTGCTGGCTCACCCCGCCCAGGCACCACAGAGAACTCCTCTGTGCTCCTCTTGACTCTCTTCACCAACCCCCATACCCCCGCCCCGGCCTTGCTGGCTCACCCCTGCCCCAGGCACCGCAGAGAACTCTTCTGTGTTCTTCAAACTGGCCACACAACCAGGCCTGTGTCTGCGCTGGTTACGCTGTGCGTTTACCGCTAATATCTAAAATACTTTACTGTTGGTCCATTTTCTAATCTCTCCCACTTAAAGTGGTTGCCATGGAGCAGAACCCATGGTTGTCTTGTTTTACTGCATGCTTCTTTGTCTAGAAAAGCGCTTGGTAGATAGTAGATGCTTAATGAATATTTCTGAATGAGTAGGTAAATATTATTCATTTTTATGTTCATTTGCTCATTCATATATTATTTCAAAAAATATTTCCACATGCCAAACCCTACACTCATCTGAGAAGAAAACTGTGAATAAAATAAACGAAAAATTTTCTATGATTTTATTTAATTATGAGAAACATTAAAAAAAATTTGGTTGATACAATGAAATTCAGGGTAAGAAAATAGGTGGGGGGGTGGGGCACTCAGATCATAAAGGACTCATATCACTAACTTTGCTTTGTGAGCTTTTTCAACAAGCCTTCATTAGAGCAACAATTACAGAATCAGATTCTTCTAACAGTCTTTGTTCTCAACATTAAGATCAGACAGACACAGAAAGATTAGTAGGAACCTACAACCGGAGAGATTTCCAAAAGGCAGGAATCCCTGCAAGCCGCTCCAAAAAAACCTACCCTGTAACAGAGAGAGCCCAGGGATTCCTGGCACACCACCTGCTGGTCCTGGCATTAACCAAGAGGCCAAAGAGGCACACACAACCTGGATCTAAGGCTCCAACTTTTGTTAGTTAACTAATTTGAATTCTCATGAAGAAATGCAATCAAAATACAGAGCATGAAAAGGGCAGGGGACCTGGAGCCAGACAGACCTGAATTTTAGCCATGCTGGTCAACATGAGTGTGAGTCTGAACAGATCATATGTAATCCAACACTTAATTTGCAAAATCAACTTGGTGTCAGGGCTTCCCTCATAGCTCAGCTGGTAAATCATTTGCTTGCAATGCAGGAGACCTGGGTTCGATTCCTGGGTCAGGAAGATGCCCTGGAAAAGGAATGGCAACCCACTCCAGTATTCTTGCCTGAAGAATCCCATGGACAGAGGAGCCTGAAAGGCTACAGTCCATGGGGTCACAAAAGTCAGACATGACTTAGCAACTAAACCACCACCACTAAACCACTGTATGTATATGAATACCCTGGTGCTCAGATGGTAAAGTGTCTGCCTGCAATGCAGGAGACCCAGGTTTGATCCCTGGTTCGGGAAGATCCCCTGCAGAAGGGAATGGCAACCCACTCCTGCTTTCTTGCCTGGGACATCCCTTAGACAGAGGAGCCTGGCAGGCTACAGTCCACGGGGTCACAGAGTCAGACATGACTGAGAAACTCTGGCGATGTACATGAGTGCAGGCCCGCTGAGATGACTAAAAAGGCCGCTCGGGTAAAGGCTGACAGAGGAGATGGTGCACACAGTGCCCAGGACGCTGCCTTGCGTGCGGCAGGTACTCGGGAAATGCTAGTTTCCTTCACATTTATGGAAAGTGGACCAGAGAATGAAAGAAAAGAAAAAAATTATTTGAAGGGAGAGCAAATATAAGCTACCTATGCATTTCCTTCAAAATCTGTCAAGTGTGAAAAGGACTGTTCTTTATGCCACTGGCGGACTAGTTCTTGTCCCAATCAGAATATTTTCGTTATTTGATCTGACACTCTGACTTTCAAAGTTGAGGTCTTAAAAACTGGATTCTGTGCCCGGTAGTTCATCTTTGAAAACATGAACTACTGAAGTAAACATTTCTTATCTTTTTCTAATAATGGCACCAAGCTAATGCTCTTAATGAGATTATAATTGTTGATTCAGAGGCAAACATTTTAATTTCTATTACAAACTGAAGCTGGAACTGGGAGGCTTTCTGATCATAACCACAGCTGTCCTGCAACTCCACAGAGTGAGCAGTTATTACTGGGTTTCTTCTTGGGTTAATGATGAGAGGCAATACTCCGTTTAGGGAAGAACACAGACTTTATTGAGTTCTGCATTGAAACCCCAAATCCAACAACTGGTCAGGCTATTTTATCTTTATCTTGAAGAGGTGATTTTAAAATGAATAATAATAATGTAGTACCTACTGCTCAAAGGGTTGTTATAGTAATAAAGTAGCCATCATAATAGTCATTAGGAGTTATTAGTAATAAAGGTGTTAGAGTCATTCAAAAGACATCAGAAGTCTTTAGAATTATGCTTAGCATAAAACAAGCACTCAAATGATAAATATAGTAATGATAACTATTATAACATAATGATAGTATTAATTATTGTATTATCCTATAACATAGATGATGTGGACAAAACATTCAGCATGTCTGGCACAAACTGAAGGCTCAAGAGACCATAGCATTTTAGTGATTATTATGCTACATAACCAGTTGATACATGTCAGTAATGAATCCTACAATTTTATCAATACAGCAAGTACAAGAAGAAAATGAATTATGTTCACATTAGAACTTTAATGATGAACACTATGAAAATCTAAAAGGATGAGATTGTAATACTAGGGAATGGAAATGTCTTTAGAAATAAACATTATTAATGGAGGACTTCTGTAAAGTAAAAATCAATAAAAAGGATAAACTGAAGTTAGGCAGTGAGGATCTGACTGCTACCTGGCAGATGGGACACATCTGTCGCTGAAACAATCACTGTGGTTACTGTCAGGGAGACGCTTCTGAAGGTGTAAGCCATGGACCACGTGGCACAGTATGATGGGCGAGAAGGAGACGAGGTGGGCAGGGTAGGGTGAAATGGGCTCTTTCTACTGCATTGAAGAGTTCAAAGACGGAAATGGCAGACTCAGGACTTGACATGATCAGTTCAAGGCCCAAAGAGCAGAAGTATCCCAGAAAGTTTCCCTGCTGTGGTCACAGGCTGCTGGAGCCAACAGACCAGGCAGAGTTTGGGCATGTATAGCTGAATGACCAGCAGACTGCCAGCCATCCCTATGGGGGACTAAGGACAGTGTCTGGAGGACCACGAAACCCTGCGAGCTGGATGGGCAACATCTGGAAGGATTCAAGTAACTCTGAGTACAAACACTAAGTCCCACTGAGCCTTCCACACTGGCAAAAGCCTGTCTCAAACAGCCAAGGAAGCTGCTTAAAAGGAGATGACAATTCTCATGCTTTCCTTCTACTACCCTTTATCACCTCCTGGCCCAAGATTGGATCCCCGCCCACCCCGGGGATGCAGAAAATAACAGAGCTGAGCTAAATCTAGAGGAGAAGGTTGCATGAGGACAGCAGCTGTAGGACTCCTGGTGTGTGTGTACTAAACATTTACTCCCAGCCTTTTCAACAAGGATCTGGGACCTTTTACTATAATAAGCGTACGCTGAAAAGGAGAAATACTCATACAGTTTGAGGATGAACAGACTCGATTCTGAGCAAATGCTGCTCTGCTGAAGGCCACCAATGAGACTGGGGTTTATGGGATCAAGAGATAAAGTGCTTCTGGTGCTGGTCCCCTATCAGTGGGCTCAGTAGACTACGCTACGTCCTCAGCTCCCAGGTGCCTTGATGGGATGTAAACTATCAGCATGTGAAGAATCCCCATACTGACCCACTGACTGATGTATTCAAGGACACAGAAAGGAGATTTGTGAAGGGGTGATACCTGGTCTGGGAAAGAGGCCCAAGTGTGTAGTAACAGGGAGTCCCACGCGATGCGGAGCATGGCCTCTGTGACCAGGTAGCCCAAGGGACCCACTGCAACAGATGTCAAAGCACCTCACTCCCAGCCCCTTCAGTGCTACTCATGAATGTGACTGCACCACACGGACTGCCCTCAAAAAGGATTCCTGGCTCTTGTCACTGCTGCCTGTCTAACATGCCAGTAGCAGAGAACAATCACCAGCCCTTAAACTGGCCGCAAGATCTGGGAGGACCACCGAGCGTGGTTAGTGAGCTGACACAGTTTAGGATGCCTCTGATTATACCCAGCCAGGCACTTGCTCTTTGGACGTACAATGGCTGAGGACTTGCCTCCCCTGCTTCCTTCTTCCTGTAAAACCATCTGTGGACTCCCTGATCACTGGCACAGAACATTGCTTCTCAACAAGGAAGGCCCTTAATAACAAATAAGCAGCACAAAGTTGATGGGTTTCACTGGTCATATCACGGACTTCATTACCAGATGGCCTTCCTGAAAACTTAAGTAAGACATCAGCATAGATGGGATACTTCCCAGTAAGACACACACAGTTTCTGACCAACTGACCCATATATGGTTCCATGTTCTCCACCTGCCAGAACAGGTGAGTCAGGGAATCAGAGGAACATCTTTTGTCGACAGTGATGCTTCATGAGCAGTTCAGCTGACCTAGCGTGCATCAGAATCCCTTAAACACCTACTGAAAGTTCATTTTGAGGTTCTACCAAAACAGGCTGGGGCATGGGACTCTATTTTTAAACAGTATCTCATATGACTGTGATATGTAGCCATGTTTTAATAAAGTAATATAAACTCCACTAATAAACCTGGATAATAGATTTAGGTTCTCTGAATCTCACTTTTCTGACATAAAATAAGAAAAATATTATGTATCTGTCATCATTTTTCCAAGGATAACATGCAGTAATAATACATGTAAGATGGTGCACAGAGTACCTGACTCACAGTGGCTTTTAAATAAACAAATGGTGGCTTTTTTTTTTAATTATAAAAGCTATTGTTTAGACGGACTTTTTTGTAAGGAGGCTGAATTTTGTTTAAACATGCTTTTTGTCTGACATAATAATTGTTCAACATTTCATGGAAAGTGATCACTGAAGGCGGATTTCATTCTCAATAATATAAATCTTTCAATAATGAGAGAACAACAAAGTAATAATAGGACAACATAAGTGATACCACATTATGAAATGTGAACATTTCGTTTAGAATTGTTATATTTAAGAAAGTGATCAATAAAAATAATTCAGTAATTTTAGTTTATTAAGAAAAGAGGCAGTCATGTGAATACATCCAAGTAGAACAACTATGTGTCAGGTTAGGAAGCAATTAACAAAACATTTATGATCAATTTTAACTTGATAAAAAATGCATGGGGTAACAAAAGAAGGGCAAAAAGAGCAAACAAAAGCATATACTTTAAAAACTCAACAATATGAAACACAGGCATAGAAAAAAGACCCAAAGAAATTAATCTAAAATGCAAATAGTGAAGCTGAGACTTTAGAGAACTTTTCTCATGATAATTTCAATAAAACTGCACTTTCTAGAAGGTATTGTGTCTACTATTTCACTCCATAAATTAAAGTAATAGTCACAGATTTTGGTTTAAGATACTACATATTCTGAAACTGGCCTGAGTGACCCAACTTTCTGAATAGTGTCACAAATATATTACCATATGTAGCATTTTCATATAATTTACTTGGGACCCTAGTTAGCTTACACCGTGGCTGATCTGAAAGTACATTATATAACTTGACTGAACCAGGAGCCATTGTTTACAATAAGCTTTACCTTCGCCTTGTCTCTCATGGAGCCTTTTCCAAGGATGGACATTTTTGTCAAGGTTTCTTCTTGTAAACGCTTCAGAGAATTTCCACGTGGCCCCAAAAGTTTTCCCACAAAGTTGAACTAGGAAAAATTAAAAAAAAAAAAACAACTTGTAATATTCATATCTGAAGAAAGCAATTTATTTTGTGAATTTCGGGAGACACTGCAGTGGTACTGCAGTACGCTGCACATCACTGATTAATGACAAATAATTTCAGTTCCTGCTATAGCATCACCCTATAACGTTTCCCACAAACTGCATAAACAGGGCTAAAAAATACATAATTTAAAACAACATGTACTTCTTCCTAGCAAGTCACTCCAGTGGTGAGTGTATTTCCTATAACTGTAAGTGAAGTTAATTCCCAGAATTCCTCAGTTGCCATCCTGACAATTTCAACACCCATTCAGTACCAACCACGAGCAGGCTGGGGGAAACAGTCCCAGGTGTCTTGTAAGGTGCTCTGAACGGGCACCATGAGCGCCTGCATCCTTCCCCCTTCATTAATCAGCACTGAGTGCTTGGTCTGGGTGTCCACCCATCCAGTCAGCCTAGGTGCCTAGGGCTCTCCTTAACAAGCAGAGTAGCAGTGAATTAATCAGGAGTACTACAGACTGAGGACTGTAAAACCTGGCTATCCCATTTTTCTGCTGAGAGACCCTGGCTCAGGGTAACCAGGCCCTGGTACTCTCATCTGTGAAATGGGAATCATAAATGGCAACAGGACCTCCCCTCACAGGGCTATTCTGAGGATCAAATGGGTCCACAGAAATAAATAATTTAAAATAGTGCATGGCACATAATAGACAATAGATACAACTGAATGAACTAATTATTGTTAGGAATTTTACATAACTTTTAAAAGCCTTATGGTAATTAAGAATCCTGTGTGCTTTCAAATAGAAAATCAGCCCTATTTACCAAGAGAGAAACATCTCTTTGGCAAGATTGTTGATTACAAACTTACGGAGTTGCAGCTTTGGTATCAGCCACATTCCAGGAGTTACACCACTGCTGTGCAGTTGCTGTTTTTTAAGACAAAATCATTTCTAATGTCTCTATGGTAACTGAAGCAATTTTCCTGAAATACGTACTTTAAAAAAAATCAAAATGGTACTTTTTTCCTTGCCCACTTTCCATCTTATTGGTCTTTAACAAAAACTACATTCTCTATTTTTAACCTTTACATGTAATTACTTTTTGTTTTTTAAAATTTAAATAAGTTACTTAAAAACTATAGAGGTGAAATGTACAGAGTTTAAAATATCAAATAATACTACAAAGTGGGGGAAAGAAATCAATGTCTCAACCCACTCGACCTTATTCTTGTTCCCCATTTTCTCTGCTTTATCTTTCTGGAAATTCTCCTATTTGGACACTGGGCCTCCTGATTAGGGTCTAAGTTTCTCTTATTCCTCCTCCTTCCTTCATCTCTCTGTTTTACTTTCAGGGAGATTTAATTATATTTCCTACACATCCACTGTTTTTTTTCATTTCTGCTATCAAATATTTTAACTACCAACAGTATTTTCTTACTCTGGTTCCTTCTTTATGGCATTTTAAAAATACTTTATGGAAGTGGTGTGAGTCCTTATCTTCCTGAGGC
Source organism: Bos indicus x Bos taurus (assembly GCF_003369695.1). Taxonomy (NCBI): domain Eukaryota; kingdom Metazoa; phylum Chordata; class Mammalia; order Artiodactyla; family Bovidae; genus Bos; species Bos indicus x Bos taurus. The sequence continues at coordinate 6,404,796 of NC_040089.1, forward strand.
TGTAATGGCACTAGGTGCCCCACCCCCACACCGGGGAGCTTCTAGGAACATATGTGTGTCTTTCACTGATGCCTCTTACCCTTTACATTTGGAGAATTTATTTCCTGCTACATTATGGCTTTTCCTCACATGACTGGTCACCCTCTGCTTTTTGTTTTTAAAATTTTTTAATTGAAGCTAAAACACTAACTGGACTTTCTGCTTTTGTACATGTGTGCAATCTGACAACTGCATGTAACAATTCACTGCGACACAGCAGCCCGGTTTTATCACCCAAAGCTACTCAAACATCAATGTCCGCATTTCTCTTCTTTTGTGCTAGGCATTTCCCTGAATAGGAACTCCCTAATTTCCTAGGAGGAGGAACATGGAGAATCTTGCTATGAAGCACAAACACCTCTACTTAAAGGGATACTTCCTCATCTTCAGTGCACACCTCCTGGCAGCCCTGAGCCCCATCCATCTGGGTCTCAGAGCCAAAGCATCTCTTGCTCAGACTCTCAGGAACTCTCCCATCCCCTGTGAGGGTGAGAAGGGCGGATGCCAGGTTTGCTCAGCTGGGAAGAGCATCCAGGGGTCTAATAACCTCCACGCAGAGACTTTCCACCACGTCCTCTCTTGTCAGTTCTACCCCGTCAGTGTAGCTCCACAGTAACTGCTATCTACGATTCCCGAGTCTTCTTGAGGTTTTCCACACTAATAAGCATCTTTTTGGTTGCTTTCTCCTCCCCTGCAAGCTCAGGATTCTGCTTTCTCTGGTCTCCTAAATCATCACCACTTATCCATTTATTTTGCAACCACCAAATTTTACTAACATCGTTTAACTAAAGTTGCCTCACACGCCCATTCTTACCTTCATAGGTCTGTGCCGTTTTCATTCATTTATATTCATTTTTGCAGTTTTCAAGGAGAGCATAAAAATGAGTGTTCAAACAGCCACATTTACATCACGTCTGTAATAGTTAAATATCTCCCAATTAATAAACTTAAGGGAACCTTACAAAGCATCCAGCGCAAATACCGAATTTCACACTGAGGCAATGGAAGTCCATGGAACATGACTCACTCAAGTCACTTGACAATACATCAAACCATGAGATTCCAGCACTCCTCTTACAGGCCCTGTGCTCCCAGGGACCAGCCTCGGGTAAGACGCATTCAGGCAACCGTCCCTTCTGCCCGCCCCTCCCCACTCTGCCAACGTCCCTCGTCCCTCACCTTCCTGGCCTCGTCCACTCTCCGTCCAAGGTCTGACCACCGGGACATCTGCAGGCCTTGGGCTCAGCGCACTCTCTGTCACTTCAGCCCTTCCCTGAGCTTCTAGAAATCCTCCCAAATAAATTCTGTCCTTCCAGAAGCCAGGTTCTATTTTCTACTTGATGACTGTACTAGTAAGACAGACAGTAAGACCCTCGTACACATTAGTCTTTATTTTTATTAATGATTCCATTTGTGCACAGATCTGAATACAAGGTGAAAGTGTTACATCCAAGATCAATGATTTTTCCCCAGATGCCAATTATTATATGACAAATATACTATCATATTACAAATGTTACAACTGTAAATAATAAACTTTTCAAATGATTATAAAGATGGTAAACCAGCACAGAGTATATCTGAGTTTTACCACACAACCTATAAGATCCAATAATTATGTTCTTCCTCAGTAAAGATCAAGGAAGGACTAGCTTTAATTGATCCAAACTATATTTGTGACATGACACTGTTTCATGGGGAACAATTAATAGTGAAGCTGTCATTTCATAAACAACTAAGACTCAAGAACATGTCACTGTCTCCATTAAAAGGTTTCCCTTAATTGGGTGCTCACCAAAAAGTTGATTAGTCTAACAAAGGGATGCTTTGTTGACCTCTAACTCAACACTAAAACTGAACTTGTAATCCCTGCCAATGTAGCATCAAACACATTATTTTTCCCAGAAAATGGCACTACCATCCATGCAGGAGCCAGAAACCTAACAGTCATTCCATGAGGGCAGCAAGGAGGCCTTTTGTAGTCACTGCTCCAACACCCTTGCAGAGAGGGCATTTAATCAACGTCCAGCGAATCAATTAATGGTAGCAATGTCACCTCCGAGATCTCTCTGAAACCTGCCTATTTCCCTGCAGTCCCAGCTCAATCACTAGTCCGAGCCATCATCATCCCTCACCTCGCCCACAGCAGAACTCCATCTCTGTATCCACTTCAATCTCCTTCAATCACAGGGAGGTCTTAACAGCTTTCTGTGACCCTGTTGTATGTCTGTTTAAAACAAAAGGTCTGGCTACCCTTACAAGAAACTCCTCACAGCCTGGAACTGCTGTGCACAGCCCAGCACTCTTGTGCCCGCCTCCCCAGCCTCCCCACTCTCCTGTCTCTGACTTTAGCCCTCTGAATTCATTTCAGTTTCTCAAAATTACCATGTTCCAAGAACTACCCAGTGCAGCTCAGATGTAGTGCTGTAAAGAACGTCACTCTCACCCTTAAAACAACAAGAAAACAGAAGAGAATACCAGCTAATGCTGAAGTGTCCAGGCAAACTCCAACCACACATCTGGAGAGCGTGCAAACACCTGCAGGGCGAGACAAGACTCAAGTATCAGCTTCTCAGGATGCTGGAGAGTTGACACCCTCTCAAAGGATTTTTCTGCAGGAATCCAACACCATCACCCCCTAACCCCCAAGTGTGCACAGGGAAGATGAGGGAAGACCCCTGAGAGCACCTGCCCTGGCTGGGGGCTGGGGTGGGGTGGGGAGCAGCCTCTGCTGAAACCTCAGAGCCCGGACCCTCTCTCTCCTCCTAAACAAAAGCCTGAATCTGCATGAAGAAGGGCAACAAAACTCGCTTTGCTTTGTTTTTTAAAATACTGACAAAATCAACAAAGCCTGTCCTGAGATCAGTGTCAAGCCCGCAGGAAGCGTTGTTACTGCTACACGCTGGCAATACTCAATCTTGTTCCAGGTGCTGGGTGGAGAACAGAAGAGCCAGACGACAAGAGAAGCAGACGTGCAGACACAACATCTGTTCATTACTGCTAAGCTCTACTGAGGTGGACAGAAGGCAAGGACAGACAGCATGGGTATCACAGAGGGCGGAGCAACGTCAGCCCAGGCGGGCCTGCGACCGTCAGCTCGGCTATGTCGTAGGCAAGGTTCTGCAGCAGAGAAGTTCCTGCGCTGTGAATAGCAAATGCACAAGCCCTCAGCCACTAAGGAGCTTCTCTGAAACAGGAAGGCGGCCAGCCTCCTGAAGCAGAGCGGCTGGGGCGGGAAAGTAAGAGGCAGAGTCATCCGTCTGGGCAGGAACCTGGGCTTAAACTGGTGTTTAAAATCCAGTCACTCTGGGTGGTTTCAGCTTTTCCTTGTAAAGAACAAACACAACACACAAGTGCAGGCACTGCCAGCCCTTTCCAAGGTCAGCGGCTGACAGGCCCGCGGCTGCGTCCCCGACACCCACAGCCCACACGCTCTCTCACCTCCTGCTTTCTCTTGTCCCACTCACCAAACTCTAGTTTGAGACATTTCTTTCAGGCTGTATTCCCTGCAAGAGAAATGCGTCTTACTCAACTCTGAAATCTTCTCCATCTCTCAATCCTGGTCTTCGTTCTCAATAGACGTTATGTGTGTGTAAGTCGCTTCAGTCATGCCCGACTCTTTGAGACCCCATGGGCTATAGCCTACCAGGCTCTGCTGTCCATGGGATTCTCCAGGCAAGAACACTGCAGTAGGCTGCCATTCCCTCCGCCAGGAGACCGCCGCCCCCCAAGGGATAGAATCTGGATTTCCCCTGCACTGCAGGCAGATTCTTTGCCGTTCGAGCCTCCAGGGAAGCCCTGGTTTATTTATAAACACGTGCTTAGTCACTTAGTCGTGTCCCTGAGCGCCCACCTCCCACGGTGGCCTTGGGGTGACAGGACCTTGGCATGGCATGTGTCTTCTAAGATCAGAAAAGCAGAAGCTCTCAGGCTTCCTTAAAGCGTGGGCCTGGAAGTACACTTCTTGTCAGTTAAGGGAGCTGCAGGGTCAGGCCAGACTCAAAGAACAGCACACACAGGGTATGAATGTGGGGAGCAGCCACTGGGGGGCGCTCTCCCACAGACAAAAACCACAAAGCAGTCATTTATCAAAAAGGGAGGCTTTTACAGTCTCAAACCTCACAGTCTTTTTCCAGGCCCAGTGATTACTTCCTACCTTCCTTTTCTTAAGAGGGGATGGAGGTGCCAATCTGAAGGCAGAGACCCTGACTGACTCCCCTGTGTACCTCAGCCTTAGCGAAGAACAGCATGGGCTCCCGACAGGCAGGCAGCATTTCACACACTGACAGCGAGTCCTGAGTGCCAGCCAAGTTAATGTCCAAAATGCACCAATCTCTACCCAAGGTTTAATTAAAATGGACCCTAGACTGTACCACATAGGCACAGGTGGAGGTGTATTTCTGGTATACTGGCCCTAACTGCCCAACAACGTCTGGTAATTGAGCATCATATAAAGTGTAAATGTTTATTTAAAATCCTTAGAAAGACATCTAAGAAAGACTGTAAAATAGTTACTGTAAGAGATAAACAATGTAATTTATTTCCATAGAGGCAGGTCTAAAGTTGGATGTGAGAAATGAGAGGATATAATTTTTAAAAACTTTAAAAATGTTGGACAGGAGTGTAAAATTTATTGAAGAGCTAAGAACAAGTGAGAGAGGAAGGAGGTGAGCGAGCAGGTCCACAGGCGCAGGCCGGGGTGAAGGTAGACCCAGTGTTCCCCACAGATTGCAATGCCAAGTGATCCAGATCTCAGGTTAGGCTGTCAAGAAGTACTCCTGGCTCATACACTATATTTAATATTTATATAAAATGAATGTGTGTGTATGCATATATATGTCTGTGCGCATGTGCGTGTGTGCACGCTCAGTAATGTTTAACTCTTTGCAAACCCCTGGACTGAAGCCCACCAGGCTCCTCTGTCCATGGGATTTCCCAGGAAGAATACTGGAGTGGGTTGCCGTTTCCTTCTCCAGGGGATCTTTCCAACCCCAGCATCAAACTCACGTCTCTTTTATCTCCTGCATTGGCGAAAGGATTCTTTACCAACTTTGCCACCTGGGAAGCTGATACTACGTTTATGTATATCTTTATTTATTTTAAAGTTCTACACCTGGCCTTCCATTGGTTAATATTTCAATATTTACTTATGTCAAGAGATTCGTCATTAACATACCAGATATAGAAAACCAGTCCCAAATCGAGAAGACTCTCCTTACCCCCAGCGGGATGGAGCTGCCTGCCCTGTCCAGTCTAAGCCTGCACGGGAACAGGGGGTGAGCAGTTCCACTGTCTTCCTGGTCGCTTCAACTGCATCTCCAGTGGCCCTGAAGTTGCAGTTTCTTTGGCGACAGTCTTTGTGTACTGAAAGGTAAGTTAACTAGGAGACGCAATCCAAGCACCCATAACCAGACATATCTAGCAGCTATGTGCCCCAACCACCGAAAGCAAGTGAGTGACTAAAGCCTGGTGGGAGCGCCTGCAGTGGAGAACTCCCTGTTCACACCGGGATCCTGTCTCACTGCCTGGCACTCACATGAGCCAGGTAACAGTACTAGCCTGAACCTGTGTAATAAATAAAGCTTAATTTCTTGAACAAGACCATGGACTCTGGAGCCAGATTTCTTCAGTTCAAATGCTTGTGACTTACTGCGTAACATTTAGCAAGTTACTTAACTTCTCTGTTCTTTAGTTTTTCACATGTAAACAGGAGATCATGCTTCCCTCCTCCTAAAACTGTAAAGATTAACACATGAGAAGTTAATAAAAGTAAGGCCTGAGATGCAGAAACCATAGGCTACATATATTACAACAGATATTCTAGCATGTTTTTCTAGCACCCATATGTAAGGCTGGACTCAACATCCCTCTCTAGAAAACACCACCCCACATCCTCTCTCTAGACTTACTGGGGAGAAGAATTAAACTGTCAAGAAACAACATTTGGTTCATCATCTCCACATTCACCTAATTACTGTCCAATGGCAAGAATCAAAAGACAATAAATGAGGTTTGTTTTAACCTATCTTCTCTTGAAACAAAAGACCAGCTCACTATTTTCATTAGCTTTACCAGCCACTTTAGGTTCCAATAATTTAGCCACTAACACAATAAATAAGGACTTCCCTGGTGGCTCAGATGGTAAAGCGTCTGTCTACAATGCGGGAGACCCAGGTTCAATCCCTGGGTCGGGAAGATCCCCTGGAGAAGGAAATGGCAACCCACTCCAGTACTATTGCCTGGAAAATCCCATGGACAGAGGAGCCTGGTAGGGTACAGTCCATGAGGTCACAAAGAGTCAGAAAAGACTGAGCGACTTCACTTCACTTCACAATAAATAAACAAACCCACCTTCTAGTTCTAGTTCTATTCAGAACACTGATCTCATTTGAATTAAGTCAATGTCATAAATGCAAAACTCCAAACAGTGGTAAACCTAACAACAGACTGTGGACTGTTTCATTCACATGAAACAGAGCAGCCTCTTTGGTAACCAAACACTTGTTTCTCAGGATACTTAGTTATTGAATCAAGCTCTGGATTACTGACAATAATTTTCATGATTCTGATAATCACCTCTAAAAATAACAATCACTTTTACATGGAAGTTCAATTTCCAACTTGAGTTTAAATTAATCATTCTTAAATGTTGAGTTTAAAAACAAGGTAAGATCTTTTATAATGCAGAATACTTCCTACTATACATTCTACTTGCTTATTTATATCTCTCATAAATCTTCCAGGCCTCCCTAGGCTATATAAAGTCTAACGCACAAGTACAGTACCAAAGGCTTTCCATGCTAGTCATCACCAACGACTGCCACAGTCTACATCCCATAATTAAATAATTCTGGCCCCACAGTTACTCTGCGCTTCCCTCTCATCTCTGCTTGTTAACATCCTGAACTTATACTTCAGTTCAATTCAGTTCAGTCACTCAGTCGTGTCCAACTCTTTGCGACCCCATGAACTGCAGCACACCAGGCCTCCCTGTCCATCACCAACTCCCGGAGTTCACTCAGACTCACGTCCATCGAGTCAGTGATGCCATCCAGCTATATCATCCTCTGTTGTCCCCTTCTCCTGCCCCCAATCCTTCCCAGCATCAGAGTCTTTTCCAATGAGTCAACTCTTCGCATGAGGTGGCCAAAGTACTGGAGTTTCAGCTTTAGCATCATTCCTTCCAAAGAACACCCAGGACTGATCTCTTTTAGAATGGACTGGTTGGATCTCCTTGCAGTCCAAGGGACTTTCAAGAGTCTTCTCCAACACCACAGTTCAAAAGCATCAATTCTTCATTACTCAGCTTTCTTCACAGTCCAACTCTCACATCCATACATGACCACTGGAAAAACCATAGCCTTGACTAGACGGACCTTTGTTGGCAAAGTAATGTCTCTGCTTTTGAATATGCTATCTAGGTTGGTCATAACTTTCCTTCCAAGGAGTGTCTTTTAATTTCACGGCTGCAGTCACCATCTACAGTGATTTTAGAGCCCCAAAAAATAAAGTCTGACACTGTTTTCCCATATATTTCCTATGACGTGATGGGACTAGATGCCATGATCTTAGTTTTCTGAATGTTGAGATTTAAGCCAACTTTTTCACTCTCCACTTTCACTTTCATCAAGAGGCTTTTGAGTTCCTCTTCACTATCTGCCATAAGGGTGGTGTCATCTACATATCTGAGGTTATTGATACTTCTCCTAGCAATCTTGATTCCAGCTTGTGCTTCTTCCAGCCCAGCGCTTCTCATGATGTACTCTGCATAGAAGTTAAATAAGCAGGGTGACAATATACAGCCTTGACGTACTCCTTTTCCTATTTGGAACCAGTATGTTGTGCCATGTCCAGTTCTAACTGTTGCTTCCTGCCCTGCATATAGGTTTCTCAAGAGGCAGGTCAGGTGGTCTGGTATTCTCATCTCTTTCAGAATTTTCCAGTTTATCATGATCCACATAGTCAAAGGCTTACGGACTACATTTAATTCCACCTGTAATTCTTTCTCCAGAAATAATTCTCCCTCACTCTTTTAAGTTCTTGCAGTGTCCATTTACCTCTCTTATGTTAGTATGGTCTTTACTCTCTATCATTTGGAATAAATTTACCCTGTTTCTGCTGTTCAACTGTAAATCCCTGGAGAGTAATCAGGACCCTTATTTGATTCATCATCTTTCCTGCACAATGATTTCTCAATAAACACTTGTGCAATTAAAGTTTATTTTGCCCCGAATCAAATGGCACTGGTCAACATAGTTTGTATTGATTTTCTTTGCTGCAGAAATCACTGCAACACATTAGATCTATATAAATACTATTATTTAGATTTATTACTTTGCCAACCACAAATCACTAAGCATTATTGGTAGTGGTTGAGATTATCTGGTACTACACCATTGATTGTAATTTTAACACAGCATCTACTTTAATGGTAAACAGTCCTACTTATTTAGACATCAGCAGCTCTGAAAATTAGTCAAGCAAAATATACAAGTAACTTCTTCAGGAGATGATACGGGGAAAATCACACATGCAGAGACACATGCAAGTGATACAGCATCTGAATCACCCACTCACGTGCTTTTTAATCTCTGTATGCTCAAAGCTGGATTATATTCTTTGGGTGGGGGTGTGGGGATGGTGGACAACAAAACAAATAACACAAGCAATGAAGCCCATTTATACGTAAGTTTGAAACTGTTAATCCAGAAAATCTCAGACTGCATAGTCTGGCTTCAAATGTGGAGAATGGGATGGAGGATTTGGAAATGGATAAGAGGATATTACAAAGGACTGGTGAGGGATGACAATGGTCTAAGTTAAGGAGTGGCAATGTAATCCAGAGAGTGAGAAATAATTTATAAGTAGAAATTACAAAATGCATGTCATTGCATTTCAAGAATCGACTGGGAAAGGTAAACGAAGAAGAAGTTAATAGACAAAAATGATGTGCTAGTTTTAGGCATGGGCTCTTAGATACATGTGCTGTCTGTCATTCACGGACAAAGCAGCACAGGGAAAGGTCCAGGTTTGCCCAGAAGAGTATGAAGCTCACTTACGGGCACGTATAATATAAGATATATGAAGTAAATATAAGAAGTCCGCAGGACAGCGAGGTGGAGGCGGTGTGGTAGGCGTTTAGCCTGATGAGAGAGAGGGAGAGAGGGAGAGGACAGAAGGAGAGAAGGGCGGAGACAGAGGAACAGCTGTGCCGGCCCTGGTGTCAAACAGGCCCATGTGACAGAGCCAGGGCCTCACCAAGAGGGCTGACTGCCACAGCTACCCAATTCCCTCTGCCACCGTCTCGGGATATATACTAAGTGCCCCTGGCTTCCTGAAATTGTGTGTCAATCCCTTGTTTTCATAAAAGTTCATTCTTTGGGCCATCTACTAAATTTTTGCCACTTCACTCCTGTGGGGTAGGGGGGAAATCCGTGAAGAGACGGGATAAGCTCTGTTTATACTTCCTGTGTCCAACAGTACAGCTACGCAATTTTCAGTTGATTCAACCTGGAGGGCTTCACGGGGCCCAGGGCCAAAATAAGCAGTACAATAATATTTAAGACACCTAAGCCAGTAATACACTGCTAAGCACTAAAATTGTTTTACCTTTTGGCTCAGCAATACACTTAAAAGACCTATTCTCCATCACCTCTCAAAAGGAAGCAGTGATGGGAAAAAAAAAAAAAAAAGACTGACATAGGAAGTATCCATCACAGACTTCAATTTCTTAATGTACTCCACTGTGACCAAAGTACATATAATGGTAGCATTTCTAGATTTTAAATGTAATGAGACTGTGGGGGCGGGGGGCGGGGGTGCTATATACAACCAAAGTTTTTAATTACTCATTTGACTCAGATTCCTTACTGTCTAAGCCACCAGGGAAGCCCATAATAAAAACAATAAACCTCTAAAAAAAATGAATAAATTCTTTCATGAGCCCCTATATATGTGTGGCTGTTTCTGAACTCTGCTTAATAATTCTAAAGCTAAGGGGCTATTTTCTGGATCAATAATCAAGCATTTTAAAAGAGAATAAGGGGAAAGTCATAGCATAAGATTTGAAATTCCTTCACAATATTTTTTGAAAGCTATGATATTCACAAATATCAACTTTCCAATTCTCATGACACAGGGGTAGTATTAGAAGACCTCAAGGGCCCAGAGAAGACCTCTGAGGAAAGAACAAAAGGAGCCTGGGAAGAGACTCATCTCTCCTTACAAGCGCACCTCCCTCCAGCCCACTGTGAGATGCAGGCGGTCAGGATGGGAGGGACTGGCCTGGAAGGGGACCTAGGCTCAGTGAAGCAGAGGCCTGTGGGCCACAGGTCTTCCTAATAAGGCTCTCTGCTCCAGAGCAGTCCTTCCACTTCCCCACAGGGCCCCAAGATTTAATGAATGCTACAAGGGGCAATGATCGTTGCCTTATCACAGAAAAGGCAACTTTTAACACAACAATATGACTGTCAAGTATTTACTACTCTATGAAAAATTTAAAGACAAGATGACTTTTATGAAATAGTCTTCCACCAGTAGCAGATTCACGGATTTTTAATTATCTGCAGTTCACTATAAGGGAAAAACAAGAGCCAACCTTAGCAAAGGAAGTTTCCTGAGCTTTATTTCAAACTCCAGAGGAAACATGCTTTTATATACACTTTTCTCTTCTCCCTCAAAGACTCTTAACTGAAGAACTTCTGTGAGATAGTAAATATATCAAATTAAAATATGCATATAATAGGAAAAGATTTAATGTAAGAACCCATATTAATATAAAGTTACTGAAAATAATATGTAAGCATTAGAATGCTTTAAGAGATTAAACAATGATCAAATTAAGAAAACTAATAAATTTCATTTAAACCTATAGAGTTTAAATCAGTACAGTAAATCTTAAAAATCACAGTAATAGTACACAGGTATCTCCTAAATTAACAATCTGGGGCATGTTTTTCCCCCCAAATGGGAATGTGTTTTTTAACCTAATTATAAAAGTGACACCAAGTTATTGTTAAAACATTATAGTATAGTAATATGTAAAGTGAAAGTGAAAGTCATTCAGTGGTATCCAACTTTTATGACCCCATGGACTCGATGGAATTCTCCAGGCCAGAATATTGGAGTGGACAGCCTTTCCCTTCTCCAGGGGATCCTCCCAACCCAGGGATCGAATCCAGGTCCCCCACATTGCCAGCTGAGCCACAAGGGGAGCCCAAGGATACTGGAGTAGGTAGCTTACCCCTTCTCCAGTGGATCTTCCCAACCCAGAAATTAAACCAGGGTCTCCTGCATTGCAGGCAGATTCTTTACCAACTGAGTTAATCAGGGAGCCCTATGTAAAGTAGAAAACTTCTAAACAAGGGCTTCCCTTGTGGCTCAGATGGTAAAGAATCTGCCTGCAATGTAGTGGACCTGGGTTCGAGCCCTGGGTCTGGAAGATCCCCTGGAGGAGGAAACAGCAATCCACTCCAGTGTTCATGCCTGGGGAATCCCACGGACAGAGGAGCCTGGCGGGCTACACAGTCCATGGGGTTGCAAAGAGTCAGACAGGACTGAGCGACTAACACTTTCATTTTCAAAATAGAAAATAGCATAGAAGCCTATCCTCCAGAAAATAATTGCTCTTAAGATTTAAGTTATATTCTTAAAATAAATGTTCAACTAGAATTTTATCTGTTTTACATGTTCCTTCTCCTTTTTTATTTTACAGTATGATGGAAATGGCAACATACTCCACTATTCTTGCCTGAAAAATTCCATGGACAAGAAGAGCCTGCAAAGAGTCAGACACAACTCACAACTGAGCAACTGAGCACAAAATAAAGACAATCTTACCATAGTGGTAGATCATGTATGTATAATGATATATAGAGATAAGATATAGCTTAATTTTATATAACAAGTTTTTTAAGACTTTACACACGGCGTTCCGACTCCTGATAAAGTTTAAAATAATTAAACACCTGGAGAGCCACCTCAGACTCTAAAGCAGTCCCCACTGGCCAACCCTACCTTATACTAATATATACAGTGACGGGGGTAGTCCCTGTACACAGCTCCCGTTTCACTTTATTTATAAATCCTTAATGGAAACCCGCACATCATTTTGCAATTACGCTGCTTAGCCAAGGACGAGGCTGGTGGTGTCTCAAACACCCTGTGCCTGTGTCCCTCTGTCATGGCCATCCCTCCATCTTCCGGTCTCACTTCGGACCCCTCCCCTGCCAGCTCCTTCACAGCCTTAGGGAAGGCTTCTGAGACTGTCACATGATCCTGTATCCTTCCAGAGCATCCCAACATTGAGCTCCTCACACTGTATTATACTCATTAGGTGATTCATCTCTATGCCCCACAAAACTTAGAACTTCTTGTGCAAAAAAGCAAATTTTAATCAGTTTGTTTTCCAGGCACAATTCCTGGCTCAGAGAAGACCCTCCATAAATGTTACGTGTATGAATAGATAGATGGGTTCAATGATGAAGAAACAGTTTATTAAAAAAAAAACCAATGTAAAACCTAAACCACAAGGCATTCAAGGTCCTCATAGACAGCATGCCTTGTTCCAATGGAGATTTGGCACTTAGGTTAATTCTTACATCTAGTCACTGTCCAGAACCAAGAATTAGAGTTTACCCACAAGTAATATGGAGGAGAATTTCTACAGCTTAAAGTCTTAAAAAAAAAAAAAAAAAAAAAATCATGAAACAGTGTTTGAGTTTCATACTTTACAATCTTGCACACATACTCAAGAGAGCAAATGTACTTTGGGTTTGAACACTTGAGGACGCATGTCCAATGCTGTGCCTTTGAAAGAGAGTTGAATAGGTTCATTAAGAGAAGAGAAATTATTCAGTTAATGGAATCACAGTCTCTGAACAGGTATTGTGCCCTCAATCCCACACCAAGCTGCCCGCCCGCTGCTACTCGAGAGGGGCGAGTACTGCCGGCTCCCTCCAGCTCAGCCTATTAACTGATACCAGCATCAAAGTTTTTCCTTAGAACTGATGTGAGTGTTATATTAGCCTCTACACAAGGCTGGCTTGAGATTCAAATGCTCAATTTGCTAAGCAGAAACATCCTTTTCTGAATTCTGAAAGCAGATTTTCAAGCAGCCTACTTCAGACATTATAAGGACTTGAAATGGACTCTGCTCTCTGTGAGACGCAGCAATTATAATCTGTCTTCCCCTATTCTCCTCAAAGCTGACACTGAAAAACAACATTTGAGGTTTATTCCATATACTTAGCTCAAACACATTCTGTCACATAATTACTTATACACAGCAGAGTGTTAACTTCAGATTAAGCATCTGCTAGACTATGAACTCCTTAGAGACAGGGACAGAGTCTCTGCACCTTTCCTCCTACTGCATACGGCGCATACAGTGCACATCAAGCCTGGAAAATTAATTAATGAAAGTTTCCATAAGCCATGCTTTGCTTAGTAATTAGTATGTCTATAAAATGTTCATAACAGTTTTCTGTTTACTAAAATGTATATCCTCAGTTTTTGCAAGTAGAGCTAATTCAGTTCCTAATAGGCTGTCTATAGGTAAACAACTATAAACTCTTAAATGTGGAACAAAATACAAAAAGCAACCATCTAAAGTCTGTATAAAGCTCAAAATCAAAGGGATTTTATAGAAGGGAGTCAAGACTTGGAAGAAGGGAATGGCCTGGGTGAATTTACTGACTGTAGAGCTTTTTAGCTGAGTAGCAGAGTTTGAGGCAAACACAGTGCTGAAATCAATAGGAGGAATGCTAGAAATGACAGTTAGACTTGGGGAGCCCCACATTTTGTGTATAAAATCTGCCAATCATGTATGACAAAAATAAATGTAAAAGTCCAACTAAGAGGTAAACTAAGTTCTGCATTCCCATCCAACAGTCTGCAGTGTGAATCCAAAAATATCAACCTTCCTCAAAGAAAGAGAACAGAATCCAGTTTCCACAGTGTAGTACAATGTTACAGTACACAATCCAAATGTATATGATATTTGATTCATATATAAACATATATATTTGAAACATTTTCATACCACCAAACTCCAGGCCCAGATAGCTTCACTAGTAAACTCTATCTAATAAAGAAAATACAGCACCAAATGACATATATTCTTTAGAGGGGGAAAAAAAAAAAGGAGGGGACACTTCTTCACTCACTATATAATTTTATATATATAAATATTAGTCTATGTATACTTTTTATTATAAATATATATTTATGTATAAATATATATTTACATAAATTTATATAATATTTTATATAAATGTATATAGGTTATAGGCCACTATCACTCAGGAATACAGAAGCATTTGAATCCAACAATGTATAAAAAGGATAATATATCATTAAGTAGACTTTAATTCAGAAATGCAAAATTGGTTTAATTTATTAACACTATATTAACAGTACAAAGGAGAAAAATCCTGTGCTCATTTCAGTAGATGCAGAAAGGATATTCAACAAAAGTCAGCATCCAGTCAGAATCAAATAGTCAACAAAGCTAAATTAGAATAAAACTTCAAATTCCCATAGCTGTTACCACGCTTACTGGCAAAATATTGAATGTTTTCCACATTGATGTGAACAAGAGAGAAATGCCTAATCTCACCACTTGTATTCAACCATTATACTAGGGATCCTAGCCAAAATAATGATACAAGATAACAATAAACATAAAAATTGGAAAGAAAGAAGTAAACTGTTTATGCAGATAATGATTATGTACATAGCACATTCTGAAAATTCTATAAAACAATTACAAGAACAAGTGAATTTTAGCAAGGTAGCAGAATACAAGGTCAATATACAAAAGCTTCTATTAGAGGCAAAAAACTGGAAGAGAATATTTCAAAATATTCACTTTACAAGTGTTCAAAAGACATAAAATACTTTTAGAAGTAAGTTTAATAAGACAAGACCTTTCCCTTAAAAGTGATGGAAATTAAATTGAAAGATACATTGTATTCAAGGAAGGGAAGACTTAATATTATTAAGATGTCAGAGCTCCCTAAATGGATCATCAGAATCAATGCAACTGCATCATAATCCCAGCAGAATGTTCTGCAAAACTAATTCTTAAATTTATATAGAGTTGCAAAGGATATACATCCAAACAATCCTGGAAAAGGACAAAGCTGAAGGGACCATATTACCTAACTTCACGTCTTACTATAAAAAGCTGCAATGATGAAGACTGTATGGTACTGGCATAATGATCCATAAATAGGTCAATGAAACAAATCAGAAAGTATAGAAATAGATCCTCACTTAACACAGTCACCCAATTTCCAACACAGGTACCAACACAATCAGTGGGAGGAAAATATCTTTCAACAAATACCACTGAAAAAACTAGATATCCATATGAAGAAAAAATGAATTGACTGTCTATCTCATACTGTACACAAAAACTAATTTGAGATGTATCACAGACATACAATTAAAAGCTATAATGTTAAAGCTTTTAGAGGAAATGGAAAAAATAAACTTATAAAGGATTCTAACATTTCCTTGAGGTTGGCAAAGATTTCTTAGTTGACAGAAGGTAAAATCATAAAAAAAAAAAACTTGATCCATTACATGTCATCAAAATTAAAAATGTATCACAAAACTCCATATAGAAAATAATATGCAAGCTACATATTGAGTCAAATATTCACAAAACATATCCACCAAAATATATGATCCAGGAAATATGTCTTTAAAAAAGCTCCTATGACTCAATGATAAGAAGACACACAGCCCAGAGAGCAGAAAAAGATCTCAAAAGAAACTTCAAATTTGAAGATATATAAATGGCCAATAAATGCACACCAGACAATTAATCATCAGGGAAATACAAATTAATACCACAAGAAAATACCAATACCCTAGCAGAATGGCTGAAATTAAAGAGATTGACAATATCAAATAAGAGTTTAGATATGGAATAACCATAACTTTGCATGTGTTAGTCTAGAAATGCCACAAATACAACCACTTAGGAGGAAAAATTATGGCAATTTATTATAAAACTAAATCCACAGCAATTTAAATCTTAAGTATTTACTAAAAATAAATGAAAACATATGGTCACAGAATGACTTGTATGAAATGTTCACAGCAATTTAATTATAACTCAAAACTGAAAACTACCCAGGCAATGGATAAACTCTAGTATATTCAGGTAATGGATTATTGTTCTGCAATCAAAAGAAATTAACTACTAGTGTATACAACAGTATGCATAAATCATGTACAAAGACACATAAAGAAAAAAGAAAGCAGAGAAAAAAGCATCAATTTAGGCCAAATCTAAGATGATCAAGATTTTATAATTAGATAGGATTTAAAAGTACTTATTGTAACTGTGCTCAATGTCATAAAAATCACACTTCTTTCTAGAATAGATAATTAGAGAATTTTTTGAATATTTATGTGCCAAGCCCGATGCAAAGCATTTAACGTGGATAATTTTATTTAATTCTTATCAACCAAGCTTATCTTACAAATGAAAAACTACAACAGGAAAAAGTTGAACTGTCTGTCTGAAGTCTGAAATATAACTCAGAAGAATAATTTTTAAGACTTCATAACTCACACCAAAGTCAAACAAAAAGGATAGAATCACTAAGTTTTTAATTAATTTTAAAAGTATGCATGTTGGGATATTCTGCGAAGGGAAAACATCTCAAGAAGACACTAAACAGAATGTAAATTAAACAAGCGTTCCCTTGTGATAAAGATTAACACGCCAGCTGTGCGCACCTGTCTTACCTTAGGAAACTGTTTTACAGGAATTAACACTTTCTGTCCCAGCTTCATGTTCTTATTAATCACCACATCAATGTACTTTTCTTCATCCTTGCCTTCTCCTTTTTGAAACTTCTCTATTTCTGTGGAAGAAAAACAGAAAACCAGGAAGTGTCAGACCTGGAACTTCAGAGACTGGGGGTCCTTCTTAGCTCTATGGTAGCAAGAAACCAAATAAAGAATGCGGACTTCAGATGCCTACAGCTTGCTCAGGTAATGACATGTTCCCGTTTTATTGATGATTCTTCAACAGTAAGTAGGGAAACACACACACGTACACACATACATGTGCTCCAAAGTCAAGTGTCAACGACCCAAGCTCATGGAGGGGAACAATACACTAGCTACAAACATAAAAACAGACTCTTTGAGGTCCTCTGGAATTCTCAAAAAAGGCTGATCAAACAGCAAAGAAAAGCCGGAAAGCATTCTCAGTTTAGCATTACCAAGTACCGACAGCCCGTTCTACCAGCTCTGCCTGTGTCTCCAAGGTGGTTCCCACCAAGAAGGATTCTTTAAGGGGGCATTAAAAGCCCTAGACAGCCTTGTGACAGTCACCTCTCCAACAAAATCTTCCCACCTCACAAGTGACGAGCCCAACCACAAGCTCGTGGCTTTGTTAGTGCTCTTTTCTCTACTGGTGATGCTATTTTGATGAGTTCCATTTCACACATCGCCTTCAAGATTCAACCATATTAAATACTACTTTTTATGCAACTGTCACTCTCCTTGACGGGGCAGCAGAATCAGTCATTCCCACCATGGCACTCACAAAGTACTTCATGCACAATTCTATTATCATTCCCAGCTTAGGCCTGCAGCTTCTGAGCAAAGCTTCTAAGGATAAAGATAATTACTAAATCTCCAAATACACTGATTATTTTGTTTGCTTTCTTGTATTATATTACACTTTGCTTCTGTAAAACTGATCATTCTATATAGAATCTGCATGGGAACAAGATGCATTGAACAGAAGTATGTGAAATATAAACATTTACATAGATAATTCTTGCCATTGTTCTTGGAAAAAACCTTTCGAGAGTACTTTTAATTTTGAAATTTTTCTATAAATAAAATATACAATTAAAAGAAAGTTTCTCCTATATCCATACTCCAGATGTAACAATATACCATGTTATATACTCTTATTTTCCATAAATAAGAGTGTCTGTGCATGCAGACACAAAATATATTTGAAAATTGTAAAACTAATGGTGGATATGAGCTAAATTAGTTTCGTTTTCCTCAGTAAAAAGCAGTAAGTCACATGCCATTTGCTCCATCGAGTACAACAATTCATGAGTTCAGCTTTAATTAGTATAAGGAAAATAATTTCTACATTTTATTTTTATTTATCCATTTATGCTATAATTGAGAATACCTTTAGCGAGTTAGAAGATTTAACAAAATTAGGTTCACTGAAACTTTCTAGAAAACAGAAGTTTTAATGTATAATACATCAGTCAAGATAGATTTAACTACCTATTTTCTTTTTATATAACAAAGGCTTTTTAATAATTGTTGAGCATTGATAGGCACAATTTAATATTTAATTCTTTAATCAGCCTTCAAAATGTTACTCCTTGTATCAGTGATATTTATCATTTGAAGCAACATGGAAAGTCATGTTAGGTTAAGGTTAAAAAATCACAAAGACTTACGCATTTTACTATATATTAAAGTTCGAGATATCCCTACAATTTTTAAGAAGGAAATAAAAATTAAAAGAAAAGTAACTAATTTCCTCTCCAGATGCTAAAATACCTTGTTGCTACCTTAAGTAAGCTTCGAAATATGCTGAAATACTTCACTGTTTAAGATTTTAGAAAAAAAATGTAAGGCCCGATGCCATGTTGAAGCATGTAGGTGTGCTAGACCTCACATGCCACACGGCACCCGAAACAGCCCCGCCCCTGTCACAGGCGTCACGCAGGTCTGGTTTACACCTCGGCTATTCTACTTCTCTCAGGTCCCCGTGGCCCCCAGTGGTAAAATTCAGAACTGGCCAAACTTCCATTTTTTTAGGCGCCGTTCAATCAACAGTTTGGCATTTTCTACTTGACTGAAGATCGTAAGTAGGTTTATTGTGTTCAGGGTGTCCAATAAAGTACAATGCAAAATAATGGGAAGCAACAAGATGACTTATGAAATCTTGAAATTATCCGTAAATGGGAGTTTCAAACTCTCAAACTCATACTACCACCCCTCTGGGCTTCCCTAGGTCAGGAAGGGACTGGACAGCTACCAAGGTAGCTTTAACCTTTCAGTAAATTGGAGCATATGAAGGCAAACCACAGAAAATCCAGCCAGATGCTCAAGGTCGAACACATAGGGGATTTGACTTTCACTAATCCCCAGATTACATTCATTACATACAGTTTAATGTACCAATGCCATCTCCCAGCTCAGAAATAATAAGCAAAAGTGTGATTAGGTTTTAGATGATGTAGAGGATTAAAATGCTATGTTTTCAAACCATGGACACCAAATTTCTGTCAACTGGGAAAGCTAGTGTCAGTTATGACTTTTTTGGCTTTTTTTTTTTTTTTTTTTTTTCTGTTTCTGTCTTGGTTCAGTATGGAGCTTCCTAAGCAATGACCACTTACCCTACCAAATATGCTAAAATCCACGAATCCTCTAAGACACAGCCAAATACTCTTTGAATTAAATAAGCTAAATTTTCAATATAAAAAAATTTGGTAATGTAAATTTTCATTAAAACTGCTTAAATTCTCTCACAGAATCAAGCACATCAAAACTGACATTTTCCTTTGTCCCAGCAACTCCATTTTTACAAATTTGCCCTAAAGATATATGTGGATAGATATAAAATATTATACACAAATTTATCCATTTAACACACTGTGTTTAATAGTAGAACACTGGAAATCATCTAAATATCTAGAATTAAGAGCTTGGTTACCTAAGCAAGGGCACAGCCAGTGAGACAGCATAAGCTACTTTACAACATCAGGAAAGATGAAGAACATGAAGACATGTTCTGATGAGAAAAAGTCTCCACCAAATACACTGTTTGTACACATAGACACACAAACACAAGTCACAGTGGAAAGCAGTGGAAGACTATATGTTCATATTCACCTGCATATCCACAGCAAAGAGCTCCCTTCTTACATATAAGAAACGAGTCACTGATTGTCAAGGGAGAAATGCAATGGATAAGAAACAGGAATAGAGACTTCTCACTATATTGCTCTTTTACACTGTTTGAAAAGTTTGAATCATGAATATTTTACCCTTTAAATTTGCATAAATTTAAATTTTTAAATACTTTTGTAGAATTTTTTTAAAATACCAAAACAGAATAAAATATGAATGTATACAGGGATGGTCATGTTTCTATTTTGCATGGCTGAAAATCCAGAGTTTGACTCTCCCTTGATCATTCATTTAAATCCTTCACTAAAATACTCTTTCACTGAAGCTGTGATAAGGATATACCTAGACTGCTCGTCTCACTTGAAGTAACACACACATTTCTGGAAACTACATATACAGTATTTCACTTTGAGAATCCAAATGCAGCGGGGTTCACGTGGTGAGGGTGAGAGGAACAGGGATCTATCCCAATCAGGCGTCTGTCCACAACACTGACTCAATTCTGACACACGGAGAAAGTGCACGGGCTGCTGGGGACAGAACACACAGTCTGTGGGACCACACGGGCAAGCGCAGTGTGTACAGGGCTGAGAAGAGGGGCTGACGGCTCTGGAGCCTGGAATAGTGTTCAAAAAGCTAGTTAAATGTGAGCTGAGTTCCTAGAGGATAAGGAAGGGAGGCTGCCAGGCAAAGAGCTGATGAGTGCTTCAGTGAAGTGAAGGAACCCTGGGTTACACCAGTTCCCTTTCCCTCATCTGACTGAACAGCTGACACATGGAGATTTACTTTTTTTGGTTTCCTTTTCTCCTTTAACAGTACACAAGAGAATGAATCACACAAGTAGTGGTGACAGAGCCAGTTAGTGAACAAGCCGAGACATGAACGCAATTTCCTCACCCCACACCCTGGGTCGCTGCAGAAAGAAGCAGGGTGAGAACAGGGGCAGTTCTCCGTGGCCAACACAGAGAAGAAAGGAGGACAAAGGCATGAAAAGGCAGGCCGGGTTCTTAATGTCTGCATGGATCAGATCCTAAGGGTTCAGTAACAACAGGGGGATGCGGAAAGCAATCCGCTGAGGAGAGACGCCCTCCTGGAAAGGCGGACCTGAGCAGAAATGGAATGGACGCAATGTGGGGAGAGAAGGCAGATGACATCACAGCTGGAAGATAAGACAGTCTGTCCCACGAACAACCAGGGAGGGCGGAACTAGAAGGGCTGATTTCTATTTGAAGTGGACGGACAGCCATCAGAGGAGGCATCAAGCCCTCGGGACACCCCACCAGAGTAAACCACAGGCACTTGCCTTGAGCGCCTCTCCCCTCTAGCATCCAGCCCTTCTTGGCTTCTGAAGCACCCGCTCACTGAGGCTAGAGCTTCTGCACTTGTCTCCCAAGACAGGAACATCTCTGGGGACTTTCTCTTTGGTGCCTCTGCTAAATTCCACTTCCTAGAGAGGCTCTTTTTGAATTCCCAGACTACTTAATCAAAATAAAGTACATTTTTACCACAGGTATAACTTCCTATTTAAAGTCTGTCTTCAACAGACTATCAGTCCCCCTGGCCACACGCCCTTAACTCCTTTTATGATCCTGACAATATATTGGGAAGGTTAAAGTATTGTTCACATTTTGCACATAAGGAAAGTTAGAAAATATATTTCTAAAAGTCATACAATTAGCAAGGAACATACCATGACTCAAACCTCAGGTCTCCAAGGTGGAGACACTTTCCCAACCCAGTCTATCAACAGGTCCTTAGAATATTTTGTGTAGCTAACAACCCAGTAAAGCCTATGGTACATAGTGCTTCTATACAGGAAACAAACATTCTTTACAAAACAAGTCCATGAGAGAATGTGCTAATGAACCAATGAATTCCTGTGCGAGCCCACATGGAATCTATCCTTTAAGATCAGAAACTGAGTTAGAAACCCTGATACCCTGCAACTCTGTTTATTCCCAGAGCCTCTGTTCTTTCCTGGGTGAATGATCCAAGGAACTGTATTCCATGAATAAACAGATGGCATTCAAAGTAGATAATCTGTAGAGAATTTAATTAAGGACCTATGTATAAAGATGTGAATATCCTAAAACAATAGCAACAACGAATGGTGTGGTACTCTGAGGTTAGGAAGGAAGTATGGCTGCCCCAAAGCTGGGAAGCAGGAAGGGGCAAGGAAGAAAGGAGACTGTGTGGAGGGCAGCCTGGCAAGGATTATAATGTCCTCCGAGGGAAGCAGCCAGCTTGTGCTGACCTAATAGGGAGGAAGCTAAAGCGCACACAATGGGACCTCACTTCCTTCTGCAGATCTGCCTCTGGTGGCTCCGCAAGGAGGGACCAACCCAAGCAGAAGCCAGAGGTAAGAGTGTCTGCTGACGCATCCCTCAGCCCCCAGGCACAGAGCAAAGGACAAGAGGCAGCAATCCAGTCCCCATCTTGGCTAAACTGAAGGAAGCTTTAAACAGAGCATCTGATGCCTCCTGTACATACAGAAGTTCCCATTTGTGCTGATCACATAAAACATTACACAGCAAAGTACTGAAAAGTAATGAAAACCATTTTGAAAGTGAAAGTCACTCAGTCATGTCTGACTCTTGGCTATCCTACGGACTATAGAGTCCATGGAATTCTCCAGGCCAGAATACTGAAGTGGGTTGCCTTTCCTTTCTCCAGGGGACCTTCCCAACCCAGGTCTCCTGCATTGCAGGCAGATTCTTTACCAGTTGAGCCACAAGGAAAGCCCAAGAATACCGGAGTGGATAGCCTATTCCTTCTTCAGGGGATCTTCCCAACCCAGGAATCGAACCAGGGTCTCCTGCATTGCAGGCAGATTCTTTACCAACTGAGCTATCAGGAAAGCTCATTTCAGAGATCACTTATTATGACAGTACTAGGTAAATAATAATTGTTATGACTTTGTTTGCAAGGATTCACCGAGTTAAGGGCTGTGCAATTGACATGAAGTCTCTCTTTATTCTAATGAACCTATCTATGATAGGTTTACAGAATAAACCTTCGCTTTACAGAATAAGACCCTGAGGATTCCAATGGGTAAGAAGCTTGCCAAGGGCTGGACAGTTCATAATCTCTTTAGAGGGATTCACACTAAAGTTTAGTTAACTTGAAAGCCTATGTCATTAGCTGTTTAAAAGTTATTTAATAAACATTCATCAAAGGTTCAGAAAAGAGTAAATAATATGTTAGCCTGCACAATAGTTCTAGGGTAAACAGTAATACAGTCAAACCCTGCCCCCGGCCCCCTTGGCCGAGGACCTTAACTCTGTACAAACTTATTAAAGGACAGGGGTTAGCCTGATCTATAAGGAAACAAGAAGTCCATATAAACAGAATGATAATACCTACATGCTCAACATTTAGAAATCTATTTCAAAGTAATATAAGAACCTAGCTGGAGGATTTAAAATGATCTTAAAATATATATAGTGTTCAAAGCCAATGCAAATTCTATCTGACAGATTACTAAAATGTTACTGTGGCTGTTGGTCTAAAAAGATATCTTTTAACCTCCAACATGACAGATGTTTTCACAAAGGAATTATTTTATTTAAGCAATCCAAACCTAACAGAACACCTATTAAACCCAAACCAGAATTGAATACACTAAAACCTGCCCAGACGAGATTGATTCAAACAGCTCAAGATCTTGCAAATAATCTTCCATAAACAAGAAATAAATGGCACAGCAGAATAGATGCATATCACTCTCTAATAAGAATGAATGAGCTCATCACAAATAAACAAAAATAAACCATCCAGGGAGCAAAAAATAGTCAATACTCTAAATATTAAAATGTTTGGAAGTAAACTTACAAAGACAGAGCTAGTATTTGTACACAAAGTATTCTTAAATATATACACACTGCATAAGATTAAAGCACACACACAAGGAAATTCCTCCAGGAAGGAAGAAGACTGACTGGGGGGAGCGGGGCAGGGGAGGGAGGAAAGACAGCTGACCCTTAAACAAGGAGGGGGTCAAGGGCGCTGATCCTCCACCCAGTCCAAAACTCCAGGTATAGCTTATGGTTGGCCCTCCATACCCATGGTTCCTCTGTATCCATGGTTCAGCATCTGTGGATTCAACCATATTCTCTGTTTTTAAAAACTCTGCATATAAGTGGACCTGCACAGACCAAACCCACATTATTCAAGAGTTGGTTGTAATTCTACCCATCACAGGTAATTAACAAAAATATAACAATAACACTGATAGAATTTATTTACTGACAGTCCAGTTCAGGTATTTAATCCTTGTAACAATGTAGCAGAAGAGTGGTAATAATTTTACAGAAAAGAAACAGCTACTTAACAGATATCTAGTGATGTGGCTAAGATTCCACAGCAAACCCAGATCTAGGATTCCAATGCTAGTGTACTCTGACCTAAAGCCTCCAGTTTCTTGGTATTATTGAAGTAAAGGGATCTTGACTTTGAGAAAAAATTATTTGGCTTATTATTTAGTTTTGAGGGAAATTAACAAGGTTATTTCAAGTATCAAAAGATATGATGCTTATCAAAGTGATCTGAAAACTGTAACACATAATGCAAATACAGGTTATTATTGCCTACTTAATACAAAGCCTAAATTGTGGTAACTGATTTACATGTATTTCATTGTAGAATGGATTTCAAGAATTTGTGAAACCTATATGATTCTAGAAATTAAAATGCAGATAACTAAAAAATTCTGAGTGCTACTCTGAATTATCATTACACATTTTATCAAATTATTTTCAAGAGAAAAAATGCTTCCATGGTACTGACCTCTTATCTTTCCCTTAAATATAGTGCAATCATTCACCAAACAAAAGGCATCATGGTAGAAAAAAGAAAAATACAAAGATAAGACATGATGATCACTGGATGCGCCAGTGAAATGCAAATTTATCATCTAAACAAGGGGAAACACTCAACGACCTTCAGAAATGAGGAAGTTACTAGATTTTGGTACTAAAGTCTAACAATTTTCAAAATAAACTTTTAAGTGTAATGTGTTGTTTTGTTTAAATCATTTTAAAACAATAAAGATTAAGGGATGAAAATCAGAGATGAAATGTTCCCTAAAACTCATAGAAGGAATCTAACAATTTGCACAATTACTATTTCCAGACACCATGCTGGAGGCCCTGCACATGAAGCCCACACAATTCTCAGCATGCTGGGACAGGAATCAACGTCCCCTGGTACCTAGTACGTGGCAGACCTGAAATTTGATTGCAGGACTGCGGACTCTCAAAGGATTTGCCTCTTCTCCGAATTACCACACAACTGGCTTCTGTGAAATAAAACTCATATTTTATGGCAAGACAAGAAAAATTTAAACATAAAGATTTTTCTCTGCCCTTTGGCCTCCTCTGCCCCCTCTTCTGTGCAGCGTGTACCTGCACCACGCATCGACCAAACCTCCCTCCGGCAGAAATACCCGCTCAGCCGTAAGAGCAGCATTCTAGCTTCAACAAGACAACTCCTCAAAAACATAACCTTCCTTCTTAATCTTGCAAAGGGCCACACTGACCCATGGCCCACTACCTGCTTTGTAAGCTTAGATCTGGACTGTGTAAACTGTCAATAATACATCATTTAATACATAGCCCTCTGTCTCAAAAACGTATACAACTATGCTCTGGCCTCTCATAGGCAGAACAGTTCCCAGAACTTTCCAAGAGGCTATTCTCAGATTATAATCCACAATTTGGCTCAAAAAAAATTTTAGATTGACTGATCAATTTTTGCTGACACTTAAAAACCTCCTAAACCAACAGATAACAAATTAAATTCCACCTCCAACATATGAACAGAATTTTAGAGGACGAGTCAGTCAACTTTACTCATTGAATGTTCACTGTTTACTGAGAAACACAACAGAAGCAACAGAGAAGATCAAGACATGAAAGTGTAACAGTCTGTATCAATTCCAGCATGCTTCTACACACAGTGTGGAGAAAGTAATCACTCAGGGCTCGGGGGCCCATGGTTTTATCAGCCCTAAGTTAATATTGGCTAATTTCTATTCACTTACTTTCATCTGGTAGTAAGAAAAGTTCTGAAATAAGTTTTTATTGAAACCGGGTGCAAAGAAATGTCTCAGTTTCTACTTAAATCACCCAAAAAAGGCAGAAAAATGAACCCAAATGACAGAGAAAAAAGAAGCTAGGCGTTCTGGCCATCCCAAATAGACCAGTCCCTTGGCTCTTCCAAATGACCCAGGATTACTCCTAATATATCCCAACGCATTTGTCAAATGAAGATTCAGTAAACCCCCAGACTAAGTGAAGACAACAATACATTAGGTTAATTCAAGTTAATAATGACTCAAGTCAATAACTATTGGGAAGAGGAATGGGAATAACTACTAAAGATTGGGAAAAAAAGGAAAATCTACTTTTTAGTTACACCTGCCTAAGGGTTAAACCACATTTCTCACTTTTAATTGCAAACATCATTAAGTATACTGCAAAAGACCAGCTATCTTAAACAATTATCAGGCTCCAGAGGTCACCAATTAGAACCCTGCAAGGATTTGAATTAAAAAAAGGTTTTATGATTAGGTGAAGTAATGATCCAAGAAAGAGATTAGTTCTGTTCAAACTGCACTCATTATAAAACCCATTTCCTTTGTGTGAAGATTCAATGTCTTTCTCATTTATCCCGCTGGCATTATCACACTTTGAGATAGAAATATGACTGTACTAATGATATTCTATAACAACCATATAATACAAGCATTTTGCTCTCTATTACTTTCATATCTAATAAGATTACCAATGAATATTTTCTATTGGTTAAATGTACAATAATACTAACTCTGTAGGTGCGACAGACTGTGCAAAATAAATTCAAAGCAGGATACAATCATGCTTTGGCTATACATTTTTAGGTTAGCTTCAGAATCATAACTGGTCCTATTTATGCAGCAGAGAGTCAGAATAATCAGAGGGAAATAATCCTTAAGACATTAAATCATGTTTTCATATAACAATTATTTACAGGTTCGCTTTTATAAAAGTAATTCTAAAAATAAATAGCATGATCAGGATTGCAATCAGATCCCCAGGAACATCAACTCTGATGACGTTTGAAGCCATATTGACAAAATCATGAGAGCTATGCTAGAATAATGAACACCACTAAAAAAGAAAAAAAAAAGTGCAGCTTAATATGAGTTTAAAACATACAAGGTGCCTCAAATATTATATTTCCCTCATAACTCAATGTTGTTCTAAGGTATCTAGAAACTGCCAAACAAGCATAAAACACTTTTTAAAAACAAAATACAATTACAGAAGGAACATTTTTTGTCACTCATATTTAGTCATCATAGAAAGTTAAGACACTGGCAAACAATCCAGCAGTGCACATTAAAAGTCACAGCCTCCGAGGACAGGAAATGTCTACACAGACACCTACAAGTACTGAAAACGAGGACACCTTCCCACATCGATTTCAAGTCAGGATGTGTTATCTGTACTAGGTCATTCTCCAGTCATATTTTATTTTCCTTCTCCTTATGAGTCAGATGCTGTCTCTTCACAGAGGACATTCCCACTGGAGGTTTTCTCAAAGGGATTTGTCAAGTTAGGTACAGATCTTCACATTTGAGACCAAGCTGTACATTAAAATCATTTAGGAACTTATAGAAAAATAACTACACTAAGGTCCGTCAACAGCATTCCTCTGTTCAACTATCAAGTACCTGGTTAAGCAATCATGTATTCTAGTGGGTTCCACTTGTCAAATCTACTGACAACGGACTCATCTATTTTAAGGCTAAATATACAGCTAACTTTTAATGTCACGAAACTGCACCACATGGACAAACGAGACAGAATCAAAGGATAAACACAGAGCATTACTCTAGCTAAAACTAATGACAAGTATCTCAGGTTGATGTCTGACTGCCCTCTATTCTCTTTTCTTAAACACAGAGGTCAGATAATTTATTGATCTATTCTGTGAGTCTCAGTGAACTCCGGGAGTTGGTGATGGACAGGGAGGCCTGGCGTGCTGCGATTCATGGGGTCGCAAAGAGTCGGACATGACTGAGTGACAGATCTGATCTGATCTGATCTGATGAATGAGTAACAAACTAAGATGAGAACACAGAGACTAACAACATGGCCAGGAATCCAGAAAAGTGTTCCCTAGATTTTCAAGAATTTACCAGTTTTCAAGCAACAAAGGTGATTGGCTCACCAACGGGCCACAGTCCATAATCAGATACACAATTAATGTTAGGTATCACCATTTCATCAGGGAAGGGGGACGAGAGAAAGATTGAGGAGAAAAGATGTCTAAAGGGGCTCTGTAAGAGAGAAAATAATGAAAACCAAGTTGAAAAGTTCCGTTCAAGACAAAAACAAAACCAACTGAAATAACAGAAATGGCCACCCTGAAGGGTAAAGGACTGAGGAGAGAATCACTGACTCGCATACAATTATTTCTGTATGTCATGCAAAAGAGGGATTAGATTTGGTCAGGATTAAGGCCAGTGACATAGCATTAATATTGAAAGAAAGAGAGAAAGGAGCTACCATTCATTTTAGAGATGAAGATTTTAAAAATAACATTTTCCAAAGATGGAATCTAAAGATGGCTATCTTGAAGGAATTTTAAGTTCATCCATAGAGGCCTGACCAGCAGGCTGGACCCACCTGACAGGAACATTATAGAAAGGATTCAATTACCTGACGGCAAGCTAAACTTGAAGGTTCCTTTCAAGCCTGAGATTTGCATACATCCCTATCATTTGTCTCACTGACTAGCTCTCATAAACACAAAACTGTGTTATTAATCATCACATGCCCAGTACTGAGGTCTGCATCATGAATATAACATGCATTCAAAAAATATTTGTTTAGTGAATGAGAGTGAATGATGATATTCTTCATGGAAAAGCACAGTAAGATTTGATGAACCTTTAAGAATACCCAGCGTCTGAATTAAGCAAAACGAAAGTCATCTATCTGCCTTTCATTTTCCTAAACAAACCATCTCTGCCAGTTACTAAGCACCATCTCTCAGCTCCATACACACCCATCAAGAATGCTGGACAGGGAACTCGCAAGCCCTGCTTCTCTGCTGCCT
This sequence comes from Bos indicus x Bos taurus, assembly GCF_003369695.1. Classification (NCBI taxonomy): domain Eukaryota; kingdom Metazoa; phylum Chordata; class Mammalia; order Artiodactyla; family Bovidae; genus Bos; species Bos indicus x Bos taurus. Next base: position 6,433,860 of record NC_040089.1, read on the forward strand.
GGGGCTCCCACTAGGTTCTACATCTGGGAGGCCAGAGCAGGGTGCCATCCCTTCCGTTTGCTCCAGTTCCTGGCAGCGTACAGAATAGAGTTTCCAAAATTCTGGCTATGACTCATTTTTCACACACACACCCCAGCCCCAGTCTTTGCACCAGGTCAGCAAGCCAGGACCCCCTGCTCTGAGGCCTGAGTCACTGGACTTAACGGGTCTTGGTCCCAGCTCCATGGAGCATTTCCTCCCAAATGTCTTCCCTTTGTTCCTCCAGCCCTGGTGGTTCTGGCTCAAGGCAGAGCCCGTGTTACTATTTCTGTGTCCCTTCAGTATCCCTCATTTGCTTTTTCAGTCGAGTACTTCCCTAACCAATCCTTTCTATCAGATCTCCTTTGTTACAACGCCTGCTATGATTTCTGCTCTCCTTACGGACACACCACCTTGGTGAGTTCCCAGAAATACCGAGGACAATGCTGGACATCTCAGGACTCTGTGCCAGGTGCCATGCTAGGCCCCCACCGGCCACAGAGTGGTGAGTGAAGCACAGTGAGGTGGCAGGAGGACACAGGCTGGGGGCAGTCCCAGCCTGACCACTAGTGGGCCTCTGGCAAGTCACTAGCTTCGCTGAGCCCTCCTCTCTTCATCTGTAAAAACAGCAGAGCCCACGTTTGTGTGACCCAGCCCCAACTCTGGGGGCCAGAAGTCACTAATCTAACGGTATCAGCATCTTCTAATTCGATGCTTCTAGTTCAATATCACTTGGAAGCCCAAATAAACATCTTCAGACCAGTGATTTATGAATGGTAAGAAGGCTTCCTGGCAGCATCTCTTCACCTGCTGAGAGCGCTTTCTTGCTTGCTCCCTCTGTCTCAGGGGTGGGGGCTGCTGTGTAACTGAAGAACTGCGGGTGGCCTGTTATTCCCCACTCCACCTCCACATATACCATAACCATCACCATCAGAGTCTGGGAAACCGGCATCTCCATAATGACATTAGCATAGATGGTCTCTGTACAATGGAACCATAATGAATATCCTGGAGGCTGAATTATCTGAGCTACATCTCTGATTTCCCCTGTGAAAAGCACAGGAAGACAATACAACCCAGGACTATTCGGCAGGTGATGTTTACCTTGTGAGGCAGACCTATCAACATCCTAATCTGAGAGGCACAGAGTAAATGTCTATGAATATATAACCATTCAACACACTATTCAGAGGAAAAAGTGTTTATCATCTGCAAAACATTTGCTATTCCAAGAACTAATTAAGTTTACAAACTGTGTTGTGAATACCAGAAGGCAGTAGACATACAAATCATATTGTTAATTATGCCTCTGACAAAGAAACTATTCCAGGTATTACATACAAATGCTACAACCAGCCAAGTCCTTTACATTCCATGATCTCAAGCTCAGGAACAAATGAAGCCAAAACATGAGTAAAAATGAATATAAAATTAAGTTGCTTAGAGGACAGTTCAAAAAGAGCCCTAAGTGACTACTTAATTGCGTTATTCTGTCACCGTTTTTCCTCATGGCCCCCCCAGAGCAGCCCACTAACCCAGAGCCTCCAGACAAGCACAACTGTCTAGCTTTTTGATATCTGCATTGAGAGAGTATAAATTAATGATAATATGGGGAGAAAAGAGCTTAATTTAATGAGACTTTAAGTGATAAAAACATGGGTTCAAATCACAGACCAGCACTTACAATTGACACTGGGAAAAAAATCAGCAAGTCACAGGGCTCTCAGCCCCGGGCTATCAGTTAGGGACACTGACACCCAAGAAGGGTCGCAGGGATTCATGGTACACCTCAGGCACTCTGTCTCAACACATGCACAGCAGATTCCAACCTCCTGCATACTCCAGACTTCGGTACATTAATGCGTACAAAGGCATATATGAAGAGAGGGCTAATAAAACTGTAATGAATATTTAAATATTAATATAACAAAAACAAAGATCATCAGAAGAGATCAGAGTCACAGTCGTCTAGATTCTCTTGTAGTGAGAAAGCTGATCGGTTGTGGTCCTGCCGCCCCTGGACAGGGTCTGGGCACTGCTTACCAAATTAGGGGCACACTGAACAAGGAGTCAGTCGGAAGGTCTTCAGGTGAGCTATTTATCCTCTCTGAAACTCTACTTCCTCCCTTAGTTGAGGTGGAAATGAAATGAGACCATGGGGAAAAAAATTCACAACCAGAAAGAGTTATGCAAATACCAGAAGAATCAGAGCAAGGGCCCCAGGAGCTTCCTGTGCGGGCTGGTGGGACGTGGGGGTGGGGGTCCATCCAAGAAGGAGAAGAAGCCGCAGGAAGGTGGGAGTGTCTAGTGACACATCTGAGAAGGTGGAGAGACTGGAGACAGACTGGGAAGGACTTCTGATGCTACACTGAGTGAGCAGTTGCGTTAGTCAGGACTGGAAGAGTCATTGATACAGGGCAGGAGCGGAAGAGATTCAGGGTTCAGAAAGAGAGAAACTGCATTGTACGGCAACGCCCCAGGGCCATTCCATTGAAACTGATGACTCAGTGTCCATAGCTGTTTGTGCAACTTTCATAAACAAAGATGCCACGTAAAGGCTGCACAGAAACGAAAAAACATGATAAAGAAAAAGTGGATCTTGAGACCCTCTACAGGCCTCTGTAACTGCCTACATCAAAAGAGTGAAGCAAATTTTAAAACTTCAATACTTCATGCAAAAAGTGCAAAATGTGCTGGTATGAGTTTCAGTGAAAAAACTCACACATTATAATGTTAAATATAAGGCTGTAGGCTGAAGACTGAAAAACATGAGAATTACTACACAACAGCACCCACAATGCCTTCCTGTAGAGTCACTTTACTCTGAGACTAAAAATTAAGACATTAAAAAAAAATTCTGTTATATAACATCTATGAAAGAACCAAAACCCCCTACATTACAACTTTTCTACAAAACAGAAAGAACACAAGTGACAAGCTTTATACCTTTGGTAAACATGATTAACTCCAACTAGTAAAGCAGATATAAATCTTACTGAAAGATGGATAAAAACCTGTGACTTCATATTTCTTTTCCTCAGGTCTACTTCTAGCTTAAATCTGTTGAATTCATGCCTACCTACTTCCTTCAAATGCAATCAGATTTCTTAAACACTCTTTATACCTTTTAAGCTTCTTCCTCAATTGCTACATTTGTTTCTTAAAGAAATTATTTTTACAAGTCACAGAAATTATATATTAAAAAAAAAACTGTGCCTGAAACAAGAACCAACAATGATAAGAACAGTGACTGATATTTTATGTGGACTTACAAAAGTCTGAATGCCAAGGCATCAAAACTTTCTGTATTCTCATAAGTCACCAGCTGCATATAACAAAGACCCTAAATTCTAAGAAAGAAAAAATTACAAAAAAAGAAAAAAGGTGGGGGGGAGCTCAGAATTAAGCCAGTGCCATTATTGGTTTTTCTTTTTTTTAATAAAATGTCTGCTCAGCCAGAGATGGGAGTCAGCATTTACTGAGAGCCTCCTGAAGCACAGACAAACATTTTTGGCACTTTTAAATACACTGTTTTCTTCGAGGGAGGCAGAAAAACAAAGGAGGGTCTTGTCTATGGAACTGGTAAGTGAAAGCACTAGATATTGCATCCACATGTGATAAAGTGTGATACACTTAATACAAGCTGCCACTAACTCCTGGATGATCATTTTACTCACCTTTCCAATGCATTCACCCCCTGCTACCTGGCAGCATCAACCATACTGTTTGAAAGTGAAAGTGAAGTCACTCAGTCATGTCCAACTCTTTGTGACCCCATGGACTGCAGCCCACCAGGCTCCTCCATCCATGGAATCTTCTAGGCAAGAGTACTGGAGTGGTTTACATCTGTCTTAATCATGGCTGAATTTCAGCACTCAGGACAGCGCCTCACACATGGCAAGTACAAAATGAATAAAGCAATGTAACTGTAAGACGTGAGTTCCCTGTTGATTTTGCCATGAACTATTAAACGACCTTGACCAAACTATTAAAAGTTCTCAGAATTTTATTCCATTTCTTCTAGGAATTATTTTCCAAGCTCTCTTTCCAGTCCAGCCCAGCCCAGCCCAGGTCAACAATAGGTAACTAACTGCCTTCTGAGAAGAAGATGGGGTGGACTTCTGCTTCCTTTTCAGACAATTCCTCTTCTGAGTGGTCTTTCTCCTTCCCATTTCAATATCTGCTTCTCTAATCGTCTATCAACCCTATGAACCCCTCAAACCCTCTGACAAATTCAAGTTTTGTTGGTCAGCCTGGGTCAGTTTCCATTCTTTGAAAACAAAAGACTCTGAGTGACATAGTGGGAAGCAAAATCTCCTCCACATTGTAAGTGTTTCAAGATTACTTCTTTTCATGTAACCCATTAAAAAAAAAAAAGGCTTTAGTCAAACTACTACCAGATCCTGCCTGCCTTATCAATACCTCACAGTTGCATTTCTTCCCCATCACCAGAGCTCTACTTCTGCCTAAACTTCCATCTCTTCTTGAAATCCTTTTGTCTGTGTTTCTAGGGTTAAGTCTCACCTTCCTGAGCAACTGCAGTGATTTTCCAGAATCAACGGTGCATTTAGAGACATGTAGTAGCATTAAGTATGAGAATATGATTTTGTACTTAAAAAATCCATCAAATGATAGTTTTAATTCTATCATAGAACTATACAAAGATAAAGTTTAAGTGTAGCATTTCTTTTTCATTTTAACCTTGTGGCAGCATGAAGGGGATAAGAACTCTAGGAGGGGAGGAGAAAAAAATAAAAGGAAACTATTTAAAGAATATTTTTTCCTTGCCATCTAATATAAAAAGCCTCTTTGATCAAATAAAATCCAGAGTAAATCTCCTCCCTCCAGGCAAGGTTAAAAACTCAGCAAGAGAATGTAAGTAAGATAAATGAGTTTCAGGCACTGTGATGTGTTCCTAGAGTAAAAATTAATAATTTTTAAAATCTAAGATGTATAGATACTACACACTAACAAAAGTATGACCTGCTGGCTATAGCCTCTATCTCAAATTTTGTATCTTCAGAAATAGGAAATCATAATGAAATCAAAGTTACAGATAAGAGCAGCAATTTCCTTTTTGTATAGATAAAGAAACATACACACATACAGCCAAGTATTTGGAAATTTTAATAGCATGAAAGTAGATCAGTAGAAATACTGATTTAACAATAAGAAGAAGGAGACTTAATTTTATCTCCAATACAGAAACCCACACAACTTTGGTCAAATTACTTAATCTTTGACACTGTCTTTTAATTGGCAACATGTAGGTCATGACGGGCTTTCCTGGTGGCTCAGATGGTGAAGACTCTGCCTGCAATGTGGGAGACCTGGGTTCGATCCCTGGTCAGGAAGATCCCCTGGAGAAGGGCATGGCAACCCACTCCAATATCCTTGTCTGGAGAATCCCACGGACAGAGGATCCTGGCGGCCTACAGTCCATGGAGTCACAAGAGTCAGACATGACCGGACACAGCACAGATCATGATGCCTTAATATGCAGAATAGTAACAAAACAGAAAACAAATATAAACAAGTCGAACAGGCAGTAGATATTTATGTTAATTACTTATTTATACTGCTATAATATTTCATTTAGGCACATCTAAGGTGACACCGTTTCCTCCCAAAAAGACACTGTAAACATCAACCTCTCTCATCCACAAAGCTCTTTGCTTTCTTCCAACTCCTTTGCCTGCACGGTTGAGTGCCCGCCCACTAGAACAGGCATCAAAACTGACTTGTGGTTGTAGGGTAAGAGAAATAGGAAAACCAAGTAGATTCTAAAAAGAAAGCACAGTGAACAGAAGCGTTGGGAAATGGATCTACCCCAAGCGTATGATGATGAGGCTCCTTTCAAACACCCAGAGGTGTCCAGCACGGAAGGAGACAGGTGTGCAGGAGCCCTCACTGTGACAGTGGCACCTAATCTTCTCCGAGCTCCAGACCATGTGCCTGGGGGCAGATTAATGTCTGTCTTTCCTCTTCCTTATCCTCTACACCTCAGGGTAAACGCTCAATATATTTAAGATGACTAAGTGATTAACAAGTGTACTTATATCCAAAACAAACAACAGAAGAAACAAACAAGCATAACCCTTACTTACTCCTTCAACATAATTTTCATTCACCTAAGTATGAAACGTCTTTTGCATGCCAGGGACTCTGCTGGCTGCAAAGTTCTTCCAGAAACAAGACAGACAGAGAAAGGTGATCACGAAACGTAGCAGAGCAGCAAAGGCAGGCATCAGGGAGATAATTACAGCAAAGGGTGATGAGTCCTCGGGTACGGGATGCACAGACTGTGAAAGACAAGCCCCAAAGCCTGACGGAGTCCATTGCAGGGTCAGAGGTGGACAGACAAGCTAAGACTTGTTGAGAGGTTTTCAGTACAAGAATTACATGCTCAGATCTGGCTGTTACAAGATCTCACTGGCCATCCTAGATGGATAGTCTGCCGGGGATAAGCAACTTCAGTAGGGCAGATGGACCACTTAGGAAATGGCTGCTGAGACGTTTCTTAATGACTAACAGCTCTCTTTACCAACCCCCCAAAATTCCCAAAGAAAGCGTGTTTTATGTACTGTGGTTTCAATGTCTCAGAGCAACGCAATACAGACAGAACATAATCAGGGTCTTCTCATCTTTGAGTTTGTGAACATCTTGAAGCCAATTCATTCCCTTCATACAGAGCCATGAAATACGCTTCAATGAACACATGAGTCTAAGAATCAAACTACAAACACAGCATAGCATAAAGAAGATAGTTTCACTGCACCTGGTGATTCGGAGGACTTACTATCACATGTTAATCATTTGACAGTGACCTGATTACTAACAGAATAATAATATATTTTTGAGAAGTTGCACAGGATAGTACAAAACAAACGGCCAATTTCTAGCCATGTGACCTCAGATAAGTTACTTTTTCACTTGGTTACAACTTTACTCATTTTAAAAGATGGAGAAAATACTACCTACTTTTCATGACTATTGAGTAAAAGTAAGTTCAGTGTATAAAGGAACACCTACTATTTGAGGGGAAAAAATTACCTACTAATACAGTATCCAACAGCAGATGTTAATAAATGCTGCTTTCACAGGCATTTACATTAAAACATCAACTTCTTCCAGTGGGTCACTTCATTTGTATAGACTTGGCCTAATAACCTTACAAGTCTTGTTTCTTTCATTCCCTCTCCCAGCCCAAGAAAAGAGCCTCCATATGTGCAGCTTCCTATATAGTAACAGACCACAAGACAAGCACTTATACTAAAGGTAGCAAGGCTGAATCATACAGAAAGGAAATGTTTAAAAACCTGGAAGCCTTCAAAACAACCACTAAAATGGAGCAATAAGTAGGAGGAAAAAGTAGGCAGGATGCATGCTGCTAAGGTCTTGAGAAATACCCTCTTCTCAGAAACACCCATATACCCCTACCACCAGGACACGGGGGCACCTCTGCCACATCACTGGAGGCAGCACAGTGGGTTTTCTGAAGCCCCCAAAGGGCACTGACAGCCAAGTGTGGGAGTGAAGTAGGCAAGTCCTACCTGGACCGTGCTGCTGTGCACGAGAGAGCAGCATGTCCTACTGGAACCGCCTGTGCTCATCACAGTTCAAATAACGCAGACGGTGGCGATTTCTCCGCTACTCCTCCCTTGGAGAGATGCGAGCCAAATTCATTCATCTTGAATCTGGGCTCACTCCTCTGACTCAGCCAACAGAATGCAGTGGAAGTGGCACCCCAGGACTTCTTAGGAAGCACTGCAGGTCCTGCTCGGCCTCTTGACGTGCTCTCCCTCCCTTTGGGAACTGCTGTCCGGAGCTCTAAGAAGCCTGTGGCGTGCATGACGAGGCTATAAGCCAGCTAGACAGCCCACAGCTCGGGCTAGGCTCTCAGCTGAGGTCCCAGCACCAAGGGCTGCCCTGCCAGCTGCAGGAGGGAACCTCCTGGGCGCCCAGGCTTCAGGTGACTGCAGCCCCAGCCTCCCACCTGCTGCCACACAAGAACCGCTCAGCGGGGCCCAGGCACTCACTCACACAACACACTGCTCTGGACCACTTCAAGGCTGGGGTGGCTGATGACACAGCCACAGAGAACAGACACACTGACCAGGGTGTGCAGATGTCAAGTTGAGGAATATCACCAGGCAGTCACTTGCCTCAGTATTAACTGGCCTTCTCCAACTTCAACATGGCCAACGTTTACTTTTTCTAAAACCATGGTATGTGTGCTTTAAATACTTCTGAAGAGTTTCCTTCAATTCCTTGGTCTATCTTCTTCACAAGCATTTTTTTCTTTTTCAGTCTGACCTTTCCATTTCCCTGCAGTTTTCCAATTTCTGCTAATAGAGATCAATGGGTAAGCATGGCCCTCAGCTGGGGGTGCAATGCCAGCTTTCCCCGCCCTGGCCCTGAGCATATCCACAGAGTCTACTCTCCCCGGTGAAGTGAGTGAAGGGGTCACTCAGTTGTGTCCGACTCTTTGTGACCCCATGGACTACACAGTCCACGGAATTCTCCAGGCCAGAATACCGGAATGGGTAGCCTTTCCCTTCTCCAGGGGATCTTCCTGACCCAGGAATTGAACCAGGGTCTCCTGAATTGCAGGCGGATTCTTTACCAGCTGAGCCACAGTTCTCCACAGCACATATGTACATTTCAAAAGGAGTATTTGCTTCAACTATACATCCCAAAATATTAAAAATACCATACATCTACACTTAAAACACAAGTAACAACTACGTCTACCTCACAGTGACTCATTCCCCAAATTCTCTAATCATCTTCCTGGAGGCAAAAAATAGGCTTTTTCACACACTGCCCTCCTCCTGACATTCGCACCCATTCATCCAGCTACAGTGACTGCCCAGGTGCCAGGCCTGGGCTCCAGCCAGGAAACAGGGCATTATAAAACAGCCCCTGAGCACACGGAATTCAACCCTGGTAGAATAAACAGACTTGCAATGGAAAACTGAAAGTGTTAGTTGCTCAGTTGTGTCTGATTCTTTGCAACCCCATGAACTCAATGAACCACCCCCGCCAGGCTCCTCTGTCCATGCGATTCTCCAGGCAAGAATACTGGAGGGTAGCCATTCCCTTCTCCAGGGGATCTTCCTAACCCAGGGATCGAACCCAGGTCTCCTGTACCGCAGACAAATTCTTTACCCTCTGAGCCAGCTGGCCCAAATCAGAGTATAGTATGATAAGGGAAAATATGGAAATCACAAAGGACCCACAAACACCATGAAGAAAATGGAGTTTAATTGCTGTTTATCAACACAAATTCAGTGAGGAGACAACACCACCTTTCTGATTGTTATCACATACTAACCCTAAAGAGCAGGTATCAATGAAATTACAAATGTACAATTGAAGAGGAAAAAAAATAAATAAAACCAAAATCTACTTCTTTTAAAAGCTCAGTAAAATTGATAAGCCCCTAGCCAGAGTGAGAAAAAGAGTGAAGATATACTACTAACACCAGGAATAAGAGTGACATCACCACAGATCCTACCATTATTAAAAGAATCAAGAAATGTAACCCAACAGTTCTATATCAATAAATTCGATACTTCAGATGCAATGGACAGTTTCCTTATAAGACACAAAACTACCAAAGATCACTCAAGAAGAAAAAGGCAACATAAATAAGCCTTTACCTATTAAATAAACTTAATTCATAGATTCATAAATTGGTGACTGTGGGTGGAGAAAGCGTACAGTAGATTTTACAACATATCCTTTAAAAAATTAGTGATTTTTCCTGTTGTCAAAATCCTCAAAATGTGCAAAAAAATTTAAAACATACTTTATTACATTAGAATAGCAGTTTATAGAATAAGCAGTTACTAAATTGACAAGCAGAACAACATCAAACAACATGTTAATAGTTATTGGTCAAGAAACATATTCACGGAACAAACTTTTGTACATCTTCTGGCAAAAGTACAAAGCATTACTGTAGGTGTGAACCATGGTCTCAAAAACCCGGGAGCTTTCCATCTCTTTAGTCTTAGGATCCCTTTTGACTTGGACTCATACAAATTTTTAAGAATGTCAGAGAGTTTTTTTATTTATGTGTTATATAATCCATCAATATTTACCATATTCTTGCAGAGATGAAGGAGACATGGGTTTGATCCCTGGGTCGGGAAGATCCCGGAGAAGGAAACGGCTACCACTACAGTATTCCTGCCTGGAGAATCCTGTGGACAGAGGAACCTGGCAGGCTATACAGTCCACAGAGTCCAACAGGACTGAGCAAATGAACATGCATGCACAAATTAAAACTGAGAAATTTTTTAAATTAATTTTAAAATAATTATTTTAAAAAATAAAATAATTATTTGGTTCTAAAACATCAGTCATAATAAGTATGTGTACCAACGATATAAATATTAGATTTTATATAGGGTCAAATGCTAGTCACCATTTTTCAGTGCTATTTTTGTCATTGCCTATTTTAATAATCTGTATTTAAACCTAAAAGTATTATTAAGCAATAATACCTTTTAAAAAGCCAATAAAAAATTTTAAATTGGCTTTTTAAAAATCCAATAAAAAAATAAAGAACAGTTCTCTATCATTCATGACTAACACTGGCAGACAGTGAAGTTCAGAATTTCAATCCCTGGTAACAGTTCCTTTTCTAAACAATGTACCTCAGTCTGCTCCTTGGCTTTCCTCGTAACACCTGACTACCCAGTGCCTTGTATTACTCACTCACTTTCATATTATTAATCTTTTCAAACCTAATGATATAAAAAATGCTGCAAGCCACACCTGTGTTTCAATAACTCTAACAGTACCAGTGATGGCACTCTGCCTTTGTGTTACATTGACCGTTTACAAACTGAAGAGTCTCTCATGTCTTCCAGTTGATCTTACTCTGCACCATCATCTCACCACTTTAAAGAGGAGGACACAGAGCAGGAAGTCATTTGTCTGAGGTCACAGGGTTCAAAGAAAGGCTCTACATCACCAGCATCCATGGAGGGTTTAAATAAAGGCTCTTCTTTAAATAAAAGCTCTTGTTGCTGTTACATCAGCAACATCCATGCAGGTATACAGGGAAGAAGGGCAGGCCTTTCCCTCCAGGTACCATTTCTTGAACAGAACACTGCACTGAACAAAGAGCAGTCTACTTCTTAAGGTCTAAAGTTGCAAAACCAAACCGTAGACAACTTTTGTCAAAAGAAAGGGACACTGGACAGACGTGCCCTTATTCACAGCTGGAGGCGGGGTCAAAACAGCTGCTGGCCTTGGATGAGAAGGCCTGCTCCCTCCACATGTAGATACAGATCCGTGGTTTCTCTCCTCCAAGGAAGAACCCCGGTCTTTCCCAGATACACAGGGTCCTTCCACTGCATCTGGAGGGATTAAGACTATGATAAGCACTCTGTAACCAGGAAATGGTAAAGTGTTTCTGTATCTACAACACACGTCATTTATTCCACAAGTCTCTGAAGCCCACTATGTGCTCCGACACCAACAGTGACCAGAGACACATCACATGCCTTGCTGGACCTTACATGTTAACGTTAAACATATTAACCACCACTGACAAATGACGTTAAATGATACATATACTCAAGACATTATGTGAAAATATTTAATTTAAAATGTTGAGAAAAACAGAAGAGAAACAAAGATTATAGAAGGGAAATTTATTTTACATAGGTCTAAAGTTCAAGGTCGGGGCTTCCCAGGTGGCACTAGTGGTAAAGAATGTGCTTGCCAACGCAGGAGACCTGGGTTGGATCCCTGGGTCAGGAAGATCCCCTGGAGGAGGAAACAGCTACCCATGTTCCAGTATTCTTCCTGGGAAATCCCAAGAGCAGAGAAGCCTGGTGGGCTACAGTCCATGGGGCCACAAAGACTTGGACACGACTGAGTGAGCACACACTTGATGTTCAATGTTAAAATACCAGACAGAAAAGAAAAATCATTTTTTTTCCAAACAGATGAGCTCGAACTGGCCTCTTTTAGAAAAAGAGAGAAAATAAAAGAGCAGAATCAAAATGGTGTCTTTCATCAGAGATGCTTTTGGAAATGAGTATTTTTGTGTGATATTATTCATGTTTGATCAGATCTGATTACAGTATTTCTGCAAATCAATTTCTGTCACAGTTAAGCATGCCAACTTATAAATGAATATATACTGTATAAGAATGGGTTTTGCTACAGAAGTAAACTGTCAACTGTTATTATTCAAATTGTGCTCATACACTGGGAACACCTGGGAGACAAAGCACAGGACACACATGCCTAAGTATGCACAGCTTATATATAAACAACTGTTACATTCTTTTTCAATGGAGCTGAGAAAGCTGTTCAAGTTGCGTTGGAGGGACCTGGGCTTGAGCACTTCCTGCCACTTGACTACAATATAACTCAGGGCAAGCTACTGAACCTCTCTGAGCTTCAGTCTTGTCACTTAGACAATGGAGACCACATCCACTCTGACTACTAACAAATCTCTAATTTCTGGAGGAGTCTAAACTTCCCCAATCTGCTCTTGACCCACCAACAGGAGCTCGGACAAGGGGTAGCGAAGTGGACTCTGGCAGACAAAATGAGGCCACCACCCATTTACTGTTCACCCATCCAAATGCCTCTGCTCTCATAAAGCTTGGCTTCTGTGGAAGGTACGACGCTCCAGAGAGCAAAATAAAGGATCATAAGCAGTACTGGAGAGGGGCTTGGGTCCATCAACCACAGTCACATTGCTTGCTTCTCCCACGGGAGGCCCACAGGCTGGCAATGTGCCGGAGAGCCTTGGCACTGTGCACATGTCACCCCTGGAAAGCTAACGGGGGATCAAATGGAGCACACAGACCAGGCTTCTTGGACACGCTGCTCTCTACACCCCTGGATCCCCGGTCCAGGACCGCAAAAGTCAAGCAAAAACAACATAGAGCACTCAGAAGCTAAGGTCTTTGGCAGGAACAGGAGGATATATTTCAAAGGCCTAGGCAAATGAAGATAATATACAGATGAAGGATGCTACTCAATCCTACTTACCTCATCAAGCTATTAAGAGGCTTAGTGAAGCAACACATGAAAATCTTGGTAAGAGAACCGTAAAGTGACCCACAAAGGCCACCATCATCATTACTACTACCTTTACCATCACTATTTAGTTCTGCTTGTGCTTGATATCACCAAGGAACAGCTAATATTCAAGGGATTAACTTCACCCAAAAAGATGAAGCTACCATATGAAATCTCACATAAAACAAATAATTTCCTACAATAAACAAAACAAGAGTTTAGACGAGAACTAAACCCTCGGTACTGAAGACTAAATAACCAGTCAGAAAATGAATTCCTATTATCTCCATGCAAGCTGGCCATCAGAGCATCTGATGTGACAACAGGTGGCAGCCATTCCTCCCACTGACGTGCCAGACCTCCCGCCTCAAAACCTCGGCTTCTCTGGCTGCAATCCCTTCTCCACCGGGAGATAACTGGCGCTGGGTCGCCCTTCAAGGGTAAAGAGCATCATCTGTGTAATTCTCCTCATTCCATTCAGGTTAATGCACCGCTTTCCTATCAGCGCCGCCAGGGCACCATCGGCATTCATTCGTCCACTTCTCTCACTGAATGCCGACGTGCCAGCCACCCTGACAGGCGCTGGGGACACAGTAGCAAGCAGACCACATGCTGTGTGCATGGAGTTTACACTCTAGGAGGGAGATGGACAGTAAACGTATCACCTGCCAGACGGAGAGGGATGCTCCGAAGAAAGGGCACTGAGGGGGGGACCTCTCCCCACTTGTGCAGTTTATCCCACTGCACAGTCTGGCAGATGTGGCTCCTTCTTTCTTATTCGTTGCCACCTCCCCAGCGGTTAGCACAACGCTTTGACAAATACAAATTGTAATAATAATAATAATAATAAAAACCTTAATACAGAAGCTGCCATTAATTGAATGTTCCCACCCACCATGTAATAAATGCTTTATGTATGTTAGCAGATCTTCGCAACAGGCCTTGGAGGTAGTGTATTTACAGTTTCCACAATTTATTCTGGAAATTTAGGTACTGAAGGGTTAAATTACTTGCTGCTGGCTCTGTGCCCAGCACACAATCGTCTATATTCAGAGTAGGAATCTTCCGTCCTCGGGTTTGGTGCTGTGCCGCAATGCGAGTATAATACAGTAATTACTGGTTTGAGCAGACAACGTTTTCAGATAGGTCTGACCATTGTACCACATTTAAAATATAACCAGCAACTTTCAAATATGAGCCAGGTGGAAAGGGGATTTGACTAGTTAATATCTGCGCCTTGACCTTTCTTTTTATTGGACAGGGTTACAAAGTTAGGGAAACAGAGAAAGAAAGGGATTAAAGAGACTCAATGTCTAGGAATGTTACGGAGAAGAAAAAATGCTACTACTGTTCCCAGAAATAAGCACAAGAACAGTAACAAAGCAAAACCTACTATCTAATGTACTGAGTTCTTCTCCAGATGTTCTGATGGGGAAATCCTTATGAAAAAGAAAGTTATGAACACTGGCTGGGCATCGGCTCTGTGTCAGGTACAAATGTTTCCTTTACCACTCTGACCTTCACACACACACACACCTCCCCATCCCCTCGGCTGGCTGCATGGTGTCACCCCCTCGCCTAGGAGGGCACTGCTGCAGGGAATGTACCTGCCCACGTGCTCCTGGCTAACAGATGGCCCAGAGCCCATCTGCCATGTACTCTGCCAGACTCCCTATTCAAACAGTGAAATCAAAATCTCAGAGGGCAAGCTCTTCTCAGGCCCTAGGGCCTCTTCCCACCCATCCCAACACACAAACTCTGGACCAAAAACTTAGACAAAGAAACAGTAAGGGAGAAAAAGAAAAAAAAAAAGGCTCCATTTGGGACCATGGAGGTATAAGGACAATGGGCATATAACTGGTAGAAAAATATCTTCCACAAACTGCTCTGGTAACCAACAGTTCAGCTCTACCACCCTTTTCTCAAGGATTAACCCTTACAAAAGTAACCATTTTCTATATCCCAGGGCAGCACTGTGAAATGCTTTGTAATTCTGTGAGTTTTATCAGATGGAAATCCAAATACTATACACATCATGGCTCATTATTTTTCTCTCCATCCTATCGACAACTTCAGCCATGAGTCCATCATCCATGAACTTATCTATTAATGTAATACTCAATAACATTATAACACCTTTGTTTTTAAGTTTGAAAAACCGTAAGGAGATCAGACAAAAGCACTTCTTCAAGGGTGTCTCCAAATTCTGAAAAAACACTAATTCTGGCAGTGGGCCTCTTCCTGCTTTGATCATTATGCTGAGTGTCAAAGAAAGCTCTCTGCCCGTCTACAGCATCAAGGAACAACATCTGAAAGATAACCACACAGCAGAATGAGAAATGGAAAACCAAACAGCCAAACAGCTGGCTTTCTAGTTTAGTACATTATGCTCCCATTACCAACTACCCATAAAAGGTGCCAGGCTGGGAGCCTGCCAAGTAACACTTTCTACTTGGCATCTCCCTAAATAATCAAGCTGAGTACCTGTGTTCCAGGTACAGTGGACACAGCCCCGCCTTCAAGGAGCTCACTCTGTAAAAGGAGATGTAAGTAAGGAGATGAAGATCCAGAGTGATAAAGACTGTGACTGAGCTATGCACAGTGCTGAGTCCTAGTGCCTAAGAGATGAGAAAAGAACAAAGGAAGGCACCCAATCCAAAATTGAGAGTGGGCAGCAAACTGGTTTCTTCCGGGTGGTGACACTTGAGCTGAATCCTTAAAGATAAATGGATTAAGCACATAAGAGGGAGAAGGGCATTTGTGTTACACAAAGCAGAACAGAAGAGCAAATGCGAGGTCTCACAGAGAAGAACAATTGGCTGTCATGAGTCAGACAAGAAACTGAGCACAACTGTAACCTCAGGATCAAAGAGGGGAGCAATAAACAGAGACTGGGAGGCCAGCAGGGCAGGGACCACCACCCTGAGGAAGATCCCGAGGACACCATTTATCCGGCAGATACGATGCACTAGTGAAAATTTTAAACAAAAGCAAGACTTCATTAGATTTGCAGTTTAAAACGATTTGCATTTTGCATTGCTTCTTTTTAAAACGCAAATCTTGAAAAAGAGGAGAACACTAGTGGTAAGGAAAAAATTCAGGCTCTTGCAGTGATCCAGGTAAGGGCAGAAATGCACAGAATGTAAAGACACAGAACAGACAAGTCAGAATTAACAATTAAGTTAAAAAGTTGGAAATGTTCATTAGTGAGCAATCAGCTAAATAATGGATGACATACATCACATGGAGTACTACTGAGCCATGAAAAACAGTATTCCCAGTATTCTGATGATCTAAGAAAATGATGATGACAGATATTAAGCTAAAAATATGAAATTATGACAATTTATATGGAGAAGTCAACTGTCTAAAATACTAACAATGACAATCTCCAAATGACTACTTTGTGGGGAGTGCAACTGTTTTTATCTTTCACACTTCTTTTTGTCCACAACAGGCATTCGTTTATCAAGTGTGTAAAGAGCACTCTCCATGCTCAAGGCGCGAGCGCAGGTGCCTGGCCCAGTGGTCTCCAGAACAGACACGAGTCCTGGCCTCATGGGATTTATAACCCAGTGAAGTACACACTACACGTACCACCACAAGAAACACTCAGTTTTTAACTTAAATACAGAGGGAAGGGAAAGACAAACTCATTTGCTAGTTTTAACAGATTTTTAGTGGACTCCTTGTGATTTTCTATATATGAGATCGTGTTAATTGTACTTATTCCTTCCCAGTCTGGGTGCTTTTCATCTCATTTTCTTGCCCAACTGTCCCAGCTAATACCTCCAGAACAATGGTAAATAGAAGAGGTGAAAGCTGACGTCGTTGCTTGTTCCTGATCTAGGGCAAAAAGTCTTTCACAATTAAGTATCACCTGTGGGTTTTTCATACAGTGTACTTTATCAGACTTTGGGAACACTCCTAACTTGTTGAACATTTTTATCACTGAAAGGGTTTCAAAATCTATCAAATACTTTTACTGTGTCTTTTGAAGTAATTATGTGATTTCTGCCCTTTATTCTATTAGCATAGTATCGGAAATTAATTGATTCTCAGATGCTAAACCAACCTTGCATTTCCGGACTATGATTGTGTATGATCCTATGGGATCGTGGTATATCCTTCTTACACGTGGCCTGGATTTTGTTTGCTAGTATTTCACTGTGGATTTCTGCATCTATATTCATTAAAGATTACTAATTAATCTAATGGTCTGTAGTTTTCTTGTGATGTTTTTTTGGAATCAGGGTGATACTGGACTCAAATAATGAACTGGGAAATATTCCTTCCTCTTCTAAATTTTGGAATAGTTTGTGAAGAATGAGTTGGCTTAAAACTCAACATTAAGAAAACTAAGGTCATGGCATCTGGTCCCATCACATCATGGGCAAATAGATGGGGAAACAGTGAAAACAGTGGCAGACTTTGTTTTGGGGAGCTCCAAAATCACTGCAGATGGTGACTGCAGTCATGAAAGTAAAAGACGCTGCTCCTTGGAAGAAAAGTTATGACCAATCTAGACAGCATATTAAAAAGCTGAGACATTACTTTGCCAACAAAGGTCCTTCTAGTCAAAGCTATGGCTTTTCCAGTAGTCACGTATGGATGTGAGAGTTGGACTATAAAGAAAGCTGAGTGATGAAGAATTGATGCCTTTGAACTGTGGTGTTGGAGAAGACTCTTGAGAGTCTCCTGGACTGCAAGGAGATCCAACTAGTCCATCTTAAAAGAAAGCAGTCCTGAATATTCATTGGAAAGACTGATGCTGAAGCTGAAACTGCAATACTTTGGCCACCTGATATAAAGAACTGGCTCCTTAGAAAAGACCCTGGTTGAACTTTCCATGGCATCACCGACTCAACAGACATTGAGTTTGAGCAGGCTCCGGGAGTTGGTGAGGGACAGGGAAGCATGGCATGCTGCGGTCCATTGGGTCACAAAGAGTCGGACATGACTGAGCAACTGAACTGAACTATGAAGAATGAGTACTAATTATTTCTTAAATGTTTGGTAGGATTCACCAGTGAAGCCATCTATACCTGTGCTTTTCTTATTAAGAAAGAAAGTTTGTTTTTAACCAATTCTCTCTCTTTACCAGTCCATTCAGATTTTCTATTTATTCAGTCACTACAGTAATTTGTGTCTTTCAAGGAATCTGTCCATTTCCTCTAAGACACTTAATTTATGAGCAAGAAGTGTTCAAAGTATTCCTTTACAATCCTCTTCATTTCTGTAAAGTCCATAGTGATGTATAAGTATTCCCTTGAGACCCGAGTTCGATCCCTGGGGTTGGGAAGATCTCTTGGGAAGAGAACAGCAACCCACTGCAATACTCTTTCCAGGAGAACTCCATGGACAGAGGAGCCTGGTGGGCTGCAGTCCATGGGGTCACAAAGAGTTGGACATAACTGAGTGACTAATGCAGACATAATCCTTTTCATTTCTCTATAATCCATAGTTACGTATCTTTTTCATTCCTGATTTTTGTCATCAGTCTTCTTCCTTTCTTTCAGTCAATGTAGCTAAATTTTATCAATTTTGTTGATCTTTTCAAAGAACCAATTTTTGGTTTATTTTCTCTGTTGTTTTTCTATTCCCTTTTTCATTAACTTCCATTCTAATCTGTATTACTTCCTTCATTCTGCCCCTTTTAGATTTAATTTGCTCTTCTTTCCCCAATGTCTTAAGATAGAAGCTTAGGTAACTGCTTTGAGATTTATCTTCATTTTTAATATTAAGTATTTACAGCCAAATGTTTGCTTCTAAGTACTGCTTTAGCTGCATCCCATAAATTTTGAAATGGCTGTATTCTTATTTTCATTCATCTCAAAATACTTCCTAATTTCCCTTGTGATTTCTTATGTAGCTCACTTGTTATTTAGGAGTCAGTCTGTTAATTTCCAGATATTTGTGAATTCCTCACATTTTTGTCTGCTATTAATTTCCAATCTCATTTCACTGTGTTAGAGAACATACTCTAAGTTCAATCGCTCAGTCCTGTCTGACTCTTAGCAACCCCATGGACTGCTGCATGCCAGGCTTCCCTGTCCATCACCAACTCCCAGAGCTTGCTCAAACTCATGTCCATTGAGTTGGTGATGCCATTCAACCAGTTCATCCTCTGTCGTCCCCTTCTCCTTCTGCCTTCAGTCTTTCCCAGCATCAGGGTCTTTTCCAATGAGTCAGTTCTTCACATCAGCTGGCCAAAGTATTGGCATTTCAGCTTCAGCATCAGTCCTTCCAATGAATAGTCAGGACTGATTTCCTTTAGGATGGACTGGTTGGATCTCCTTGCAGTCCAAAGGACTCTCAAGAGTCTTCTCCAACACCACAGTTCAAAAGCATCAATTCTTCAGCACTCAGCTTTCTTTATACTCCAACTCTCATAGCTTCAACTAGATGGACCTTTGTTGGCAAAGTAATGTCTCTGCTTTTTAATATGCTGTCTAGGTCGGTCATAACTTTTCTTCCAAAGAGCAAGCATCTTTTAATTTCATGGCCGCAGTCACTATCTGTAGTGATTTTGGAGCCCAAGAAAATAAAGTCTGTCACTCTTTCCACTGTTTACCCATCTACATGCCATGAAGGGATAGGACCAGATACCATGATCTTAGTTTTCTGAATGTTGAGTTTTAAGCCAGCTTTTTCACTCTCCTCTTTCACTTTCATCAAGAGACTCTTTAGCTCTTCTTTGCTTCCTGTCATAAGGGTGGTGTTATCTGCATATCTGAAGTTACTGATATTTCTCCCAGCAATCTTGATTCCAGCTTGTGCTTCATCCAGCCCGGGATTTCCCATGATGTACTCTGCATGTAAGTTAAATACACAGAGTGACAATATACATCCTTGACATACTCCTTTTCCAATTTGGAACCAGTCCGTTGTTCCATGTCTGGCTCTAACTGTTGCTTCTTGACCTGCATACAGATTACTCAGGAGGCAGGTAAGGTGGTCTGGTATTTCCATCTCTTGAAGACTTTTCCACAGTCTGTTGTGATCCACACAGTCAAAGGCTTTTGTGTAGTCAATAAAGCAGAAGTACATGTTTTTCAGAAATTCTCTGGCTTTTTCGATGACCCAACAGATGTTGGCAATTTGATCTCTGGTTTCTCTGCCTTCTCTAAATCCAACTTGAAATCTGAAAGTTCTAGGTTCATGTACCACTGAAGCCTGGCTTAGAGAATTTTGAGCATTACTTTGCTAGCATGTGAGATGAGTGCAATTGTGCAGTAGTTTAAATATTCTTTGGCATTGCCTTTCTTTGAGATTGGAATGAAAACTGACCTTTTCCAGTCCTGTGGCCACTGCTGAGTTTTCCAAATTTGCTGGCATATTGAATGCTGAGTCCTCTACATGATTTACATTCTTTAAAATATGCTGAGGCTGGTTTTATGGACTAGCATATGGTCTGTCCTAGAGAATATTCCAGGTGCACTTGAGAAAAATCTGATAGTTCCTGCATGTTCTATAAATGTTTTCTAAGTCTAGTCAGCATACAGTGGTGGTGTTCACGTCTTCTATTTCCTTACCAATTTTCTGCCTAGTTTTGCATCCACTATTTAAAAAACGTATTGAAGTCCCCAACTGTTCTTTTGTTAAGCAGTTCATAATTATTTAAGGAAATTATATTAGTTTTCTATTGCCACTGTAACAAATTGTCACCAGCTTAGTGGCTTCTTGTTTATAATGTATTACCTTATGGTAGTGAAAGTCAGAGTCTAAAATGGGCACATGTAGGCAGCATTTCTTCTGGAGACTCCAAGGGAGAACCCTTTTCCTTGTCCCTCCCATATTCCAGAGGCTGCCAGTACTCCAGGCTGCAGCCACACCACCCCAGTCTGTTTACACCGTCTTCTAACTCTGACTCCTCCTCCGCACTCTTCTTGTAAGGACCAGTGCTGATCATACTGGGCCCACCCAGATGACCAGGGATATCTCCTCCACCTCAAGGTCTTTAACTCAATCATATCTACAACGTCTCTTTTGCCATTTAAGGCAGCATTCACAAGTTCTGAAAATTAGGATATGGCCATATTTGGGGGCCACTGGTCAGACTACCACAAACATTAGTTGAAACAAATTTCTGAATCAAGTCCTAGTTTATTTTTATTTCATGCCACTGAGCATCAGGGCCAGCATAAACCAAGCACTTTTCAGCCCTACTTTTGACATATAACCTTGTGTTCTTTGGGCATTCTTTATTTAATTACTATTGCATCAATTATTTTTAGTTATTTTCTTTTTATATTTTTCTCATATTTTATGAAATTATTTCAAGTGATCATGTTGAATATGTATGACTGAAACAAAAACCTGCAAACAAGATACACCTTTTATGGCATCAAAAAAGAGCACAGATTTTTAGTCAAAACAGAGCTTGGCTTTACTCTTTCTCAGGCTCAGTTTCATTATATATAAAATAGGGATATTAAGAGAAGGCCATCTTCCTGACCCAGGCACTGAACCCCAGTCTCCTGCATCACAGGCAGATTCTTTACTGTCTGAGCCACCAGGGAAGCCCATTTATCTGTAGAAGGCTGCTGCAAAGATTAAATAATGTATGAAACAATATGGAAAATAGATGGGAGGAATGGTAACTGAGGAGTAATTTAACAGAAAGAATATGAGCTTGGGAATCAGACTGACAAAGTCCACAGCCTTCAGTTCAAGCTTGCCATGTAACACTGAGCCAATCACAGTTCCATGGAAGCCTGTTTTCTCATGTATAAAGTGAAATTTATTCCATTCATCTCAGATTCATCTCAGAGGGCTGTATTCAGAATTGAGAAAAATATGCTCTGTAAATCTCCTGACACAGCATATGACACTTAGCAAGAACTCAACAAAATACCTCATTATTATTAATAATTACATGACACAAATAAGTTATTTTAACATCTCTAAAACCCCTGATGTATAATTTGAGATAATGCCCTAATACATGAAAATCCCTAAAACCATGTTGAAGCTATACTCACTCAGTACTTGATAAACATCAGTTTCTGCTGCCTCTCCAGTCCCTCTAGTGGTTGACAAAATAGTGCCCCCTCCGTCAAAGATGCCCACATCCTGATTTCCAGAACCAGAAAATTTAAGTTGCAGGCAAAGGAGGATTAGTGGTTGCAGAGAAAACTAAGGTTCCTGATCAGCTGACCTTAAAATGGGGAGATTATCGTGCATTATCCTGGTGAGCCAAATATAATCAGGATTTTAAAGACAGATGAGGAAAGCAGGAGAGAGAGAGCCGCAGAAGAGGCAGTGCTGATACCCTGACTCCAGCCCAGAGACCCATTCCAAACATGTCACCTTCAGAACTATAAGATAACGAAGCCAACAAACGTGCAGCCATGTGTCCCAGCAGACACACAAAACTAATGCACTCTCTTGTCCAGTTTTTCAATTTTACTGTAAAGTGTCATCGCCCAGTCGTGTCTGACTCTTTGAGACCTCGTGGGCTGTAGCCTACCAGGCTCCTCATCTGTGGGATTTTCCAGGCAAGAGTACTGGAGTGACATATGAATCAGAAAAATGAAAAAGGAAAAAGCAGATTGTTTTTGTTTTCTCTCTACAGATAGATGCACCTCATGTTAAAATGATGACTTAAGAAAATCACTTCCAACTGATCTGTATTGAATGAGTGATCCTAACAGGGCTTGATTCCTGGTCCCTGCCATAAAAGAACTTAGAAGATACTGAAATATAAACGGACTTGTTAACATTGTGGCCCAACAATGTAAAATAATATAATTAAGATACAATGTACAGCAAAGAAGAACCTAAGGTTAAAAGAAAGAGTCAAAGTGAGTGGAGTCTTTATTAAACTAAGCAAAGAACTTCCCTGGTGTCCAGTGGTTAATACTCTGCACTCCCAATGCAGAGGACCCAGATTCAATCCCTGGTCAAGGAACTAGATCACACACGCCCCAGTTGAAAAAGCCCATGTGCCACAACTGAAGTCTGGTGTAGCCAAATAAACTAAAAACCTAAGTAAGACAAAATCAAATCAGTCAATCCTAAAGGAAATCAGTCCTGAAAACTCACTGGAAGGACTGATGTTGAAGCCAAAACTCCAATACTTTGGCCACCTGATGCGAGGAGCTCTGACTCATTGGAAAAGACCCTGATGCTGGGAAAGATTGAGAGCAGGAGAAGGGGATGACAGAGGATGTGATGGTTGGATGGCATCACTGACTCAAGGGACATGAGTCTGAGCAAATGCCAGAAGATGGTGAAGGAGAGGGAAGCCTGGCATGCTGCAGTCCATGGGGTCGCAAAGAGTCAAACACAACTGAGCGACTGAACAAAACAAAAGCAAGACATAGTATGCATTTCCCTTGGGGATTGGGCTAGATTCAAGAGCACTACATGGTAAGTTTCAAGGGAAAATTCATGGTTTAAAACCTATACTAAATATTGTGATTTTGTTTAACCAGAAAAAATACTTTTTCTTTATGTATATGTGATAACAGTAGAGACCATTATCTTCTCTTCAAATAAGAAAACCAATTCAAGGTACTTAGAAAAGTTTGCTACTGAAATTTTCAAACAGAAGGCAAAATTATACTGGGGAAGGGTTTGTTGTTGTTGTTGTTGTTGTTTTAAGGTTAACCAAGTACTGACAGCTTTAAAATGAAATGAAATATGAAACATGAACTGACACTTTACTAATTCTTACTATAGTCTGAAGGCAAAGGAACTGAAAAACAAAACGTCAGGTATGTCAGTGACATACCCAATGTCTTGGGGACACCAAGGATACGTGCTGTCCTCTCCAAAGCCTGTAACAGCATTACCAGTGGAAAGAACCGAGGCTCAAGTGAGGCTCTGGGACCCCTGTCACCCCGCCTGGGATACAGCACAGGAAGACGGGGCCTCAGGGGGCTGGAAGTGAAGCTAAAAACCATCCTCTGAAAAGGGGGACTTCTCTGGGCTTTTCTCCTCCCACTCTCCTTTTGGGGCCCACTTTACCATGTAGCTGCGGCAGTAAGAAAGCCCCACGGGGCTACCCATCTTGGCTGAGGCTCTTGCCAACCATGCAGAAGCCCCGATAAGAACGACGTGAGCCAAAGAGAGCAGAAGCTCGTCTGCTCCTGCCTGAGTCCTAAGTGAAAGGTGCTGGGGCCAAAACAATTGCCTGCCAAAGGGTCACGTGCCAAAGTTCTGTGGCCAGAGTTCTTTCACTATGATCAGAGCCTGGAAGGCTGCTTGGAAGGCTGTCTGCTACCCAGCCTAAGTCCCCAGGGAGCCCTGAGGCCTGGGGAACCTTGGTCAGCCAGCAGGACTCACACTCAGGGCGGAATCCGGAGCCGCCACCACCTGCGAATGTAGCAACACAACAATCTCAGAGAGCAGTGATGTCTACCTGTATTTGCGGTGAGAACCAGAAGCCGCAAAGCATAGCCTTTAAAGTCTCCTGGAAAGTGTAAACCAGCCCCAAGTCAATCCAGAAGATGTGTGGTCAGGAGCCAGTGCGGAAGCCTCTGACATACTGACCTCCCCCACGTTTCCTGAGGCTCCTCCACATTCTATCACTTAGGGTTCGCGAAGCCTACAGAGACCCTACTTGGCTTCAGAATCACCAGTAGCGACAAATTTTAAGATTTCTATTTGAAATACATCACACATAAAAAAGGCTTTTAAAATAAACATTTTAAAGTGTAATTTACACTAATGGAATCACGCGGCCTTTATGAAGCTACTCACCTTAAGAACAGGAAAGAATGGCGGGTTTCTTCTCCTTTGCCCAAGCCTCCTGTTGACATGGCTGCACTGATTCCATCCTCTGCCCTTTCCTCCTTCGACCCTGCACAGGCACCCTCTCCCTGGGGGATATCATCTCCCAGAGGATCTTATCATCCTCTGTGATTTCAAATGCAAGGCAACGCATTTTTATGAAAGCCAACATCTAGAAATACCACCTGTAGCTCTGAACTCACATAATTCAAAAGCTTTTCAACCTGCACTGCTCAGCAAATACTTTCTAAAATGCATAGCTGACCATGACATTGTCCCGCACTGATGCTTCAGCTGTGCTCCAGAACCTTAAAATGCATTCACACTCCTTAGCCATTCGGGGCCTTGCATGCTCTAGTGCCTGCCTACCCCTCTAGCCTCACTTCTTAACACACTGCTGCTTTTACCTTATATTTCAGACTGACTGATGAAAGAAACTGCTTTCCCCTGTCATTCACTCAACAGACACTGAGGGCCTGCTGGGTGGCAGGCACTGTTCTGGGCACTTGTGATTCATCAGGGAATAAAGCCTCGGGGCTCAGAAGCCTTGGAGAAGGCAATGGCACCCCACTCCAGTACTCTTGCCTGGAAAATCCCATGGACGGAGAAGCCTGGTGGGCTGCAGTCCATGGGGTCACTGAGGGTCGGACACAACTGAGCGACTTCACTTTCACTTTTCACTTTCATGCTTTGGAGAAGGAAATGGCAACCCACTCCAGTGTTCTTGCCTGGAGAATCCCAGGAACGGGGGAGCCTGGTGGGCTGCTGTCTCTGGGGTCGCACAGAGTCGGCCACAACTGAAGCGACTTAGCAGCAGCAGCTCAGAAGCCTGAGTCTCAGTGTCTTGTCACCGAAACCTCACAGGAAGTCTGGGACATGGGGAGTGTCACGACTGTCTCAACAAACTAAAGCGCTGGTGTTTAGGGAAGCGAAGGGATGTGCCCAGATCCGGAAATCCCTAAACAGCCCAGGGAGGTGGCCCACAGGTCTGAGTCCCAGACTCAAGGCTCAAGTGCACGCTGCCAGTGCACACACGGTCCCAGCTGCCCGAGAGAGGGAGCTTCTCCCCTCAAAAGCAGCAGCCGGAAACTCAAGCCAAAGAACAGCCTTTCTCCATTTTCCTTTACCAAGGCATCCTGAAATCATGAATCCACAACCCTGAGCCCAGCTAACCAGTCATCGTACAGACACTTTCTGGGCACCGACCGTCTCCTGGGCCCTGCGCTCAGCACTGGAGGAGGAAGCCGAGCCAAGAAGGCAGATTTTCTGTCTGTAGGAAGCTGGGATGCCCATGGGAGAAACAGCTCCCAACAAAGCATTCTAATCCAGAGTATGACAAAGGCAGGCATGGCTGAGAAGAGGCGGGGCTGTACTGGGGCCTGGGGGGAAAACCGAAGAGGAGAGGGTGGAAGAGGAGAGGGACCTCACAGGCAGCCAGGCCTTGCTTTACCAGCAGGAAGCGGCTGGAGCAGGAAAGGCTGCCCGCGTGTCTCCCCAATATCAGGCCTCACCCCGGGCCTTCCCGCTGCCCTGGTCCCTAGGAAGACCCCGTGCACGGTCTTTATTACAGCATTCACCACCCTGCAATATAAATGTCTTTTATTTTGTTATTCTCTTTTTTTTTTTTTTTTTTGGAATACAACATAACTGTGTACCTCACTTAGGAAATATTATGAAACACTCAGCATCTAATATACCGCCCCAAAAAATAAATTAGATGTAAAAGTGTCAAAAGAATAAATCTAAAAAAAAAAAAAAAAATAAATGTCTTTTAATTTGGCTGCTTCCCCACTGGGCTGAGAACCCTTTAAGCAGGATGAAGGACTCCCAGCCCTGAGCCCAGCCTGAGCGTGCCACCCTTCCTGAGCAAGAAGTGGACACCCTCCAGCCCAGCGGAGACACTAGGGAGAAACTCACACCTCCCGGCCTCCTCCTGAGGGTCCTCCCCAGCAGCCGGCAGGGGTTTCCTAAGGCTCTGAAAGTCCTCAGCATGAGGAGCAGACAGCGCCCCACCTGGCAGACGCTGGCTCCCAACACTCCCAACACTACCTTCTGTTCCACATCCTTTGCTGCAGGTAACATGGGGCCCAGGACCACAAAGACCGGCAGGCAGGACCCCAGGCGGTTTCTAGACCAAAGCTCAGAGCAGGTAAGGGCAGGGACAGGGCTGGGCCACGGCCTGTCTCCCCACTGGGCCCCACGAGACGGGAACAAGGACCATGCTCTGCGGCCAGCGGCCTCCGGGACACAGGGCACTGACTGCGGGACACAGATCCCCTGATGCTCATTTCAGACATGAAGAGCATTCAGCCCAGAGAGTTCATTATCAACAAGGGCACTGCTCCCATCTAGCATTTCAGGAGCAAAAAGCCCTGACAGAGGACAAGGAGATACAGAGCACACGACCCATGCACTGCACTGAGTGGCACGGCCTCCGTTGCTGCCCGCCCTCCAACCTCACTGCGGACCACACGAGTGGGCAGCAGCTCTGTCCCCTTGGGCTCTGACCGGCGGAACCAGCACACTCACTCGGTGAGGGGCCGGGAGAGCTGCCTCTGACTCAGAGTCACCACCAAGGCATAACTTCCTCAAGAGTACTTTTCACACTCAAAACCACAACACAAAGTAAAATCCATTGAGCAAATCAAAGTCCTATGGAGCCACCTCAGGACCTGAGGACAGAAGCCCAGGGGGAAGGAGACAGCCGTCTCCCACTTTCTCACTAGACCAGGGCTCCCCACAAAACCATGAAGTGCTCTGAGACACAGAACTTTAAGACCACTTTTTATGGATTTGAGAGAAACGGTTGTGCCTGCCAATGCAGAAGACGTGGGTTCCATAGCTGGGTGGGGAGTATCCCCTGAAGAAAGAAAGAGCAACCCACTCCAGTCTTCTTGTCTAGAAAATCCTACAGACAGAGGAGTCTGGCAGGCTACAGTCTGTGCGGTTACAAAGAGTCAGACACGACTTAGCGATTAACATTCTCACTTTATATAGTAACGGTGAAGGACTACAACCAACTGAATGTATACAGATAGCTGATGGAGGGCAGGCAAGAGGTAGGGAAGATGAAAGAAGGAAAGAAAAAAAGAAAATTGTTCCCTTTCAGCAGAATGTCAACCAATACACATGCAGACAGAATGTCGGAGTGAAAAAATTACCATTTTACAACCATCACAGTAATAATTAATTCATGTAAGAAACATTAATGGGTACTAAAATTTGTGAGGGAGAGTTTAATAAGGAGTATTTACACAGTCTCAAAGCATCACCCTACAAAAGTACTAATTAATTACAAAAGGAAAATGGAAACTTTACAGGGGACAAAACCAGCACCACCTACATCAAATGAACAAAACTTAGCCTCATCAATAACAACAGGATAAAGTGACAATGAAACTGTGTGCCTCCTGCTGTGATGTATTGAGGAGGACACACCATCACCTTGGTGGAACTCCTGCCAAGAGTGCACAGTTCAGTTGCTCAGTCGTGTCTGACTCTTTGTGACCCCATGGACTGCAGCACGCCAGGCCTCCCTGTCCGTCACCAACTCCCAGAACTTGCTCAAACTGATGTCCATCAAGTTGGTGATGCCATCCAACCATCTCATCTTCTGTTGTCCCCTTCTCCTCCTGCCTTCAATCTTTCCCAGCATCAGGGTCTTTTCTAAGGAGCCAGTTCTTCATATCAGGTGGCCAAAGTATTGACTGGAGTTTCAGCTTTAGCATTGTCCTTCCAATGAATATTCAGGACTGATTTCATTTAGAACTGACTGGTTTGATCTCCTTGCAGGGACTCTTGACTCCTTGCAGAAAGGGACTCTCAAGAGTCTTTTCCAATAACACAGTTCAAAAGCATCAATTCTTCAGTCCTCAGTCTTCTTTATGGTCCAAATTTCACATTCATACATGACTACTGGAAAACCACAGCTTTGACTAAATGGACCTTTGTCAGCAAAGTAATGTCTCTATTTTTAATATGCTGTCTAGGTTGGTCATAGTTTTTCTTACAAAGAGCAAGCATCTTTTAATTTCATGGCTGCAGTCACTATCTGCAGTGATTTTGGAGCCCAAGAAAATAAAGTCTCTCACTGTTTCCACTGTTTTCCCATCTATTTGCCATGAAGTGATGGGACTGGATGCCATATTGATCTTAGTTTTTTGAATGTTGAGTTTTAAGCCAACTTTTTCACTCTACTCTTTCACTTTCATCAAGAGACTCTTAAGTTCTTCTTCACTTTCTGCCATAAGGGTGATGTCATCTGCATATCTGCCCGGAGGTTTCTCCCGGCAATGTTGATTCCAGCTTGTGCTTCATCCAGCCTGCCATTTCCCATGATGTATTCTGCACGCAAGTTAAATAAGCACGGTGACGATATCAGCCTTGACATACTCCTTTCCCAATTTGGAACCAGTCTGTTGTTCCATACGGACCTGCATACAGATTTCTCAGAAGGCAGGTAAGGTGGTCTGGTATTCCCATCTCTTGAAGAATTTTACACAGTCTGTTGTGATCCACACAGTCAAAGGCTTTTGTGTAGTCAATAAAGCAGAAGTACATGTTTTTCTGAAATTCTCTTGCTTTTTCAATGACCCAACGGATGTTGGCAATTTGATCTCTGGTTCCTCTGACTTTTCTAAATCCAACTTGAACATCTGAAAGCTCTCAGTTCATGTACTGTTGAAGCCTGGCCTGGAGAACTTTGAGCATGACTTTGCTAGTGTGTGAGATGAGTGCAATTATGCAGTAGTTTGAACATTCTTTGGCATTGCCTTTCTTTGGGATTGGAATGAAAACTTTTCCAGTCCTGTGGCCACTGCTGAGTTTTCCAAATTTGCTGGCATACTGAATGTAGCACTTTCACAACATCATCTTTTAGGATTTGAAATAGCTCAGCTGGAATTCCATCCCCTCCACTGGCTTTAACAGTGTGAACAGAGTGCACAAGATGAACCTAAATGTAAAGAAGCAGACACGCCACACTGAGAGGTCTCTACAGAACCCAGCCTGTGCAGTGTTCAAATATGCATGCCATGGAAGGCAAGACAGAGGAGCTGTTCCAAATTAAGAGACGAAAGTGCCTGACAGCTAAATGCAATGTGTGGTCTTGATCCTGATCCTATAAAAGACAAAACTGGAACAACTGGCGAGAGTAGCACATGGACTATAAGTTATATAATAAAAATACCAAAACGATGACTAACTTCTATCATCACTGTTAACTGGTAAGTACAGTTATGTCAGAGACAGCCCTTAATCTCAAAAAATACAAAGGTACTTAGGTAGTAGGAGTAAAGATAGATAACACACACACACCCCTTACTCTCAAATGAGTTATGAAAATGGACAGAATGGCAAAGCTAAATATGGGAAAATGTAAACAACTGGTGAATCCAGATGAGCAGGTATACAGGGGGTTTCAGCACTATTCTTTTAACTCTAAGTTTAAAGTTGTTTTCAAATAAAAATTGTAATACCAGGAAGGAAAATGGGAGGGGGAGACGAAAGAAGACAGATAACCACAACACACAATGACAAGCAGGAATGTGAAGATGTTATGCAAACATAGAAACAGGAATTAATAACCTGGAGGAGTCAGAAAATTTACCTATCCCTGACAAGTCCTTTCCTCCAATTTCTGCATCCAGCTAATCCTCTCTGAGAAAGCCTCTGCCAGAAAGCCTAGCTTGGTCCTGAGATGAGAGAGGTCATTCTGATTCCCTAAAGCCCGTATGTCGTCTTCTTCTACAGCACTTAACACACTCTTAAAATTGTTCCCCCTACATGTTTATCTCCCCCACTGGATTACAG
This sequence comes from Bos indicus x Bos taurus, assembly GCF_003369695.1. NCBI lineage: Eukaryota > Metazoa > Chordata > Mammalia > Artiodactyla > Bovidae > Bos > Bos indicus x Bos taurus. The sequence goes on from NC_040089.1 coordinate 6,464,487, forward strand.
ATTCTCTGATTAAAATATGATAGTGGTGGTGATGAGGAGGATGGTGAGGAGGAGGGTGGTGAGGAGGAGGAGGATGGTGAGGAGAAGGAGGGTGGTGAGGAGGAGGAGGGTGGTGAGGAGGAGGGTGAGGGGGAGGATGGTGAGGAGGAGAGTGGTGAGGAAAAGGATGGCGAGGTGGAGGACGGTGGAGAGGAGGAGGGTGGTGAGGAGGAGGGTGGTGAGCAGGAGGGTGGCAAGGAGGAAGAGGTGGTGAGGAGGAGGATGGGGGTGAGGAGGAGGAGGGTAAGGAGGAGGAGGGGGGTGAGGAGGAGGGTGAGGAGGAGGGTGAGGAGGAGGACGGTGGTGAGGAGGGTGGTGGTGAGGAGGAGGTTGGTGAGGAGGAGGTTGCTGAGGAGGAGGAGGTGGGTGAGGAGGGTGGTGAGGAGGGTGGTGAGGAGGAGGGGGGTAAGGAGGAGGAGGGTGAGGAGGAGGGGGTGAGGAGGAGGAGGGGGTGAGGAGGAGGAGGGGGTGAGGAGGAGGAGGGGGTGAGGAGGAGGAGGGGGTGAGGAGGAGGAGGGTGAGGAGGAGGAGGGGGGTAAGGAGGAGGGTGAGGAGGAGGAGGGGGGTGAGGAGGAGGATGGTGAGGAGGAGGGTGGTGGTGAGAAGGAGGAGGGGGGTGAGGAGGAGGATGGTGAGGAGGAGGGCGGTGAGAAGGAGGAGAGGGTGAGGAGGAGGATGGTGAGGAGGAGGGCGGTGAGAAGGAGGAGGGGGGTGAGGAGGAGGTTGGTGAGGAGGAGGAGGTTGGTGAGGAGGAGGGTGGTGAGGAGTAGGAGGAGGGTGAGGAGGAGGAGGGTGAGGAGGAGGAGGGTGAGGAGGGGGTGAGGAGGAGGAGGGGGGTGAGAAGGAAGAGGGGGGTGAGGAGGAGGAGGGTGAAGAGGAGGAGGGTGAGGAGGAGGGTGGTGAGGAGGAGGGTGGTGAGGAGTAGGAGGGTGGTGAGGAGGAGGAGGGTGAGGAGGAGGAGGGGGGTGAGAAGGAAGAGGGGGGTGAGGAGGAGGAGGGTGAAGAGGAGGAGGGTGAGGAGGAGGGTGGTGAGGAGTAGGAGGAGGGTGAGGAGGAGGAGGGTGGTGAGGAGGATGGTGAAGAGGAGGAGGGTGGTGAGAAGGAAGAGGGGGGTGAGGAGGAGGAGGGTGAAGAGGAGGATGGTGAGGAGGAGGGTGGTGAGAAGGAGGAGGGGGTAAGGAGGAGGGGGTGAGGAGGAGGAGGGTGGTGAGGAGGATGGTGAGGAGGAGGGTGGTGAGAAGGAGGAGGGGGGTGAGGAGGAGGAGGGTGGTGAGGAGGATGGTGAGGAGTAGGAGGAGGGTGAGGAGGAGGAGGGTGAGGAGGAGGGGGGTGAGGAGGAGGGGGGTGAGGAGGAGGAGGGGGGTGAGAAGGAAGAGGGGGGTGAAGAGGAGGAGGGTGAAGAGGAGGAGGGTGAGGAGGAGGGGGGTGAGGAGGAGGATGGTGAGGAGGAGGGCAGTGAGAAGGAGGAGGGGGGTGAGGAGGAGGTTGGTGAGGAGGAGGAAGTTGGTGAGGAGGAGGGTGGTGAGAAGGAGGAGGGGGTGAGGAGGAGGAGGGTGGTGAGGAGGATGGTGAGGAGTAGGAGGAGGGTGAGGAGGAGGAGGGTGAGGAGGAGGGGGGTGAGGAGGAGGGGGGTGAGGAGGAGGAGGGGGGTGAGAAGGAAGAGGGGGGTGAAGAGGAGGAGGGTGAAGAGGAGGAGGGTGAGGAGGAGGGTGGTGAGGAGGAGGGTGGTGAGGAGGAGAAGGGGGGTGAGGAGGAGGGTGGTGAGGAGGAGGGTGGTGAGAGGAGGAGGGGTGAGGAGGAGGAGGGGGGTGAGGAGGAGGAGGGGGGTGAGGAGGAGGAGGGGGGTGAGGAGGAGGGGGTGAGGAGGAGGAGGGGGTGAGGAGGAGGGGGTGAGGAGGAGGGGCTGAGGAGGAGGAGGGTGAGGAGGAGGAGGGTGAGGAGGAGGAGGGTGAGGAGGAGGGGGGTGAGGAGGAGGGGGGTGAGAAGGAGGAGGGGGGTGAGGAGGAGGAGGGGGGTGAGGAGGAGGAGGGTGAGGAGGAGGAGGGTGAGGAGGAGGGGGGTGAGGAGGAGGTTGGTGAGGAGGAGGAGGGTGAGGAGGAGGGGGGTGAGGAGGAGGATGGTGAGGAGGAGGGCGGTGAGAAGGAGGAGGGGGGTGAGGAGGAGGTTGGTGAGGAGGAGGAAGTTGGTGAGGAGGAGGGTGGTGAGAAGGAGGAGGGGGGTGAGGAGGAGGAGGGTGGTGAGGAGGATGGTGAGGAGTAGGAGGAGGGTGAGGAGGAGGAGGGTGAGGAGGAGGGGGGTGAGGAGGAGGGGGGTGAGGAGGAGGAGGGGGGTGAGAAGGAAGAGGGGGGTGAAGAGGAGGAGGGTGAAGAGGAGGAGGGTGAGGAGGAGGGTGGTGAGGAGGAGGGTGGTGAGGAGGAGAAGGGGGGTGAGGAGGAGGGGGGTGAGGAGGAGGAGGGTGAGGAGGAGGGTGGTGAGGAGGAGGGTGGTGAGAGGAGGAGGGGGTGAGGAGGAGGAGGGGGGTGAGGAGGAGGAGGGGGGTGAGGAGGAGGAGGGGGGTGAGGAGGAGGAGGGGGGTGAGGAGGAGGGGGGTGAGGAGGAGGAGGGGGGTGAGGAGGAGGGGGTGAGGAGGAGGGGCTGAGGAGGAGGAGGGTGAGGAGGAGGAGGGTGAGGAGGAGGGGGTGAGGAGGAGGGGGGTGAGGAGGAGGGGGGTGAGAAGGAGGAGGGGGGTGAGGAGGAGGAGGGGGGTGAGGAGGAGGAGGGTGAGGAGGAGGAGGGTGAGGAGGAGGGGGGTGAGGAGGAGGGGGGTGAGGAGGAGGGGGGTGAGGAGGAGGTTGGTGAGGAGGAGGAGGGTGAGGAGGAGGAGGGTGAGGAGGAGGGGGGTGAGGAGGAGGTTGGTGAGGAGGAGGGTGGTGAGGAGGAGGGTGGTGAGGAGGAGGGGGGTGAGGAGGAGGGGGGTGAGGAGGAGGGGGGTGAGGAGGAGGAGGACTGCTACAGCAACCATTTATTCTGCACTTATTAGATGCCAGACATGACAGAGCTCTTCACACACCCCACTGAAATCCCACAAAAACTTCAGAGGCTTTATTAACTGTTCATGCCCATTTCTTCATCATGGAAACTGAGGCTGAGAGGGGTTCACACATCTACAGTCACAACGCAGAGAAGCGGCAGAGCTAAGATGTGAACTCAGGTCTGTCTGATTTAAAATTGTGTCCTTAACCATGTGTCCTTCTCCACTCATATGAATCTTATTTCAGTATCATCTTTAGTTAGCTGCAGTTTGCATAATGAAGCAAACAAAAAGTGAGAGAGATTTTTCTAAGCTTCTGTTTGTGTTTGCTGAGCCCATGTAACCAGAAGAAAGGGACGGGGTGGCACAAGGCGGCAGCAGCCAGCCAGCCCTGAAAATGACTGGCAGACAACCCACTACACACGTTGGTGACCATGACCTGATGCATGAAATTCAGATAGAAAAAATAATGTAAAGTGAAGATAAACATAAATGCATAATGATCTCATATTGGGTATAAAAATATACCTATATCCTATATATTAAAAAATTTTTAATAAAATTTTAAAAATACAAAATCATTGTCATTTCGCCCCAATGACCTACAAGGCAGGCATTACTGCCAATGTGCAGACAAGGGAACAGAGACTCAGAGAAGTAACTGGCCCAGAACAAACAGTTCAGTTCAGAAGGGCAGATACTCAACAAATATTAAATAAATGAATGGAGTTAAAGAAACTTCAGTACAAATTTTTCAATTCCTATGGACTCGATCTAATATTTCAGCTAAAATTACTGAAAGCAGAATCAGAGCTTTGTTCGAAGTTCCCCATGGCTTTGTACCTGGTACTGATCTAGCCCCTGGGCCCACACGAGTTAGGAGACAAAAGAAGCAAAAGGAAGCAGCAGTTTCCACACCAGCTGACAAAGCTTCGGCTACCACTGTTTGCTTCCTCACACAACGGATTTGACTTCTACATGCCAATGCAAGTCACCATCAGCACTATAGTTCTCCCCAACAAAATCAACAGAGCACATGTCCAACAGCCGTAAGCCAGACTACCCCAAAACTTTCCTCCAAAAACTGTTGTTGTAAGTTAGTTGCATGACCCTGAACAAGTTATATAGCTCCCTAGCCTCCATTTCTTTACCTGTAGAATGACAACAACAAAACTACTTCCCGAGGCGGTCACCAGGACTAACGGGGGTAATGTATGGAAAAGAACCTTGCAGCAATGCCAGGCACACCTTAGGCACAAAACAAAACTGATCTTGATTTTCTGAAAATGCTGGCTAGAGAGTATGCATCTTAAAACATCAGCAATGTGGAAGATTAATATCAGTACATGAATATCAAAGCAACGCAAGCTTGATGGATCAAGACTAACACTGGCTCAGATGAAGTCCCCTGTGCGGATGCAGAGGGTGACTGGGCTATACGGAGCGCCATCTAGTGGAAGAAGAGCAGGGCACGGGGCGCCAAGTAACTGAAGCAGCCGGAGAACAAGGGAAAATGACGGGAAGGAAACCATCCGCTCTCCCCTACGTGACAATTTCTCCATGGGCGCGTGAACCAACAGTGACCCCAAGTGTAAGATTAATATCAAAAAGGGTGCTCTCACACACTCACAACTCTTTATCACACCAAGGAAGAACATCAATAATATGCCAAGAACATCTTTTAAAGTTCTTAAAATAGCAGCAGGGGCTGATTGGTGAAAAATTATGGAAATGCAAAAAATTATGGAAATTTACAGCTTACCAATTCAGAGCAAGGTACCCTGTGCCTGTGGAGAGCGGCTGCTGAGTGTCCAGACATGTTTTAAGATGTGCAGTCATAAATCTGTTTATGGAAGCCTCATTTGTTAATGGAAGCCTCAGGTGCTGCATCTTGACTAGCATAATAAAAACCAGTCAGAGCTGCTGCTAATTTTGTACATGATATTAATGAAAGAGGCTTCCCAAAGAATGAGTTTCCCCTTCAGTATCTCCAGGATTGGAAAACTAAAATCATTTTAATAACATAAAATTACCCTGAGGAAGGAGACTGGATGATTTATGCATTGAGTTATTATTATATACTTTATGTCTGGAAAGTGATGCCTGTGCGCACACACCTGTCTCGGGCAATTCTGTGAAATGAGCAGGTAATGTTTGTTCAGGACACGGTACTTAGACCCCATCTAAAATGGCCACCCCACAGAGGAGGTATAAGGTCTCCAATGTTACAGATGAAAACTGCGGCTCCGGGAAGCTAAGGAACTGGTACAGGGTCACGGACTAGAAAGTCATCACCTGCCAGAATCACGTGACTCCTCTGGCAGCTCTTCCCTGTGAAGCAGCACCGTTGCCCATGTAAAGGCATCCACCAGACCTTCCACGCCTCTTGTGGTCACACAGCTACTACCCCGCACGGTCGCCGCACTACCTGCCGGCTGTACAGTCAGCCGTGCTCACAGAGCGCCAGGTCAGTGCCAGGCAGCTCACTTTAAAAGCTGCATGGCCGAGGTTCTCCCAGGAAAGTCAACAGGAAAGCCCAGCCACAAGGAAAGCCCCCACCTCTGCTGGAGTGCACAGCACTCTGCAGGGGGCAGATAAAGATCTGAATCCTGGCTTACCACTTATTAGCTGTCTGACATTATGCAAATTATTTAACCTCCCTGCCCTCAGCTTCCTCATCTACAGTATAAGGTAAAATGATTTACTCTTTCAAGACTGTTTAAAAAATTAAATGAAATCATGTACATAAAGAATCTAGCCCAAAAAAGGTTCTTGATAAAAAGTAGTATTATTAACAATTGCAATCAAGTATATTCAAACATACCCCACTTCCTTCACAGAGCCAAAATCATTATCTGTGAGACTATGTTCTTGTATATTCTTGATATTTTTTTTTCTTTTATAAGCCTAGTTTTAAAAGATGGGGAATTTTTAAAACATACCATAAACTGCCTCTAAATTCCTGATATCACACCAACTGTTTCTGCGAGAGTATTTAAACACGAAGAGCTCTGTCTCTAAGAGAGAGAGCTTCATCAAGAATTGACTTATTTCAATACAGAAAGGTTTCCTACTTTATCCGTGATTACTGGAATATACATAAGCAAAACTCCTTACCTTGCATGCTTACTAAAGACTGAAAAGTACTGCTGGAGAACATAGGAAAAAAGGGAGCTTGCCTTTTTGGTAAAATACATTCTGGGAAACCTCATTTAAAAATTCATCATCACAAAGGGAACTTCCTAACTGGCTTTCACTGTAATCAAACAACAATGTTGGGTTCTGTCTTTGAGTCTCTTCTTAAAGTATCTTATCAAAACACAAGATGGCTTGATTTAGAAGTTCAGCCTGAGGACTGTGCACCCTTTAGAGCCTCAGATGCCTCATCTGAAAAAACAAACGACACAGGCAGGGAATAAAATCAGCTACCTTCCAAGATCTTGTGGGGACTTGATAATGCACAGGAAGCACCAGGCACAGAGGCCCTCCTTTTGGCAGCTTTTATTGTGATCATTATCCCAAAGCTACCAACACTCTACTTCTGTTTCTTGGTAAAACACATAAGCCATTCTATCTCCACTCAGGGGGAATGATGACAAGCAAAGGGTCTCGTGACATCCAAACTGCTGCTGGCATTCCATCCGCAACCACCACTGTTCCTGGGTCTGTGTGGCATCTGAGAGTGAAGATTAACTCCTTCAGGTAAGCCTTATTCAGCAAGCGACGAGGGTCACCCAACTTCTGGTTTAAATCTGTTATGAGAAATCTCATTAGTTTAGGCAAGGAGCACTAACAATGTTAGAGTGCACTGCCTAATAAGTTCCTCAAGAAAGAATAAAAGTAAATAATCATCAGATTCCAAGCAGATCTGATAAGATCTCCTCACCTCCTGAGAAGGACCCCTACAGCCCACCCCATGGAGTGAGCTCTGGGGTGCTCTCCTGCTTGTTCAACACTGCATTCACTTAGAACCCCCTCCCGTGTCTGCCTGCACACCTGCGGGGGACTTCCTCCTACCCCTACTCAGTCAGGTCTCTCAAGTGGTAAAAAGCAAAGGCATTAAGGACTGCCAAACTCCAAATACTTTCTGATTCTTCTACCTTTATGAGAATTAAAACAACACTGAAATGAAGACTGGAGTTTACAAGGGCTACAGACTAAGAACTATATGAGATTCTGAAGACACAAAGATAGGTAAGACCAAGCCTTACCTCCCGAAGAGCTCACACTCTCCAGGGAAAACAGAGATCCAAATACTACACTGTGATGACTATCACCCCATCAGAGAGTTAGGCACCACCTGCTTCAGGACCAGAAACAGGCACTCTAGCCCATGGAGGGAGGGAAGTGGTCAGACAAGATATCTACAGCAGAAACTTGGAGGATAAAGTATCAATGTAACAATGGATGCTATATAACTCATCTTTCAATTCCAGCACAAGCTAGAGAGAAAAGAACAAACTGCACATAAAAGGCCAGAGTTTTAATCCCCCTTCTGTCATTAACTACCTGTATCATCACAGGTTGACCCTTCATACGTCCAAAGGTCCGTGTGATGTGGAAAACAACAAAGCTTGAACATCCCCTCGGACATTCTGTCAGTATGTAGCTCTGGGTAAGTATTAAGTTTATAGATATGGCTGAGTATGGAGAAGTACCTGGTAAATGTTTCTAGAACAAGAATTAAATCTAAACCACCTTGTCACAAAATAGTTCAAAAGGATAGTTGACGGCCAATAAGACATTCCTCTGGAAAGGAGAGAGCATCTAAACACTTAAAGCCCACTCTCAATCTGATGCAGAAGAGAGCAGATATTCCTCAGGAGTAGAGGCTGAAATTTTTCCCTCTCTTGGTCCAGGACCAGCAAAAACACCCTGCGAGGTAGGTTCTCAATAAACCTGCTACTAATGTCTGGATACCAAAGCGCCATAACTGACAATCACTGGATCCTTCTGAGTCATAACACTACAGAAAATGATTTATCTAAATATGTGAGTCAAAGAATAAATACGTGAGTCATTGCATCCATTTTCTTACAAAAAGCAAAACCTGATAAGCCTAAGAAAAACTATTAGAAACTAAATAACCACACTCTTCCCTGGATGAAGCAGAGAAGTGCACGCTATGGCGTGAAGGCACCACAGCTAAATGGAATTCTGCAACCTTCACTCTCATTCTTCTCCTACTTTATACACTTGACAACACACAAGCAACCAAAACAATTTCCAGAAAGGGTCCCCCAAAGTGAAACTCTTAAGCCACCGAGCTTTGTTGTACAAAGAGAAGCACATAAGGCAAAATAATGATCCTTCCTTCATATATGTTTATCCCACATACTAAATAATGCTAAGAATCTCATTATTAAGAGAAACTGATGTAATATGAAAAACACTTATTTTGAAACACCAAAGAAATTTATCTGGACATTAACGCATGCATGCATGCTAAGTCGCTTCAGCTGTGTCCAACTCTGTGCGATCCTATGGATGGTAGCCCACCAGGCTTCTCTGCCCGGCGGATTCTCTAGGCAAGAATACTGGAGTGGGTTGCCATTTCCTTCTCCACTGGACACTAACAGACCACCATAACCTGGAATCCTCTGCTCCACTTCCTCTTGTAACCAACCACTAAATATAACTTGGCAGTGAACCAGCCACCAATCCATATATTATATCAGGTAATTAAAAATACAGGGTTATGTAATCTTATTTAATGGTTACTTGGCTTGGACTGAAAACCATCCAATGCAAGACCAGAGAACTGGATTAAATTATAATGCGTAAGACATTTCTGAAGATGTTTTTAGTAAGAGTCAGCACATCCCCTAGTAGCAAATATAATATAAAACACGGAATGCAACTTTCATCTCCAATTAACCTCCTTGGCAAGAAACTGCAATGTCAACTCACTCTACAGGCAATGGAGGTGGGGATTTAAAAAAAAGTTTATTTTATTTGATTCAGTTTTAACATCAAGTAAACATCACACGTTATTTTTGGCAGAGAAACAAGAGCACTCAATATTTGAGGGGGTGAGAGGAAGGAAAATTTATCCTGAGAAATTGCAATAAAAGCCAAGAACTAATGCCCACTAGGAAGAATAAGCCTGGAAAAAGTGTAAAAGCCAACCTACGTTAGCATAGAAGCATATATCTTGTGCTTCCAGCTCAAGTTCTTACTTGAATATAATTAGGAAAAAAAGGTAATTCAGCTATCAGTGTCTACAAATGCCAAATTTTTAAAAAATGAACATACCTCATTTATCAACACTATCACAGTGTGTTGATTACTAAAATCATATATTGGTCCCCAAAGGGCTTTAATTCAAAAATGCCTCTTGACCTGAGCACTAGAATCCTGTAGGAAATATCTACCATGAAAGCTTGTTTCTTCAAAGAAGACCACTAGACAAGCACAGAAACAAACGTTTTTAGAAAATCAACAGGAAGTCAACAGGAAACAAGCATATTAGTTCTATTGACTTCGGCAGGGTTTTAAATTCCCATCTGTGAAGTGTTTCAGTGCCATCTTTTGGAGAAAGTCTGAGTATGGAGAACAATGGCCTTATGAGACCAAAGACCTGAGTTCAGATTCACCTATCTCAGTCACCTACCAGCTGCCTCCCCTGAAAAACAGAGACATCAGCGTCTGCCTCACTGGGGCTTGAGAGTGAGAACACAAGTAGACAGCTGGGCCTCAAAGAGCCTGGGAAACTTCAGAATACTATGCAGAGGCACTGACAGCATTTGGTGATGTTAACCATCAAGTCTACTTATCACAGGCCACTCCACAATAAAATAAAGGTGTGACCCATTACCATGTACAAGGTAGTGCCTGAATACCCATCCTAGTATCAAGATTCATCTGAAAAACAGATGTCTCCCTTTAGAGGGAAATAGTCAAAAAATACAGATTAAAAAAAGAATAAAAATGCTCTTGGTAGTCAATCACAAGATGATTATCAGATTTAAAATCAAAGCTTCATAATAATCGATTCAGATTTAAGACACCGTGTTTTAGAAATGCCACTTGTAATCCTGGAGTTACATAACAGCATAATTAATATTTTAAATGATAGAGCTTTGCATTCCAGATATCAGCCTGTGATTTAAGAGGAAAACATTTCAGTCTGAAAAAATCAAAATTAACAGTAGTAAGAACATCTGAATAAGTTACTTGCCTAACTGTTCAATGTGAGAAATGTACCTCTTGCAAGAATTACATTCTTAATGAAAAAGTAAGGTAATCAGGTTTAACACCATTTAAAAAAAAAAAAAAAAAACACTAAATGGCAACATTGCCCAAGATCTGTTTCAAATAACTGAAAGCAATTACCACAGGTAAAAACAAAGAAACCAAAAGAATTCCGAATGTATTAGCAGAATGAATGCCACAGCAACCTGGCACAGAAAATTAGTTCTGACTTTCAAAATAAGATAACTTACTACACTTTTGTTAAACTGCTTCTTTAATTGAGTACAACCTAACTTTGACTCAGATTCTTTATTCAGAAAAATACACTTCATTCCACAATCCAGAATATTTCTAATGCCAATGATCTCACACAACGTACAAAGAAATTTCTTTCATAGAGATGACAGCCCAGCAGGCAACAAAAGATATATGTAAATCACAAAGAGAGAAGAGTACAAACCCAACTGTAGAACTGTTCACAAGAGCATGGCAATAAAACTTAAAATTCGCTTTCTGTAACGCATAGCCATTACTTTTTCACAAGCCCGTTTTATTAAATAAAAATAAGCCTACAATTAAAATGGGAAAGCTCAGTGAACCCATCTCTGTTCAACAAATTAAATATCAAGCTTAAATTCTTGCAGACAGTCAGTCCCTCCACCAAGACCCTCACTCGACCACACACACACCCTACTAGGAAGAACGGGTTGCAATAGGCAAATACCGGAGGTCGCTGTTGTAAAATATAGACACCTATATCCAAATAGAATATGTCTGCCTCATCTTTCACTTTCAACAATAAAACAGCCAGGGCCAGCATGAAGATCAGCAGACCCGGCTGAGTCGGGAACCACAGACCCTCAAGGCACAGTGATTCGTGCAAAAGGTAACAGATCTGATACCAGCGTCTCCCAAACCCATCTTTATCTGAAACACGCATTCCAGATCCATGGGGGGATGAAGGACACCGCTCTGGGGAAGGCGGGCTTCATTTACCGTCCATCCCGGCAGATTACTCGGGAAGCTGGAGAAGGAACAAGCCAGGGAACGCCGTCCCGAGCGGGCACGCCTCCGTACGCCCCTGCACCCCGCGTCCGGTACTTCCCCGGGCGGCTCACGCCCTGAGCTGGCCGGAGGCGTGCTGAAATGGCATAAGCAGCGAAGGCTCCTTGGCCAGTGTTCTCAACCCCGAACCAGCCCCCAATGAGGGTGACCCACAGAGAGCCTCCCACAGAGAGGACAGGCAAGTCAAGAAGCGGACTCTCCTGCGTGGGTCTCTTCCCGCCCCCCGATGACTCTCCAAGGGCCGGCCTGCAAGGCTAGGTGTGAGCTGCCCACCCCCGGGGAGGGCGGCGAGAGCCCGGACCCGTGAGAGAAAGAGAGAGAGAGAGAGAGAGAGAGAGAGAGAGAGAGAGAGAGAGAGAGAGGGATGAAGAGGGAACCGGGACGGCGGGCCCTGCTCCTCCAAAGTGCCAGGGGTTCTGACCCCAAACCTCCTCCGAGGTCCTCAAACTTCACCAACAATCCAAGCACCTGTTCCCTTCACCTCTTCTGCTTCCGATCCCCTCGAATCCTTCCATTTTCCTCGAGTTCTTTCTCCAGCTCCCTAGACTAACCAAACGCAACTAGTCCCCTAGAGCCCCCCACCGCCCCATTCTCCCCTCCAATGAGCTCATTCAACCCCCGCCCCAACGAAGCCCCCAGATGTTCGCGGTCCCCCACCCGCAAGTTTCCCTGGGGTACCCTCGAGTCCCCCACAGATTCAAGTCTCATCCAAACGCCCAGCCTGCCTTCCTTCCCGCGTCTCCCCACAACGCGCACAGAACACTCCGGCTTCCCCTAGGTGTCCCACATCCCCACCCGAATCAGCTCCCCCAGATCGCGACCTGGGTCCCCTCCAGTCGCCCCGAGGTCGACGGCCAGCCCGCCCCCACGGCTCCGCAACTCCCAACACCTGCGCCTCGCCCCCGGGCCCGACGCCCCCCAGTCTCCAGCCCCCCGCCCCTCCCCCCAGCCCGCCGCCGCTCCCGGGTCCCCAACGGCAGTGGGCGACCGTTAACGGTCGGTCGGCCGGCCGGCCGGCCGGCTCGCGCCCTCACCTTGGTTCACCAGCCGCAGGGCGTGCGTGAAGGAGGGGTCCAGGGAGTCCTTCTCCGCCATCAGCTCCGGCAGGTACTTCTCCTCCATGCTCGCCGGCCGCCCGGGCCCGGGACGCGGACTCCCGGCGGGCGGGCGGCGGCGGCGGCCCCGCAACCCCCGACCCCGCCCGCGCCCCAGCGGCGCGGAACCCGGGCCGGACGCCGCGGCGGGGCTGCGCGGGGCGCGGCGGAGCCAAGCCGATCGGTCGGCCCTGGGGCGGCGGCGGCGACGGAGGCGGTGGCGGCGGCGGCGGCGCGGGGCGGGAACCGGCCGCGCAGCCCCGGTCCCCGGGGGTTGGCCGCCGACGGCCCCGCGCTGGCGGCCGCCGCCTCCCAGACGCGGGCCCCGCGCTCCCGCCACGGGCCGGAGCGATCAGGCGGCCCTCCGGCCGAGCCGGCGGCGCGCTCCGCGAACTGGACACAGTCCCCGGCGAGCCCCGCCAGCCGGCGCCGGAGCGGAGCTCAGCAGCGACCCGCTCGCCGCGCGCCGCCCCGCGCTCTCTGAGCCGCGGAGCCGAGGGCCTGGCCCCGCCCGCCGCGCCCGGCCCCGCCCCGCCCGCCGCGCCTGCGCGCTGGGCCCCGCGCCCTGCCGCCCGCCGCCCGCTGCGGCGCGCCGCCTGGTGGGGCTGCTCCCGGCTGCGCGGCCGGGCCCGGGAGGGGCGTCCCGGGGGCCTCCCGCCGGCGCCGCGCCCGTCCGCAGCTCCGGGAGAGGCGTGCGCGGAGCGCCGCGCGGCTCGGTCACGGCGGGCCGAGACGCAGAGCCCGGGCAACTGTGCCCAGAGAGGTCAAGCGGCTCGCCCAAGGTCACCCAGCCAGCGATCCCGGGAGGAGGGCTGCGCGCTCGGCTCAGGGGCCGGGCGGAGAAGGACGCGGAGGAGCGCCCGGGCTCGCCGCCGCGGGCTCTGGGAAAGGGCGGCGGGGCGAGCTGCCCTGCTCTCAAGCTCCCTGGACTTCCATAACTTAGCTCGCTTTGCCTCCCCCGCTCCTGTTTGCTAGGAAATAACGTGGGTGCCCAGCCGTCCTGTCTCGGTGGGTGCCTCTTGCGCTCAGCTCCAACCCGCGAGACCCTCGGAACCGAGGTCGATTACATAAAAGCGTGTGCCCTTCAGGTCGGCTTTGTCATCCCGGCTTGCTGCCGGGTTGTCATTCTCTTCACGCAGAAATCCGCCGAGTCCGGAGGCGGGGCAGGGAGCTGCGCCCCAGCCCGTCCCCTCTGGGGCGCAGTCCCCTGGACGCACGTGGGTGCTGCCGTCCTCCTTTCATTTACACCCCGCCAACCCCCTAGACAAATCCTCCATCGGACCGTTTTCAGATATCCAGGTAGAGTCAGTGGCGGGGCCCGAAAGTCTGTCCTGTCTTTGCCCCACCATATCCACCTCAAGTCCAGGCCTCTACGTCTCTGTTCTTGGACAGCCTTCTAGGACTTCCCCAGCAAAGTGGTACCTGTTCTGTGTCCCGTCAGAACTGGTCAGGCCTCGCTCACGGAGAACTCTGATTCTGTTTTCCCCAGACCATGAGCACCTCACAGACAGGGCTAGAGCTTTCTTTTATGAGGAAGGGTCCGCAGCACTTAGTGGCCTAGGACGGGTGTAGGGGCACCAGAAATGTGCGATGAAGGAATAAGCCATAGACATGCCACTCCTCTGGGAGCGGGTCTTCCCCCCAGGCTCCCAGGCAACTGCCTGTACTCTTGACGCAAATAGAGGTGACTCGACACCCAAGGGGGGCCTCCCTGATGGCATGGGAGGACGAATCCACCTGCCAAGGCAGGAGATTCAGGGTTCGATTCCTGGGTTGGGACAATGCCTTGGAGAAAGAAATGACAACCCACTCCAGTATTCTTGCCTGGGAAATCCCATGGACAGAGGAGCCTTGCGGGCTTCAGTCCGTGGGATCGCAAAGCATCAGGTGGGACACGATTTAGTGACTGAGCACTGCACTATACCCAGAGATGCTTGGGGCGGGAATCAGGGAGCTCCAAGCTGCCCAAAGTCCCAGCCCGAAGTTTGAACTTCCTTCATTCTCAAGCTCCACCCCTAGATGAAACTGACTGCTGGTGAGGTGCCATTCCAGAGTCCCAGTAAGAATCTTCTTCATGTCTCTCTTTGGTCTAAACTTGCAAGAGGTTGTCAGATGAGACAGTTCAGTAATGTAGCCTCTGGGACCAGAGAGCCTGCATTTAGAATCATGGCTCAGTTGCTCACTAGCTGTGCTGTCTTGGGCTAGATACTTCACCTCTCTGTGCCTCAGCTTCCTCATCTGTAAAGTGGGAATGATAATAGAGCCTATTTCCTAAGAGAGTCATGAAGATAAAATGTATCACCTCTTAAGGAAATCCACATAAAGTGTCCAGCACGTAGCCAGTGCTTAGCAGTTCTTTGTTGGGTTTTCACCCCTGGATTGCTGTTTCCTGGGTCTTCTGAGCCTCTCCTTCCCTTCAACTGTAGCTCCTGGGGGCACTTGCATCGCCCCAGCATACCAAGTGAAAGGCCTGGGACCACTGTTTCTGACTGGGGGTCCAGAGTGTGGTCGGTCAAACACTCTGCAGTCCCAGCTCCTCTCTGACCGCTGTGCATCCTCAGCTAAATAACCTTTCTGAGTTTCAGAGTTCACCTCTTCAAAACTGGGCTTATGCCAGCAGTCCTTGAGGGCAAGTTGGAAGGATTTAAGGGGAAATGTTTTCTCCTTTAAAATTAGAGTGGAATGCACAGACCTCTGACTTCCATGCCTTTATCACAGACTTTGCTTTCTAGGGTGTGAGCCCTGGCAGCCACTTTTCAAGGGAGGAAGGGAGAAGGAGAGAGTCTAGAATTCACCTGCCAATGGAGGAGATGCAGGGTTGATCCCTGGGTCAGGGAGATTCCCAGGGTAGGAAATGGCAGCCCACTCCAGTATTCTTGCCTAGAGAATCCCATTGACAGAGGAGCCTGGCGGGCTACAGTCCATAGGGTCGCAAAGTCAGGAAAGACTTAGCATGTGCACACACACACACACACACACACACACACACACACACACACAATCCCAGGGGAGGAGTAGGGGCCAGTGTTCAGCTGCTCCCCTCACCACTTGGTCTAAGACCCTCCTTTCCATTCAGACCTTCTGCCCCCGTGACACTCCAGCCATGGAGTAACTGCTCTTTTTATTGAGTATTTGCTTTGTGCCAGGTGGGATGCCAGGGTCTTTGTACCCACTATTTTCCATTCCCTCAACACCCTGTAGGGAAGATACTATTCATTAGCACTTACAGTTGAGGACACTGAGGCCCAGAGCAGTTTAATACCTGCTTAAGTGCCACTGATGTCAGAGAGCGGTCCCAGGCCCATGGGACCTCTAAGCCTCCTCTCTTCCCTTCCCTGTCCTGCCCTCGCAGGCAGTAGCCTGGGACCCTGGAGACCAGCTCCTCCCCTCCTGCATCCAAACAGTTGGCAGACAAGTCTCACCAGCAGCTGGGGAGGAGGGCTGTATGCCGGGAAGCCGAGAGCAAAGGCACTGAATCTTCTGCTCCAGACCCTCCTTCTCTCAGAGCCGTCCAAGAGGGCAGGTGCCCGGCACGTAGAGTATCCCTGTGGGGTCCTCCAGGGAGGAAGGAGACAAATGTCTCTGTGAGATGCTCAGGAAATTATCCCCACCCACCAGCCTGGCCAGGCCATTGACCGTGGGGCACCTCCACGCCTCCTGCAGACTCTGCTGGTCTTCTTGAGATGGCCACCCTGCAGGTCCCAACTCTCCCGATCCCTGTGAAGGTGAGAAAATCAGGCCTTGGGAAAGGTCATGGTTTTCCCTCAAGCAGCTGTGGGTAGTGCTAGTGCTCACAAGGTCTAACGACTTCCAGGGCAGAGAGAGATCTCTTCAGGCACACACCAGGACTTGCCGAGCACAGGCTTGGTGCATGCACAGTTCTGGGAACAAAGGACGGGCTGTGCACAAAACAGACTTCTCCAGAGCCACGTCGGCCGGAGGCTCGGGGCCGCTTACTCCATCCACAAGGCGTGTGTCTGCCCTGTACCGGAGACCCTAAGATGTGTTAAGAAACTCACAGTCACACGTCTGGAAACAATGTCTCAGTATCAGAGACAGAAGGGCACTTTCCCGATCAGCCTCAGGTGAGGCTGATCAGGTGTCACTAGGCCATTTCAGGAACTGCACTGCCCCAGAGCAAGTCCCCCCTGGCACAGCCGACCACCACATGGCTGACGCCCCACCCAATCACTCCCACCACCGCCACGCCCACGTCTGGAGAAAGATACCAACTGCAGTGGGTCAGACACGGCTATATCAACACCCCATGTCATCAGGGGCTAATGAGTGTGAAGAGTGTCTCTGAGGTCATTGTCATGTTCCTGCTGAGTTACTGCTCACACTACAAGCTTCCTGTTCCTTTTGTTTTAAAAAGGTGCATCCTATCCCGGTTTCCCTGAGACCCGGCAGTACCCTGGGCGTGGTGTCCAAATCTGACTGGCCAGAGGGCCAGAGAGACCTTGATTTGGCCCCCAGCTCTCCTACTTACTAGCTGTGTGATCCTCAGTCAATGACTTGATGTCTCTGAGCACAGGGAGAGGAAACACCAACCTTCCAGGATTCTGCAGGGTTTAAACAGAAGCATGAAGCCTGTCCTTGGCACTGATGGTGTTTGGACTCTCCCTGCTCTCCACTCCACCAGTGCTGTCTGTGTTCATGGTCGGGCCCCAGTCACTGGTGGACCCCCTTGACCACACACTGTCCTCGGAGCCTGCTCAGCTTCACAGCCCAAGTGCCCAGCCAGGTGGTCAGTTCACAGCAAGTACTCAACGCTCGTTCAAGTCCATTTCTCCTGAAATGCAGTCCCCCAAGAGCATTGCTTCCCAGCTACCAGAGATAAATGAGTTTGTCATGTAGGACAAGCACCAAAAGATGGCACCAGCCTTACCTAGAAATCAGTCATTTATGTGTCAAGGAGACAGACACCACACATGTTCACCGTGATCCCCGACCCCAGTGAGTTACAGAGGGAAATGCATTTTCAAACCTTGAGAATGACTGGAAAGGCTCAGCACACGTGGAGCAGGACACAGAGAGACTCTTCAAAGTTGGGAGGCTTCGCAGAGTTCACAGCCCATCCATAAATCAGGCATGCCTCCACCGAGGACTGGCTAGTCTGTGAGTGCCTCTCTCCTATTTTATTCCACTCACCTTCCAAACAGCCTACATTCAAGACCCAGAAATACAACTGGAAGGAACCACAGAGATCAGCAGGCTCACAAGTCACTAGTTTGTAGAGATCAGGAAACAGTTGCTCCAAGCACTGAAGTGACCCCAAGGTATGAAGTGAGAGTTGAACACACACACACACACACCCCACGCACCCTCCAGCCGTGTCTAAGGATGAATGGAATCAAACATTTCAGCCCAGTCACTCCCATTCCTGAAGACTTATGTTCTGTCTCTGCATCCATGTTCCCTATGTCTGCTTCCTTCTCTTGCTCCTTGCTACTCTAGCCCACTTGCTTCTTTCTCCAGGAAAGAAGCCATTCTGCTGCTTTCTTGCCAGAGCGAATAAAACCACAGACATTGCACAGGCACCCCCTAGTGGCTACATGTGAAAGCACAGCCTCTCCCCCTCCCCCACCTACCCAAATTAGTTGAACCAGATTGAAAAGCCCCTGGCTTGGACCTGTGCTGTGCTCAGAGGCTCAGTCCTGCCTGACTCTGTGTGACCCCATAGACTGTAGTCCGCCAGGTTCCTCTGTCCATGGCATTCTCCCAGCAAGAATGCTGAAGTGGGTAGCTATTTCCTCCTCCAGAGGATCTTCCCAACCCAGGGATCGAACACACATCTCCTGCACTGGCAGGCGTGTTCTTTACCACTAGCACCACCTGGACCTAGTCTCCTCCAAAAGGGAACCTCACACAGGGTTTCAACTCGTTCCCAGGAAATGGGAGAGTAGAGTATGATCTTAGATGAGAGTGAAAAATGTAGAGGGTAAAGAAAAGGAGAGGGTGGAGGGAGAAAGGGAGAAAATGAAGACAGGAGGAGATCAACGGGAAAGAAATGAAGAGAAAGTAAAAGACACATAGTAGGAGAGAGTACAAGAGAATAAGGAAAGCTTAAAGGAGAGACATTTCTCTGTGTTCAGCCTTGTTCTAAGATAAACACTCAAGGAAAGAGTAATGGAAAATAAGAATTGACATACCCAGGGTGCCCTGTGCCACAGGGTTGGCTGCCCTGTGGCACAGTCAGGTGGAAACAGAGGAGCCAGGGAGAAGAAGGGACAAGGACCCTGCAGTTGACCCCATCACTGCCTGACTTGGTAATCTTTTCAAAATCCAAATCTTTCTCTGTCTCTATTTCTGCGCGTGTAAAAGGGTCACTAATAGCAGCTGTTCTCTTCCTGTTTTATTGAGATCCAGTGAGAACAATAAAGATTTGCAGAGAAAGCCCCGAAAAGTGCTCGGAAAAGTTCCCCGGTATAACCATCACAGAAATGTGTTTTATCGTTTTTCGCTATGCAACAGCAGCCCTCCATCCTCTGCTTCGGGGACCAAAGAGGTAATATGTGATGCTGGACTGCCAAGGCACTTGCTGTATTTCAACCATGCATCAACTTATCACGGCCTCTGGTGCTTTATAAGGTGCCATGATTTGAAAGGCGCTGTCGAAATGTAAAACCTTATTGCCACAGTAGTAAAAAGATCAATGTCCATCTCCTTACCCACTCTTTCTTGTCAGGATGCATAGAGATACACACCAAACAACTCCATCCACATTAGCAGAATACTTCGCAATAAAACTGCACATGTCTGAGTTCGGCAGAATAGCCACAAAGCAAAATATTTTTGGAAGTGTCAAGGTACCCTTCATGTCCAAACAGCTGCCAAGGGGGTGATGACATTTTTAGAGTCCGCTGCAAAGGTAAACACATCCAGGTCTCATATAAACATGCCAGCTTGTGTTTGTGTTCTTCAGTAGTTAAAAAAAAAAAAAAAAATGGAGAGAGAATCTTAGCAAAAAATGGCTGTGGGAGAAAAATGGACACAAAGTCGTCCAACTTTATGGAGTTGTGTATGGAGCTGTGTAGTCACGTACATGAATCCTGTGAGAAAACGTGTCTTCTCAAAACAACGGTGAACTTTTGTCAGTGCACACAGTGCCCTGTGCACAACTTCCTAAGTGTCTCTGTGGTTTTGTCCCTTGGCGTCTGTGTATCACGACACTAGCCTTCCCACAAACCTCAGCGCTCACTGCTACCCTGTTCCAGTTTATCCCAGGTGATGTAGAACACCTCAGCATTCATTGCTTCCTCCTGATAGTGGAGGGGAGTAGGGTGCCAGGTGCGTGCGTGCTTTGCATGCTAGGTGATTTCAGTCGTGTCTGACTCTTTGTGATCCTATGGCTCCCCCATCCATGGGATTCTCCAGACAAGAATACTGGAGTGGGTCGCTGTTCCCCCTCTGCCAGCGGATCTTCCCAACCCAGGGATCGAACCCCCGTCTCTTCTGTCTCCTGCATTGGCAGGTGGGATCTTTACTACTAGTACCATCTGGGAAGCCCAGGTGTACCCAGGAGATCTTGATGGATTTGATCCAGCCTCAGATGGCAGCTGGTACACAGGGAAGTCCCAGCTTCCTCTGTCGAATCTCATCCTGGTAATTTTCTCCTGGTCTTCTTAGCCACATGCACTGGTAACAGGTCTGCAAAGCTTCAGCAACTTAGATGTAGAAACCACAGTGATCTGTGTGCCTGGTAAGTTAAGCTTTGAGCAGGTAACTGTTGGAGCCACTGGCTGAAGAACCAAACAGAGGTGTGGGTGCTCAAAGCAAAGCGGCCTCTTCCAACCCCTCTTGCCCCACCTATGAAACAAAGGTAATACCTCTCCTCACAGAGAGTTCCTTAAGATCTCCATGAAATAAATGTCCGTGAAGTGCTCAGCACAGAGCTGGCGCTCAGTGGGTTTGGAATGAGTGGAATAGCCATAGAGCAGAAATATAACATGAGCCACAGAAACACTTGTACATTTCCTGGCAGCCACATTAGCAAGGTGAAAAGAGAACAGGTGGAATTTATTTTCATAAGATGGTTTAATCATACATATCCAGAATAGTAGTTCAACATGTAAACAATAATTTTAAAATATTAATGAGATTATTGTTGTCATCATTGTTTAGTCCCTAAGTCATGTCCAACTCTTTTGTGACCCCGTGGACTGTAGCCTGCCAGGCTCCTCTGTCCAAGGGATATCCCAGGCAAGAATACTGGAGTGGGTTACCATTTCCTTCTCCAGGGGACCTTCCCAACCCAGGAATCCAACCCACATCTTCTGCATTGGCAGGCGATTCTTTACTGCTGAACCACCAGGAAAGCCCTATAAATGAAACATTTTATGTTAAAAAAAGTTATCTACTATGAAATCTGGTATATATCTGCACCTACAGCACATCTCAATCCAGAAGCAAAATTTTCAACAGTTGAAGTAAAATGTGGTCCTACTGAAATTGTAAAGTTGTACTTAATGGGAACATATTTTACACGGCTTCCATTTTAAAATTAAAATTCAATTAATTAAAATTAAATAACACCGGTTCTTCATAATGCTAGCCTTAATTCACGTGCTTGTTAGCCACGTGTGAATAGTAGCCATGGTATCGGCATTGCAGATCAGAGGAAGGAACTCGGGGGCATGGAACAGAAAACACAGCTGTCAACTGCTTAACCAAAGAGATGTGCCCTGGTCTCGCCCCACGTGAAGCCCCAAATAGGCTGCCTGAGGCTGGTGCAGTGGGTGCAGAAAGTCATTGGTGAGCCAGGCTCCTACCTCCTTTCTGCTCTGCCCACCTTAGCAGGGCAGGATGGGCAGATGGGCAGGTGGGCAGCTGCCCACCGTGGGCATCTGACCTCACTCCAGGCAGGAAAAAGGGGAGGAGTGAAGGTTAAAGGGAAGATGACCATCATCTGTCCAGTCTGCTCACCTGTTGGGCTTTCTTGGAAGTCCCATCTAATGGCTTTTGCTTAAGTGTCATTAACCAAACTGCATCACACACGGACACCCTTATTTGTACAGGGCAGAGCTGATAAATATAGCATTTTACCTGGGCACATTGGTACCTTCAACCAAAGTGGTTCCTTGGAATAGAGGACGATGGATATTGGGAGGCAAATGACAGCCTCTCTCAGAAGTGGCACCTGCAATTATTATTACTCATGCCCCCAGACTTTGATTCTCAAAGAATCCTTAAAGAAATAAAATGAGAGAGTTGGGGTTTTTTTTTTTTTTTTTTCTTTTTCTTTTTTGCTGAACAAATCAGAAATTCTCTTACTGCATCACATCTTAGAAAACAGTTGGGTGAGGTCCAGGGAATCAGAATTGATAGAGCAAGGAAGGCAGGTGGACTGGCTGCTTCCCTAGGTGGGCAGAATGAAGGGTGGCGTGGGCAGAAAACAATTCCTTTGTGGGGGCAAGACACGTGCTTCAGCTCAAGTGAGTATTGGATGGAAAACTGCCTTAAGCAACAGGGCGGGTCACGTTATGGAAAGCAAGAGTGCTTCCTGAGGAGGGTCCTTCTCACGGACAGCAAAGATGTTTCTATGAGTTCAGCTGCAGCTTGGCGATCTTTCTTGGGAAGCTGATCTCCTATCCCCCGGGCCTCCTGACTACAGCCTGGCTCATCGCTGAGCTGGGAAAGATGCACTACCAACCTCAGTGTCACCCAGGTGGTGACCTTGTTTGTTCTTGGAGGGTCACTGAACATCTAAGCCTCCCTTTCATCCTAAAATGGGGACAATAACAGGGCCACTTAATAGTCCAATTGAGAGGATGAAATGAGCTAGTGTGTTCAAAATGCTTAGCTCAGGCCCTACCACACAGAAAGTGCTCGATAAATTATTATTCTGAGTTTTCTCTTATTATCCTAGAGTGAGTTTTGTGTTTCCTTTTGTCTGCTCTATTATTTTATATATTGGTTAGAAGCCTGGCAAGAAGCAAAGGGTCTCAGAAGGAGTCATTGAAGAGAACTCCATAAAGGGACTCTTTACAAGGCGTGTGTAGGGCAAAGGGAAACGATGAAGGAGGAGATAAGCAGTCTGCATAACCTTGCCAATTTGTGCCTGAGGAGGCAAGAGGGCAGGTCCCAGAACCTGCAAGAACCGTGGAAGTAGGAAGACTTGCAGTGGGAGCCAGGGCAGTAGACAGAGCCCAACCCCTGCCAAACAGTGACGTGACCTGGAAGGAGCCAGGGGACCATACACCTTGACCTCTTTCTTCTGCACCCTCATCTCCTGCAGGTGCCTCCAATCAGCGAAGTCCAAACTGAAGCCAGACCCCAAGGAAGCCCAGCTGATGCAGTCCCTAGATATCAGCCTCCCAGGGCAGAAAACAGTGTCAAAAGGGATAGAGAATGTTATGCAGAGGGACGAGACAAGGATGACCCAACCACGCTGCAACGTGCTATAGTAAAAGATTTCACCTCAAATATCCAGAGCTGACTTGCTGGATTTGCACTCTGGGTAATGCTCTTTTTCTGCTCGGGGTGTTTGGTAGTCAGGTTATGTGAACACTTGGCTTCTGTTGAGAGTCCAGAGGCAGAGAGGTATCACAGTATTAATGTTTTACAGTCACTGACCCAGAATTATATGCCACATTTCTCCCACTCACCAGCCAGTGACCTAGTGCAAGCTAAAGGGCCCCTCTGAACCATGCTGTCTAGTCCATATCGTGGGAGAAAAAGCAGTTGTCTCGCTGGCTAGTTAGGAACATTAGATGAAATGACATGAGTTTCCTTTGCCTTTACTACTATGTGAAACCCAAAGGCACGGTGGCTGAGAGTGCAGGTTCTGGAAATGGGATGACTGGATTCAAGTCCCAACTCTGCCATTTAAAACTCTGTCCTTGGACTAGCTACTTAACCTTTTAGCATCTCAGATCTCTCATCTGCAAAACGAAGGAAACCTGTCCCCACTGTATAAGGTTGTTGTGAGGATTAAATGAGCTATTACATGAAAAGTGATGAGAACAACGTGTCACTCTATCATCAACACGCTGTTATAGGTAAAGCTCTGAGACGAAGACGGTGTGCTTAATACACACTGAACTCCCTTCTGCGGTGTTCCTGCATGATCAGCACCAAGAGCTCGGACAGTACCCTCTCAGGACTCCTCCTTGACCCATTAGGGCGGGTAGTACAGAGGCAAGTGTTCTGAGCATCTGAGCAGGAACAAAGTACATGTCGTGATTCATGAGGGGTAGCTCCCTGTTCTTCAGGGAAAGGAAAGTCAGTGCAGAATTCACTGCTCTCTGCTTCTGGCCAAGAAACATCTGAGCCTAGTTCAAGTACAGGGCTGCTCAGTATCGTGGTTAAGAGCATAATTGAACGAGTCAGCTTTTCTCTAGCTGTGTGATCCTGAGCTGGTTACTTAAAATCTCTGTGCCTGAGTTTCCTCACTTGTAGAAAGGTGATTACAACAGTGTCTACAGCAATGGATTGTTATGAAATTAGTCAATATTTGAAAGTGCTTAGAACAGGCCCAGGTACATAATATGTGCTTTATAACAGCTTCTTGAGTAAATAGAATAATCTCAGTTCTGTAAACAAATTTTAACCAATTGATTTCCTTTGTGATCTGTACAAATCTGAGGCACTGTTCTCTCTTGGGAACTAAGAGCAAATCAAAACTGTGTTTGTTCAGGGGAAAAGAGAAAATGCTTAAGTCCGCAAAATGAAGAGGTCCATTTATTGATAGAAGTCACTGAGATCCACTCTGGCATCCCATAGTCTGAAAACTCTTTGGTTTTTCATCTTGTGAACAAAAAGCACTGCCAGATGCTTTCCGATCACCAACAAATCATTTTGCAGATGGGAAATGAGATTCTTACTCCTTCCCTTACTGGCTTGTTTATATGACTTGGTCATACTATTTCATCTTTCTCTGAGCCTCTGCTTTCTCATCTGTAAAATGGGAATGTTAATTCCTATGTCCAATATTCCTTCAAGCACACAACAGTTAGTTAATGGAAGTGGTTTCCTTCTACCTTTGTATCTATAAACAATGAGAAAGTCTGGGAGAGAACTAGTTTGAGAGACTGAATTTCACAGATGGCATCAGCTAATTAAGTGTTAACAAATTTGAAACCACGTGTACAGCAGGGTTTCTCTCTTTTTTTTTTTTTTAACTGAGCAACACACAATAATGCTTCTCACAAGTGCTAATCTGAAGAAGGCTCTGGCTCTGCTGTTTTTGCTTTGGATGAAAGAAAGGCTGATACCTCAGAGGCACGGTAGTGAGAACACAGCTCTTGGAATCCAACTTTTCAGCTCCCTGATGTGTGATAACCTTTAGCAAATGACTTAATTTTTTTTTGTCTCTTTTCTTTCTTTTTATCATTAAAGTGTCTTTTATTCTGAATTTCAGAGTCAAGACCACTAACATCTTTTCTAAGCCTCAGTTTCCTCAACTGTAAATACCTACCTTACAGAAATATTGAAATTGATTAATATTATGCACACAAAATGCCTGGCACACAGTAGGGGCTCAGTAAATGGTAACTGTTATCATAAGTGCATAATCAAACAGACTGTATAAAGTGGAAAAAGGGGAAAAAAAAACATTATTTGCTACTTTCACTGATGATATATCTTCTGGATTTCCTGAAATATGGGGAGGAATGGAACATTATCCTCCAAAGAAATAACACTGAAGAAGCTATTAAGCTTTAATGACATGAGGACGATTTACTTGAAATAAAGTCCAAGCAGATGCTCAGTGCTGGTGAAGTTGCTCCTAAATAGGTCTTTACAATTAGCTGGGAATCTGAGGCTGCATGGGGAGCAGTCGTTGTAGCCAATGAATAGTTTCTCCAAGATGTCAAGTTTGTTTTTATAAGAGGCCCCTCAGATTAGCCTAAGAGCCCTTACAACAAGTGAGTCTGATTAAAGGATTGTTGTTGCATCTGCCACTTTTGTCTTCCTCTGAGAGAAGGTTTTAACTTTATTCCTCCTCCCCCAGCCTCCCAGATCTGTTCTCTATCTGTGTTCTCCATCTCATCGAGTGGCTGCTCCATTATTCCAGAAACCTGGAGGCTACCACCCTCTCCTCCAGCCCCTACAGTGACAGCCAGCAATTCCTGTGGATTTTCCCTCCTAAGTAAACCCAGATTTCCCTCAGCTCCCCTCTCTAGTCTTCTTCTAGCTTCTGGCCTCCCTCCTGCCTGTTGACTGTGCTGCACCCAGACTGACCCCTAAGAATGCAAGTCTCGTCATCTCTTCTTTGTGGAAAACCTACCAGTGGTCTCCTTTGCTCTTGGTTTAGATGAAGGACCAGATCCTTTATTCAGCCTGCTTTGCCAGTCTTTTCCCACTCTAGCCGAACAGACTTAAAGCTTGGAGACTCGAACCTGGAATGAATGGAATGGGTGCACCATAGCCTACAGTGGCTCCATTTTGCTTGTAGCATCAAAGTTTAACATTCCTCTCACTTTGACTATGAACCCATTGGCTGCCATGCCCTTTCCCTCTCTTTGCACCCAGAACCCAGCGACATTTCTGGGGCTGGCTTCTCTCCACTGGGGGCAGCTGAGGTAATGTAGGGTCAAGTCCCCGTTCCTCTTTCAGAGCGTCATGGTGATGAGCAGATTCAACCTTCCACACCTTGATCCATCCGCCTACCACACATGCACCGAAATACACACACTTGCATACACACATAGGCACGGACATGCACACACTTGCACATGCAATGGACACACATACAAGAGAGTGCATGCATGGACTCACGCACACACACACATATTCACTCACATACTAATCCCCAGACTAGAGCACTGAAGTCAGTGCCCAGACTCGATAGTGTGGTCAGAGGTAAAGCAGCTATTTCTGAGCACACTTAATAGCTCAGCTATGTTCTTTTTTCCCTTAGCATTCATCTCTGTATTGATTCAGTGTTTGGTGAGTGCATATTATGTGTTAGTTACTGCTTCAGCTTTTGGAACAGAGTCCCTGCCCTCACAAAGCGTAGAGTCTAGTGGAGGAGACATATGTGCTCCTTATCAGCTCTATGACCTTGAGTAAGTTACTCAGCCTCCCCGTGTGCCAGTTCTATTATCTGTACAATGAAAATATTAATGTCACCTTTTATAACCCTGTTATGGAAAGAAGTAAAATAGAGTACGTCGATGGCTAAGTGCTGACTTCATGAGACCGATGTGAGAGGTAATGAGATAATACAGGAGAAGTGCTTGAAATCATATCAGGATAATATTTCTTCAATAAGTGATGGCTTCATATTATTTTGTGAAGAGCGGAACGTAGAATTGCAGATTGTGATCAGTTCTCTGAAGGGAGAAGGGCTGGCACAGTGACAAAGAATGCCAGGGACTTATGCAGGAGGAATGGCTGGGGAAGGCCCCTCTGAAGAGGTAACTGTCAGGATGTGAAGGAGTCAGCCTGGAGAATCAGCCGAGGCAGGACCAGCATGGGCCTCCTAGACGCCCAGGTCTAATTCGAGTGCCTTCCCTGTGACTCTCCAGCCGTGTGTCCTCAGGAGACCCTGACTGTTTCCCTGAGGCTCAGTCTTCTCATCTGCAAAATGGAAATTACAATGTCAGTGATAAAGAGAAGTCATAGGATGAAGAAGATAATGTCAGCATGGTAGATTTTTTTAAAAAATATTTATTTATTTGGCTGTACTGGGTGTTTTATTTTGGCTGTGCTGGGTATTTATTTATTTAATTGGCTGTACTGAAGCTCCAATACTTCGACCACCTAACGCAAAGAACTGACTCATTGGGAAAGACCCTGATGCTGGGAAAGATGGAAGGCAGGAGGAGAAGGGGACAACAGAGGATGAGACGGTTGGATGGCATCACTGACTTGATGGATGAGTTTGAGCAAGCTCTGAGAGTTGGTATAGGATGGTCAATCCTGGCATGCTGCAGTCCATAGGGTCCCAAAGAGTCGGACATGACCGAGCGACTAAATTGAACTGAACTGGGTGTTAGCTGTGGCATACGGAATCTTTAGTTGCGGCATGTGGAATCTAGTTCCCTGACCAGGGATTGAACCCGGCCCCCCTGCATTGGGAGTGTACAGTCTCAGCCACTGAACCACCAGGGAAGTCCCCAGTGTGGTATATTTTAAGTAAGAACTCGTGTCAGTCACCAAGCCAAGAGCTTATGCATAACAGGCAATTTAATAAATGCTAGGTTGCCTCCGCTCCCCGGTGCTAAGCATCTTCCCAAAACGAACAACTGCTACCTTGGGACCATTCACACAACCAGGCACTCAGGCTTCAAAGCCAAGCCAATCTAACTGCAACCCTGGGTCCATCCTCTTCACCACCGAGCAAGTCCAGAGTCATCACAGCAGCAAACACAGGGGTAGGAACACTCACTCTGTCGGCACGTGTGCTAAGTTGCTTCGGTCGTATCTGACTCTGTGAGACCCGGTGGACTGTAGCCTGCCAGGCTCCTCTGTCCATGGGATTCTCCAGGCAAGAACCCTGGAGTGGGTTGCCATGCCCTCCTCCAGGGGATCTTCCCAACCCAGGGAATGAACCCACGTCTCTTGCATCTCCTGCATTGGCAGGCAGATTCTTTACCACTCGGCCACCTGGGAAGCCCAGTTTTTTGTGGAGTAACTACCAAAGGCTGTTATCAATCCTGTTTCACAGATAATGAAATTGAAGCCAAAGGTCATTTAGCTTCTAAGCTGCTGGAGGCCTTGAACGAAAGCCTGATGCTCTCTCCTCCTGAGAGGTATCGCTCTTCATGTTCACATCTTATCCTGTGAGGTCCACAGTAAGCCTTCTGTGGTCCACAGAACTGTTGATGTGAGCCTCAACCTACATACAGCCATGCCTTCCCATCACACTTCAGAGCCCATCCCAGACCCTGACCTTCCCTCATCAGTGTTCATCTTTTTATGATGAAATGATCTATTGTTACCGGCCTCTTGAATTGTGAGCTCACGACAGATTAGTTTCGTGTTTGTGCTCCAGGCTTGGGACAGCCACATCCTCCTGCCCTTGTTCTACACTCTAAAGGATCACTTGTCCTGTTTCCCAGTGCTCCCTCCCCTGGCTCCTCACTTCCACCCTGGAGGAGTCCTCCTGATGGCATGCCCTTCCAGGAGGAGGTGTCCCTCCACGGGACCCCCAGAGCGAGGGGCTTCCTCATGGCTAGGCAGCCTCCTCCAAACCCTCGTCTGTCTCCCACCAGGGTCCTGTTTCCCTGCTCAGTCCATGTGAAATGGATAAATGGACAAACGACACATTTCTGTTGTAGCCCTGAGTTTGTGGCAAGTCTTCCCATGCAATCAGTTAAAAAATGCTAAAAAATAAATGTTAATATGTACTGTGTTAGCCATCTGTGTTCCTTTCATATCCGACAGACTTATACTGGGTTGATTTGTTCTGAGACGTGGCAATTTCAAATACAAAAGGAAAAGATACTGCTTATGGTTTAACCAGTTGCAGCATTTAGAAAAAAAAATTCTCTAGGTATTATCTGGAAAATTTTTAAGGAGGTAGAGGTGGGGAGGGCTTCAAATACAGGGTATATTTTTTTTTTTCTCTGTGCTTATAAGAAGCATCAAGTTTCCGTGTTTTAGCAGCTAAGAGTGTGAAAAAGAGTGTTAAATTACTTAATAGTTTGTTACATATCAGGTCTAGAAAACTTATTATGTAAAAAAAATCCACATGTATTTAATAAAATTGAAATCTATGTGAGATTAAAAAAATAAAAAAGCTTGTTACTCCGGAAATTCAGGTTATAGTCTCTACTTGCATGATGGTCAGAATGTGTTTCAATCTTCCATTCACTTATACATTCAGTACATTCTTGGGTACCACACGCTGTGAGCACTGGGAAGTCGGCTGCATCCTCAAGTTATGGTCTCTGCTCCTCCCCTGGGGAAGACGTGTATTAAACAAGCTCACACATCAATATGGAAGTTACAAATGGTGAGAGATGCTCTGAGTGATGGAGAAGGCACTGGAACCCCACTCCAGTACTCTTGCCTGGAAAATCCCATGGATGGAGGAGCCTGGTGGGCTGTCGTCCATGGGGTCACTAAGAGTCGGACACGATTGAGTGATTTCACTTTCACTTTTCACTTTCATGCATTGGAGAAGGAAATGGCAACCCACTCCAGTGTTCTTGCCTGGAGAATCCCAGGGACGGGGGAGCCTGGTGGGCTTCTGTCTATGGGGTCACACAGAGTCGGACACGACTGAAGTGACTTAGCAGCAGCAGCAGCTCTGAGTGAAGAACGTCAGGTGACCCGCTTAAATCAGGTGATTAGGGAAGTGACTGGCTAGAGGAAGACCACTTTGTCCCCTGTCCTTGTTTTTCACTTGGGAAGACAGAGACCTAGGGCAGGACTGCTGTAGAAGCCCAGGGACAGAGATGAGGGAAAACTCAGGTCTCCTCTTTCCATAGCCTGAGCTTTCTCCACTGGTCACAGTCCTCCTTTGCCTAAATGCCTTTCACAAACACTGAATAAGGCCTGGTTATTTCTAAGATCTTTCTACCTCTAGCAGTCAGTGATCTGATTTGATTCAATCCACACACAAAAAGATACCTTTCGATTACTTTTTCTGACCCAAGTATGAACGATTGACAAAAAACAATCATAGTCATTCCATCAGAGGATTATTTTTATCCCCTGCTCCTTTTAAAAAATGTTTTCTCACAATATCTGAAAACTGTTTTCTTTACAACTTAACTCTAAATATAAGTTTGTGTTAACAGACACAAAATAATTGAATGAAGTTCCACAAGGGTGAAACTGGGGAAAGGAAAGATATAACCAGATAGCCCATGCTTATTTTAATATATAAGTAATCAGAATGTTGGAGAAGGTGATGGCACCCCACTCCAGTACTCTTGCCTGGAAAATCCCATGGACCGAGGAGCCTGGTGCCTGCAGTCCATGGGGTCGAGAAGAGTCGGACACGACTGAGCAACTTCACTTTCACTTTTCACTTTCATGCATTGGAGAAGGAAATGGCAACCCACTCCAGTGTTCTTGCCTGGAGAATCCCAGGGACGGGGGAACCTGGTGGGCTGCCGTCTCTGGGGTCACACAGAGTCGGACACGACTGAAGCGACTTAGCAGCAGCAGCATCGATCAGAATGTATATGCAGTAAATATTTTTCTGAAATAGTCTGAAATAATCTATACTTCATTAGATAGTAGTGTTTGTAGAACAAAATCTTGCCACAAAATAAGTTCTCTGCAATCTGCAATTAATTAAGCAAAGGGACAAATTGTATTTAAAGATCTGTTGAAAGGATATCAACACCATTATTTTCCTGATACAAAGTGCCTTTTGCCTTAATGCATCTGACCTCTCTCTCTTTTTTTTTTTTTTTTCTTCTTTAGTACTCGATTGCAATGAAATTCTTAAAATAGGCCGAGTTCTCACCAGAGCATTTTAGTGATCTGTGGATGTGTCTCAGATCCCCAGATACCATCTTCCCCCACTGTCCTCTGAGATTTCACCACGGTGGTTTCATTCATAAGGCTTTGTTTTATACTGAACAGGACTTCCCCTTCCTTCCTTGTCCTTCCTTCCTCCCTTTCTTCCTCTCTATCTCCTAACCCTTCATCTTTCCACCCTTATCTCCATTCTGCCCAAATATCAAAACCTCTCACCGTTCCTGGTTGAAATGGAAACTGAATCCACCCTAGTGCCCTCATCCAGACCTTGCCCACCTGGAGCCAGCATA
Organism: Bos indicus x Bos taurus; assembly: GCF_003369695.1. Classification (NCBI taxonomy): domain Eukaryota; kingdom Metazoa; phylum Chordata; class Mammalia; order Artiodactyla; family Bovidae; genus Bos; species Bos indicus x Bos taurus. Next base: position 6,495,566 of record NC_040089.1, read on the forward strand.
GCACCTGTAGCCTCAGGAGGAGTCCAGGGCACCCACTTGCATAGATCATAAGACAACACCAGAGGGGGGTCTTCCTCACCTCTGCACAGTGCATGGGACAGCATCTGACACCTCTAGTTGCTCAAATAGTGAAGCTATTGAACTGAATTCGACCAAGACTGGCTGGCTGCGAATTATAGAATTTGAATCTTGTCCTACTGTGCTCAGCTGGCTTATGAGAAATTATTTATTCAAGTGAGAACAAAGCTTTTCTTTTCAGGGTGTGATGAAAAGTGTTGGACAGACTTGTTTTCAAGTCCTGACCCATTCATAGCAATGGTAGAACTTTGGTCAAATCATCTAACTCCCTTAAAATAGGGATGATAAGGCATCACTGGATGGCTAGGAGAATGTAAGATAAGATCACAATCAGGTGTCTTGTAGGCTCTGGCACATACGAGGTTTCCAATGCATGTTCACAGTCAGCGAGGGCCTTTTCACCTCCACCACCTGGAGGGTAGAGCCGCAAGTCGTAACTTGACTATTACAACTCTCCACTATTCTCCAACGCGTCTGCTGAATGAACAGAATTCCTCCAGCATATTTGTTAAGCACCTGCTCTACCTACACAGGTGTGCTGCTATGAGGAATAGGAGGAAAAAAAAAAAAAACTAAGACAGGGCTCTAGCCATCAAGGAAGTAATCATTATGTTTGACTGGATCATTTAATCCATCTCATTACTTGGTAACAAACTGGGCCAGCTGCAAACTCCCCTGGATGCAAATAGAAAGAAGGGTTTAAACAATTTACTCCAACAAACTGCCTTCTTTGTCTGAAATACTGGATGAGAAACAGGAATAGCTGCCTTGTCTTTCTGGTTGGTCACCAAGATAGACAAGGCAAGAATCTCACCAGCTACTTTTCCATTTTCTTACAACCTCCATCAGAGTGGTGCACCTTTGATTGGGTTATTGGATGAACGAGGAATGAGTCCCCAATGTTTTAAAATGCATACTAAAAAATGAATGAGTGAACACAGAATGTCCATAATTCTGGGCTTTCCTGCTTAATTTTCAGTGTGCAGGTATTTCACTCATTCAAGCACTTATTTCACTGATGTAAACAAAGCATCTCCTATGTGTCAGGCACTGTGCAAGGGACTTTGCTAGACTATTGCTGATCCAGACAACAAACTTGCAAGGTCGTTATTATTATTCCCATTGTATAGATGAGGAAACTGAGGGTCAAGAGGTTAAATGACTTACTTTATACCATTACCAAAAAGCAGAGTCCAATTCTAATTCCAAAACAGTCTTCGTGTAAATAGAAATTGTATTTATTAAGGGGTGTAGGGGACTTGCCCTCCGTAGCTTCGCTTCCTACGTTTGTTCCCATTTCATTTCAACCATTTGTCCTCTTTTTCTGTTGCACTGAAATTTTTTCCTCTGATGCTCCACACCCAATCCACCAAAAAATCCTGTTGCCTTTACCTTCCAGATAAATCCAGAATGGACCACTTCTCATGACCTTTCTCCAGACTCTCAGCGAGTTCCTGTGGCTCTCCACTCTCCCGGGTTTCACCCTTGCTCCCTAGAGTGTATTCTGAACTCTGAAGCCAGGGGGGGCTCTTACCAGTGGACAGTGGGTTGTGTCCGCTTCCTGTGGCTCCCACCTCACTGAGAATCAAGGCTGTAATCCTGACAAGGTCTACAAATCCCTGCCTGCCCTGGCCCTCTACCCCCACGTCTACCCTCCCACCCTCTGCTCTTCACGCCCTCCTGCTCCTGGCATCCACACAGGCACATCTTCTAGCTCTGGATCTTAGGCAAGTTACTGAACCTTCCTGTACCTCGGTTTTCTTATCGTAAAAAATGGAGACAGTGATAGTAACAGAACTGCCCGAGACAAGGCAACCTGGCTCTGGTGCCCTGGGAAGACCCGCTGTAGCCTCCTCCAGCCACACACTTTCCAGGGGACCAAGGAGACATTTCACTGGGATCCTCCACACTCCCTTCCACAGTGTTCTGGATGTACCACATTCCAGAATTCCCATCCCAAGCAACCTCTAACCCATCTGCTTTCAGGGCCTCCAGGGCCTCTTTCCTAGCCTGTCCCCTGTGGGCAGACTGCCCCAGGGACACTCCCAGGCAAGGCGAGTGGCCAGTGAAAGTGTTAGTCACTCAGTCATGTCCAGCTCTTCTCTGACCCCATGGGCTATAGCCCACCAGGCTCTTCTGTCCATGGGATTCTCCAGTTAACAACACTGGAATGGGTTTGCTGTTCCCATCTCCAGGGAGTCTTCCCAACACAGGGATTGAGCCCGGGTTTCCTGCATTGCAGGCGGATTCTTTACTGGCTGAGCCACCAGGGAAGCCTGGCAGGTGGCCAAGGGGCCACTGTTTGGGAGATGTTTCTGGACTGACTGAGGCTGAACATGAGACTAAGAGTAGAAAAAGAAGAGAAGATTAAAAAACAAACAAACAAACATGAGACTAAGGATAGAAAAAATAACATGAGGCTAAGGGTAGAAAAGAAGGGAGCTATCTGCTCACTGACACGGGTCTGCAGGAAACTGTTCAATGTGTGATACAAGTCCTTCCTGAAGCTTCCAAATGCTCAGAAAAGTTGACCAAGCTCATACAAGTTTATCATAGGTAGAGTACGTATGTGGATGTGTGTTGTGCAGAAACGGGGCCCGAGCTTGCTTTCACATTGGGGTCAGCACAGGGTACATAAGGACAGCACAAAAAGTAGGAGACAGAAGCTGAAAGAAGGGAATGTCTTGGGCTCAGCGGGAATCATGCAGGTGCATGTGGATTCCCCTGCGCTGGGAAGTGTCTGAAAGTGGCTGACACTCTTGCACCTGGTCTTTGGGGGCAGGGGACCGTGACTGACACTTGGGTTACACGGAGTGAGAACAAGTCCTTATGCAAAGAGTCAGTGGGCCCTCACAGGACAGATGAGAACTGAGCACTGTCCGGAGACGACAGTGCAGACTGACTGGCTGGACCAGAGAGCAGGGAAGGAGCCCGCTGAGAGGACGGCCCAGGGTGGGAGGAGAGGACTCGGAGCGCCTGTTGATGCCGGTTTCCCTGGTCCAGCTCCCTCCCCCACAGTCTCTGCTTCTCCAAACAGATGCTGAGTTACACTGCTCTCTCTGTTCCCAGGGCCTGTTACGTGCCTGCCAGCAACAAGGCACTAATAAATGTTTGTTGAACAAACAAATTAATGGAGATGTTTTTGCATATAAAACACGATATGTTGCTTAAAAATTCAATTTGTGCTCAGCTTTGCAGATGCGCATCAATAGTTGGTTATTTTAATTACATCCAGCTTTTTCTGTGCAGCGTTTATGAAGTGGACTGTGGCAGTAATATAATTAAACTAATCAGAGTAGCAAGCTAAATAGGATTATCCAAGGGTGATGTTGACCCTCAATTATATGATATGGTGACCACTATTTAGGACAGTTTAAGAGGTGGGGTGGTCCGCTGGAGTGATCAGCTCCCTGGGACACACCTTCTAGGTTCAAATCCTTGCTCTGTCCCTAAACTTCTGTGTTAACTTGAAAGTGAAAGAAAGTGAAAGTGGCTCAGTTGTGTCCAACTCTTGGCCACCCCGTGGACTCTACATTCCATGGAATTCTCCAGACTAGAATACTAGAGTGGGTAGCTGTTCCCTTCCCCAGGGGATCTTCCCTACCCAGGGATCAAATCCAGGTCTCCCACACTGCAGATGGATTCTTTACCAGCTAAGCCACCAAAGAAGCCCAAGACTACTGGAGTGGATAGCCTATCCCTTCTCCAGTGGATCTTCCTGACCCAGGAATAGAACTGGGGTCTCCTGCCTTGCAGGCAGATTCTTTACCAGCTGAGCTACCAGGGAAGCCCCAAGTGTGCACTTGAACAAGAATCAAATCCTTCCTCTGCTATATGAAAGGACTGATATTTACTTCCTAATGTGCCATTTATGAGTGACAATGTGAGGCTGTACGTGGAATATTCAGTAGAATTACTCTACTTTCGGGTGCTGCTCTTCTTGAATGCAAATCTTTAATCATTGTGAACTTGAGGTGCAGACAGGTAAGATGCTTTAGGCATCAATTCCCAAGTCAGGATTCAAATGCCATGAATGTCAGAACAGTTGACTCTGTCTGGCTTTAATCCAAACCCCGTGACCCAGCATTCATCTCCATGCAATATGAAGTCTGATCCCAAGCACTGAAACAATATTTAATATCAGCCCGTTGTGCCACTGAGTTCTGCCATAATCTGTTTTCAGATTTGCTGAAGTTTTCTTTTCGATTTTATTAGCAATTATTTCAAATGAAATTGGCACCAGACAACCGGATTACTGAATCATCGACTCCCATATCCTAGTAGACGGTGAAAAGCAAATGCAATTTCCACCAGTTATGTGTCAAGCCTTGGCCTAGAGAGACGCAGAGGATCTGAACGGATGAGAAACCTGGATGTGAGCTCTTTCTATGAGCATGGCTTATGTTTATAAAACAGGACTTGCAAGGCTTAATAAATCAGCTTCTTATTGTTTCCACAGTACATATTCATGTCAACCACACTTCATTCCTTTAAGACATTTTACCATGCCTTATCCTCCAAGTAACTCTTCAAGGAAAAATAGACCAGATGACTAGCACAGACATCAGGGCCGGAGAGAACCAGATTTAATTCTTATTCTAGCAAGACTTTGTTTTATCTGAAGAAAGACATGATAAGACCTCCTGGAAAACTTGTTAAAAAATTGAAAACAAATGGTCATTTACAGCATTGTCTCAGTCATTCCCAATTCTTCCCTCTTTTATGGATGAGGCTCAACTATTCATCTATTTGGCAGGTAATGTTTTTGTCAGGTCCTAAGTGGGGTTAAATGTGTTACTGCTGTCAATTATCTGCCTTTTTTTTTTTTTTCTGTTCTCTGGGTCTTTGAATGTGAAAACACATGGGACAGATCTGAATTCAATCTGCAGCATTGAATACAATATTGTAACTCACTGACGTTTCAGTTCAGTTCAATTCAGTTCAGTCGCTCAGTCGTGTCCGACTCTTTGCGACTCCATGAATTGCAGCATGCCAGGCCTCCCTGTCCATCACCAACTCCCGGAGTTCACTCAAACTCACGTCCATCGAGTCGGTGATGCCATCCAGCCATCTCATCCTCTGTCATCCCCTTCTCCTCCTGCCCCCAATCCCTCCCAGCATCAGAGTCTTTTCCAATGAGTCAACTCTTCGCATGAGGCGGCCAAAGTACTGGAGTTTCAACTTCAGCATCAATCCTTCCAAAGAACACCCAGGACTGATCTCCTTTAGAACAGACTGGTTGGATCTCCTTGCAGTCCAAGGACTCTCAAGAGTCTTCTCCACACCACAGTTCAAAAGCATCAATTCTTCGGCGCTCAGCCTTCTTCACAGTCCAACTCTCACATTCATACATGACCACAGGAAAAACCATAGCCTTCACTAGACGGACCTTTGTTGGCAAAGTAATGTCTCTGCTTTTGAATATGCTATCTAGGTTGGTCATAACTTTTCTTCCAAGGAGTCTTTTAATTTCATGGCTGCAGTCACCATCTGCAGTGATTTTGGAGCCCAAAAAATAAAGTCTGACACTGTTTCCACTGTTTCCCCATATATTTCCCATGAAGTGATGGGACCAGATGCCATGCTCTTCGTTTTCTGAATGTTGAGCTTTAAGCCAACTTTTTCACTCTCCTCTTTCACTTTCATCAAGAGGCTTTTGAGTTCCTCTTCACTTTCTGCCATAAGGGTGGTATCATCTGCATATCTGAGCTTATTGATATTTCTCCCCGCAATCTTGATTCCAGCTTGTGCTTCTTCTAGCCCAGCATTCCTCATGATGTACTCTGCATAGAAGGTTTAGAGGGTGTTTGTTGACACATAAAATGCTGACTAATACACTATATGCTTACAGTAAAAGACTGAACAAAGCAGCTGCTGTTTCCAGCTCATGGAAGTCATACTCTAAGAAGGAAGCTATTGAACAAGTAGTTATAATAAACTGTGCAGGGCTCCATGAGGGACAAGGGAGGGGTTATGGGAGGCCTCGTCCTACTTATGAGGTCAGTGGCCAGAGATGAGGCCACAGGCCTGAACAGCTTTTTTTTTTTTTTTAAAGAGCTGGAGTGTGGATTTCATGGAAGGAAAATGATGGCTTCTCAAAGATGTCCACGTCCTAGGTGGGAATATAGGTGTGTTTACCATTAAGATGGTAAACAGAACTCAGATTGTTAATCAGCACACCTTAAAATAAGGACCTTATCCTGGATTATGTGGGTCAGCCCAATGCCATCTCAAGGGTTCTTTCAAGTGGAAGAGGGAGGCTCAAGAGGGATCCTCAGGGTCAGGGACAGACTAGGAAGTGTTACCTGCTGGATTCCAAAGTGGCAGAACCTGCTCCAAGCCAACGAATTGCGGTAGCTAGAAGCTGGAAGGGCAAGGAAACAGCAGATAGGTTCTCCCTCAGAGCCTGTAGAAGGAGCACAGCCCTGCCAACACCTTGATTTTAGCCCAATGAGACGCATTCTCAACTTCCAACCCTCCAGAACTCTAAGATAATACATTGTTATTGCTTTCAGCCAATATATTTGTGGTCCTTTGTTTGAGCAGCCGCAGGAAATACAGATCCGGCTCTGTCTCCAGAGCCTTCGGTGCCTAGGGGACTACTTCCTGTCTTCTCTCCCATGAGCGCTGAGCCCCTCTAAGCATTTCAACTGACTTCAACACCTCAGACGGTGAAGAATCTGCCTGCCATGCAGGCAGGATCCAGGTTAGATCCCTGGGTCGGGAAGATCCCCTGGAGAAGGGAATGTCTACCCACTCTAGTATTCTTGCCTGGAGAATCCCTTGGACAGAGAATCGTGATGGGCTACAGTCCAGGGGGTGGGAAAGAGTCGGACATGACTGAGGGACTAACACCACTACTCAGCTCCAACTAGAGGCATGGGAGGAGCCACATGGAGTCGCACACATCAGCCCAACGTCCGATTTCTGATCACGTCACCAGGGTAGAGAGTCTCTTGGGCAAGATGAGAGGGGCAAGAGAACCTGAGGGTCACCTGGTCCATCCCCTCACTTGACAGCTGGGTGACTAAGGTTCAAAGATGGGGAGAAACTTGCCTAAAGTACAGGGAACTAGACTAGACCCCCATCTCCTGAACCTGGATGAGATGTTTTCCTCGTAATTATAAGGCAAACACATTTCTTCCCCAGCAGCTCAGCCTTCAAAGCTGGTCGTGGTGCCACATGACAGTCGGTACCTGAGGAAGAGGGAGGGGTTGGGGCCGGGGACAGCATGGTGGCAGGGCTGCAGGAGGAGGGTGCGTTCCTCCAGAGCCTCAGCAAGGTGGCCGCCTCTGGTTCAGCAGCAGAGGGCGGGGCTGGGACGCCCTCTCTGGCTCTGGCCCTGGCCCTGGCAGCTGCATCCTCCCACCAGCTAACTCCAAGGTCCCTCGTAGAGAGCAGGCAGGTCGTGCTCCCTGCCAGCGTCTGTGAAGCCTGGGGTGGGCTCTTCCCTCCCCCTGCCCACCCTCCCTTTTGCCAAACCCAGCAGGAGCAGCTTTCGACTCTGTGCTCTGTCATCCCCGTCTCTGCGCCTCTTCCTCCTCCATTCCAGACCGGTGGGAGATATATTTGTCTGACTTCAAAACGTCCCTGGCAGCCAGCGGCTGCCGGGTGAAGGCACCACGCGGGGCTGAGCTCATTTGCAAGCAGCCCTCTCTGAGCTTCAGACCCGGCTCGCCCAGCGCCGACCAGAGGATCCCGTGGCTGCACGGCCACCTGCTGCCCTCGCCTGGCCCCTGCCACCCGCCAGCCCCACCTTCCCCTTCTGTAGAAGAAAGGCTCCCAGTGGCCCGGTTCCTGTGGGGCCAGGACAAAACTCAGCGATCGTGGTACCTGGGCTCCAAAGGATCGTCAACGAGCCTCTGAAAAGCCTCAAAGCCGCTTCTGAGACCTCTGTGATGTTTCTGCAGGGAGCTGCCAGCATTTAGGGCCTGGAGAATATAATCAAGAAATGCAATTAGTGTACCGGCCACCCTTCCTGCCCCGCCACCACCAAGACTAATCTCCCTTTGCCCCAAATGTGCTAAGTTGCTTCACTCATGTCCGACTCTTTGCGACCCCGTGGACTGTAGGCCGCCAGTCTACAGTCTATTCTTGCCTGGAATTCTCCAGGCAAGAATACTGGAGTGGACTGCCATTTCCTCCTCCAGAGAATCTTCCCAACACAGGGATTGAACCTGCTTCTCTTCCGTCTCCTGCATAGACAGGTGGGTTCTTTATCACTACCACCACTTGGGAAGCCCTTCCCTACAAATACTATAATGAATTTAAGGTGTTTTCACTTACTACTGGAAAATAAACAGTTATGGCCTTATTATATTACTTTAAGAATCTTTTGTGGGGAGGAGGTAGGGGCTGACGGGGAGGGGTGATACCCAGTAGCACATCCACAGCTCCCCAGGGACCACAGCAAATTTCCATAAAGCAGCGCCCTCCGACTTCGCCTCCATCGAGGACCCAACTTGGAAAGAACGTCGCTGACCCTGGTTTAGATTTCAGTGTGCAGTGTTCACTGTTCTGCATTTGAGGTCTTTCCTAATGTGTAACTTTCCTTTCTCTCTTTCTGTGCTGCTTGCACGAGAGGAAAGAAGACAGAGACAGAAGGAGGTCTCAGCAGGGCCCTCACTCCTTATTCTTAAACAAAGCCTCCAGTGGGAAGGGAGAGCTTTTCAGATTTGTCCATTGCAGTTGAAAAAAAAAAGTCCCAGTGGATAGGAAGGGATATGAACATGACCCAGGAGTGAAAAAGAAAAAAAAGTTGCACTTCTTTAAAAGTAAATTGAGTAAAAAAAAAAAAAAATCAACTGGGACATCCTGATGGTTCCTGTAAGACTGGAGGAGGGGCTGAGGCTATCACTTGACACCTGATATGTTACATTTTATCTAGACTTGACATTTTATTTTGGGACATTGTTCTTTTCAGGGTATCAAGGTCATCAAGATCACCCTGGGATGTGAGAGCCTTCATCCTCACCTGGGGCCTCAGTTTATACTGTTTCTTCAATCTTACAGGGCTTCCCAGGTGGCTCAGTGGTAAAGAATCCACTTGCAATGCAGGAGACACGGGTTCAATCCCTGGGTCAGGAAGAGCGCTTGGAGAAGGGAATGGCAACCCACTCCAGTATTCTTGCCTGGAGAATTCCAGAACAGGGGATGCTGGGGGGCTACAGTCCACGGGGTCTGTAATATAGTATGTATGGCCATAGTCTGCCAGGCTCCTTTGTCCATGTAACAATCTATTGTGATACTTTTAATGTCTCCACATCCAGTGTTCACCATCTCAATAAATGACGACAGCTTCTACCCAGCCGTTCAAGCCGAAAACCTAGGAGTCATTCCTCATCTTCCCTCTCCCTGAGCTCACACCCAATCCACCAGCCATAAGCAAATCTGGTTGAGTTTCCCTCCACGATATCTGTGACTCCATCCATGTCTCTCCTCTCTCCTGCTGCCCTAGTCAAAGCCACTATCATCTCTTGCATAAGCTCTATCCAGATCTTCCCAGAAGGCCCTCTCCTCAAAGTTCCTCTACAATAATATTCACACATCACCAGAGGGATCTTTTAAAAATATATAAATTGGATTCCACCATTGCCCTACTGCAAGTCCTTCAACATTTTCCCCTGTAGTTAATGAGGTTTAATGATGTACTCCTTGTTTACATCTCCAGTCCTGTGTCAGTCCCCTCCTTCTATCTCCTTGGCTCATGCCAAGCTTTTTCCCACCCTGGGGCCATTTTGCTTGTTGTTCTCTTTGCCAGGAATCCTTTCTATCTAGGTTCTTTGTGCATCTGGCTTCTTCTTGCCCTTTAGGTCATCGCTTAAAGGTTACCTTCTCAGTAAGACCTGCCCTGGCCATACTAGCTAAGAACGTTAATCTGCCTTTTCCATAATCCTCTCGCTCTTGCTGTTGTTTATGTAATGGAGTTGAGATTTACATATTACTACCAATGAGAAATGCAAAAGCAACAGCTTAATTTTTTCCCTGTAGGCAACCTCCTTCTTCCCTAGAGTCCTCCTTATTCGGCTGTTGGAGACAACAGTGGTAGTGGGTGATGGAGGGAACGTAAACTCACACTCTTCTGGTCTAAAAACAGCTTATTCCGGGTAAGCACAGTCTCTCTGGGGAAGATGCTCCATCTGCTCTAAGACCGAAATTGTCCACCTCTCTCAGAATGATCCTTCCCTTCTTTTGTTGCTCTCCTCTCTCCATCCGTTTTCCCAGATACTGTCGAGGTACTCGGGGAGGCTGTTTACCTTCCCCAGCACTGGGAGACGGTGACTCTGTGTATTTCGTTCCTGATGTTTCCACTGTTGGCCAGTTTGGCCTAGTCCTGTGTCTCCGGTGTGGGTCCTTGTGTCCTCTGAGGCATGGCTAATCCTGCCTGGTTCTTAGGGGTGTCAGGTGGTTCAGCTATTGAAATACCCATCCCATTTCACCCGCTCTCCGTGGAATCTTCTGTGGGTCCACCATCCACTCAGGACCTCCATGACCATCCCCTCACCCAGCAGAACTTCTGGATTGCCTAAGGATGGGTTTGGGAAGCATCTCAGGGCCATCCATTCACAAACCTTCCTCTGCTTCTGGTGCTCTAGCGGTTCCCCTTCACCATGAACGTGGGGAGAAGGTGGACAGGAGGCTCTACCTGACACTGTTTCACCTGCTGTCGCCTGTGTGCGGCTCTTCCGCATCGCACCATCTTCTTGCGAGTCTCACAACTCTGCATGGGGCAGATGTTTCCCAGAGGCAAAGCCAGCATCTGCAGCCTGGGTGGGAACCCTCCAGGTCTCTTTGCTTTCTCCTGCTCTGAAGAGTATTCCACTTCCTCCTCTTCTCAGCTGGGAACTTGCCTTGCCTGACACCTCCAGTCTCTTTATGTTTGGGGTGACTGTTTTGGAAATCAAAAGTTCCATATGGACTCCTTCTCAGTGTTCCTGCTTTCCATATCCTAACCCTCCCTAAAGCAGTGGATTCCCCTGGCTAAGTAGCATAGAGACAGTATAAAAGGAAGCATTAAAAAAGCAGACATGTGAAGGAGCGTGTGTGAGGGTTTGTGAGTTTGCATGTCACTGGTGCCTATGTGTGTGTCCTCTATGTGCATATGTATTGGGTCTCATGTGTGTGAACGTGTGTGAATGTATAAACATGCAGTTATGTGTGCAGTATTGGCCTATGGAGGTACATAAAATTGCCCCTATCGCATCTACTTCAAGACACTTGACATGGTTTGTTTACTTGTTTATCATCAGTTCCCCTCTCCAGAGTATAAGCTCTGTAAAAGAAGGGACTTGCCCATCTTGTTCATCACTGTATTTCTAGCACAGCCCCTGACCCACAGCTGGTGCTCCGACAGCATGCATTGAATGAATGAATGAAGAATGAATCGGGATCCATTATGGCCTGAGAAAATGCTGGGCTTTCCATTTAACTTAGGATTTTACCCTTGTCACTAAGGTTTCTTATTTTCTGTAATGCTCAAGGATTGAGTAAAATTTGTGAACGAAGTACCAACATGTATTGACTATGTCCTGTATTGTGCTAAGCATTAACATGAAAATCTCCTTTAATCTTTGCAATTATCCTCTGAGACTTGAAGCCCGATCATCCCCTCTGCCCAGAGAAGAAGACTGGGGCTCAGAAGAACGAAGTGATTTTTCCAAGTTCGAAAAGCCAAGAAGCGGTGGCGCTGAATTGGAACCCATGTTTCTGTCACGCAGGATCCCAAAACCTTACTTTGGAGAAAGAAGGCAGGAACAGTCAGGGTGCCTGCTTCACACGGTGTGTGGATCAAATAAGTAACAGTGACTATTCTCTTGGCACAGAATACACAGCTGGCTCTCAAATGATGTGGGAATTAAGGATGCCAGCTCTCTGGACAGTCTAAACTTTGCCTGTAACTTACAGTCAGCCTGCTGGGCCCAACAGCTTCATATCTACAGATTCAGCCACCCATGGACCCTTTAGTACTTGAGAGTGTACCATTGGAAAAAAAATCCATGTAGGACTTCCCTGGCGATTCAGTGCTTAAGACCTCACCTTCCAACGTAGGGTGTGCGGGTTCGATCCCTGGTGGGGAGCTAAGATTCCCCCATGCCTCGCAGCCAAAAAACCATAGCATTAGCATTAAAACAGAAGCAATATTGTAACAAATTCAATAAAGACTTTATAAAACTCGGTATAAAAGTGGACCCACATAGCTTAAACCTGTGTTGTTCAAACTGTACTGCTCATATTGGTAGTCCTGCTGTTGTTTTTACCCAGCTGGTGAAATTGGCTGGTGTACTCACCTGCCAATTTATTGTTTCATAGTTTCCATTTTCCTTTCAAGAGAAGAAGAATAAATAAACTTCATATCTCTGAGGGTAAAGGGCACTTGCACATTACCTTCTCACCTTCCCTCCTTCCTTCTGTTCTTCTTGATAGAAGCGGGGAGAACCCGGTGAGAGCGCCACCTGCAGGCGGTCACAGATGAAACTGGAGGAGGGCGTCTGACACTCAAAGGCTTATTTCAGGGCGGAGAATGAGAAAAACTGCACTGAAATGAAAGTCATGGTTGTGAAGACGATATTGCATTCCTACAAGGACCCTCAGGAGCTGGAAGGGCTCCGAGCGGGACAGATGTGGGGCTAGGGGGTAGGGTGGGCGCTGGGACTTAGGCTGTGCCTGTAAAGAGGTAGCAGAACCCAACACACATGGTGCCCAGAATGAATCTGGGGAGGGCGTCTCCTACTCTCCCAGGGGCCAGGGTACCAGATTTGGGCTGCTTTCTGTGGACGTGGGGAATAACCTCATCGAGACCAGAGCGAAGATGGAAGTGGAGCTCAGGGAGACTTGCAGCTGAAAGCAACGTTCAGAAAGAGGAAAGTTAGACGTTTGGCCGCAGGAAAGAAGGAAGTAGAGATGCAGTCAAGGGAGCTTTGGAGAGAAAGGCTAGTGTGATGGGACCTGGCCACCATCCCCACCTTTCAGGGAGCCCCCGGGGCATCCTCTGAGCTGTATCTGCGGATCCTCTTCTACGGGAAGAAGGGTGGTCTGACCTTCTCTCCTCCTTTTCCATATTCTTAGACTGAATAATGGCTTTACAGTGACTCATGTAAACTACACGGAGAAGGCAATGGCAACCCACTCCAGTACTCTTGCCTGGAAAATGCCATGGACAGGGGAGCCCGGTGGGCTGCAGTCTGTGGGGTCGCAAAGAGTCAGACACGACTGAGCGGCTTCACTTCACTCACTTCATACTTTATCACCGGAGAAGGAAATGGCCCCCACGCCAGTATTCTTGCCTGGAGAATCCCATGGACAGAGGAGCCTGGCGGACCATGGTCCATGGGGTCACAGAGAGTCAGACACATCTGAAGTGACTGAGCATGCACATGTAAACTACAAGTACTGTAAAACCACAGGACATCGCTCGTGTTATAATCTTTGTTTCTCCAAAGCAGAAGAGGGAGAGAGGTGGGTCCTGAGGAATGGAGGCTGGTTCTGAGTTGTTAAAGAACATCTTTCCAGTCCCTTCAAAGGAAAGAGTCCTATCTTTGGATTTGAGAAAAGCCAGAGAAAAAACTGGCTGTTGGGAAGCCAGAACTGTGAATGTAGGCAGCTCAGGGCCCCGCCAGGGGGGAAGTCTCACATTAAAGAAACAGGGAAGAGGCAGGATATCAGAGCTCAGAGGGACCTGCAGGAGGGTCTGTGCCTGAAGGTTTCAAACCTGCTTCCGCCCAGCAAAGGGGCTGCTGAACTGGTTGCCATGGAGTCTTTCTCCACCCTTGTTCCTATTTCAACCTAAAGGCTTCTACTTCTGCACTCTTTAGGTTGGGTTTCTGCATACAGTTCTGCTGTTGCTACATGAAGTGTGCAGAACTCAGCCCTGTTCCACTTCACTCGGTGCATTGGAGGAGGAAAGGAAGTCTTCGTGAGCAGAGCACACTGCTCCCAGATCACGCAGCTAGTTTGGGGCACAAAAGGGACTTCAGCTTGGCACCCCAGAAGGAAACAAATGGGACAAGGAAGAATTCATTTCCCCCCAAGGTGCTTCCTGGGTCAGAGCCAGTGGCCTGGGAGGGCCTGGATGGCTGTCTGTCCACTGGATGCCACATCTGATTAATAGCCCAGGACAGAACCAGGCTGCTGGAGTTGTTTATTATCTCAGCCAAGGAAGACTTGACAGGGAGAAAAAAAAAACACCTCTTCATACATTTGCATCAAAATGCTCTCCAACCTTTTACTTCAGCACTGCCTTTGTTAGCTCGAGAGCTCTATTATCATCTCTCTATAAATCTGGCAGCGGTATTTGCATATGCCCAGGTAGGCGCTATACCATTTCCAGGCTGTCATGACATTCAGAGAGGTGAGCGGGAAGAACATGCCACTGGAGTGAGAGGTGAGCCTCCTCACACCTGTACCGATGACCCCCTCGGGTGTGGGTGCAGCTTGGGGGAGGGAGGCGCACTGTCTACTGATCACAGGCAGGAAGCTAGCCACTGCCCTCGGCACCCTGGTCGGCATCATTCGGTCCCCAGGACAGCCTGAGAAGTGAGCATCCGGTAGTTAGAATGGGCTAGGCTCAGATCAAAGCTACAATGGGGTATCACCTCACACTGGTCAGAATGGCCAACATCAAAAATTCTACCAATAACAAATAGTGGAGACAGTGTGGAGAAAAAGGAAACTTCCTACCTTGTTGATGGGAAGGTAAATCAGTGAGGCCACTATGGAAGACAATATGGAGGTTCCTCAAAAAAGACTAAAAATAGAGCCACCATATGATCCAACAGTCCCACACCTGGGCATATATCCAGAGAAAAGTCTAATTCGAAAAGATACATGCACCTCAGTGTTCATTGCAGCACTGTTTACAATAACCAGGAGATGGAAGCAACCTAAATGTCCATCAACAGACGCATGGACAAAGAAGATACGGTACATATATACACTGGAATATTACTCAGCCATCAAAAGAATGAAATAATACCACCTGAAGCAACATGGATGGACCTAGAGATTATCATATTAAGTAAAGTGAGTCAGACAGAGAAAGATAAACATCATATGATATCACTTATATGTGGAATCTAAAAAGTGTGATACAAATGAACTTTTTTACAAACCAGAAATAGACTCACAGACTTAGACCAAAGGGGCAAGGAGTGGGGAGGGATAAATTAGGAGTTTTGGATTAACGGACACACACTACTATACACAAAATAGATAAACAAGGACTTGCTGTATAGCACAGGTAACTATATTCAGTATCTTCTAATAACCTTTAATGGAAAAGAATCTGAAAAAATATATATGCAATGATATACAAGGGCTTCCCCATGACTCAGCAGGTAAGAGAATCTGCCTGTAATATAGGAGACATGGGTTCGATCCCTGGCTTGGGAAGATCCCCTGGAGAAGGAAACAGCAACCCATTCCAGTATTCTTGCTTGAAAGTCCAGTGGGTTGCAAAGAGTCAGACATGACTGAGCAACTAAGCAGCAGCAATGATATATAAATATCATTATATATACACACACACACACACACACACATAATATTGTATCACTTTGTGTACACCTGAAACTAACACAACACTTTAAATCAACTATGAAGTCGTGTCTGACTCTTTTGCAATCCTCACGGGCCGTAGCCTGCCAGCCTCCTCTGTCCATGGGATTTCCCAGGCAAGAATACTGGAGTGGGTTGCCATCTCCTTCTCCAGGTAATCTTTCCAACCCAGGGATCCAGCCTGTGTCTCCTGCATTGGCAGGCAGACTCTTTACCCACTGGAGCTAGAATTTTTTATTTCAACAACAGAAGAGCACGCTAGGCTTTGTAACAGTAACGTATAAACTGGAATCTCAGTGGCTTCACATAATGAAAGTTTACAGGTCTTGCGAGTCCAGACTGGGTTGTGAAATGGCTTCTTTGCAGGATCTTCTTTCTTTTGGCCAGGTCTCTCCTACTGTATCTAAAATCAAGTTCATCCTGCTACCTCTAAGACTGATTCTTTCTTCCTTATTTATAGTGTAGGCCACACAGGATGTTCATAGCTTTCCTATTAATAAAATTTTACCCTATTCCCCAATAAAATCTCGTGCTTTGTCAACACATGTGTTTCCTCAGACATTTCCAAGTATAAGAAAAGAGCCCCATTTAGGCCTTGGAAAGGGTCCCCCTTCCTGAAACACTTTGGCCACCTGATGTGAAGAGCTGACTCATTAGAAAAGACCCTGATGCTGGGAAAGACTGAAGGCAGGAGGAGAAGCGGATGACAGAGGATGAGATGGTTGGATGACATCACTCACTCGATGGACATGAGTTTCAGCAAGCTCCAGGAGTTGGTGATGGATAGGGAGGCCTGGCGTTCTACAGTCCATGGGGTTGCAAAGAGTTGGACAGAACTGTGCAACTGACAACAACAACAGAAAATTAAGGAAGGTACATGATATCAGCATCACAATGGAGCTTTTTAGAAATGCAGACCCTCCAGGCACCACTTCAAACCTTCTGAATCAGAAATTCATAGCCAAGACATGGAAGCAACCTAGATGTCCATCAGCAGATGAATGGATAAGAAAGCTGTGGTACATATACACAATGGAGTATTACTCAGCCATTAAAAAGAATACATTTGAATCAGTTCTAATGAGGTGGATGAAACTGGAGCCTATTATACAGAGTGAAGTAAGCCAGAAGGAAAAACATAAATACAGTATACTAACGCATATATATGGAATTTAGAAAGATGGTAACAATAACCCTGTGTATGAGACAGCAAAAGAGACACTGATGTATAGAACAGTCTTATGGACTCTGTGGGAGAGGGAGAGGGTGGGAAGATTTGGGAGAATGACATTGTAACATGTAAAATATCATGTAAGAAATGAGTTGCCAGTCCAGGTTCGATGCACGATACTGGATGCTTGGGGCTGGTGCACTGGGACGACCCAGAGGGATGGTATGGGGAGGGAGGAGGGAGGAGGGTTCAGGATGGGGAACACATGTATACCTGTGGTGGATTCATTTTGATGTTCGGCAAAACTAATACAATTATGTAAAGTTTAAAAATAAAATAAAATTAAAACCAAAAAAAAAAAAAAAAAAGAAATTCAGAGGGTGGGGCTGGTAATCTGCCTTAACAAGCCCTCCAGGGAATTCCTGCACAAAATCCAGATTGAATCACTCCTGGTTAAGTGAAAGTGAAGTAGCTCAATCCTGTCCGACTCTTTGCAACCCCAGGGAACGTAGCCTACCAGGTTCCTCCCTCCATGGGATTCTCCAGGCAAGAATACTGGAATGGGTTGCCATTTCCTTCTCCAGGGGATCTTCCTGACCCAGGGATCGAACCCAGGTCTCCTGCATTGCAGGCAGACACTTTAACCTCTGAGTCACCAGGGAAGCCCTGGTTAAGTAGCCATCTAAATTCCACTCCTTTGCCAAGGAGCTATGCAACTTTGGAGAAGTTACTTGACCACTGTGAACTTCTGTCTTCGCATTCGTTTTTGGGGTTCATCATAGTATGTTCTGGAGAAGGCAATGGCAGCCCACTCCAGTACTCTTGCCTGGAAAATCCCATGGACGGAGGAGCCTGGTAGGCTGCAGTCCATGGGGTCGCGAAGAGTCGGACACAACTGAGCGACTTCACTTTCATGCATTGATTGGAGAAGGAAATGGCAACCCACTCCAGTGTTCTTGCCTGGAGAATCCCAGGGATGGAGCAGCCTGATAGGCTGCTGTCTATGGGGTCCCACAGAGTCGGACACGACTGAAGCGATGCAGCAGCAGCAGCATAGTATGTTCTGGGCTTCCCTGGTAGCTCAGCTCGCAAAGAATCCACCTGCAATGTGGGAGACCTGGGTTCAATCCCTGGTTTGGGAAGACCCCCTGGAAGAGGGCATGGCAGCTCATCCCAGTATTCTTGCCTGGAGAATCCCATGGACAGAGGAGCCTGGTGGGTTACAGTCCATGGGGTTGCAAAGAATCAGACATGACTGAGCAACTAAACACACCCTATTTCTTGGGAAGTAATACAATGGCCTGATGATGCCAGTGGGGAAGGCAGCTTTTTCCTGCCCAGACTTAGATTAAAAAGCATTCATTGTGCATGAAATTAAAGAATATCACACTGAAATTCCCTTTTTTATTACCTGGGAGAGAAATTTTAGGTCTCATTTCATCCCACCACAAATACAGCTCTTTCATGAAAAATGACAATACTGATTTCATTCATGATATAATTAAGGGGGTGAGAAACAAACACTTAAAACCTAAATATGGGGTTTAGTGGGTTTGCTAAAACTTTTATGATTAGCTATAAACAATCAGATTTAATGAAGCGATACATCTGCTCTTACAAAGTATAAATGATTATTAGAGTTGTAGACAAAACATTCCTGCTCACAGAAGGCCTAATGGAATGAAAACAGTAATTACAATGCCAAAAATATTGTTAAGTGTTAAAATCGACACCGGGAAAATGAAACACTTTGCTTAATTTTTGATAACGTTACATGTTGAGACATGACATGCCTGGCATTTCAATTGACACAAACCCTTGTTTCTTAGCTCAAACACATTTCAGACTTTCACACTCTGCTTTGCAATATTATTTCCCAAGTTTGGCCAGGTTCCTGCTGTTTCAGGGCAACATGGGTCCAAGTTACATTTCCTTTATTCTTGTACATTGCCTAGACTCAAGAGTTTTGTCTTATTGCTGTTTTCCCTTTTAAATGCAAGTTGAATACTATAATCTGAAATATCACTGCTTGCAAATATCAGCTCCCCTCCCAAGAGAAGCAACATGTGTGTGGAAAAAGCATATAACTCAGGCCCCACAGAGATCCATGAACCATATTCTGTATCTGCTCCTATGACATCTGATACTACATATACAAGCCAAACGTCAAGTGGGGACCATTTTGCATTTTGCCTGATGTCTCTGGGCCATCAAAACATTGCCTAGAAATGGTTTATAATTTCTATTTTAATATATTCCCTGTAATATATGCAGGTTTCTACAAACAAAAGGAACCCCACACATTTCAGGAGGCCGACAGTCTGAAAAGGCTCTCTCCTCAGAGCGCTGAAATCAGCACCATTTGAACAAAGCAGCCTGTCCTTTTAAGAAAAATCCCTCTATAGAAATGCTATAATTTCCCTGTTACAAAGGAGCCTTTTTCAGAGCACGTAAAGTGCCAGTTTGTTCAGTGTGACCTCTGCTTTCATTCTATCAAGGTTGTATCTGATTACAATATAAGACAGATGAAGGGGATGTCGTGTGAGGCAAGGAAGGAAAAAAAAAAGTTTTAGTCTTGGGTCACTTGCAAAAGTGGTTCATCACTTTTATTGGCAATGTTTTCAATAACGTTCTGGGGGTGGTTCTCCTATGGCAGTCTGAAAAGATCTGTCTGGGATATATCTTCAGGGGCTTTGAGGTGCTTATTGGGAGTTGACCCACAAGGGTGAATTCTGTATTCCTGCTCTCCTTCCAGAAAACACAGCGGCTGAACAGGAGGGGGTCTCAGCGGACATCACGTGTGCATGGGACCTTCTTGTGTCTCCGGCCATTTGGTTATAAGCCTGCACTGGCCCACGGTCTGAATCCTACAGGAGTCAGTGTGACTTCAGAGGAAGATCCTTGAACTGTAAAGAACAAAACAGAAGTTTCTTGTGCATTGCCGGATACAGAAAAGCATGGTGGGAAAGAGCCTGAAAGAACTGGGTCTTAAAGCCTGGCTTTAAACTTACTAATCCTTGCAAACATTCTGTACCATTCTTATTATTTAGGCTAATTAGCTCTCTGAGACTCGGTCCTATCCTCTATCTCACAGGGTTGTCAGGAGTTAAAGGAGACGATGTCCGTTACTGAGCCCAGGACACAGTAAGTGTTCAAGAAATATCATATATGATTATTATTCGTAGTTCTTACTTTGAAGGAGAGAGAAAGCCCTGGGAATTCTTGCCTCCCTGAAAACCATGGGAGGGAGCATGCTGCTGCTGCTGTTGCTGCTAAGTCACTTCAGTTGTGTCCAACTCTGTGTGACCCCATAGACAGCAGCCCACCAGGCTCCCCCATCCCTGGGATTTTCCAGGCAAGAACACTGGAGTGAGTTGCCATTTCCTTCTCCAATGCACGTCCATGGAATTTTCCAGGCAAGAACACTGGAGTGGGTTGCCATTTCTTTCTCCAATGCATGAAAGTGAAAAGTGAAAGTGAAGTCGCTCAGTCGTGTCCGACTCTTAGCGACCCCATGGACTGCAGCCATGGCTGCAGGCTCCTCTCTCCATGGGGTTTTCCAGGCAAGAATACTGGAGTGGGGTGCCATTGCCTTCTCCGGGGAGGGAGCATGGTTGAATGTAATAGAAGTCGCCCAGACATGGGAGTTAGACTTGTATTCTGTCCCCAGTCTGAGACTCTGGCTTTATGTTTCTGTCATCGAGCTTCCCAAGTATTGAAAACAAGATGCTTTCTCTTCCTAGTGCCTAGCCTATGGGATGGTCCATACATGCCTTATGAATGCAGGGCTGAGATAACAAATGGAAAGCGCCTGGGACATAACAGACACTTTAACAACGTCACAGGCATTTAGGGGTTGGATCATCTCCACCTCAGCGGGTAAACTGTGCTCCTTTCAGTGCTACCTTCAAAAGCACAACCAGCCCTACCCCTATGCTGCGGTCCAAACCCTCGGCCCCTGCTGGGAGCAGAAAATTCCTTCCTATTGCCACTCAGACTGCCACCTGTCCTCCACCCAGCAGTCTGGAGGGATCTAGCCCCCCAAATAGAGTAAATCATGATGCTCTCTGCTTGAACCCTACAGGAATTCTTGTTGCTCTCAGAGTGAACCCGCCCAGTCCCCACCCTGGCCCCTCCTCGCTGCCCATCTAACTTCACCGCTGCTGCTCTGCCCTCCACTCTTTCCCACCTGGCAATTCTGTTGTCCCTCTTGTTCCCCAAATGCGTCAAATCAACCCTGAATATTCACTGGAAGGACTGATGCTGAAGCTGAAGCTCTAATAGTTTGGCCACCTGATTTGAAGAGCCGACTCAATGGAAAAGACCCTGATGCTGGGAAAGACTGAGAGCAGGAGAAGGGGGGTGACAGGATGAGACGGCTGGATGACATCACTGACTCAATAGACGTGAACTTGAGAAATCTCTGGGAGATGGTGAAGGACAGGGAAACCTGGTGTGCTGCAGTCCATGGGGTCGCAAAGAGTTGGACATGACTGAGCGGTTGAACTACAACAACAACACTTCAAAAACTTGGCTGTCCCTCTGCCTGGATTTTTCTTTATCCAGATCTTTCCTGGCTCCTCCGTCTCTTCACTCGTGTTTCAGTTCACATGTCTTCCTTTCGAGAGGCCCCTGGACCAAGGAGTTTTCATCCTAGGCCCATCACCTCTTGACCATACCATCTTACTGTCTCTTGGGCAGCAGTCACTCTCAAGCATTCTCCGCTTTTTTTCTTACCATTTTTCCTATCTCCCTGACTGAATTATACCTAAGATCAAGTGCTCTGTATGTAATGGATCAGGTGTATCCATTACCCTTGTATCACCCGAGCCTAGGACAGCTGCTGGCATATAGTAGGTGTTCAATCAGTGCTGGATTAATGAACATTGATTGCTTACTGTGTGCCAGGCACCCACTGAAAAGTCCAGGGTTCAGAGATGAATGGCTGTTTTCTTCTCCAAACAGATACATATTGCAAGAGATACAAGCTTAGGATATTACAGGAGAACAATAGATAGAGAAATACATCCACAAAAAATAGGGTGATGATGAGGGTGGTAGAATCTTCCCAGGGTGGCCCAAAACACCTGAATCTCAAAGACCATGGACTGAATTGTAATGCCTCCCTTGCCCAAAATCTGTACCAGGTAAAAATGGATTACCTATGAAATTGCTTTGTAAACAAATTTTTAGTGTCATCATCACTGGTAACCTTTGTATTGTATAACGCTGTATGTTGGCCTTTGCTTCTCTGAGCTTGGATTTCAGGATGGTCTGTTTCTTTTCTCTACCCATGCAAAGAAAACCCTAAACCTTCAAACTCTAACCTCAAGCCTTTACATTCACCAAGAGACCGTGGGTAGTGGATTTAAGAGAATAGAGAAGCCGGCTCTGGGCAGAGCCTCGGGAGATAGCTGCTGTTGTTGCAAAGAAGGATGATTCCGCTGTCAGAGCACTCTAGCCCCTCACAGTGTCATCAGGGGAGATGCAGGGGAGAGGCTCTCACAGAAAAAAACACAAGAAGAATTGCTGTTAAAAATATTGTGACAAGTTATATGAAGCACTGAGGGATATTCCTGAGTTTCTCAAGAGTGAGGCAATCGTTCCCACAGTCATAAAAGTGCCTTGGCAAGCAAGGATAGTAAATGTAATAAACAGGGGGAAATGTTGTCTGAGCTCATAAAGGAGGAGGGTGATTGTGTAGTTACAGACCTTCATAAAATCCCTCAACACAGTCGAGGGAGAGAAATTGGGTCAGCAGACGACGCCTCCATCATGCTTGCTAACCTCAACAAGATCGGCCACTGGAAAAACAATGGGACCATGTCATTATTCTAGTGAATAAAGGCGGGGTCTCGGGGGAGAGACTTGTCATTTTAGAGGAAGTACAGGACATATTCCAGAAGTAGGAAACTTACTGGACTAGGGATCAAGAGACCTAGGCTCCGGGCCTTTTTTTTTTTTTTTTGCTCCTTTGAGTTTTAGCTTGAAATAATCACACAATGTATTAGTCAGGGTAGTTAACTCCAGATGCTATAACAAACAACTCCATACTCTGAGCAACCCAACACATTAAAGAGGTGTTGGTGAGGTCTCTATGACACCATGAAGTGAGTCAACAGAGGGCTTTGCTCCACAGGGTCATTCAGGGACTCAGGCTAATGGACAAACTGCCATTTTTAGCACTCGATTCTTAAGATCACCCTGGTATTAACCTATAACCTGCAGGTAGGAAAGAGAGAAAGACTTTTGAGGACCACAAGGGATATTAGGAATCTTGGGACTTACAAACTACAATTACAAATTATCTCTTTCTCCTGATGTATGATGGTGGAGCAGGAACAGAAATTCCACAATAAAGTCTCCCAGTCACAAAAGGAGGGGAAAGAAGGCACATGGCAGCAGAGACATCACTTTGCTGACAAAGGTCCATCTACTCAAGGCTATGGTTTTTCCAGTAGTCATGTATGGATGTGAGAGTTGGACTATAAAGAAGGCTGAGCACTGAAGAATTAATGCTTTCAAATTATGGGGCTGGAGAAGACTCTTGAGAGTCCCTTGGACAGCAAGAAGACAAAACCAGTCAGTCCTAAAAGAAATCAACCCTGAATATTGATTGGAAGCACTGATGCTAAATCTGAAGCTCCAATATTTACTTTGGCCACCTGATGCAAAGATCTGACTCATTGGAAAAGACCTTGATGCTGGGAAATATTGAGGGCAGGAAGAGAAGCAGGAGCCAGAGAATAAGGTGATTGGATAGCATCACTGACTCAATGGACACAAGTTTGAGCAAACTCCAGAAGATAGTGAAGGACAGAGAGGCCTGGTGTGCTGCAGTCCATGGAGTCGCAGAGTAGGATACGACTTAGCAACTGAACAACAATGATGTGTGTTGGGGAGCAGCTCTGCTTGAGGAATGTAAGTTTCTGGAGCCTGATCTTTGCTTATAGTGGGTTGGAAGGCAAAGAGTTGTCTTAAGTTTAAATCATCGAGGATTTTTTTAGTCTGAAATGATGGTTTCCTTGGTAATACAATCCTCCCTAAACCTTATTAGATGTCTGACCTTTTTGCTTCCAGGTGGTTCAGTGAGCCAATAATGATACTCAAACATCTCTCTTGGATGTATTTTCAAACCTACTTTATCTCTTAGCTTCCCCATCCCTATACCCTTCTCTCTCAACTTTGTGGTACATGAGGCTGTCAGGGTTAAGTGGGAAGACCACGTTTTTAATCTGGTCTTTGCTGCAAGTTTTGTTTGATTATTTAGACAAAAGTCTTTTTAATTCCTATTTTCTACCATCTGGAGTCTAGAATCAGTCAGCTCTAGTGATCCTCAAAGTTCCACATTTCTGGACTCTCTCTGTTGCCCTGCATTCTTGCTCAGAAACCAGCTAATGGTCCCCCGAGCGCATCTTGCATTGCCTTGTCCAACAGCCAACATTTGCCAAGCCCTTCCAACATTCAATTTTCCACTGGAGATGAGAGATTTAGTACCTTCAGATCCAGCCCACATCAAATGTTCTATTTCTTGGATCCATTCCTATACCAAGTATGGAAAGAGTCAGGGTTTCCTGTTTCAGGAAAAGAAAAATTCCCCCAGGTGTTCTGAGCAGGAAGGGATTTAATATAGGCAGGTAGAATTTGCACAGTCATTGGAAATGCTAAGGATGAAAGGTCATGAAACCCATTGCACACTCATTCAATCCTTCAGAGGGGAAAGGCAGTCATTAAATTGCAATTGTATTTATTTGTTTAATATTATGATGCACGTTATATAAAGAAGTTCTGGGGTACTCTGAGTGCACAGCTGGGCAAGCTAGTGTAATATGAGACAAAAAGAATAGACTCCTCTTAATTCCTTTGTTTAGGCTTCAGTACTACAAGAAAGACTAGCTAGCATTCCATATTTCCCTGACATGAAGGTATTGTGAAGATTGGCTCTTGTAAGCCATACTGATTAGATGGCTCCATAAAGCATTCTGATTGAGTCCAGTGTTTAGATTCAAAACTAATAAGCGGAATGCTTTCTACTCCAGTACTTCCAAGTTACACTCTGAAATCTTTAGCATGACACACGGGGGTATTCAGGGTCTGACTTCTTACCTCTTATCTGGCCTTTGATTGGATACCACTCTCATATTCTGTGGTGGGAGTTTAGTTGCTAAGTTGTGTCCAACTCTTTTCGACCCCATGGACTGTAGCCCGCAAGGCTCCTCTGTCCATGGAATTTTCCAGGCAAGAATACTGGAGTAGGTTGTCATTTCCTTCTCCAGGGGAATTTCCTGATCCAGGGATTGAACCTAGTTCTCCTGAACTGCAGGCAGATTCTTTACCAATCTATAATACAAGCTTTAAAATATTTTTTATAATACACTTTTGTATTATAAATTTTTTGTATTTTTTTATAATACATGTAAATGTATGGGTGAGTCCCTTCACTGTTCACCTGAAACTACCATAACATTGTTAATTGGCTATCCCCCAATCAAAAATAAAAAATTTAAAAACAGCCCTTTAAAAATTTAAAAAATAAAGTACAATCATATTGTTTACAGTTAATAAAATATTTTGAGCTAAATTAAATTAAAAATAAAACTAGTCAAAAATCATTTGCTATATTAAAAGCAGTACTGTAAGCTGAATTTATAGCAATATGCATATATTAGAAAAGAAGAAAGGTCTAAAATCAATAAAATTAGAGAAAAAGAGCCACATAAACCTAAAGCAGTAAAAAGAAGTAATAAAATTAGGAAAAGAAACTGATGAACTTGAAAGCAGAAGAAAAGTAGAAAAAAGCCAGTTATTTGAAAAGATTTTAAAAACTGATAAACCTCTACCCTGTTTAATCAAGAAAAAAGAGACAGAAAAGGCACAAATTACAGTATCAGAAATGATACCCTCACTACTGATCTCATGTACATTCAGGATAAAAAGGAATATTATAAATAATTTTCTTTGATGATTGATGAAATAGGTCAATTTGTATAAAAAGATGTAAACTACTAAAACTCATACAAAGAGAAATAGTTCATCTGAATAGACTTATATCTATTAGAGAGTTTTAACCAATAATTAATAACCTTCCAAGAAAGATGGCACCAAGGCTAGATGGTTTTCCTGGTGGATTCTACAAATATTTAACAAAGAAATAAAACCAATACTATTTGATTTCTCCCAGAAAATAGAATCAGGGAGAACACTTTCTAACTCATTCTCTGAGGAGGCCAACAGTACCCTAATACCCAGTTCAAGCAATTACAACAAAAGAAGTTTACAGATCAACATCTCTAATGAATATTGATGTAAAAATCTTGCAAAAAAATCAAATTCAAGAATGCATAAATAGAATTATATGTTCAAATTACAAGTGGAATTTGTTCCAGGTATAGAAGACTGATTTTGTATTTCA
Organism: Bos indicus x Bos taurus; assembly: GCF_003369695.1. NCBI lineage: Eukaryota > Metazoa > Chordata > Mammalia > Artiodactyla > Bovidae > Bos > Bos indicus x Bos taurus. The sequence continues at coordinate 6,521,779 of NC_040089.1, forward strand.
AAACCAGTCGCTGCAAATCACCTTGTCAACAGGCAAGAAAATCCATATGATCAAATCTATTTATATAGGAAAGGCTTTTGACAACATCCATTCATGACAAAAACTCTCAGCAAACTATAAAGAAAGGAGAACTTCCCCATCTTGATAAAGAACATCTATAACACACAGTTAATACCAGACTTAATGGAGTGAACCAAGGTGCTTTCCCTCTAAAATTAAAAACAAGGCAAAGACACCCGCTCTTCAACATCATTTTAGAAGTGCAATAAGATATACACAGAGAGAAACTACAAAAAGGAAATAAAAGGTATACAGATTGGGAAGAAAGAAATAAAATTGTCTTTGTTCACAGATGACATGTTTCTTCTGTCTAAAATTTTAAAGAATAGCCAAAACATTTCTGGAGATAATAAGTGATTATAGCAAGATTAATATAAAAAGTGAATTGTTTTCCTTTATACCAACATTGAACAATTGGAACTGAAAATTGAAAATTACTATCATCCTCTGTCCATGAGATGCTCCAGGCATGAATACTGACGTGGGTTGCAATTTCCTCCTCCAGGGGATCGCTCTGAGCCAGGGTTCAAACCGGCATCTCTCATCTCCTGCATTGGCAGACATGTTTTTTACCACTAGTGCCAGCTGGGAAGCCCCAACAGTTCAGTTCTGTTCAGCAGCTCAGTGGTGTCTGACTCTTTGCAACCCCATGGACTGCAGCACCCCAGGCTTTCCTGTCCATCACCAACTCCTGGAGCTTGCTCAAACTCATGTCCATTGAGTTGGTGATGCCATCCAACCATCTCATCCTCTGTTGTCCTCTTCTTCTCTCGCCTTCAGTCTTTCCCAGCATCAGGGTCTTTTCCAATGAATCAGTTCTTTGCATCAGATGGTCAAAGTATTGAAGCTTCAGCTTCAGCATCAGTCCTTCCAATGAATATTCAGGACTGATTTCCTTTAGGATGGACTGGTTTGACCTCCTTGCAATCCAAAGGACTCTCAAGAGTCTTCTCTAACACCACAGTTCAAAAACATCAATTCTTCGGCACACAGCTTTCTTTTTTTATACTCTAACTCTCACATCCATACATGATTACTCGAAAAACCAAAGCTTTGACTAGACGGACCTTTGTCAGCAAAGTAATGGGAAACCACAAAACTCTGATGCAATTAAAGATCCAAATAAATGGAGAGAGTCCATGTTCTCAGGTTGATAAACCCAACATTATTAAGAAAACCATCCTTTACAAGTTATTCTACAATTCAATGGAGAGTATGGGAAATTATTGTTAAATGGGTATGGAGTTTTCGTTTTAGAAGATGAAAAGTATTTTGGAGATCTTGGTGATGTTCACACATGAATATGAAAGTGCACTTATAATGGCTAAAATGGTAAATTTCATATTATATGTATTTTACCACAATTTTAAAACATGGACCGGAAAGCTGAACAGATATCTCACCAAAGATATACAGAAGGCAAATAAACATAGAAAGGTAGACATCATTTGTTATTAGGGAATCACAGATCCAACCAACGGTAAAAGACTACTACACACCCACTGGGTTTCCCAGGTGGTGCCCTGGAGGAGGCTGTGGCAGCCCACTCCAATACTCTTGCCTGGAAAATCCCATGGACAGAGGAACCCGGCAGGCTACAGTCCATAGGGTTGCACAGAGTTGGACATGACTGAAGAGACTTAGCATGCATGCACACACCTATTAAATGGTTAAAGTACAAAAAACTGGGAATACCATTTCCAGTAACAATCACACCTACCAGCCAGATCATGGTTGCTAATATCATTCTCCAGTAAAAGGAACCAGGATTCCTTAGAGAAATACATAGATGCCCGGGTCATGAAACACACAAGATGTGCCTTGTGATACTGAAAATTTTCGAAGCTAAAAAATATAAAATGGAGGGGAATCTATTAAAGGAATGTAGGAGCCCGGTGAAAGAATTCCCAACTCTCAATAGCAAAAGTTGGAACACTTGAAGCAAAATCTTACAGTGCTATTATTGGATTATAACCTAAAGTATAAAGTAAAAATTCCTGGGTCCATCCTGATAGAAATAAATGGTTGAATAAACAAATAAGTAGGGGAGAACACACAAGTCTTCAGTACAGAAGAAGTCCAAATAATGTATGTAGATACTCTGCCCTTCAGAGGGTTGATCCCAGCCCTTTGGTGTGGGCTGTGCTTAGGGACTTTCTTCTTAAAAGCACAGTAAGGAAAAGGGAAGAAAAAAGTAACAACAGGGGAGAAAGCGACAAACACTCTTAGCCAGGTGATCAAGGTAACACCAACGGCGCTAAGTCGTGTTGATGGCATATACCCTTGGTGCAATGTGACGAAAATGGCATTTTTCCTCTGTGGTTTTCCTCTCAAAAGCCCATCACCCTAATCTAATCATGAGGAAACTCTCAGAGAAATTTCAGTTAAAGGACACTCTACAAAATATCTGACCAGGACTCATCAACAATCAGGAACACCCAAGGAAGTATCAATCAATAAGCCGAAGAACACACGATGACTAAGTGTAATGTGGGGTCCCGCTTGGGATCCTGGAGGGAAAAGGTCATTAGGCAAAAACTAGGGAACTAGGAATAAAACATCTTTATATAAAATATCATTAACTTTAGCTAAGGACGATGTAAGAATATTGGTTTCATTGTAACATGTCCTACATTAATGTGACATATAAGCAAAACGGAAAACCAAGTGTGGGGTATATGGGAATTCTCTGAATTATCTTCACAATTTTTCTGTTAATTTAAAACTGTTCTAAATCTAAAAGTTACTTAAAAAGGGAAAAAAGTTTAGGTTTGACAAATTACATGGAAAATAAAATTGAAGACAGTCAAATCACTGAAATAAATGATTATAAATGTTTTTGCCAACATCAAGAACATATAAAGAATATTTTTAATCATTAAAAAACCAAGAAGTACATTAAAAAAACAGGCAAGTCACAGAAGAAACACATTCAAAAACACAAGAAACACATGAAAAAGTTCTCAACTTCTCCAACTGCTGCTGCTCTGCTAAGTCGCTTCAGTCGTGTCCGACTCTGTTTGACCCCATAGACGGCAGCCCAGCAGGCTCCCCCGTCCCTGGGATTCTCCAGGCAAGAACACTGGAGTGGGTTGCCATTGCCTTCTCCAATGCATGAAAGTAAAAAGTGAAAGTGAAGTCGCTCAGTCGTGTCCGACTCTTTGAGACCCCATGGACTGCAGCCTACCAGGCTCCTCCATCCATGGGATTTTCCAGGCGAGAGTACTGGAGTGGGGTGCATTGCCTTCTCCGTCTCCAACTGCTGAAGACAGTCAAATGAAACAAAGTTAACTTTTTTTTAAATTGCTTGGTTTGGCAAAGATTAAAGATTGAGAACCCTGGGCTGGGAAGATGTGTAGAAATGGGCATTTTCATACATTGTTGATGGGAGATGAACTGGTACATTTTTAAAACAAATTTGACTATAGCTATCAAAATTTAATTTGGCCCAAGGGTTCTACTTCTCTGAAAAAAAATTGTAAATAAGGATTCATTTCTGGGCACAAATATGTTAATTCTAGAATATTAACTGGAAATTTATTTTTAACATTGAAAAGGGCAGATGACCTAAAAGCCCATGAGAAGGAAAGTGGTTAAAAAAATTCATGGCATGTCCAGGAAAATCTGTTTATCCATTTAGAAAGAGTCAGGCACTATATGGAACTATTGCTAAGAAATATTTTAAGTGAAAACAGCAATTTTCAGAACCATGCTTATATTATTACCTCTTGTATCTACATATACAGATTTATGTGTGTTTAAGGACTTAGAAAAGAACTATAAAACCATGCAGTGATACGTTTGAATCTGTGTCTTTGGGGGAGGGGAAAGGGTAAGGAGAACTTTGTTTTTGTTTGTTTGAAATATTTACATTTCTTTACTGGGATATAACTGATGTATAAACGATGTTAGTTTCAGGCGTACGAAAGGACGATTTGATATTTGTACACACTGCAAAATATCACTATAATAAGTCTAGGTAACATCCATCACCACAAAACTATATATTTTTTTCTTGTGATGAGAACTTTTAAGATTACTCTCAGCAACTTTCAAATATACAATAGAATATTATTAACTATACGAGCGTGCTAAGTTGCTTCAGTCATGTTCAACTTTTTCAACCCCATGGGCTGCAGTCTGCCAGGTTCCTCTGTCCATGGAATTCTCCAGGCAAGAATACTGGAGTGGGTTGCCATGCTCTCCTCTAGGGGATCATCTAGGCCCAGGGATTGAACCCACATCTCCTGTGACTCCTGCTTTGAAGCAGGCTCTTTACCATTGAGCCACCAGGCAAGCTCCCATTGTTAACTATAGTTGAGTTATATTATTAATAGAATGAAATATGAAGTCATGAAGTAATGGAATATTACTAAGTTGTATACATTTATATTTTTCTAAATTATACTTGATGTATGTCCTCATTTTGAAAAACACAAAATTAGCCACCCTAAGTTCGTCTTTAACATATTCTTTGGAACTTTATTAACACATCAAATTCCAAAGCCTGGGAGCCCATGGGTTCCACCCAAGCTCCTCTGTCCACACAGCTTCCTGAGCACAGGGGGCTCAGGCTGCAGCAGCTGCAAAACGGCCAGCTAGCAGCAGCGGTGTAGACTGTGAGTTCTCTTTAAGCTGAACACCATCCAGCCTGATTTTTGTCTGTTCTTTGGAAACAACTGGAGAGATGAAACGATGTATTTATACTAAAAAGATTTTTAGTCTGAAGGTTGGAGAGTCTTGATCATGATTCCAGCTCATCACTAAGCAAGTCACATAACTGGTACTCAGTTTACAAATAAATCAGAACAAGAAAAATAAGACCAGCATCTGCTCACTCACATGGGTATGGTGAGGTTCAGACAAGCTATTAGATGTAAGCGCCCATTGACAGTAAAATACCCTAGAATGTAAGTTAGGACTTGATTGTCCAAAATAGCGAAGATGATAATGCCGAGATGACCCCTGTCAGGGTCTCTCCCAGGGACTCCAGGGTCACCCACTGAAGGGGGCCCCTGTGGAGCTGTTCTCTGCTGACCATGATCCCCGCTAAGGTCTTCTGAGGTTGGATCTGCCTCCGAGACCCTCGCAGCACCCTGGTCTCTCCTCCTGCAAAGTCAAATGTTAATATGCCCTGTGCCTTTGCACTCCTGGTTAATAGAAGTCCTTGTCTTTCAGCAGTGGCCTTGCTCGCTGTCATCAAAAAGGGACATGTGGGGACGTTTCGCGTTCTTGCAAGTGACAGGCTGGAAGCGCGTCCCTCCCCTCACTAGCCTTGGGTTCACTTTCTAGTGACAACTGTTCTAAACACGAGCCTCATGACTTGCCTTCCACAACTGTGTCCTCCCTTGCATGGCCCTGGACACAACAAATACGCCAAACAAATGAGTGAACAAATGATGATGATGATAAAGAGCACTCACCACATGCAAACACTGTTCTAAGAACCTCACATACAGTAACTCATTATGAACTCATATAATTCCCACCCCAGCTCTGTGAGGCAGGAACATCATTATGCCCATTTTACAGACAGGGCCATGAGACATCAGGAGACCCATGTTCATATAGCCAAGAAGCTTTGGGGCCGAGATTTAAGCCCAAGCATTTCTTGGATCCAAAACATGGCCACAGCCACTAAAATATATTATGCTGCCTTATTTTTTTTAACCGTCAAGGATTTTGAAGTGGATCAGTTGCATGTTCTCTTAATCCTTCTTGTCCTGCCTCATCAAACCTGAATGTACTTACTCCCTCACACTCTGGGTCTGTCTTTGTTTGGAGTACATGTGTCCAATTTTGTAAAAAATCTAGTCATCTTCATGACTCAGTTCAAATGTTTCTTCCTCCAGGCAGTTCAGTCTTTCAATCGTGTCTGACTCTTTGTGACCCCACGGACTGCAGCACACCAGACTTCCCTGTCCATCATCAACTCCTGGAGTTTACTCAAACTCATGTCCGTTGAGTCAGAGATGCCATCCAACCATCTCATCCTCTGTCATCCAGGGGGCCTTTCGTGAACACTTCCTTCTCTGGGTTCCCAAAGTCTCCTGAGCTCTGGTCTCATAGCTCATCACAGTGCCTTGTCTGTCTGTCTGCATCTGAGGATGCATGTCTTATCATGGCTGAACTCTGGAGCCAGACTCCCCAAGACTGAATCTTGGCTCTGCCATTTGCTACCTGCATGACCTTGAGAGGTTGATCTAAACCTCTCGGCCTGTTTTTCTCTTTTAACCTATAAAATGGGGATGATAATGTGAGGGTTAAAAGATTACACTACAGTAAAGAACTTGGAACACTGTTTGGTAAAGAGTAAGGGTTTTATATCCATCCCCCTCCAAACCCTAAACACTGTTAGAGCTGATTTCTGAATTTCCCAGGACTGGTATAGTATCTGGCACATAGTAGGTGCTCAGTAAACATCTGCAGACTAAATGGATACACATGCAAACAGCTCTTGGGAGAAAGTGCAGGGACTCATAGGCACACCTAAGAGACCAAGAAAAACTCCTTCCCGGGGACGAGAGAGAGATATGTAGGGGTGAAAAGACATCTTCTCAGTTATATCCTGGACAAGCAGAGTGGGATAGGGAAGAGGGGCAAGCAGCCCCGTGGAGGGAAGTCATTAATACTGCACATTCTTATATCAGTTGTGGCAGCAAGGGATGGGGATGGTTTCTGAAGACTGCATGGTGTCGGGGAGAGCACACAGCTGGGAGTGAGAAGGCCTGATCTATGGTTGGTGGGCGAGGCGGCTATAGACCGGCAAGTCTGAGTCCTCCCGCCAGGTAGGGGGCCAGGATTCGGCAGTTGTTAGGAACTGATTATTCATATGTGCATGCTAAGTCGCTTCAGTCGTGTCCGACTCTTTGTGACCCTGTGGGCTGTAGCCCACCAGGCTTCTCTGTCCATGGGATTCTCCAGGAAAGAATACTGGAGTGGGTTGCTGTGCCCTCCTCCAGAGGATCTTCCCAACCCAGGGATCGAACCCGTGTCTCTTGCATCTCCTGCATTGGCAGATGGGTTCTTTACCACTAGCACCACCTATAAGGCCCCAGCTTTTTTGTAACTCCCTCACATTCATATGCTGATGCCCTAACCCTCCGTGTGTTTGGAGATGGGGCCTTTGGGAGGTGACTAGGTCCTGAGGCAGGGCCATGGTCTGACGGGGTTAGTGCCCAGGAAAGGCCACACGAGGATACAGCGAGAAGGAGGCTATCTACAAGCCAGAAGGTGAGTGTGTACCAGAATCCAACTGTGCTGCCTCCTTGATCTCAGAACTCCAGCTTCCAGAGCTGTCAGAAAACCCATTTCTGCTGCTTCAGCCACCCAGCTGATGGCATTTTTTTACGGCAGCCAGGGCAGGCTACAGCACCACCTTAGCCTTTGTGATCTTTCTGTTAACCTGCTTTATTCTCTCTGCAGTACACTTTGAGCCATGCCTGCGCTCCTATTTGAGTATCAGTGCATTTGTTTTATCTTCTGTGTGCCCTTCTACTGCCCTGCAAGACCACACAGCCTCGATACAGACCCTTTGGCAGGTTATTTGGGGAGTTTCCAATGCATTTGCTTATATAAAACCTGTGGCCATGAACTTCTATGTGCGTGTCTTCCATGCGCACGCAGGAGTGTTTCTTTGGAGGGTCACCCCACGAGTGGCTGCCTGGGAATCGCTTATGCACATGCTTTATTAGCAGCTGCCAAAGAGCTCTGCAAAGTTGGCTGCATCAGCTTACACGCCCAAGTTGGGAGGACTTGAGGATGTCTTTGAACGTGGATGCTCTGTGAATTTATTATCTCCTCCCTTCCCCATAACTGTCTTGCAGTCTCCTGGAAGGAAGTGAAGTACTCTGGGACCTTGGGAGGATGTAGCTGTACATTAAGAATAATGCTGCTTGCCAGAACCCAGAGAAGAATACAGCTTAGGAAGGGCAGTCATGACTAATGAGAAAGGCTTTGTTTCCAGGCCTGCCACTAACTCCCAGTTACTTTGGGCAGGTCTTTACCTCTCAATGCCCAGGAAAGTCAGGAAGTTTTAATCAAGTACCAGAACTGTGGGAGGTGGAAAGTGTCACTTACAGGACTCACTGACTCCTCCTGTTGCACCAGCAACTGCAGAGTACTGGGGAACACACCTATGACGCCACCTCTTATCCTTCCTCTGGAATTCACAGATCAGTTAAATGAATTCTAGAGTTTGCTGCTCAAATAAATCATCAGAGATATAGGCTCTTTTATCATCAGTCTTTTCATTTTCATGCTTGTCACTTAATGGTTGCAAAGTGGCTGACACAGCTCCAGGCATCACATCATACTTAAGGCAACAAAAAGGGAGCAGAATCAATTCCAAATGGTCATGTCTCTTTCTTTAGAAATGCAAAAACGTCTTCAGATATCCCCAGCAGTCTTCTCTTAAAATTCTGTTGGCCAGAACCATTTCTCACCACCACTTTTAGCTGTAAGGGAGACTGTTAAAGGGTAGAGCTTTGAAAGGGGGATGGAAATAATAATTGATGTAGCCTAACTACCTGCAAGTCACCTACTTAGGATTCTCGATGCTTTCTGTAGTTTTGCCAGGGAAAGAGATGGTCTTGGAACAAGTTGAAGGTTCTGGTCATTCCCTGTCATATACTTCCTCCAGGTCCTGACCTGAATAATTATCCTTGTTCAAAGACATTCAGAATTGTTTCAAATCTCAGCAAGATAGTGTAGAGTAGAAGTTAATGAGCTGATCCTAAAATTCCCAAGGAAATACAAAGTCCTAATAATAGACAAACAATTCTGAAAATGAACAAAGTTGAAGGACTCACCCTTCCTAATTTCAAAACTCACTAGAAGTCTACAGTAATTAAGACTATGTGGTATTACCACATACAGATCAATAGAGCAGAATTGAGAGTACAGAAATAAGCTCATCCATTTATGGTTAGTTGATTGTTGCAAAGAATGCCAAGACAATTAAATGGGATAAAAACATCTTCTAAAAAGAAATGGTGATGAGACAACTTCTTATCTTATACAAAAGAATGAATTTGGGCCCCTACCTCACACCAGACATAAAAATTACCTAAAAATGGATCATCAGTTCAGTTCCGTTACTCAGTCATGTACAACTCTTTGCAACCCCATGGACTGCAACATGCCAGGCCTCCCTGTCCATCACCAACTCCCAGAGCTTGCTCAAACTCATGTCCGTTGAGTTGGTGATGCCATCCAACCATCTCATCCTCTGTAGCCCCCTTCTCCTCCTGTCTTCAATCTTTTCCAGCATCGGGGTCTTTTCCAATGAATCAGTTCTTCACATCAGGTGGCCAAAGTATTGGAGTTTCAGCTTCAGCATCAGTCCTTTCAATGAATGTTCAGGACTGATTTCCTTTAGGATTGACTGGTTTGACTGGTCAAAGTTCAAACCAGTCAAACTAGTCAAAATGGATCATAGACAAAATAAATCATCAGTCAAAATGAAAGAGCTAAAACTATAAAGCTTTTAGAAGAAAACACAGGTGTAAATCTTTGTGATCCTGGTTTCTTAAGATAACATCAAAGGGACAATGAGAAAATTGAAGCAATGGATATACTAGACTTCATGAAAATTAAAAACTTGTGTGCAAAGGACAGTGTCAAGAAGGTTAAAAGACAACCCATAGAAAGGAAGAAAACACACATCATATATCTGATAAGGGACTCATATCCAGAACCATAAGGAACTCTGACAACTCAACAATAAGGGGATTTAAAATGGGCAAAGGATTTAAATCATTCTTCGAGAAGATATGAAAATGCAAATAAACATGTGAAAAGACACTTAACATCATCAGCCATTAGGGAAATGAGATTCCACTTCGCACCCACTATAATGGTAAAATGGACTGAATGTTTGTGTTCCCCCTAAAATTCCTATGTTGAAGTGCTATCCCCAGTGTGATGGGATTTGGAGGGAGGTCTTTGGGAGGAAATTAGGATGGAGTCCTCAAGAATGTGATTTAGTGTCCCCTCTTACCATCTCCAGTCCCCTATAATGAAAAGGACATCTTTTTTGGGTGTTAGTTCTAAAAGGTCTTGTAGGTCTTCATAGAACCGTTCAACTTCAACTTCTTCAGTGTTACTGGTTGGGGCATAGGCTTGGATAACTGTGATATTGAATGGTTTGCCTTGGAAATGAACAGAGATTATTCTGTCGTTTTTGAGATTGCATCCAAGTACTGCATTTCGGACTCTTTTGTTGACCGTGATGGCTACTCCATTTCTTCTGAGGGATTCCTGCCTGAGTAGTACATATAATGGTCATCTGAGTTAAATTCACCCATCCCAGTCTATTTCAGTTCGCTGATTCCTAGAATGTCGACATTCACTCTTGCCATCTCTTGTTTGACCACTTCCAATTTGCCTTGATTCATGGACCTGACATTCCAGGTTCCTATGCAATATTGCTCTTTACAGCATCGGACCTTGCTTCTATTACCAGTCACATCCACAGCTGGGTATTCTTTTTGCTTTGGCTCCATCCCTTCATTCTTTCTGGAGTTATTTCTCCACTGATCTCCAGTAGCATATTGGGCCCCTACTGACCTGGGGAGTTTCTCTTTCAGTATCCTATCATTTTGCCTTTTCATACTGTTCATGGGGTTCTCAAGGCAAGAATACTGAAGTGGTTTGCCATTCCCTTCTCCAGTGGACCACATTCTGTCAGCAGAATGTGACCAGCAGATTTGGAATATGCCAAATATCAATATGCCAGCAGATTTGGAAAACTCAGCAGTAGCCACAGGACTGGAAAAAGTCAGTTTTCATTCCAATCCCAAAGAAAGGCAATGCCAAAGAATGCTCAAACTACCGCACAATTGCACTCATCTCACATGCTAGTAAAGTAATGCTCAAAATTCTCCAAGCCAGGCTTCACCAATATGTGAACCCTCAACTTCCTGATGTTCAAGCTGGTCTTAGAAAAGGCAGAGGAACCAGAGATCAAATTGCCAACATCCGCTGGATCATGGATAAAGCAAGAGAGTTCCAGAAAAACATCTATTTCTGCTTTATTTACTATGCCAAAGCCTTTGACTGTCTGAATCACAATAAACTGTGGAAAATTCTGAAAGAGATGGGAATACCAGACCACCTGATCTGCCTCTTGAGAAATTTGTACGCAGGTCAGGAAGCAACAGTTAGAACTGGACATGGAACAACAGACTGGTTCCAAATAGGAAAAGGAGTATGTCAAGGCTGTATATTGTCACCCTGCTTATTTAACTTATATGCAGAGTACATCATGAGAAACGCTGGACTGGAAGAAACACAAGCTGGAATCAAGATTGCTGGGAGAAATATCAATAACCTCAGATACACAGATGACACCACCCTTATGGCAGAAAGTGAAGAGGAACTAAAAAGCCTCTTGATGAAGATGAAAGTGGAGAGTGAAAAAGTTGGCTTAAAGCTCAACATTCAGAAAGTGAAGATCATGGCATCTGGTCCCATCACTTCATGGGAAATAGATGGGGAAACAGTGTCAGACTTTATTTTGGGGGGCTCCAAAATCACTGCAGATGGTGACTGCAGCCATGAAATTAAAAGAGGCTTACTCCTTGGAAGGAAAGTTATGACCAACCTAGACAGCATATTAAAAAGCAGAGACATTACTTTGCCAACAAAGATTCGTCTAGTCAAGGCTATGGTTTTTCCTGTGGTCATGTATGGATGTGAGAGTTGGACTGTGAAGAAGGCTGAGCGCCGAAGAATTGATGCTTTTGAACTGTGGTGTTGGGGAAGACTCTTGAGAGTCCCTTGGACTGCACGGAGATCCAAACAGTCCATTCTGAAGGAGATCAGCCCTGGGATTTCTTTGGAAGGAATGATGCTAAAGCTGAAACTCCAGTACTTTGGCCACCTCATGTGAAGAGTTGACTCATTGGAAAAGACTCTGATGCTGGGAGGGATTGGGGGCAGGAGGAGAAGGGGACGAGAGAGGGTGAGATGGCTGGATGGCATCACTGACTCAATGGACGTGAGTCTGAGTGAACTCCCGGAGTTGGTGATGGACAGGGAGGCCTGGCATGCTGTGGTTCATGGGGTCGCAAAGAGTCGGACACGACTGAGTGACTGATCTGATCTGATCTGATCTTACCATCTCTCTCTTGCACATGAGGACAGAGCAAGGAGATGACCATCTGCACACCAGGAAGAGAGCCCTCAGCAGAACTGAATCTGCTAGACTTCGATCCTGGACTTTGCAGCCATCAGAATTATCAGAAATAAATAATTCTCAAGCCATCCAGTATCTGGTATTTTTGTGATAGAAGTTGAAACTGACCAAAACAGCTAGAGTACAATCACAAATACTGTTGAGGAGGTAGAGAAACTGGAAGCCTCCTTCATTGCTAGTGCGAATGCAAAATGTTACATCCACTTTGTGAAACACTTTGGTAATTTTTCAGCTAGCTAAATATACAGTTACCATATGACCTGGCAATCTACTCTTAAGAATATATTCAAAAGAATTCAAACAAGTGTTCAAACAAATATTTGTGCATGGATGTTTATAGCAGTATTTTTCATAATAGCCAAAAGTGGGAAAACCTCAATTAGAGAATGGATAAACAAATGTGGCATATTCAAAGGAGCGATACGCAGCTATAGATAGGAATGAAGTAATTGTCCAATATAGATGGACCTTGAAAAAATTATACCAACTGAGAAAAGGCAGACACAAAAGGCCACCTACTTTGTGATTCCATTTATACACAATGCCCACAATGGGCAAATCTATAGTGCCAGAAAGCAGATTAGTGATTGTCAGGGGATGGGGGACGGGGAGGATAAATCAGGACTGACTGCTAATAGGTACCAAGATTCTCTGACACTGCTGGCAATTTTCTAGAATTAAATAATGGTGGTAGTTGCACAATTCTGTGACTATGTTAAGAACCAATGAATGGAACATTTTAAAGAGATGAATTTCATGGTACAAGGATTGTATCCTTTTCATCATCATCATCATAATGATAGAAGGATAACCTAGGGCAGATGTTCCCAGAATCCTGAATTTGGTGAAATTTCAACATTTCAAAATAATATGGGGACATGGTTTGCCAATTAAAAAAAAAACAAAACTTGTTTTTGCTGTTAAATAAGATGTTAAAATAAAAAGAAACCTGTATTATATGCTACCACCATAATTTTTTAAAAAGGTATTCTGATTTTCCACATCAGAAAGTGGGAAGGACATATTCTTGGAACAAAGCTCAGTTCTTAAAATTTACTATTTACTTTTTTGAAAAATATATTATATTCATTCATTCATTACTCAAAAAATGCTAACATCAGGCACTGTGCTTGACTTTGGACAGGGCTAGTCATCAGCTGTAACCCACTGGTACAGTGTACTGACCACCATTGGCTCTGACTGGCAGGACCTGCATGTAACACCAGCTGTGATGTATTTTGAAAATCATTCCTCCTATTAGACCTACAGAAGTGAACAAGGCAACGTCCTTTCCTCAGGGAAAATCTGGGCTTTTAGGGAGACAGATATTAAATAGGCACACATACTCAGAATCTGTGATTAAATATTTTGACAAGCACTCTGAAAGACAAGTACTGGACTCACAGAGGATGCACTTCTAATATTAACAGGGCAGGGCTCTCAGAGGCTTTCTTTTTCTTGTTCCACCTTGGACTGGTGCAAACTTCACAGATCTGCACAGATTTGGAACCGGGAAACACTAGGGTAGGTGAAAGGCTCCATGAGAAATGTGACCAGTGACAAGTGTCAGAGGAGACTGTAGGGATACGATGGAAGCTGTTTGCACCAAAGTGCAGAGGTGTGTCTTTGTCCTGAGCAGCCTGCCTGGGCAATCGTTCAAAGAGAGAAGCCAATCTGGTGGGAACAGTTGGATAAGAAGGTGCGAGCTGTGAGCTTGTTACATTTCTGTCACCCTCCCAGGGAAGCCAGGAAACCTTGCCTAGCAGCCACGACCTTCTCTCCAATCAGAGCATCTTCTGGACAGGCAGTGCGTGCCTCCAGCTGACGACGGGAGGAAGAAGAAAAAGGACATGGACAGATTTCCTCCAGGGTGTCAGGCACCCTCCCAGCATTTTATATTTGCTCTCAGCCTCTCTTTTAACCACAGTTACCTAAGCTCCCCTCCAATGGCTGGGAGTGTTTGTGTGTGAGTGGGGGGAGTTTGACTTTTCCAGAAAGGAAGTTTGGCTTCTCTGAGCTGGAACCTTGGCCTAGAGTTGCTTCCTGAGCCAAAAGGAGAGCTAAGAGCTGGAAGGGTGAACCAGGGCCATGTCTGCGAGGCAAGCTGAGGTCTCGATATGGGCTAAGCAGACCGACACCACTTTCTTTCAGTTGGGAGTGTCAGAGACCGAATCAAGAGATGAAGCTCGTGGCCCTTGTCTTAATTTCACAAAAGTTTAAGTAAATCAATCCTTTATCCGGTTATCCTTGTAGACCTGATAGAATTCAGCAAAATAATTGCTTGACACTGTAAAAAACATCAAAGGCAAATAACTTGTTTGTACAAATTAAAAAGAGAATTCTTTAGGCCAGGGGTTCAGTGACCATGGCCCTTGGATGAAATCCAAGCCACAGTCTGTTTTGTGAATAGCGTTGTTGGCATCCAGCCATGCCCATTTATATCTGTATTGTCTGTGGCAGAGTTGAATGGTTGTGACATTGACCATATGGCTTACAGAGCCTAAAATATTTCTTATCTGGCTTTTCATGGTATAAAGTTTGCCAAGTCCTGTTTTAGGTCTTCAGTGCACAGAATTCTATCTACCCAGACATGTTGCATTCATTCATTCATGCAATACAGGCTAATTGAAACTTACTGTTGATATCAAGCAGGATCCCATGGGCTTCCAGGACACAAAGGCTTCCTGTGTCTCCTATTTCTTGATCACAGGAAATACGCTTCATTCAGCGTTAGGAGTCTGCCTTCAGCAGAACTGACTCAGCCTATGTGGGGCCTCTGACCCCATGAATGGGGCCCTGGCTGGCACGTGGCTGCTGAGAAGACCCCAGGTCTCCCTGAACTCTCCTCTCCTAAAGTTTTGGGTGTTTGGACCATAAAGAAGGCTGAGCACCGGAGAATCTATGCTTTCAAACTGTGATGCTGGAGAAGACTCTTGAGAGTCCCTTGGACAACAAGGAGATCCAACCAGTCAATCCTAAAGGAAACCAACCCTGAATATTCATTGGAAGGACTGATGCTGAAGCTGAAGCTCCAATACTTTGGCTCATTGGAGACTCATTGGAAAAGACCCTGATACTAGCAAAGATTGAAGGCAAAAGGGAAGGGGGTGGCAGGCGATGAGATGGCGAGATAGACTTATCAACTCAATGGACATGAGTTTGAGCAAACTCAGGGAGAGACTGAAGGACAGAGAAGCCTGGCATGCTGTAGGCCATGGGGTTGCAAAGAGCTGGACATGACATAGTGACTGAATAACAGCAAAAACCATCCTTTCCCATCCTGATGTTTCTTTCACCTTCTGCATCAGCTCAACGTTTTTCTTATTTCTCCCCACCCCCGTTTTCCAGACTTCCCTGAAGATAAGCATCGCCCAGGGTTCTGTAATAGGCATCAGACTGCTGAATATTTAGCTGGACCTCAGCGATTTTTATCCTCAAGGAGCTTGGGGAACCTGGGCCCCAGGACTTAGGAATGTGGGTGCCTTAAAGCAGACGTGGTACATTTGCATGCTGTGTTCACAACAATAGATGTGATGCAAAAAACACCGTGTCAATCAGACAATCAGTCAGACATGGAAGCTCAAGCTGACAGGCGATCCGAGAATTCCAGACATCTGGACCCAGGACCTGAGGAGTGCGTGCAATGTCTCGAGTTTTCCTTCCATCTTTCTCTTCCTCCTCCTCTGGCTCCTCTTCATTCTCCTTTCCTTTCTTCCTCTTCCCCGCCAACTCCTATCCTTGTCCCTTTAATCTCCCTTGTCTCCTTCCCTTCTCTCTTCTATTTTTCCCTTCAAAATAGACGTTCAAATAAATCAAACGACTTGCCCAAGGTCAACAATGGAAGTGAAAAAAAAAAAAAAAACAATGGAAGTGAGTGTACTTACATCCCACTCTAGAATCTTTCACACATTTTGGAGGATTTCATTTGAGGAACATTAAGCAAAATCATTTAAAAAGCAGAAAAAATCTGCCCAGCTAATATTAATAATTTAAAGTTGTACTCAACATAGGTGTGACTCTGAAGGAAGCTCACATGGCGAGGGTTCCACCTGATGTTCAAAGGTCTCTCTCTTGCAGCGGGAGTGGGGGGTCCCATGTCACTGGAAACCCCATTCTGGCTGGGTGTTACAATGGCAGCCGTGCTGCTTGGAGAAGGTATTAGACACGTAGGATGTTTGCTAAAGTCATTTGTGTCACAGCAGCAGTTATTATAAAACAATCACAGTTTCTGTGGGGTTCAGGGAAAAAAATAATTTGAGAGAGAAGGCTTTCAGGGAGTTCATTAATCATGTGTACACTTTTAAGGGCCAACAGTCAAAGGAACAAAATGACAACCTTTTCTTACCACCAAATGCCCTTTCTTTCAATTAAGGCACTCCTGTTGGTCTCCCTGAGACTCAGGAGCACTTGTAGAAAAACCCCACGTCGAGTGGGAGAAGGCTTGACTGGTGCTGCCTCAGGGCTTTGCATTCAGAGGGGCTTTGCAGAGGAGAAGAAGGGGTCCAGGCAGAGGGGTGCAGCCACCGTCTGGGACCTCAGGCAACTCTCTCAGCCTCCGTGGCCTCCACTCCTAGGGATAAGAAACCTTCCTCATAGGGTTCTTGTAGGAAATAAGAGGGGTTCACTTATGTGAAGGGTTAGGCCACCAACTGCTACTCACTACGTGGTCAACACAGAGGAGAGAGCTTTTGGACACATCATAATAGCCCCCATTTGACAGACGCATCATGCCTGCCTACTGAGTGCCTGGGACTTTACATGCATCATTTCTTATCTTCGTAACAACCCTACAGGAAGGAGGGTGGAAGCTAGGCATTTTGGAAAGTTGCGATTCATATTAGAGACTGTGATATCTCACTGACCTCCACAGTCTAGGTAGTAAGCACCCACTGATCTGTCTTGCGGAATATTGAGGTTGAGAGGGATCTTAAACATCTCTGGTTATGCTTGTGCTGAGTATCACCCAACTCTTTGCAACCCCATGGATTGTAGCCCCCAGGGTCCTCTGCCCGTGGAATTTTTCAGGCATGAATACTGGAGCCGGTTGCCATTTCATCCTCCAGGGGATCTTCTTAACCAGGGATCAAACCCGCATCTCCTGCATTGGCAGGCAGGTTTTTTACCACCTGCCACCTGACTCTAACCACCATAAAATGTGTTAAACCTCTCTGCAACTCCAGGACAAGGGAGACACAGCATCAATTTGAATGCACGTCATGATGGAGAAACTGGTCAAGCAGACAGTTTCCTTGCAGAATGTTTTCGACCATTAGAAAGTTCTAAATAATGAGCCAGTTCTCATCTTCACCTTCCATCCTTGATCATTGGGTTTATGCAGAAAAATGTCTAAGTCATGCTTGGGCTGAGTTTATATAGCTAGCTGCTAGATAATAGATCTATTTAACAGAAGGACAGGCTTGTCCCTTTCCTCTCGATTTTTATATTTTGAATGCATATAAAGTAAAGTGCTTTTAAAGTCTGGGGTCATTTTAATAGCTAATAGTTATACTTTGGTTAAGAAGTAGGGATAATGCTGTACTTAACAGAGTAGGCTCTGGATTTCTACAACCTAAGTTCAAATCCCAGCTCAGCTGCTTACTGGCTATGCGACCATGGGGCAAGTTACTCAACCTCTCTTAAATCAGCTTCTTCACCCACAAAAGGGGCATGATGAAGTTAATACCCACCTAAAAGCACTGTTGTAAGAACTAAATGAACTCATATATGAATAATTCTTAGAATGTGTCTGTAATATGGGCTTTCCTGGTGGCTCAGACGGTAAAGAATCTGCCTGCAATGCAGGAGACCCGGGTTCCATCCCTGGGTTGGGAAGATCCCCTGGAAAAGGGAATGACTACCCACTCTAGTCTACTTGCCTGGAGAATCCCATAGACAAAGGAGCCCGGCAGCCTACAGTCCATGGGGTCTGTAATACAGTATGTATGACATAGTATAGTAATCCCTCTTTGTGACTGAAAATCAGGTATAATAGGAAAGAGGAAGTAAGAAAGAAGGATGTGAGGTTGAAGCCGTGTCCGTTGACAATAAGACTCAGGGGGATGTGGCCCTGTAACTTCCTGTTCTGGATGTGAGGCAGGAGATAGGTGGACTAACCCCCCTACCCCATCCCCGACAGGGTAAGCAAATGGAATCCATTCCCTGTGGACAGAAACTCCAAAATATGAATAGCAGGACAATCGAGAGAGGAGGCTGAGCCCTGCCCAGATAAGAGATTAAAAACCAAATATTCCTCATTCTTGAGGTCAGGGAGACCTTCCTAACTATACATGTGCAGGAAGGCTTCTCGGAGGTCAAAAGGGAGGGGCCTCACATCATAGTCAGTGATGCAAACCTCCCATAGGCCTCTTCACTAGAATCCAGCTTGGCCAAGAAATACGCACATACAGGAGGACCCTGAGATAAACCAAACATGGTCTCAGAACCAGGCAAAGCCAGATTATTGGCCAATGGAAACCGGAAAGAAATGCCCCATAAAAAGGATTCAAGCTACCATGAGGGCGGAGCCCGCCCGTGTGTTTATCCACACGTACTGTACTCTTCCCCCTAATACACACTTTCCTTGTTTCGCTACTTCCTTTTTAAAAAATGTTTACCTGTTTATTTTCTGGTTTTGGTGGCACTGGGGCTTGTTGCTGCATATGGGTTTTCTCTAGCTCTGGTGTGCAGGCTTCTCGTCGCAGTGCTTCTCTCGGTGCAGAGCACAGGCTTGGGGGTGCGTAGGCTCAGTAGTTGTGGTTCCTGGGCTCTAGAGCACAGGCTCGGTAGTTTTGGAGCATGGGCTTAGTTGCTCCGAGGCATGTGGGATCTTCCTGGACAAGGGATTGAACCCACGTCCCCGGCACTGGCAGGTGAGCCAGGGAAATCCCTTGTTTCACTACCTTCTGTCTCAATGTAGAAATTCCTTTCTACACTGTTGACAGGCCAGGGCCATGTTACTGGCTACGGTCCCTGGTGGCCTAGGGGCCAGGATTCACCACTCTCACTTCTGTGGCCCGACCTCAGTCTCTGGCCAGGAACCGAAATCCTGCTTCAAGCTGCTGCAGGCTGAGGCCACTCGAGATCAGATGAGTGTATGAATGAATGACTACAAGAAATCCACAGAGGCCAAAAGAATACCAAGCTTCTCCCCTTCAGGGCTGTCCTTTTCCTGCCATGCTCCCCCATGGCAGCATGCCCCATTGTGTACACACACAGACGCACCTGTGACCAGCACTCAGCGTTTGTTAGGTCACTGGTCTTTTGCTTGTCTGTTTCCCGTGGCTTCAGCGGGCAGTGACCCTTCCCACCTCTATACCCAGCACCTAGCACGAGTCTTGACAAGTAACAGGTGCTCAGTACGTTGTTGAATGAGTGAATGAACGCACCTACAATCCATCAAGCTGAATTCGAGTTTTACCCGCTCCCAAATCAAATGAAAACCACAGCTTTAAAACAATGTCTTAACAGTGTGCATGGCTTTCCCCTCAGAGTGCTAAGGACAGCGCTCTACTCAGATGAATAATGTTCCCATCAAACTTTACCTACTGAATGGAAATGAGTCCAGATGCTAATTTGGGGGCGACCTTTGTGCTTCCACCTGTAGAAAAATGAGCGCGTCCTGCTCAGAAATCAGTCTGTGGCTCAGTTGGAATCATGCAGAACTTCACAGCATGCTTTTCTGCCTGATGACTTTCTTTTAAAATTGTGTTTTCATCTTATTATTCCAGCTTATTCTCCTTTCACCCCAGTCTTCTAATTTATTTTTATTTTTGTCTCGTGGTGCTGTGTGTAAGGACTTCTTCAAATTCTTTTCAGAATGAGGTCAGCTTTAAACAAACACACAGCAACAAAAAATACATGTCCTTGGGAATTCAGTGACAAGCATTCACCTGTGTCATCTCTTCATTGCCTCCACTATCCACCCCTACCCCCAATCCCCATGGAAACATTAGTTAACCTACTCTTGCCTTTCCAGCTAAGTTCTTTTTACCAGTGGTCTGATCTGATTGCCATCATAGATTTTCAGGTCTCTTCACACCAGCCATGAATTGGCTTATGACAACACCAGAAAATATCAACAGGAGGCCTCTGTTTAGGACTTCTAAAGCTTCTAGAAAGACCTTGAAAGAACGGTTCAGCTGTGAATGCAAACTAAAGGACTCAGAGTCTTCTCTTCATCCTGAATTTCAAAATATTTGGAATTTTCTATAGAATTGAAAAATGCAATCATTTTTCCTTTAAATGCCCTTGAAAACAAAGCAACAGACATTATTTATAAAAATCAAACATTTAAGATTTATTTTTATTGTTTCTCCTGCAACTACAATCTTAAAGCCTCTATCATGGAAGAAAGAGGTCTCAGGTCCCAGAGTCAAATCATGTCACTGTCAAATATAAAATGAATCAAGAACAAAGCCCTTCCTTGTCAAGAGAGCTTTTTTGCACTGGAATCTCTTTTCCCCTTTATTACGGTCCTTAGTTCTTTTAACATCCTTATTACTCCCACCACCCAGGGTATTGGACTTCTGGTGTGGATTGTCATTTACTGAGCTGGCTGAGGGTGGAGTGGGCTCTCCGAACTCCCAGGTATATCGGTGGGTGGTGCCCACTCCTTGGTCTGGATCTGGATTGATGAGTTAAAACACCATCAGATCGGGACTTTACTGGTGGTCCTGTGGGTAAGGGGACTCAAGTTCCATACCTGGCTGGGGACAGATCTTGAATGCAGCAACTAAAGATCCTACATGGAGCAATGAAGATCCCACACAGCCAAATAAATTTATATATAAAAAAGACTGTCAGAACTTCACAGGCCCCAAACAACCCTCTCCAATATTGTCCTTTATGATGCTGAAAGTTCTTCTGTCTCCTTTTGTTCTAAGAAACTTTGTGCCTGCCAAACAACAGGAAACGTGGAGAGATAGGGAGAACAAAAAATAATTAATATTTAATCTCCTTATCTCCTGAATTTTGTATATATTATTATGAGATTTTTAATTAAAAGCTCATCTCAGATTCAGTTTCTCTATTAAACAGGGTAAAGGGAAACGGGTAGGGTGAACAACATGACTTAAGTTTAGAAAGGTACGGGTTTCATTGACTGTTCCCTGATCCTCTGAAAGACGGTAATGGCACACATCAGATAACTGGGAAGGATCTTCAGCTTTCTGTATTTTAATTTCTGAGGAGAGATCAGTCTGGTGATGCACTGAGTTGGACTATTAATTACTTTGAAAGTAAAGAAGAAAATCCAAATCATCACTGCTCTTGTGGCCCCACTCGAGTGATGGTAGGATGTCCCCCTGCCCCCCTGCCCTTCTCCTCTGTGTGTGAGGGTCTCTGCGGGATCTTCCCACCAGGGCTCTCTCCTATTCCATGCTAGGGTGGAACCTCTCACTCGGATGAGTTTTCACTGGAGATGCTCAACTGGTCACCGCAGCTCTGGAACCAACAACCTTTCTCAGACCAGTGCATTTCAGCGAAAAAGAAGAGCCCTCTTGTCTTCTGTGCCTCGATCTTAACACAGGTGGTTCTGTAATGTTAAACGGACCCTACCTGCAGACTAGAGTGGTAAGGAAATGATAATTCAGAGGTACTTATGCTGGGTAAAACCACCTTCAGCTCTGAAGGAAAAGCCTCTCCCGGGGCTGGTCCTATGCTGATGCCTCGTGACTGCTCCAGGCTCCTCTCACTAAGCAGAAGTCAGTTTTGCCTTCTGCACCAGCGGGGTGAGGTGTTGAGTACATCTCTGATCCTCCACAGGACAAAGTGTCCTCTCTCTCCTGATCTGGGTCTGTCAGCAGACGCTTTTCGTCTGTTTTCAGATTTGCTCTTTCCAGAGAACACTCCCTCCCTCCTGGAATCCCCACCTCCTTCTCCTAAGAGTTGGTCTTGCACTGTGTCTTCCAGCAGGACAATCCCACACGAATACAGCAGTCCACACACAACGCAAGGCACCTCGCTGGCCATCTTCATTCTGGAGATGATCAACCACTATGACTATGAGTGGAGCACTAGCAATCTAATGTGGGCTCATTGTAGGTTCTCTTTTAGCTGGAGATGGTGGTCAGGCCCACGTGTCATTTCTGCATCTTCAGGGGGTCATTTCCTGATGTTCTGTGAGAAAATGGCTACCCAGACACCCCTCTACACACACATCTAAGAGTAAATGAAAAATTTCCATCCTAAATCCATATACAGAGATGAAATCTTTCTCTAGGAAACAAAAGTGGCAGATACTCAGCTCTGCCCATGATACAAGCAGGTTTTCATGGAGTTAGCCACTAGGTGACAAATCTAGGCAGTGTATTAAGAAGTAGAGACATCACATTCAAAGCTATGGCTTTTCCAGTACTCATATGTGAATGTGAGAGTTGGACCATAAAGAAGGCTGAGCACTGAAAAATTAATGCTTTTGAACTGTGGTCCTGGAGAAAACTCTTGAGAGTCCCTTGGACAGCAAGGAGATTAAACCAGTCAGTCCTAAAGGAAATCAACTCTGAATATTCATTGGAAGGACTGATGCTGAAGCTGAAGCTCCAATATTTTGGCCAACTGATGCGAAGAGCTGGCTCATTGGAAAAGACCCTGATGCTGGGAAAGACTGAGGGCAAGAGGAGAAGGGGGTGACAGAGGATGAGATGCTTAGATAGCATAACTGACTCAATGGACATGAGTTTGAGCAAACTTTGACAGATAGTGAGGGACAGAGCAGTCTGGTGTGCTGCAGTTCATGGGGTCACAAAGAGTCAGACATGACAGCAACTGAACACCACCAACAGAGCTGCCAGGACCCAGAGTACCTTAAAACCCTCAATTTGAGAAGCAGGTCTGTGCTGTATGCATGCACAGTCATAGGAGACAAGGAAGTGAGGGGTGAGTTTAAAGGACAGCACTCGTTTTCCCACCTGAAAGGTGGTATTCCTACAGCAAAAGCATGGTTAGCTCCAAAGGTGGACTCAATTGTCCACCTAATAGAACACAGAGACTTTCTCATAGCTTCAAAATGAGAGATTTCAAAGACCTAAGGGTAATGATTTAGTTGAAATTCAATATACAGATGTCTCTCGTCTCTACCTCCCTACCCTTACACCATCATCTCTGCAAGATGAAGCCTCCACCCAGGGACTGGCCTCAGAGTGAGAGCTCAACTCTGAGAAGTAGGCTGAGGCAGGTGGAGGCTGGGTTGCCCCTCTGTTACTCTGCTCAGGCTGTTCCAACAGAATACCATAGACAGGGCAGCTTAAGCAACCAGTTTTTGTTTGTCCCAGTTCTGGAGACTGGAGGTCTGAGATCAGGGTACTAGCGTGGGGGCTCCATCCCCTTGACTTCATGTAAACCCTGTTACCTCCCAGAGACCCCACCTCCAAATACCATTGCCCTCGGGATAAGGGATTCAACATATGGACTTGGGGGGATGTAAACATTCAGCCCATAGGGTGTCTGACTAGATATTGCTAGGAATTACTTTCTCCCTCCTTCTCCCTCTCTCCTCCTCCTCCCGCCATCCGCTTCTCTCTCTCTCTCTGTATATAACTGTGTGTGCAAATGAGAGAAAAAGGAATACAAATTTCATCAAGCATCCAGATGTCTTCAGAAATCTGTCATCACATACTTGATTGAAAGCCATTTTCACCCAACACCTGTTTTTTGTTGCTGTGTCAACTCAGGGTAAGACGAGCCAAGTTTTCAGAACGGGAAGGGAACGTTTTGGTTCTAAGTCTTTGAGACAAGTCAGGACTACTTGCTACATGGAGTGCATCAGACCCCTTTGCGTCCTGCTTCTCATCCTCTCCACCTCATCTCCCACCCCAGCCCACACGGGCAGATGCTGCTGTGCAGGATTAAATGCCCCCGTGCTGGTGCTTCTCTTCTTGGGCTCAGGCCATGCATCTTTCCTGGCCACTCTGATGCCCTGATGCTGGCTTGATTCTACTCAGCGAGGACCCTCTCCCCATATGACCGGGCAGTGCAGGAGAGTCAGCACCCACAGATGGACTTTCCAGATGCTCAGTGGTGAAGAACCGGCCTGGCAGCGCGGGAGAGGCAGGAGACGCGAGTTCAATCCCTGGGTCAGGAAGATCCCATGGAGAAGGAAATGGCCACCCACTCCAGTATTGTTGCCTGGGAAATCCCAGGAACAGAGGAGCCTGGCAGGTTATACAGTCCTTGAGGTCACAAAGAATCGGACACAGCTTAGCAGCTGAGCATGCACAGCACACACACAACGGCAACTCTCAACAGGGGTCATCTACTTCTCCTGGTTGGTTTTGGGTGAAAAGCCCTGAGAAACATTCTGGACACTCTTCAGAAGTGCCCCAGAAGGACGAAACCATGGGTGCCCATAGCGTTGCGTGAGCAAATGCTGACTTTTCCTCAGATGAGGAAATTGAAGCTTTTAAAAGATTAAGTAAATATCTAACAGCTATTAATAAAAATACCAGGACTTCAACTCAGGCTCCTCCTTCTAGGACAGAAACCAGAGAGAACTGATATTAACACATTATAATGACAGCTCTTTCTTTACTGAACAGATGTCGGGATCTAAGCTTATGGCTTTCTGTACATTATTACTTTAATTCTCACATGAACCCTATGAGAAGGATTCTATTAAAGCCATTAAGGATTAAGTATAAAGATGGGCAGAAGTTGGCAAAACTGAAATGTGGAGAATCTGGGATTCAAAGCCAGGTCTGTTTGTCTGCAGAATCCTACATTATCTACTTTTTCATCCAGGAAGTCATTGTTTTGCTTTTTTTTTTTAAATTTTAAACTTACTGGCAATAGTTTGATTATTACTAAAAATCATACTATGACATTGTTGATCTTCCTCCTACTATAAAAATTATTTCCTTGTATATTTCTTATTTCATACTTATAATAATATTATGTTTTCTACCTGCCAGGTACTTTGCTTAGTGTTTTCCCTGAATTATTCTTTTCGATTCCCGTGGCAGTTCTGAAAGAGAAATGTTGTTATTAGTCAAATTAGTAGATGAGAAATCTCGACTTCAGGGTGTTTAAGCTACTTGCTCAAGGTCGTCTCTGAATCCAAACCATATCTACCCACTGTGTTATACTGTACCCTTCTGAATCTTTAAGGAGAAAGGAAGCCTTTAAAAGAAAGCATATTGAAAGGACCAACACACCTCCTCCCCCGCAGAAGTGAAATCTCCAGCCCCAGGAACACGGTAACCCTGCTGAGTACCCACTGCTGCTGCTGCTAAGTCGCTTCAGTCGTGTCCGACTCTGTGCGACCCCATAGTCGGCAGCCCACCAGGCTGCCCCGTCCCTGGGATTCTCCAGGCAAGAACACTAGAGTGGGTTGCCATTTCCTTCTCCAATGCAGGAAAGTGAAAAGTGAAAGTGAAGTCACTCAGTTGTGTCCGACTCTAGCGACCCCATGGACTGCAGCCTACCAGGCTCCTCCGTCCATGGGATTTTCTAGGCGAAAGTACTGGAGTGGGGTGCCATTGCCTTCTCCAGAGCACCCACAGTACACGGCTATGATTGATCTCATTTTCATATGATGAACTGTGCTTCTGTGTCACGATGGTGTCATTCTTGATCTCATCAGGAGCTCTGCTTTCATCTCCCTCTTCGTATTTTCCCTGAGTCTCATTGTTTGGGTCCAAATCAGACCTGAGCAGGGAGAGTGACAGAGGGTACATTGTGCGTTCTGTTGTATAGACAGTTGTGGCTGGAGGTCACAGCTATTCCAAGAGAAGCATATTTTCTGGACGGAGCATTTGCAGGGGGTGGGGGTGGTTGTTCAAAGAGAATTACAAAATTGCAAAAATAAGACATCTGGCCATTTCACCTTGTTGACAAGTTTTCAGGCAAGATAGATGGCTCCAGCTCTGGCCCCAACATACACATGTGCCAATACTGTAAATTCTTTTCTAGTCCATACATCTTGATTAAATCCTCGACACTACCGATACACTTGATGAACAAATACCGAGCACAAAGGCTCAGCGAGGGGAGCAAGTCCAGGGAAGTAATTTGACTTGATGTAAGAGAATGAGGTGGTAGATGCCCTAGTAAAGGGACTCCCTGATGGACCCATCACCACTGGAAGATGAAATGTTGGCCGGGGACCTCAGCAGGCCCACGAGGCAGGCAGAGATGCACAGATGCATGGTTCAAGGAAGGTGAGGTGGGGCTCCAACTCCAGCGGGCTCACATTCACCCTGGCTCCCATTTCTTCAAGCATCAAGTGCCCCGTGAGCACCGAGCCTGTGCTTGGTTCAGTGCCGGGGCTGGTGGCGGGGGGCAGATTATGAGACACTACCATCTCTGCCACTAAGATGAGAAAGACTCAGAAACAAAAACCGACCCAGATTTTATCACAGGAGGGCAATGCAGATGGTGGGAGGGAAAGCAGGGAGGCATCATTCAGGTGATGAGGTTTGGAGGAGAGCCAGGATTGAGCAAGGAGAGAGAGGAGGAAGGAGGAACAGCAGGTGATGGCTTGAGTGTCTAGACATGTCCAGGGTTTAGAGTCCATGAGGAAGTGGGACTGATAAAGCTGGGAGACAGAAAACAGGAAGCAGGTCAAGTCAGCTGTGAGACTTTATTAGATAGAACTGCTTTTTTTTTTCAGCTTCTTTACAGCCACACACATCAAAATGACATGTCCTCCTAACATTGTTGAAGATGGCAAGATGAACTGGTTATTGTTACTAAAATAAAATAGAGGCAAGCATGGTTTTGTTTTTCTAGATGTAGTTTTGAAAACCATTGTTAGAGGCCACAGAGAAGCGCTGAGGGTTTTGAGCATGACACACGTATACACCAGGACTCCTTGAAGCCCCCAGCAGAGGCCACTACACACCAAAGTCCAGTCTTAGGTTAACACTTGAGGTGTCTTAAACTTTTGTCAACGTATTAGAAGCATCACTGGGAAATAAAGTTTATGCAGAGCTCATCTATTCTCAGGGGAACTGATGGGAACTAGACAAACCATAGTGATAGACAAATTGATACCAACTGATTAAGTTTTAATTAGAAATTTGCTTCCTTATCACAAGTCCAGATTGCAAGTGGATCTGTACATCCTGGCCTTTGTTCTTTCCCCTCTCGAGGAGGAAGATGATCATGGAGAAATGGAATTATTCTCAGGAATTAGTTGGATGGATTTTCATCCAATCTGGTAGTGTTTGCACCAGGGACTCTGTAGGGTGTGTGTGTGTGTGTGTGTGTGTGTGTGTGTGTGTGTCTGTGTGACACAGCACACACCAGGATGGTGAGGCAGAACATCTGCACCAAAGTTGCCTGGGGTCTAACAGGGAAGATGCACCTCAGTAGGAATTGAGTACAAGAAAGAAGTGCTGAAATACAGGTAGGATCTGAGAAGGCCAGAGAAGTGCAAGACCCCCACTTTCATATCCCACAAATAATATTTCTTTATAAAACTGGTCACATCTGATTCCTGGTACAGCCCTTGGCAGGAAGCAGTGGTTTTCCAAATGAAGTCATTAATAGAAATCTAATAGCAAGGGACTTGCAATGAAGTAGATAATAGGCAAACTACTTATGCTGGATGACTAAGCAGGCTCTGCGGAGTTGGAGCCGATGCCACAACAAAACATCACAAACTGAGCGATTTAAACAATAGAAATTTAGTGTCTCACAGTTCTGGAGGCTAGAAGTGTAAGATTAACGTGTTGGCAAGTTGGCAACCTTTCTCCTAGGCTGACTTCTTAATGGTTTTCTCACAGTCTTTCCTCTGCTTGTGTCTGAGTCCTGATCTCCTCATCTAATGACACTGGTCATAAACAGGGCCACTTCAGTGATCTAACCTTAAAAACCTCTTTGAAGACTTTATCTCCAAGTATGATCACATGCTAGGTCTTGGGGTTAAAACTTCACTATATTCATTTGCGTTCAGTCCACAGACTTCGCTGGTGGCTCAGTGGTAAAGAATCTGCCCACCAATGCAGGAGACTTAGGTTCAATCCCTGGGTCGGGAAAATCCCCTGGAGAAGCACATGGCAACCCACTCCAGTATTCTTGCCTGGGGGATCCCATGGACAGAGGAGCCTGGAGGGCTACAGTTCACAGGGTCGCAGAGTCAGATATGACTGAGTGACTAAGCAACAACAACCAACAGCTGAGTCCACAAAAAAGCCATATTGTGTGACACTAAGATGGGGAAATGTGAAAGCAGGAATACTGCTCTAAGTGGAATAGAATCAGGATGTCTGTGAAAAGAGGAACCAAAGTGCCATAAATCTAAGTGGAAAGGGGCAGCTCGCAGGTCTTGATTGACAGTCGTCTGGACAGTGGGCTTGTTCAACACTATGCTGTCCTGCATCCTGACTCCCACAGCCTGGGACC
Organism: Bos indicus x Bos taurus; assembly: GCF_003369695.1. Lineage (NCBI taxonomy): Eukaryota > Metazoa > Chordata > Mammalia > Artiodactyla > Bovidae > Bos > Bos indicus x Bos taurus. The sequence continues at coordinate 6,550,379 of NC_040089.1, forward strand.
CAGGGCACTGGCTGGGCGGGGAGGTTCAGAAGCATAAGGAGCCCCACGTTAATCTCGGACAACCTCTTCCAGTCAACACTCTCAGTCAGTGTTGTACTCGTAAGATATCTGTGATTTCCACGAGGTTGATGACATTGTCACCACCTGACAACAGAAAGGAACTCTCTCAGGCAGCCTGAGATCGCATGGATGCCTCTGCCACCAGATTTGTCTTCACGATTGATTGAATACTTTGGCCACCTGATGCAAAGAGCCAACTCATTGGAAAAGACCCTGGTGCTGGGAAAGACTGAGGGCAGGAGAAGGGGACGACAGAGGATGAGATAGTTGGATGGCATCACTGACTCAATGGACATGAGTTTGAGCAAGGTCCGGGAGTTGGTGAAGGACAGGGAAGCCTGGCGTGCTGCAGAATCAAACAACTTAGTGACTGAACAACAAGTTCCCACCTAGACAGTGGTCTGTTAATGACCTGTTATGTGTTGCTCTTCCATTTTAAAAGGCACAGTGATGCATCATAAAAATAGTGAGTGAAAAAATAATTACATGTTCCTGAAACTGCTTAGTAGTTATCCTTGAACTATCAAATCATTGCAATTAATTACTTGGTAATATAACTTTTCTTTTTTTAATTTCATGTTAATGTTCCAATTTACTAGTCACAAAAGATCCTGACATCACTGCTACACCAGCAGGGTGGATATTTTAAGCAGTTTTGACAATATAATTATGGTGATTAGCTAGATATTTGCTTTCTATCAGCTAAATGATAACACCTTGTCCTGAGAACCTGTTTCTTGGAGGAATCTCAAAGATGTTTATCAGCAAGCATTATTTATGGGGAGGGTGGGTGGGTCAAAGGCCCCCAGGTTGAGGGGCTCACATTTCAGGTTGACACGAGGCCAGTGGTAGTTAAAGGAGACCCTAGCCCAAGAATGGCACTCAGGAGAAGCAGATGGTAAGATCATAAAAGCTTCATGTCACCAGGGAGCCTGGTAGCGGGGGTGTGGTCCCTGGATCAGGGGCCCTTGGGACTGAGATTCTTATTTCTTTAGGCTGTGCTGGGTCTCCATTGCTTGCAGGCTTTCTCTAGCTGCGGCGAGCCAGCGCTGCTTTGCAGCAGTGGTGCGTGGGTTTCTCATTGTGGTGCCTTGTCTTGTTGCAGAGCATGGGCTCTAGGGCTCCTGGGTTTCAGCAGCTGTGCCATGTGGCCTCAATAGCGGTGGCTCTCAGGCTGAGCTACACCGCAGCACGTGGGGTCTTCCCGGGTCGGGGATTGAACCCATGTCTCCTGCACTGGGAGGCGGAGTCTTTACTATCAAGCTATCAAGAAAGCCCAAGGCTGAGATTCTGCACCACAATGTCAGGAATTTGGGCCTCTACCATTTCTGAGAGGCCAGTATTAGAGCCCAATATAACAGATAGGTAAGTTCCTGAAAGTCTGCTATGTCCCAAGAAGTCTAAGCCAGATATATTGTGTGCTCTTGTGCTAAGTCGCTTCAGTTGTGTCCAGCTCTTTGAAACGCTACGGCTTGTGGCCTGCCAGACTCCTCCGTCCATGAGATTCTCCAGGCAAGGATAGTGAAGCAGGGAACCCACCTGCCAGTGCCTGATATATTTACCTTGGCAGTAAAACAAGCAAACAAAATAACTCTTACTTTAAATGCATAGCCTCATTAGCAATTAAGGTAACATTAAGTAAAAGCAACTTCCAATTTACCATAGAACACCTATTGAATAAACAGTACCAAACAGATGCTGTCAGGGATGGAAAGACACACGAGTACACTCTGCCTCTTTTTTCTGGAGAAAGGCAACTCAACTGGATCTATAAAACTATTTTCTTTGACTTTTAAATTATTTCAAATGGAATCACATGGATGAAGTTCTGAGTACTTTGCCCAGCACTTAGCAGGTCAGCAAGGAAACCATGTCTCCTTTCCTTTGGGTACTGCTTTAGCTCAGTCTCCTGGAAAATCAACCTGAGGCACAGCCTAAGTGACAGTGTTTATAAGGGGATAAAAAGCCTGGGTAGCAAGAGGTGGGAGTTTTTGTTTTTTTAGTTTTTTTTTTTTTTTTAATAAGAGAAATAATTTTAAGGTGGGAGCTTTAGGATGAAAGTTTCTTTTCTTACTCAGGGTATGATGAGGCCAACAGATTTGGAAATGACTGCCACAGTTTGTTATTTCCAGTTCCCAGGAGGAAGGACACACACGGTTCCCACGGGAAAGCACCAAGGTGGATCAGGATGCAGAGGCAGTGGTATAAGTCAGGGATGGAGGCGGCATTGTGGGTCCTGAGGGGAAGAACAGGGTGGGTGAGGGTGAGCAGGCTTAGGGTTGGCTGATGTGAATAATTCCTGTGGGTGGTGACATAGGGACTCTCTCTGGTGGTCTGGTGCGTGGTCCTGGAGCGATCAGAACAGGCGGGTGTGGCAGACTCTAGGTTCATCCACATCACTACTGATCCCGTTTTATTTTTTATGACCGAGTAATATTCCTTTGCATATATGCATACATATCTTCTGTATTCACCTCACGGCGGACATTTAGGTTGCTTCCATGTCCTGGCTGTTGTAAATAGCACTGCAGTGAACACTGGGCAGCTGCTGTACAGCACAGGGAGCCCAGCTCTGTGATGACTTAGAGGGGTGGGATGGGGGCGGGTATGTGGGAGGGAAGCTCAAGGGGGAAGGGATATATGTATACTTACAGCAGAAACTATCACAATACTGTAAAGCAATTATGCTCCTTTTTTGTTTGTTTGTTTTTCAGAGGACAGGTGGGTGGTAAGCCTGAGTGTGAGAGCCCCAAAGAGATGGGTGAAGTTGGGGGTGGGGGGAGGCTCTGGATTTGTTGTTTGCATGTAAAAGGTAAACTCACAGGTGAATCCTTTGCTATCTCTGGCAGGTGGCTGACCCCGAAGGGGCAGTCTCTACTGGGTCAGCAAGATCCCAGATATCAGAGCATCAGTATTACTATAGCAATAGAGAGGGAAATGACCTAAGAAAAAAGGGAAGAAAAGTACAAAGTGCATTAAGACTGAGAAAGCTGCATTTTCACACACAAAAATGCTGGTGGATTCTCTGTTGTGTGTGAGATGTCCCCAGACACCATGGATTGGAATGACTTATTGGGGTGGGAGAAGAGAAGGATTTATTTTCCAGCACCTCTCCATCTTCTATTACTCACTCTGCAAGGGTTACCATCTGGGTATGAACCTCACTGTACTCCCAGGTCACATCCCAGAGTCACCAAAGGGCAGAGGGCAAGAGGTTGACAATGAGGAGACAGGTGAGGTCTGCTCCAGCTTTGAAAAGTCAGAGAAGGACCCCGAATGAAAAAGAAACATCTGTGGGCAGAACCGTGATTCCCCCCAAATCCGTATGCTGAAGTCCTATCCCCAAGACCTCAGCATGTGTATTTGCTGCTGCTGCTGCTGCTGCTGCTGCTGCTGCTGCTGCTGCTGCTGCTAAGTCGCTTCAATCGTGTCCGACTCTCTGCGACCCCATAGACGGCAGCCCAGCAGGCTGCCCCGTCCCTGGGATTCTCCAGGCAAGAACACTGGAGTGGGTTGCCATTTCCTTCTCCAATGCAGGAAAGTGAAAAGTGAAAGTGAAGTCGCTAAGTCGTGTTCGACTCTTTGCGACCCCATGGACTGCAGCCTACCAGGCTCCTCTGTCCATGGGATTTTCCAGGCAAGAGTACTAGAGTGGGGTGCCATTGCCTTCTCTGGTATTTGCTACTAGTCTTGCAGTAATGCATGTAAGGTGCAGTCAGCAGGGGGGCCTGTCCAACAAGACTGTTGTCCTTATAAGAGGAGATCAGGAGACAGATGGGCCCAAAGGGAAGGTCATGTGAAGAAGCGGGGAGAAAACGGCCCTCTGAAAACCAAAGAGAGAGGGCCCAGAAGATGCCAGGCCTGCCAACCACCTTGAATTTGGACTTCAAAAACTGTGAGAATATAAATTACTGTTGTTTAAGCCACTCAGTCTGTGGCACTTTATCATGGCAGCCCTGGGAGGCTAATACAGAAGCCATTGTACAAAGTTGTTCACAAGCTATGAACTTACAATAGATTTCAGAAAGGATGATTGAAGAACAAAATAATGAATAATTAATAATGAATAATAAATATCTAGCCATTAAAATAAAAATTCTCTACAGTAGGCAGACAATTGTGGGCATTGAATGATGGTGAATAAAAAAGGCAGAAGGGAAAATAGAATGTATATGCTGATTACAGCAAAGTAAAATAAATGCAACGTCTATTAAGATTAAAGAAGATTTTGGAGTGATGGGAAATTAATTCTTTTTCCCCCCAAAGTTGTTTGAATTATACTACAGTTGAACACAGGCATACCTTGGAAATATTGTGGGTTTGGTTTCAGGCCACTTCCATAAAGCAAATATTGCAATAAAGCAAGTTATACGTACTTGATTTCCTAGTACATATAAAACTGATGTCCATCGAGATGATCACACTACGTGAAGTCAGAGAAAGACACTCATAGTATTTCCCTTATATGAGGAATGTGAAAATGATACACATGAACTTATTTACAAAATAGACTCACAGACATAGAAGAGGAGCTTCTGGTTATCAAAATGGAAAGGGACGAGAGGTATAAATCAGGAATTTAGGATTAACACATGCCCGTTACTATACATAAAAAAAAAAGATAAACAACAAGGACCTACTGTATAGCACAGGGAAATACAACTAATATCTTATAATAACCTGTAATGGAAAAGAATCTGAACAAGAATACACATCTCTATATGTATGGGTACAAGTGAATCACTCTGCTGTGCACCTAAAACTAATACACCATAGTAAATCAACTACACTTAAATAAAAAAAAATAAAATGAAAAAAGTTTTATTTACACTCTACTGTACCCTACAAAGTATGCAATAGCATTATATGTACATACCTTAAATTTTAATATGCTTTATTGCTAAAAACTGCTAACCTTCATCTAAGCTTTCAGCAAGTCATAATACTTTTGCAATAGTAATATCAAAGATCACTGGTCACAGATCACCATAATAAATATAATGAAAATGTTTGCCATCTAATCATCTCATTCTCTACCACCCAATCTATCATTTGTCCCCCTCAACTTCTCGTATCTTCTGTTGCCTTGAATTGTTTTTGCTGCTGTTGTTCAGCCACGCAGTCATGTACAACTCTTTGTGACCCCATTGGACAGCAGCATGCCAGGCCTCCCTGTCCCTCACCATCTCCCAAAGTTTGCCCAAGTTCACGTCTGTGCATCAGTGATGCCATTTCATCCTCTGACCCCCTCTTCTCCTTCTGTCCTCTGTCTTTCCCAGCATCAGGGACTTTTCCAATGAGTCAACTGCTCGCATCACATGAATTGTTTTCACTGTTATGCCTAAACAGAATATGCAAATGATCAGGGGCTGGGTAACTCCACTAACTGTATTAGTTTGCTCAAGTCTGCTTACTTGATCTGTGAAGCTAAGTTCAGTTGCTCACTTGTGTCTGACCCCATGGACTGCAGCATGCCAGGCTTCCCTGTCCATCACCAACTCCCGGAGTTTACTCAAACTCAAGTCCATTGAGTCAGTGATGCCATCCAACCAGCTCATCCTCTGTTGTTCCCTTCTACTCCTGCCCCCAATCCCTCCCAGCATCAGGGTCTTTTCCAGTGAGTCAGTTCTTCGCATCAGGTGGTCAAAGGATTGGAGTTTCAGCTTCAGCGTCAGTCCTTCCAATGAATATTCAGGACTGATTTCCTTTAGGATGGACTGGTTGGATCTCCTTGCTGTCCAGGGGACTCTCAAGAGTCTTCTCCAACACCACAGTTCAAAAGCATCAATTCTTCAGCACTAAGCTTTCTTTATACTCCAACTCTCACATCCATACATGACTACTGGAAAAACCATAGCTTCGATTAGATAGACCTTTGTTGGCAAAGTAATGTCTCTGCTTTTTAATATGCTGTCTAGGTTGGTCATAACTTTCCTTCCAAGGAGTAAGTGTCTTTTAATTTCATGGCTGCAGTCACCATCTGCAGTGATTTTGGAGCCCCCCAAAATAAAGTCTGTCACTGTTTCCACTGTTTCCTCATCTATTTGCCATGAAGTGATGGGACCAGATGCCATAACCTTAGTTTTCTGAATGCTGAGTTTTAAGCCAACTTAAATCACTTAAATCACTTTCATCAAGAGGCTCTTTAGTTCTTCTTCACTTTCTGCCATAAGTATGGTGTCATCTGCATACTCAGGTTATTGATAATTCTCCCGGCAATCTTGATTCCAACTTGTGCTTCATCCAGTCCAGCATTTCTCATGATGTACTCTGCATATAAGTTAAATAAGCAGGGTGACAATATACAGCCTTGATGTACTCCTTTCCTGATTTGGAATCAGTCTGTTGTTCCATGTCCAGTGTTAACTGTTGCTTCTTGACCTGCATACAGATTTCTCAGGAGGCAGGTCAAGTGGTCTGGTTTTCCCATCTCTTTAAGAATTTTCCAGTTTGTTGTGATCCACACATTCAAAGACTTTGGCATAGTCAATGAAGCAGAAGTAGATGTTTTTCTGTTAACTCTTTTGCTGTTTAGATGATCGAACGGATGGTGGCAATTTGATCTCTGGTTTCTATGCCTTTTCCAGCTTGAAAATCCAGCTTGAACATCTGGAAGTTCATGGTTCATGTACTGTTGAAGCCTGGATTGAAGAATTTTAAGCATTACTTTGCTAGCATATGAGATGAATGCAACTGTGTGGTAGTTTGAGTATTCCTTGGCATTGCCTTTCTGCGGGATTGGAATGAAAACTGACCTTTTCCAGTCCTGTAACCACTGCTGAGTTTTCCAAATTTGCTGACATATTGAGTGCAGCACTTTCACGGCATCATCTTTTAGGATTTGAAATAGCTCAACTGGAATTCTGATGCTTCCTAAGGCCCACTTGACTTCGCATTCCAGGATGTCTGTGCACTCCTGCATAATTTCTGCGTTTCGGGGAAGGAGTTCTCATCTCATTGCTATTTAGTCTCACAGTTGTGTCTGACTCTTCAGTGGCCCTGTAGCCTGCCAGGCTTCTCTGTCCATGGGATTTCCCAGGCAAGAATACTGGAGTGGGTTGCATTGGGTGTTATTGCAATTGGGTAAATTGAAGTAAAATGTGTTTGGATGGAAGAGAAGGAATCATTGCTCATCCCCTTCTACTTATATTTCCCTTTGGAAAGCTTGAGATGCACTATTTGACAGATCTTTATTGTATATGCAGGCACATATATGTATGCATATGTATGTCAGAGACTGTTGTGTGTTCACTAAAACACACACCTCTCCCAGACCAGTGGTGGGAGATAAACTCCATGAAGATTTTGGACTGCCTCCTTGGTGAAATTGGGTGAAGACAGGTGTCTAACCTTCTGGGGCACATCACAAGGTATAAGCCACATTATTGAACCATGAGTGCATGTGTGCTGTCACTTCAGTCGTGTCTGACTCTTTGTGACCCCATGGACTTAGCCCACCAGGCTCCTCTGTCCATGGGATTCTCCAGCAAAGAATACTGGAGTGGGTTGCCATGCCCTCCTCCAGGGATCTTCCTGACCCAGGGATTGAACCCGTGTCTCTCAGGTCTCCTGCACTGGCAGCTGAGTTCTTTACCACTAGTGCTACCTGGGAAGCCCTAGTGTACCTTGAGTTCCCTGCAGATAAAAGTTGGGCACTGTGTTTGATGGGCCTCTTTGGTTTTGGAAGCAGTGTGTACCACATTTGAGAACATTGTTCCAACAGTTTATTGATGACTAGGAAGGCTGCCAGTTTTGACTGGGGCCAAAAGCCAGAGGCCAAAAGCAACCTCTGCAAGAGGATCAGCCTGCTGTAAAGGCGGCTCTGACATGGAGCTAAATGACCAGGCAGATTTTAGGTGCCAGATCTATTGAAGTAGACACGAATGCTGTGTGGAGGGCTTGGCAACTTCAGTAGGAGAGCCACAGAGCAGACCTTTAGGTTTCTGGATCAAAAACACACTTACATCACAGAGAATTACGCACTATTCAAAAAGAAGCTCCTGCCATGCTACTGGATCTTAATAAAAACTGAGTGTCTGATCATGGGGCATCAAGTGACCGTGTGATTGGAACTCCCCACCAAGAGCTGGGTGTTGTCAGCTGGTCAACCTAGTCAGAAGATTGAGTGTATACAGCAACAATCCATCACATGATGAATTGACTCCTAGACAACGGACAATAAATGCTAATTCTTCTCCTATACAAGTTAGAAGCATTTAGGCTAAGCTCATTTATGATTTAGAAGGAAAGATAACTTGATTACATTTCAGATGCTATCAAATTCCAAAACACAATGAGTACTGCAGAGGCTAAGAGAAGAGAGAAGAAAGCAAGTTTTTGGAAGCAAATGAGATGAGATTTAATATAGATAAAGGTAAGCGAATGCACCTGGAAAAAGTCACAATCAGCATTAATTTAAAGTTGGAACCTGCAATTTGTGGAATAATCATACTGGCAAAAAGCTGAGGATAATAATGTATAATAAATTATGGATTGAGTAATGTGGTGCTTATTAGAAAGCCTACGTCTACCCTCTTGTGGGGTGGAAATAAACATGAACAGACATGGTCACATCACTCCAGGACTCTTCCTGAGACAGAGCTAGACACTGAGGATGCGTTGGTCAAGGTAGAATGGAAAAGCAAAGTGAGGAAGGAGACAGGGGGTCAGCTGAGTCTGCAGGGCACTGTGGACTTACACAGGGTTGAGATAAAAACTGTGGAGCAATTCAATCTCAGAGCACGGGGATTAAGACTAGAGGTCAGCACAATGTCCTCAGCCAAGTAAGGGGTCAGGATAGCAGATACACAGCATCAGTAATAGAGACCTTGAAACTCTGGTCAAGGTAAGGTTATTCTGACCTCACTTGAAGGCTTTGGTCACTGAGTGTCAGAGTAGAGATGAATCCCTGAGAGAAGCTGACCTTTCTCCCCCTTTTTAGGGTAGAGTTTAGGGTTCTTAGGGTGAACAGTGAAAGTGCTTCATGTAAGGGAGTCAGCAGAGAGGTGCCTTGGATAAAAGCTGCTTGTTTCCCATATGACCTGTTAGCTGAGATTCCATTCATCTGCAAGTATGAGAAAGCTGGACACTGTGGCTTATGTAAGCATATACCTTGCTTTTTTTCATGAATCAGGCTGTCTGGAGGTTGTCTATCACTGGCATTGGGAGAAAAATGAAGCCATATGCTTATTTCTCTTTCATGAGATGAAAAAGCATGTGCTGAGTAGAAGGACTCGCATGGACGAATGCACAGAAATGTGTAGAGAATGATACCAGTGGCAATCACAGTTTACCATTTACTCAATACACGTGGTCCCTTTCTTCCTTCATAATCAAAGCCCAATTCAGTTTGGAAGCCACATGATCATCTTTAGAGAGACATGTGCTTTCCTCAGCATCCATTGATCTCTAGCAATTAACTGAAAATTTTCCTTCTGATAATACCTTTTCCTAACGAAAGATAAGTACATATATGGCATCACTGGTTCCCCTTACCCTGTCTTTCTGGCTTGAACGAGAGTGTGGTACCTAACATCGTGGCTGCTGCCTTGTGATCATGGAGGGAAGACCAAGACAAGCTCCAAGACGTCCATCCTTTAGGATTCAACCTCAGGGTCACCTGTTCAGACACCCTTCATGGGGACACCCTCCAATGCTTCTCTGTAGCTTCCTTTGCTTAGTTCCTTCACTGAATTTATTTCAACCTAAAAAAACCTTTGTTTTTCAACATACTTGTATTATCTCTCTCTCCCATGAAAATGTAAGCAGTGCCTTGAAGTCAGGGATGGTGCATAGCGGACACTAATGAATAAACGTTAGATATCCAAACTCCTGAAGGTAGGAGTGAGGCCCGTAGGACTCCGTCATCTCCAAGGCCCTTTATCATCAAACAACCAACCACTGATCCCTCATATTTCTAGGTTTTTCTTTTGATTGTTGGGTTCTTAAGACTTTTTTGATCATGACCTCCTGGCAGCAATAACTTTTGCATCACAGCTAATTGTGTGTACTTGGTCAGGAACTGTATTGCCTTAATGTTGAAAAAAAAAAAAAGAAACTAACTCCCAAAGGCTCAGACACAGTGATTGAGCAACTAGCACTTTCACTTTTTTTTCCACTTGTTTATACGACCTATTAAAGGTCTGCAACCTGAAGTCTGAAAAGCTCTTGCAGTTGAGGTATTTTGTCCCATGCAATCTGCCATTAAACTATGTCTTACTTGGGAAAATATTTTTAGTAATGATAAAATAATAATATACAAGGGAATATGCTTGTACATTATTATAAAATATATAGCATGCTATAGAAGATATAATAATAATATAATTAAGCAATAAATCTAACATGTATACAGCTCTCCAGAGCACACAGATTACCATCACACAGAGTGTCTCATCTATGTACTGTGTCAATCCTCTAATGATGGTAGGCTCATTTATCATACGAGAAAAACTAGCTCAGAGGGCATATAATTTATCTAGGAATACTTTGCAAGCTAGTGACAGAGCCAGGGCTCAAACCAGGGTGTTCAACTCCTCTCTCAGATAGCTCTCTCCTCATTAAATGCCTGTTAAGGATGCAGATAATTTAGATGAATCCTTTCTGTCATTCTGGCCATTGTCTCTCTCTGCTGTAGCATCCACTTGGGCTCTGTTCATTGCAGTATAAACTCTGGAAGTCAGGACAGAGACTCAGAAGGAATCAAAAAGCATGCACAAGTCCATCTCATTTCATGACCTGGCACGTTATTTGACTTCTCTGAGACTTGGTTTCCTCACCTGTACGTGGAGGTCATTCCCGTTGGTATACCAAACTCAGGGGCTTGTTGTGAATGTGCTTGTGGAGATCCTTAGGCAGTCTGAGCCTCTGGATTTTGTCAAGGGCCTTCCCTCTGCTGGGGATGTCTGCCCTTCTGCTTGGCACAAACTAGACATTACTTATCCTCATTCACATGTCTCCTCCCGGGCACTCCTGCCTCATGTTATTCTTACTTTGATTACAGCTCTTCCCCATCCCATTAATATGTGCTTCCTGTACATTATAGCGTTTGGATGGAGTGGGTGCTCACTAATTATTTCAAAGCATCATCCCTTGTACTCTATATTCTAGACCTGAGCTGTGCTCTGGGTAGTTATCCAATAGCAAGCTCAAATTCTTGGGAAGATGTCAGTATTTCCATCATCTGCAAACTTTGTGGGAGGAATCACAACACACGCTCCACAAAGCGAGTATTACAGAATGTCCCCCCAGTGGTTTGATGACTTTCAGTGGCACCCATATGGATCATGGAATTCCATCTCTTAGTCCTGCACTTGGTGGCCTCAGGACTGTGGAATTACAAGTAGAAGTTTGTAGGCAGGTGGCTGCAGATGGTGCAGTGCTCAGTGAGGTCATGGACTGGGGACAGAGAAAGGACAACCTTTTTGATTAATGTGCTGGTGAAGACATCAAATGTGGAAGGTGTTACTTGGATACTGTTTCTCAGGCAGCAGGGATCAGAGTGCATGGAGCATGCAGCATTCATTCTTCAGGAAATGCTAAGAGAAGCAGAGATACGAGTGAGGGGCTGGATGAAGCAAGAGGAACAGTGAGGGGAGATAAGATCAGAGAAAGACCAGAAACTCAGTGTGTGTGGACAGGGGGTGAGCTTAGTCACTAAGTCACATCCAACTCTTTTGTAACCCCATGAACTATAGCCCACAAGGCTCCTCTGTCCATGGGATTTCCATGGACTGGAGTGGGTTGCCATTTCCTTCTCCATGGGATCTTCTAGACCCAGGGATCAAACTGGCATCTCCTGCATTGCAGGTGGCTTCTTTATCAATAATTCACGGTGCCCAGGACAAAATGAAGATGCAGAGTCTCTGGTTCAGAAATTACTAAGAATTCCAAGACAGTGACAGCAGAGCTTCAAACCAATCACAGGCCCTTCTGAGCACGACCGTGCAATACCGTCTGCACACCGTGAAGCCGGCCATGTGTGGGCCCGGTAAGCCACCACTTGCTGCTTCGCTCACGCAGTGAGAAATCTCCAGAGACTTGAAACCAAGGGGGGTACAGTGAACAGTTTCACTTAAATCACTGAATGTTCTGGAGGGGTGCAGCAGGGGAGGAAGGGAAACAGAGAGACCAGCTTCAGGGGTATCACTGTCACCAGAGAAAGGGGTGTTTTGAAATACTTTCCTGTCAGATCCCATTTCTTTTTCTTTTCTTTTTGGCCACACTGCACAGCATGTGGGATCTCAGTTCTGCAACTGGGGATTGAACCTGCACCCCTACAGAGGAAGCACGGAGTCTTCTCAGTGGTTAAGATTCTGTGATTCCACTGCACGGACATGGGTTCCATCCCTGGCTGGGGAACTAAGACCCCACATGCTCTGTGGTGATGCCAAAAAGAAAAGGGAACCTGCAGAGGAGCAGTCCCATCCGAGGTGCTTTTTGGGAGTAGAGACATAGGGATTTGCTGGTGAGGTGAGTTGAGTTTGAGGGCCAGAGAGAACATGAAGGTATTTTCTAAGTTTTTGGTCTGAGCTGTTGAGTGGATGCTGATGCCATTTACAGAAACAGGAAAGACTAGAGGGGAAACAGATTGTGTAAGAAAAGAATCCTCTTGGAACTGATGTTAAAGATGTGGGTCAGACATTCAGGTAGACAGACACGAGTGGTATGGTAAGACAGACATGAAGACACAAGACAGACATGGTAAGCACCAGAGATGGAGTTGGCCTCAGTACACGTGGTCCATGAAGGCTGTGTTCAATAAGGAAGGTTCCATACGTCCTGATGTTCACCACCAACATGCAAAGCTATGCTTTTAGGTAGAGTCCCAGCTCTCCTGCTTATCAGCCATGTGCCCTTGGACATGTTTCTTTGCCCCTTTCCATTCATAAAATAAGAATAAACATACATATCTCCTAGGGTAGCCCTGGAGATTAAAAGGGATAATGCGTGTAATGTAATGGCCAGCAGGAAGCACTGTATCAATAGTTGCTATTAATGCAAATCAGTTATCTATGAGATAAATTCAATTGTCCTGAAATGTACTTAAGGAAATTTAGTGTTCAAACAGAATAGATTCAACCTTGAAGATAGGCAAGAGGTATTTCGACTCTCCTCCCCCTTCCCCAGTGAAGGTCAGAGATTTGACTTTATTTAAAGTTAGACTAGGTTAAGAGGCCAGACACTCGCATAAAAACATCCCCTTTATCTCTTTTCCTTTCCACATAATTGCTGCAGAATCTCTCTCTCTCTCTCTTTTTTCTCAGTACAAGCTTTCAAAGTCCTGGCTAAGGATTCAGACTTCCTGGTACCCAAAAGTTAAGCAAAATAAGATGTTTGAAAGCAAGAGAGGCTGATCTTGGCTCCAGAAATATGGGATGGTCAGAAATATTGGGGATTTGATGTGGGGGTGCTACTGCATTTGTAATTTGAGACCTGAAAAAAAGGCTTCCCGAACCTCTTGAGAAACCTGTATGCAGGTCAGGAAGCAAGTTAGAACTGGACATGGAACAACAGACTGGTTCCAAATAGGAAAAGGAGTTCGTCAAGGCTGTATATTGTCACCCTGTTTATTTAACTTATATGCAGAGTACATCATGAGAAACGCTGGGCTGGAAGAAGCACAAGCTGGAATCAAGATTGCTGGGAGAAATATCAATAACCTCAGATATGCAGATGACACCACCCTTATGGCAGAAAGTGAAGAACTGAAGAGCCTCTTGATGAAAATGAAAGAGGAGAGTGAAAAAGTTGGCTTAAAGCTCAACATTCAGAAAGTGAAGATCATGGCATCTGGTCCCATCACTTCATGGGAAATAGATGGGGAAACAGTGGCTGACTTTATTTTTGGGGGCTCCAAAATCACTGCAGATGGTGATTGCAGCCGTGAAATTAAAAGATGCTTACTCTTTGGAAGGAAACTTATGACCAACCTAGACAGCATATTAAAAAGCAGAAACATTACTTTGTCAACAAAGGTCCATCTAGTCAAGGCTATGGTTTTTCCAGTGGTCATGTATGGATGTGAGAGTTGGAGTATAAAGAAAGCTGAGTGCTAAAGAATTGATGCTTTTGAACTGTGGTGTTGGAGAAGACTCTTGAGAATCTCTTGGACTGCAAGGAGATCCAACCAGTCCATCCTAAAGGAGATCAGTCCTGGGTGTCCATTGGAAGGACTGATGCTGAAGCTGAAACTCCAATACTTTAGCCACCTGATGGGAAGAACTGACTCATTGGAAAAGACCCTGATGCTGGGAAAAATTGAGGATAGGAGGAGAAGGTGACGACAGAGGGTGAGCTGGTTGGATGGCATCACCGACTCAATGGACATGGGTTTGGGTGGACTCTGGGAGTTGGTGATGGACAGGGAGGCCTGGCGTGCTGCGGTTCATGGGGTCGCAAAGAGTCGGACATGACTGAGTGAGTGAACCGAACTGAAGCAGGAGGAGAGACCAGACCTGGCTCCTTGGAGGAGGCTGGAGACACTCCACCTTTGGGAGCTGAGGGTCCTGGTTCCACCAGGCTCTCCACAAGCCTCTCCCCTTGCTCCATTCTGTCAGCCAGACCTGCAATCATCTGTGTACCTTCTTTAATTGATTCAATTAGGAAATGTACTAAAAACTTCAGAGAATAATAAACTGTCCATCCAGATATTTGCTTTATAAATTATTTAACAGTAAAAGAAAATGTAAAACGGAAGTCCCTTCATTCCATTCTCCTCTGCTGAGGAAATCAGGGTCTAAGGAATGGGAAAGACTAGAGATCTCTTCAAGAAAATCAGAGATACCAAAGGAACATTTCATGCAAAGATGGGCTTGATAAAGGACAGAAATTGTATGGATCTAACAGAAGCAGAAGATATTAAGAAGAGATGGCAAGAATACACAGAAGAACTGTACAAAAAAGATCTTCATGACCCAGATAATCACGATGGTGTGATCACTGACCTAGAGCCAGACATCCTGGAATGTGAAGTCAAGTGGGCCTTAGAAAACATCACTACGAACAAAGCTAGTGGAGGTGATGGAATTCCAGTTGAGCTATTCCGAATCCTGAAAGATGATTCTGTGAAAGTGCTGCACTCAATATGCTAGCAAATTTGGAAAACTCAGCAGTGGCCACAGGACTGGAAAAAGTCAGTTTTCATTCCAATCCCAAAGAAAGGCAATGCCAAAGAATGCTCAAACTACCGCACAATTGCACTCATCTCACACGCTAGTAAAGTAATGCTCAAAATTCTCCAAGCCAGGCTTCAGCAATATGTGAACTGTGAACTTCCTGATGTTCAAGCTGGTTTTAGAAAGGGCAGAGGAACCAGAGATCAAATTGCCAACATCCGCTGGATCATGGAAAAAGCAAGAGAGTTCCAGAAAAACATCTATTTCTGCTTTATTAACTATGCCAAAGCTTTTGACTGTGTGGATCACAATAAACTGTGGAAAATTCTGAAAGAGATGGGAATACCAGACCACCTGATCTGCCTCTTGAGAAATTTGTACGCAGGTCAGGCAGCAACAGTTAGAACTGGACATGGAACAACAGACTGGTTCCAAATAGGAAAAAGAGTTTGTCAAGGCTGTATATTGTCACCCTGTTTATTTAACTTATATGCAGAGTACATCATGAGAAACGCTGGACTGGAAGAAACACAAGCTGGAATCAAGATTGCTGGGAGAAATATCAATAACCTCAGATATGCAGATGACACCACCCTTATGGCAGAAAGTGAAGAGGAACTAAAAAGCCTCTTGATGAAAGTGAAAGTGGAAAGTGAAAAAGTTGGCTTAAAGCTCAACATTCAGAAAATGAAGATCACGGCATCCGGTCCCATCACTTCATGGAAAATAGATGGGGAAACAGTGGAAACAGTGTCAGACTTTATTTTTCTGGTCTCCAAAATCACTGCAGATGGTGACTGCAGCCATGAAATTAAAAGACGCTTACTCCTTGGAAAGAAAGTTATGACCAACCTAGATAGCATATTCAAAAGCAGAGACATTACTTTGCCAACGAAGGTCCGTCTAGTCAAGGCTATGGTTTTTCCTGTGGTCATGTATGGATGTGAGAGTTGAACTGTGAATAAGGCTGAGCGCCGAAGAACTGATGCTTTTGAACTGTGGTGTTGGAGAAGACTCTTGAGAATCCCTTGGACTGCAAGGAGATCCAACCAGTCCATTCTGAAGGAGATCAGCCCTGGGATTTCTTTGGAAGGAATGATGCTAAAGCTGAAACTCCAGGACTTTGGCCACCTCATGTGAAGAGTTGACTCATTGGAAAAGACTCTGATGCTGGGAGGGATTGGGGACAAGAGGAGAAGGGGACGACAGAAGATGAGATGGCTGGATGGCATCACTGACTCGATGGATGTGAGTCTCAGTGAAGTCCAGGAGTTGGTGATGGACAGGGAGGCCTGGCGTGCTGCGATTCATGGGGTCGCAAAGAGTCGGACACGACTGAGCAACTGATCTGATCTGATCTGACCAAACACGCTTAAATCTTTGGACTATCCATATACAGCTCCACAAGCAAAACATATTTTTGTTTTTTGCACATTAAAGCACTTCCATATATGTCTTATGCTCATATGACTCTTTTTGTAATTTGCTTTCCTCATTCGACATTATGTTGATAAATATGTTCTGTTCATTAATTTTAATTGCTAAGTGCCTCATTTCACAATTTATCTGTTTCTATAATGAAACAATGTAGGTAGGTTCTTTTCTCTTGTTGTTTCACTCACTGTTTCAAGCGATGCTGCCTTGGCCACCCTGGGTGTGGACCAGCACACCTGCGGGTGACTCCCCAGTGCCCTCTGACAGCAGACTTGCAGCAGAGAAGCTTGCTTCTCTTCCATATTAACAGATGGTACCGGATTGCTTTCCTAATGGTTTCCCTACTTTACATCACTGCCGGGGATGATGAAAGTTCTTGCATCTCCATAGTCTACGACTATGAGTTCCTTACTACTGTGCTAAGTGGGAAAGGCACCTCCTTGTTGCTTTCCTTTCATTTCTTTGATGGGTGGGACACGTCCCTCTCCAGATCCTTATTTGTCAAAGCCTCTCTGGCTGGATCTTTATTACCTGTAGCCAAATGTCATTTCTAAGGAAGGCAGGCTTTCTGACCAGTGCTAACTGACCTGCCGGGCTTCCCAGGTGGCTCAGTGGTAAAGAATCCACCTTCCAAGCAGGAGACTTGTGTTCAATTCCTGGATCAGGAAGATCCCCTGGAGGAAGAAATGATAACCCACTCCAGTATACTTGCCTGGAGAATCCCATGGGCATAGGAGCCTGGTGAGCTACAGGCCATGGGGTCACAAAGAGTCAGACATGACTGAGTGACTAAACAATGACAGTAATTGACCTGTGAGGGACCACCTGGAGCTCAAGCCGGGGAGGGAGAGTGAAGAGAATGGGAGTGGGTATCTCAAAGGACAAACTTCATCAGCTTCATGATTTTGCCCAGGGATCTCAGGAATCTTGCAATTCAATTTAATACATGATTGTCCAAGATTAAACCTAACAAAACTGTGTTCTCCGATTTTGGATTCTAGTTTTGACATGTGTCTCCTCCCCACTGCTTACCTCTGTGCGGGGTGCTTGAGGAGTTCTCTGAGCTTGGGCATCTTGCCCAAGACTTCTAAAGAGTCAGTCTGGACTTAAAAGAAACCTCTATGCAGGCCAATCCTGCAAATATTTATCAAGTGTCTACTATGAACAATTCACTGTTTTCCTTCAAATACAATGTATTCCCTTCGAGGGCCAATTAACAAAGTGATTAAAGAAAGGAACAGATGTATCACTGCCTACCTTTCTCTTTTGAGAAGCCCCAGGTCGGGTAGGAAGTGGCGGTTTCTTCTCAGTTCCCCAGCCCCACCAACTGAGTCACCAGGAGAGGTCCCAGACCCCACAGCCTTCTGTCCCAGACACCTGGCCGTATCCTTGTCTGGGACCCTCCTCGGCTGCCAGCCCGCCTCTCTCCATACATTGTCAGGAGCACTCCCTCCATTGACTTCAACCGCATTTGGACGTTAAAAAACACAGATGGCATTGTGGTTCCAGGCTAATTGCAGCATATTTCTCTGATAAGCGATTCTCATTATGTGCTCGTCAAACGATTATGGAAATTAGTGGTGGTTCCATCTTTGTGCCTGTCAGGTCTGGTTAATAAAAAATGGAAACAAAAAACTAAAGAGAGGAAAACTGTTAAGCTAAGAGTGGTCTTGGGACCAGGAGGCTGGAGGTAAAGAGGAAGGAGCACTTCCAGGCAAGCCTCAAGGACGGCTCCAGGCAGGACTGGCCATGTCTGCTCCAGGGAAGTTCGGTCTCTACTCAGGGTCTGAGGCTCCCCAGACTCAGGGGGAGGAGCACATAGGAGCTGCTCATCCCTTGCCCCCCTTGCACCTGATGCCCTGCCTTGGCTTCCTTGGGTGAGCTTAGCCCTTGAGCCTTGGGATGCTGCTCACACAACCGTGGAGATTCTGCTCTGGCTCCTGTGGCTCCTCAGGCTTCTCCATCCACCATGGGATGCAACACAATCTAGAGGGGGGGAACGCAGGCTGAAGACAGACCACGCAGGTTCAATCCCAGGTCCACCACCTTTAGCCATCGCCTTACACTGATGGTCTGAGCCCTCCAGAGCTCAGTGTGCACACGGGCAAAACAAGAAACAGCAGGAGCACTCGTTCCATGCGGCTCCTGTGAGGCTGTGATGAGATGCTGCACCCAGAGCCCGTTGCACGACGCCTGACTCCACACAAGCAGTCAAGCGATGTTGGCCCCGTCAGGTCACAGCTGTGGAGCCAGTTCTGCCATCTGCTCATCGCTTAGCCATCTTAGTTGACCAGTAAGCTCCACGAGAGCAGAGACACCGCTCTCAGAGTATGCCAACAGCTCACACATGAAAGATGCTTAACAAACTGGTACTGAATGAGTAAGTACATTGAGGAAAACCGGCCCTGAGAACTGTACACATACTCATAATGGGAAGATAGAGAAATGACTAACCAGAGATTCTCAGGGGAATAATGACATAGGAGCTTATAAAGCCATAAAGCCATATTAAAAATTGCAAAAGAAACTAATACAAAAATAGTTCTAAAATTCCAAAATGATTGTCACTTATGTCAGTTAAATAATCTCCCCATTGAAGTGACCTATTTATGATCATGATTAAAATTTTATAGGAGAAACCTATGATTTTCAGAGAGGTTAAGTAACCTTCCCAATATTGCACAGCTATTAGTTAGCAGGCGTGTGCTAAGTCATTTCAGTCATGTCTGACTCTGTGTGACACTATAGACTGTAGCCTGGGGTACAGTCCTGTAGGCTTCTCTGTCCATGGGATTCTCCAGGAAAGAATACTGGAATGGGTTGCCATGCCCTCCTCTAGGGGATCTATCAGACCCAGGGATTGAACCTGCATCTCTTATGTCTCCTGCATTGGCAGGTAGGCTCTTTACCACAAGAACCACAAAGGGTGAGATGTAAGCTTGGGTCCTTTGAACCTCAAACATGCTCTTTCTTTCCATTAAAAGACCCGTTTACTGCTGGAAGAGCCAGGAACACTTGTGGGCTCGTGGTGACGCTTGCTGTTTGGGAAAAAAAAAAGCCACACAGATATTAAAGTAAACTACTTCCCTTTTGGTCTTTCCTTTCATATTAGGCAGAGTTCAAAGTAAACCGGTTCTTGTAATCCTCTGACGATTTCTCACCCTTGTGTATTGATCTGAGAAGCCTCTGGAGTACTTTGCTTCCCAAGGGCTCATCAATAAATGAAGAGGCTTTACCATCAGCAGGTCACAGCGGCAGAGGGAGCTGAAGGAAACTGGCAGACAAAGGAGAGGTTGGGTTGACTGGGGAGACCCAGGGGTCCACCCTTACACGACAGCGCCCGAAGAATTTCCGGCCGGTGACCCTGTCCCTTCTTCCCTCCTTCACACCTTTCTGGTGTGTATCCACGTGACATGATGCTTCTTGGCTGCAGCAGATGGAGTCTCAGTTGCATGGATGGTGGGGTTGGGGGCCTGGAGGGCCCATCTGGGGGGGTCCCTACAGGGGGTGCCCAGCACTGTCAAGCTCCCAGGACCACTACTGAGCCCCACAGGCCCCCAGACTCAATGGCTTCCCTCCCAGGCCCCTGCTCTCTGTTTCCCCAGCCCCCCACCCCCACTCCCTCTGCTCTCTCCAGAATGGTAGCAGAGCGGCCAGCCCCCCACCCCACTTCTTGTGCCCAGCCACATCCAAGGGCAGGGCCCCTGGCCCTCCGGCCCACAGGATCTCACTTTCCAAAGAGGACAAGAGGGTGTGGGGTGAGAAGAGCCCGGTGAGGGGAAGGATGAGTGCTCCTGAAGGCCGAGCCCCATGGTCCTATCTGGGGTGTTGACTCTCCTGGATGAATGCTCCTTATCCTCTTCCTGTTAAATGTCTTGTTCTAGGCCTACAGGCAAAACTGGGGCTCACAGGTGAGAAAGGACCCGGAGCCCCAAGCTCCTACCATGTGCCAAGCATTGCACTGGGTGCTAAGACCAGGATCCATAGAATCCTCAGAAAGGTGCAAAACCAGCCCTTTCTGTGTCCGTTTTGTGGATGAGGAAGGAAGATATGAGGTGCCCAGATGGCGCAGCCAGTGGGTGGCAGTCAGTACTCAAATCCCACCAACTGGGACCCCATCTCTTTTCAAATGTCCATCCGAGGCCCTCCTGTCCTACAGCTGGGCCCATGTTACTACGGAACCCCATTTCTTGAGGGAGGTTTGGGGATTCTTTCCCCACACTGGTACACAACATCTTGGGCCTGTAAAGGTGTGGGAGCTTGACTAAAGGGCTACAGGATATGAGAAGCCTGGCAGGACCCGGGGCTGTTAGTGGACTTGACTGCTTTGTTGTCAACACTTGAGAGCAGTTGGGAGTTAGGGAGAAGAGTTTAGACAAGACTGCAACTGGTAACGCAGGTTAGTGGGCTTGCATTCGTTTTTAGATCTTATTTCCCCAATGCTGGTAATTAGCACTTGGAAGTGTATCTGTGCTGATGAAACTGCCTGCCTGTATTTGTTTCCTGGCTTCTCTGAAAACAAAGGGCTTCATCCACCCTTCCTGAGCCTGTGCATGTGAGTCAATGGGAATCATAAAACATACATTGTAAAGCTGTGTGGTGCTGTAGCAACTGTGAGGAGATACCCCACGTCCATGGGCAGAGAAGCCGCAGCAAGACAGTAGGCACTGGAGCAGCGGCTGCCCAGGGCTGGAGCAGCTGTGAGGAGATATCCCACATGCAAGGGCAAAGGAGAAGCCCCAGAAAGAAGGTAGGAGGGGCAAAATCGCATTTAGAATCAAACCCCATACCCGCCAGACATGCTCAGAGGGCTCAAATATACCTTGTGCACACCAGGACCCAGGGACTCCACAGAGACTGAGCCAGAACTGTGTTCAAGTGTCTCCTGAGGAGGTACAGGTCAGCAGTGGACTGCCACAGGGGCAGGGACTCTGGGTGCAGCAGACTTGGGTATGGCATAAGCCCTCTTGGAGGAAGGAGCCATTAACCCCACCATAGAGCTGCCAGAACATACACAGGACTGGAAAACAGACTCTTGGAGGGCACAAACAGAACCTTGTGCACACCAGGACCCAGGAGAAAGGAGCAGTGACCCCACAAGAGTCAAGACTTGCCCGTGACTGTCCAGGAGTCTCCTCCGATGGAGGCGTGGGGTCAGAGGTGGCCTGCTGCAGGGTCAGGGGCATTGAGTGGGGCAGTGCGTGCATGCAATATTCATTACCTCCTCCATAGTTTGACCCCAAGTCAAATAACAGGGAGGGAACACGGACCCACCCTTCAACAGAAAATTGGATTAAAGATTTACTGAGCATGGCCCTGCCAATCAGAATAAGACCCAGTTTCCCTCTCAGTCAGTCTCTCCCATCAGGAAGCTTCCATAAGCCTCTTATCCTTCTCCATCAGAGGGCTGACAGACTGAAAACCACAATGACAGAAAACTAACCAAACTGATCACCTGGACTACAGCCTTGTCTAACTCAAGGAAACTATGAGTCATGCCATGTAGGGCCACCCAAGATGGATGGGTCATAGTGGAGAGTTCTGACAAAACATGGTCCACTGGAGAAGGGAATGGCAAACCATGTCAGTATTCTTGCCTTGAGAACCCCAAGAACAGTATGAAAAGGCAAAAAGATAGGACACTGAAAGATGAACTCCCCAGGTTGATAGGTGCCCAATATGCTACTGGAGATCAGTGGAGAAATAACTCCAGAAAGAATGAAGAGACAGAGCCAAAGCAAAAACAACACCCAGTTGTGGATGTGACTGGTGATGGAAGCAAGATGCGATGCTGTAAAGAGCAATATTGCATAGGAACCTGGAATGTTAGGTCCATGAATCAAGACAAGTTGGAAGTGGTCAAGCAGGAGATGGCAAGAGTGAACAATGACATTTTAGGAATCAGTGAACTAAACTGGACTGGAATGGGTGAATTTAACTCAGATGACCATTATATTTACTACTGCGGGCAGGAATCTCTTAGAAGAAATGGAATAGCCATCATAGTCAACAAAAGAGTCCAAAATGTAGTACTTGGTTGCAATCTCAAAAACAACAGAATGATCTCTGTTTGTTTCCAAGGCAAACCATGTACTATCACAGTAATCCAAGTCTATGCCCCCAACCAATAATGCTAAAGAAGCTGAAGTTGAACAGTTCTATGAAGACCTACAAAACCTTCTAGAACTAAAACCCAAAAAAGATGTCCTTTTCATTATAGGGGACTGGAATGCTAAAGTAGGAAGTCAAGAAATACCTGGAGTAACAGGCAAATTTGGCCTTGGAGCACAGATGAAGCAGGGCAAAGGCTAATAGAGTTTTGCCAAGAGAATGCACTGGTCATGGCAAACACCCTCTTCCAACAACACAAGAGAAGACTCTACATATGGACATCACAAGATGCTTAATACCAAAATCAGACTGATTATATTCTTTGCAGGCAAAGATGGAGAAACTCTACACGGTCAGCAAAAACAAGACTGGGAGCTGACTGTGGCTCAGATCATGAACCCCTTATTGCAAAATTCAGACTTATATTGAAGAAAGTAGGGAAAACCACTAGAACATTCAGGTATGACCTAAATCAAATCCCTATGACTATACAGTGGAAGTGACAAATAGATTCAAGGGATTAGATCTGATAGAGTGCCTGAAGAACTATGGACAGAGGTTTGTGACATTGTACAAGAGGCAGTGATCAAGACCATCCCCAAGCAAAAGAAATGCAAAAAGGCAAAATGGTTGTTTGAGGAGGACTTACAAACAGCTATGAAATGAAGACAAGCAAAAGGCAAAGGATAAAAGGAAAGATATACCCATTTGTATGCAGAGTTCCAAACAATAGCAAGGAGAGATAAGAAAGCCTTCCTCAGTGACGAATGCAAAGAAATAGAGGAAAGCAACAGAATGGGAAAGACTAGAGATCTCTTCAATAAAATTAGTGATACCAAGGGAACTTTTCATGAAAAGATGGGCTCAACAAAGGACAGAAATGGTATGGACCTAACAGAAGCAGAAGATATTAAGAAGAGGTGGCAAGAAAATACAGAAGAATTATACAAAAAAGATCTTCACGACCTAGAATAACCATGATGGTGTGGTCACTCACCTAGAACCAGACATTCTGGAATGCAAAGTCAAGTGGGCCTAGGAAGCATCACTACGAACAAAGCTAGTGGAGGTGATGGAATTCCAGTTGAGCTATTTCAAATCCTACAAGATGATGCTGTGAAAGTGCTACACTCAGTATGCCAGCAAATTTGGAAAGCTCAGCAGTGGCCACAGGACTTGAAAAGGTCAGTTTTCATTCCAATCCCAAAGAAAGGCAATGCCAAAGAATGCTCAAACTACCACACAATTGCACTCATCTCACGTGCTAGTAAAGTAATGCTCAGAATTCTCCAAGCCATGCTTCAACAGTATGTGAACTGTAAACTTCGAGATGTTCAAGCTGGATTTAGAAAAGGCAGAGGAACCCGAGATCAAATTGCCAACATCCGTTCTATCATCAAAAAAGCAAGAGAGTTCCAGAAAAACATCTACTTCTGCTTTATTGACTACACCAAAGCCTCTGACTGTGTAGATCACAACAAACTGTGGAAAATTCTTCAAGAGATGGGAATATCAGTCCATCTGATCTGCCTCCTGAAAAATGTGTATGAAGGTCAAGAAGCAATAGTTAGAACTGGACATGGAACAACAGACTGGTTCCAAATCGGGAAAGGAGTACATCAAGGCTGTACATTATCACCCTGCTTATTTAACTTATATGGAGAGTACATCATGAGAAATGCTAGACTGGATGAAGCACAAGCTGGAATCAAGATTACTGGGAGAAATATCAATAATCTCAGATATGCAGATGACACCACCCTCATGACAGAAAGTGAAGAATTAAAGAGAATCTTGATGAAACTCAATGAGGAGAGTGAAAAAGTTGGCTTAAAACTCAACATTCAGAAAACTAAGATCATGGCATCTGGTCCCATCACTTCATGGCAAACAGATGGGGAAACAGTGGAAACAGTGACAGGCTTTATTTTGGGGGGCTCCAAAATCACTGCAGATGGTGACTGCAGCCATGAAATTAAAAGACACTTGCTCCTTGTAAGAAAAGTTATGACCAACTTAAACAGCATATTAAAAAATAGAGACATTACTTCAACAACAAAACTATGGTTTTTCCAGTAGTCATGTATGGAAGTGAGAGTTGGACTATAAAGAAAGCTGAGTGTGGAAGAATTGATGCTTTTGAACTGTGGTGTTGGAGAAGACTCTTGAGAGTCCCTTGGACAGCAAGGACATCCAACCAGTCCGTCCTAAAAGAAATCAGTCTTGAATATTCATTGGAAGGACTGCTGCTGAAGCTGAAACTCCAATACTTTGGCCACCTGATATGAAGAACTGACTCACTGGAAAAGACCCTGATACTTGGAAAGATTGAAGGTGGGAAGAGAAGGGGATGACAGAGGATGAGATGGTTGGATGGCATCACCAACTCAACCGACATGAGTTTGAGCAAGCTCTGGGAGTTGATGATGGACAGGGAAGCCTGGCGTGCTTCAGTCCATGGGGTCGCAAAGAGCAAGACACAACTGAGCACGTGAACTGAAAGCATACATCAATCCAGGGCAAATGTGAGATGAACCTGACTTTCACCTACAGGCAAATGCTTTGTGGGACCCATTTCTGGCTTGATGGTGTGCTGTGTGTGGCCGTGAGGCTGTTCAGCCCCAGCTCTGGGTTCCCATGTAGGTTCAGCCTCTTCCTAACACTGTGCCCTTGGCATGAGGCTAACCTCTCTGAGCTCTAGTTTTCTCATCTGTAATATGGTGATAAATACAGAATCAGAGATAATAGGTGCAAAACCCCTGACACAAAGTGAAAAGTGAAGTTTTTAGTCACTCAGTCATGTCCCACTCTTTGCAACTCCATGGATGATAGCTCGCGAGGCTCTTCTGTCCATGGAATTCTCCAGGCAAGAATACTGGAGTGGGTTTCCATTCCCTTCTCCAGGGGATCTTCCCGATCCAGGGATTGAACCTGGGTCTTCTGCATGACAGGCCAGATTCTTTACCATCTGAGCCACCAAGGAAGTCCCAAAGTAGGCTATTATTATTACTATTATCATCACTTTATCTTGGTATAGTAGTCATGGTTCTCCAGAGAATCCAAACCAACAGGCTAGATATAAATATGGATATAGATACACATACACACAAACACACAGATTTATTCTAGGAAATTAGCTCATGTGATTATAGATGCTGAGAAGTCCCAAGATCTGCATTTAGCACACTGGAGACCTAGGGGATCTGGTGGTACAGTTCTAGTCTGAAGGCCCATGGGCTCAGGATCCAAGAAGGCCAAGGTTTTTTCTGGCCTTCAGACTCTCAGTTCACTTATGAAGACCAGGAAAGATCGATATCCCCATTCAAGCAGTCCAGCAGGAGGACTTCCCTCTTCCTTGATGGAGAAGGCACAGTCTTTTTGTGCTATTCAGGCCTTTACCTGGTTGAATGAGGCTCACCCTCATTAGGGAAGGCAATCTGCTTTATTCAGTCCAGCAATTCTGATGCTAATCTC
Source organism: Bos indicus x Bos taurus (assembly GCF_003369695.1). Taxonomy (NCBI): domain Eukaryota; kingdom Metazoa; phylum Chordata; class Mammalia; order Artiodactyla; family Bovidae; genus Bos; species Bos indicus x Bos taurus. Next base: position 6,576,574 of record NC_040089.1, read on the forward strand.
ATCCAAAAACACCCACCCAGAAACTCTCAGAATAGTATTTGAACAAATATTTGAGTATCTTATTGCCCAGTGAAATTGATACAAAATCAACCATCATACTTGGCATGGTCCAGTTACTTAGCAGTGAGACCAGATGGGGAGGAGCCAATGGCTGGCTCTAAAGCCCACACTCTAGAAGGAGAGATGCTGAGAAGAGGCAGTTGTAGCCACAGAGGGGAGTGGCAGGTGATGTGATCAGGCACTACTAGAACCAGAAGGAGAGCCTGCCAATGAAGAGATTCGGGTGTTAGCTGGTGCGAGTGGAAGCACACCCAGGAAGCCAATGTGCAAGAAACAGTTGAAGGGATATGGGCATACGGCTTCCCAGCTGATTCAGTGGTAAAGAACTTGCCTGTCAATGCAGGAAATGCAGGAGACACAGGTTTGATCTCTGAGTCGGGAAGATATCCTAGAGTAGGAAATGGCAACCCACTCCAATATTCTTGCCTGGGAAATCACATGGACAGAGAAGTCTATTGGGCTACAGCCCATGGGGTCGCAGAGAGTTGGCCATAACTGAGCACACGCACACAAGTGATGATGTGAGCATAAGAGCACTGAGTGTGTCTGCTGCAGATGCCTGGACCAGGGAGGCTCCTCAGAGAAGGTGACATTTAAAGATGAGAAGACTGTGGCGGATTCATTTTGATATTTGACAAAACTATTACAATTATGTAAAGTTTAAAAATAAAATAAAATTAAACCACAAAAAAAAAAATAAATAAATAAAGATGAGAAGAAGCAGACATGAGCCTAACAGGGAGGGGAAGCCAGACGTTAAGTGGAGAGGACAGGGTTCTGCAGAAACTGAAAGAGCCATGGACAGTGGTAAACTGGAAAAGGGTGCTGGTAAAATCTGCTTTATCCTTCCTGTTTTATAACAGGGACTGGGGAGGAAGCGGGAGGCCCAGAGAAACTGAATAACTTGCCCAGTTCACAGAGCCAGCAAGGCCACAGACCTCAGTTCTGACTGCATGAGCAAGGGGGTGAGGGAGGCAGGTAAGACCATGCTGTCAGAGGGGTGAGGGGACTAGAGACACAACTCAGGGAGCCTAGCAGAAGAGAACAGGCAGGAACACCTTGACCCCTCCTCCTCCCACTCCTGACCCGGGGAGCCTCCTGGGTTGCTATGGTTCTTTCTTCGGGCAGGAAAAGCTTCTCAAGTACAAGGATGTAACTGAACAGACATGGTTATAAATAAAGTGACAGATACCATAGCAACAGGGAAAGCAAAATGAAATGCGCCATCTTATTGTAAAGGGCAAAACCTACACTATATATACAACAAGCAAGCATCTCCTTCCTCTTCCCAGTGCTTTCCTACACAGACATCTCAGACTTCACACGCAACAGGCCTGTCTCCTCCACTGAAGCAATTCTGATACAGAATTTATACATATCTTTGTGCCCGTCTCTTTGTGTGTTCAAGTGTTTAGCTACATAAAGTGCCCCCAGCTCTGTACATCAAGATATACTTTACCTTATGATCCAGCAATCCCACTGCTAGGCATACACACTGAGGAAACCAGAAGGGAAAGAGACACGTGTACCCCAATGTTCATCGCAGCACTGTTTATAATAGCCAGGACATGGAAGCAACCTAGATGTCCATCAGCAGATGAATGGATAAGACAGCTGTGGTACATATACACAATGGAGTATTACTCAGCCATTAAAAAGAATTCATGTGAATCAGTTCTAATGAGGTGGATGAAACTGGAGCCTATTATACAGAGTGAAGTAAGCCAGAAGGAAAAACATCAATACAGTATACTAACGCATATATATGGAATTTAGAAAGATAGTAACAATAACCCGGTGTACGAGACAGCAAAAGAGACACTGATGTATAGAACAGTCTTATGGACTCTGTGGGAGAGGGAGAGGGTGGGAAGATTTGGGAGAATGACATTGAAACATATAAAATATCATGTAAGAAACGAGTTGCCAGTCCAGGTTCGATGCACGATACTGGATGCTTGGGGCTAGTGCACTGGGACAATCCAGAGGGATGGTATGGGGAGGGAGGAGGGAGGAGGGTTCAGGATGGGGGACACATGTATACCCGTGGCGGATTCAATTTAATATTTGGCAAAACTAATACAATTATGTAAAGTTTAAAAATAAAATAAAATTTAAAAATAAATAAATAAATAAAAAGAACTAAAAAAAAAAAAGATATACTTTAAATTGTAGCTATATCTTGGACTGCAAGGAGATCAAACGAGTCAATCCTAAAGGAAATCGAGCTTTGAATATTCATTGGAAGGACTGATGCTGAAGCTCCAATACTTTGGCAAAGAGCCGACTCATTAGAAAAGACCCTGATGCTGGGAAAGATTGAAGGCAGCAGGAGAAGGGGGCGACAGAGGACGAGATGGTTGGATGGCATCATTGACTCAATGGACATGAGTTTGAGCAAGCTCCAAGAGACAGCTAAAGGCAGGGAAGCCTGGCGTGCTGCAGTCCATGGGGTCGCAGAGTTGGACATGATTTAGCAACTGAACAACAATACATAGTAAGCCTTCCCCAAAGGCTTAGTAGTAAAGAATCCGCCTGCCAATGCAGGAGACTCAGGTTCAATCCCTGGATTGGTAAGATCTCCTAGAGGAGGAAATGGGAACCCACTCGAGTAATCTTGCCTGAAAAAAATCCCATGAACAGAGGAGCCTGGCAAGTTACAGTTCAAAGGGTCTCAGAGCACAAGCATACATATTATATCTCTGCAAAATACTAAGGTATAGAGATTAGGTTCTGTGGCAGATTATATTTTCCAAAGATGGCAACAATATTTGTCTACAGAGACCTTGACCACTCTTCTTCTTGACCTATTGTAGATCTACATCCTCTCCCTTTGAATCAGGAAGGGCTTATAACTGCTTCACCCAGTAGAGTGTGGTGAAAGCAAAGCTTTGTGACTCCTGGGGATAAGCAAGAAAAGGGCCAGGCAGCTTCCACCAGTTTCTCTTGGGACACTGGTTCTATGAGGGGCCAGCCCCCATGTAAAAGTTCAATTTCCTTGAGGCCACCATGCTAGAGAGACCATGTACTGACACTTCAACCAAGAGTCTCGACTGAGCTCAGCCGTCCAGTCACATGTGCCAAAATGTCAGACACTTGGGTGAAGCTGTTTTGCATCCACCAGCCAGGTACCAAGAATAACCGCAGGTGATGCTGCAGAAAACAAAGCATGAGCCAGGTCCTGCCCAAATTTGGGACCCAGTGGATTTGTGAAACATGATTATCACTGAAGTCACTGAGTCTGGGAGTAATTACTTACACCACACTAGAGAAGGGGGATGGGTACCCACATAAATGTCACAAGAGCCACCAAGAGCACAGCATGTGTCACGCCCTATGCTGAGCCTTGACGTTCATCATCTCCTTTTAGCCCCAAGTCAGCATCATAAAGTAAGAACCACAACCTCTCCATTTTTTTTTCCAAAGTGCAAATAGACTATGATTTATCTACCTCCTCTCACTGTTGGGTATTTAGATTGCCACCAGTTTTTAATTTCACAGATAATGTCACAAAAGTGGGAAGAAGGGAGGGAGCAAGCAAAGGTAAAGAGCAAGAAGAGCATCAGTCCACACCATCGCATCATCTAAGACCTAGAGGCAAAACGCAGCGCCACGTTCAGACCTTTGGTCACGGAGAGCTGACCTCAGGCTACTCTACTTCAGATATCAAGCTACAACCTCTGCTTTTCAGATGAGGAAACTGATCAAAGAAGGTTCAGGAACTTGTCCCAGGTCTCAAGCAAGAGCTGAGAATAAGAGCCTAAGAAGAAGAATAAGAGAATAAGAGCCTGGTCCCCTGGCTGCAGAGGGCCCACTTCTAACTACGAGGCTAGACCTCACTGCTGAGATTCGACCCTTTTAGCTTTTCCTTATGTAGACTCACTCATGCTTTTTCTTTTTTTTTCCCAGAAAAAACAAAATGGGACTCTATTATGCATACTCTTGTGTAACTTGCCATTTTCAGTTAACATATTTCCAAGTCAATACATACAGATCTATATTACCATTGTAAACGGCCATGGCCCACTACGCCAGATGGATTTACTTTAATGCATCTAACCAGTCCTCCTGAGGATGGATATTTAGGTTGCTTAAATAATTTTTTTTGTACCATTACATATAATGTTTTCAAGAACTGCTTTGCACATTTATCTTTCTGCTCTGGTATAATTATTTTCCTAGAACAAATTCCTACACATCAATAGACTGAATTCCGCAAAGGCAGTATTTAAATTTTTACAATAGCATATATGAGCTCCTATTTATCCAGGCCATTGACAATACGGGAATTTCTCCACTGGTTTTCATTGTGTTCATGTGATAACGCTGAAGCTCTAATACTTTGGCCACCTGATGTGAAGAGCCAACTCATTGGAAAAGACCCTAATGCTGGGAAAGATTGAGGGCAAGAGAAGAGGGTGGCAGAGGATAAGATGGGTAGATGGCATCACTGACTCAATGGACATGATTCTGAGCAAACTCCAGGAGACAGTGAAGGACAGGGAACCCTGGTGTGCTGCAGTCCATGGGGTCACAAAGTCGGACAAGACTTAACAACTGAACAACAGCCACTGGTTTCAATTTCTACCATAAGCACCTGTTCAATGCTGGTTGAAAAGACCCTCTTGAAGTCCGTGCCTTCTGTCAGTTCTGGGGTGATCCTGGCTCCCCCCACCATGAAAGAGTGGTTTATCCATTGCCATGGGTCTGAGCTTTGGTGGCTGCTGCTGGCACCTCCAGCTATGGCATCACTTTAGACTGTGAAGTTGGTTTTTGTTGTAGCTGAAAAAGCATCCTTAGCAGCTTCCTGAGCTGAAAATGCAGGTGAGGCTTCTGAAGTTTGAACGCTGGGGTTTTGTGAGTTCTGACACCTCCACCACAGTCTTGTCCCCAGGGCTTTGCCTTTCCCGGCCTCACAGTTACTCAGACCTGTGTAATAGGCATGGCTTGAAAGTGATAGTGTTAGTCGCTTAGCCCTGTCCAACTCTGTGTGATCTCATGGACTGTAGCCCGCTAGGCTCCTCTGTCCATGGATTTCTCCAGGTGAGAATACTGGAGTGGGTACCCATCCCCTTCTCCAGGGGATCTTCCTGACCCAAGGATTGAACCTGGGTCTCCTGCATTGCAGGCAAATTCTTTACCATCTGAGCTATCAGGCATAACTGGCATGGCTTACATAGCAAAATACGCTCCTCAGTTGTACATTTCCCTGTGGTCCTGGCATGTGCCTCTGATGGCCCACCTCTCCCCTTATTTCTAAATTCATATCAAAATTTGAACTTGCTTCCTAAGTGGGCTCCTTTCCTATCATGCCCCCTGGCTGAGTTTTCTCTCTCTCCTTTTCTTTTGATTTGCTCTCTTACTGATACAGAGAAGGCAATGGCACCCCACTCCAGTACTCTCGCCTGCAAAATCCCATGGACAGAGGAGCCTAGTAGGCTGCAGTCCATGGGGTCTCGAAGAGTTGGACACGACTGAGCGAGTTCACTTTCACTTTTCACTTTCATGCATTGGAGAAGGAAATGGCAACCCACTCCAGTGTTCTTGCCTGGAGAATCCCAGGGATGGGGGAGCCTGGTGGGGTGCTGTCTATGGGCTCCCACAGAATTGGACACGACTGAAGTGACTTAGCAGCAGCAGCTTACTGATAACAAAACTTGTTTTTCAAACACTGTCCGTATGTTAACTTGTAAGCACAGCACAACAACATAGATGGAGTCAAGAAGATCTAGACTTTCCAGAACTATCCAGTTTTAAATGAATCTTGACCACACATGTCCCTCTGAGTTGTACATTCCTCCTAGCAATGGCTCCTCCATCAGGGCAGCCTCTAGCCCGAGCCTCATCAATTGCCTGTTCTCTTGGAATAACCATGTCTTCTCTGGGTCCCAGTCCCATACATGATTTAGGTGTGCCTGCTCAGAGCACACTTTTCTACTCTTTTCCCCTTGGATCACACTTAATACTGCCAACCTTCTCAGGTTACCCCTTTTGACTCTGTCTAGATGTGTGTGACCACTTGGCCTGGCTCCTCTGGAGTCTAAGAAGAGCTTGTCCAGTTGTTCCAATGATGGTCTCCACCTCTGGCTTTGAGAATGAGCCTCTACGTACTTTCTGGACCTGGAATCCCTTCTGAGAGTCACTCTCTTCTGCACCTTCAGTATTAGATTTATTTGATCTTTGATCCCTGCCATTTCTTACCATCTGCTGCTGCTGCTGCTGCTGCTAAGTTGCTTCAGTCGTGTCCGACTCTGTGCCACCTCATAGATGGCAGCCCACCAGGCTCCCCCATCCCTGGGATTCTCCAGGCAAGAACACTGGAGTGGGTTGCCATTTCCTTCTCCAATGCATGAAAGTGAAAAGTGAAAGTGAAGTCGCTCAGTCGTGTCCAACTCCTAGCGACCCCATGGACTGCAGCCCACCAGGCCCCTGCGTCCATGGGATTTTCCAGGCAAGAGTACTGGAGTGGGGTGCCATTGCCTTCTTACCATCTAGGAACAACTAAAACACATCCTTCCTGTTGATTACATCTTTCATGATGTTTGGAATCATCCTGACCCAGGGATCCAACCCTCGTCTCCTGTGTCTCCTGCGTTGGCAGGCTGACTCTTTACCACTGTGCTCCTGGGACGCCCCATGACCTTCTTCATTTTCCTCCCCTGCTTTGGTAATAAATCTGAGGCACATTTTCAACTAGTTAATCCTGTTGTGACTCTGGAGGCAAACAATAATTAGGCAGAGAAAGTTCCTTACACAGAACATTTAAATATCTTCCTCATCCATCACATTTGTAAAACTGTTACCACATTGTTTCCTAATTCAACATGAAAAGCTGACACAAACCCTATGTCACAGGGACCCTGCTCCTTTTTTCTGTTTTTTGGATCTCTGATGATATCCAGCAAATTGTGGCGGAAAGAGCAGCAATCTGAGTCTCTGAAATCTAAAGCCATGGCTGGACCCAGGTGTCTGCATGGGGAGCGACTGATTATGAGCCCCGTTTGCCACATTTAGGGCACAACCTTCATACATTACTGCCTCTGGAGCTCACAAGGAATTTATCTGCTTTTCCAATTTGAAGTCCTGGCTTATGGTCCTTGCTGAGAAACACAGTAAAAGAAGCAAAAAGTTATTCCTCCCACTGTCAGCTGAAAAGTCCATAAACTGAAGCTCTATCTGTTCTGAGGCAGGTCTTCCCCAGGCTAAACAACTCCCTTCGTCCCAGAAGCAGAGGCTTGGCTCATTGGTACCTGCTCAAGTCAGAATCAGCCAGCAATATCTGAGCATCAGGACTCACTAATGATTATGGTCCAGAGTCACATGATGGTCATGAGCATGCCCGCAGGAGAAGACGCTGGAAACCACAGGTGAAAACCCTCTGGGACACACCTGAAACATCTCGGCCATGCCAGCAGCAATGTCTCCCCGCACTATTTTGGACTCCAAATGATCATTCCAATGCCCATTTGTTCCAAGCAAAACTTTTTATATGTAGGATTTTGAGGTGGGGGGGGGCATTAAATAATAACTATGGAATCTCAGAGTTTGAAATAAATCAAGAAATGACACACAGGAGTCAGAGAAATGGAAATCAAGCATCAGCTCTATAACCAGGCTGGCTGGTTTGGAGAGTGTAGCTTCCATGAGCTGTCATAATCTGGGCTTCCCACCCCCTTCTCCTCCGCCACGTTGAACATGACCAGCTCAGTCTCCAGGCCTCCTCATCTCAGGAGCCCAGGCATTTGCTGCTTCTCTAACTTTATCAGATGGATAAGCAGAAAATGTGGGTCTCCCAAGGCCTCCAGGAGGCCCATTGACTTCTCCGCATCTAACCCATCAGAGCACTGACTTCCCATCCTGAGTTCCCTGGAGATGGGGCTTAGGGCTGGAAGAGGGGCAGAAAGATGCCTTCAGTAGACAAAGAATGAGACTAAGTGTTCCCTAACACTAGTCCCAACGGACTGCTGCTCTGTTTGTGCCTCATTAAAATGCCAGAGCTATGCTAAGAGTTCAAAACACCCTCCAATAAACAGTAGGCTGAGCAAGAGGCAGAGAAACAAAAAAGGATTCGAGAAGTACAGGAAAACTTTCTACCTTACATGCCTGGACTGCTGCTCAAGTCACAGGACTCCTCTGCCCTATCATATCCCGCCAGAGGTACCCATACTCTACTACTACTAAGTCACTTCAGTCGTGTCCGACTCTGTGCAAGCCCGTAGACGGCAGCCCACCAGGCTCCCCCGTCCCTGGAATTCTCCAGGCAAGAACACTGGAGTGGGTTGCCATTTCCTTCTCCAGTGCAGGAAAGTGAAAAGTGAAAGTGAAGTCGCTCAGTAGTGTCTTGACTCTTAGCGACCCCATGGACTGCAGCCCACCAGGCTCCTCCGTCCATGGGATTTTCCAGGCAAGAATACTGGAGTGGGGTGCCATTGCCTTCTCCACTCGTATTCTAGCTCCACAGAATTGGTACATTTATCTGCCTGGGAGAATCTGGGGGTGGAGAAACCTGCAGGTGAGTCCCCCAGGACAGGGGAAGAATTCCAGAGTTCAGAACGAGGGAGAACTCAAGTAGGGTCTCATAAGCATAAGAACTGGGTTGGGACAGAGATGGGAGGAGTGTTTCAGACTGATGACACAAACTTCTGCTATAGCAGAGGACTTGCTTTCATTGATCGGATGAACATAATAGTGGATTTACTGGACTCACTGGGGGCTTCCAGATGGCACTAGTGGTAAAGAAACTGCCTGCCAATGCAGGAGATTTAAGAGACATGCATTCAATCCCTGGATCAGGAAGATCCTCTGAAGGAGGGCATGGCAACCCACTCCAGTATTCTTGCCTGGAGAATCCCATGGATAGAGGAGCCTGGAAGTCTGCAGTCCATGGGGTCTCACAGAGTCAGACACCACTGAAGTGACTTAGCGCACATGCATTGGGCTCATTTAAAGAATCTTTGTTATATAGATGAGGAGATGGAGACCAGGAGTGGTAAAGGAAGTTGCCCAAGGTCATGTAGTGGGTGAGCTTGGATTTGAACCCTGTCTCCTGACTCTCAAGCCCATGCTCATTAGTAACAGGAGGCATCTTTTGACCAAACTTGGCAAAGCTGCCGTGACCCTTCTGCATTACTTCATCACACAGAGAAAAGCCAGGGGCAGCCTTGGTCTCCTGAAATGCTCCACAACTGACATGCAAATGACCTCCTACCTTGACCTTGAGCATGATCACAAATTCATAAAGAACACACGTATGTATACATAAACATTCCCTGTGTTTGAAGTAGGTAGGAGTCCTTCTGGCGTAAGCTAAAAGGGAATAAACAAATACATGGTATATAACATCCTCAGTAATGGGAAAACAAATTCTAAGTTGGATTAAAGGAGAGCAAAATCTTAGAGCAGGAAGAAAACCACTTGAAGAAAATGTCACAGAAACAGCATCCACCCACTCCTTGCTGCTTCCACTCTTTCCCATCAGCTCGGGCCAGCTGGTATCTCCCTCCGCTCCACCCACCACGGCTTCAAGGTCCCGTTTGCAGTTCTCTGCCAAAGTCTCCCCTTGGTCTCTCAAACCTGTGCCTGGGGGAAGGCGAGGCCTGGACATGGCTCTTCCCTAGAGCGCACATGCCTTACCCGCCTTGTCATTCATATCCTAAATATCATCTCCTCCCAGTGGATATCACTGCTTATCTAGAAATAGTTTACAACATAATATTATACAAATTTGGGGGGTGAGTGGGTTGCAGGGAAAGTACATACAAGAGTGGTAATCCCCAGGAACCAACAAGACCCCCTATTGAGGTATTTTTCCATTATGGAGACTCACATGAAACGGTGGTGGTGGTAGTTTAGTCACTAAGTCATGCCCAATTCTTGTGAGCCAATGGTCTGTAGCCTGCCAGGCTCTTCTGTCCATGGGATTCTCCAGGCAGGAGTACTGCAACAGGTTGCCATTTCCTTCTCCAGGGGATCTTCCTGACCCAGGGATCGAACCTGTATCTCATGCACTGCAGGCAGATTCCTTTTCTGCTGAGCCACCAGGGAAGCCACACATGAAATGGTAAACAGCCAAAGATTAAAAAAAAATTTTTTTTTATTTTGGACCCGGTATTAGAAGGAGTAGAGCACATGTTTGGTGGCTGTAGCAAAATTCTAAAGGATAACATCAGACTGTAACGATGGACTCACACAGGAAAGATCACTTTTTTTAAAACCTCTTTGACTGTGTTCTGTCGCATGTCTTAGTGCCCCGACCAGGGATCGAGCTTATGCCCCCTGCAGTGGCAGCAAAGAGTCTTAACCACTGGACCGCCAGGGAAGTCTCAAGATCACAATTAATAAGGAAATAGAGGTAACCCAATATGCTGAGGGGATATAAGCATGAAAAGCCAATGAATGGCACAGATGGGGGGAAAGGAGAGACCTAGCTTAACAGCAACCCATATGCAAAGTATTTTTTAAAAATATGGGGCTGTGTTATATGGGATCTTAGCTTCCTGACCGGGGATCAAACCTGAGCCCCCTGCTGTGGAAGCATGGAGTCTTAACCACAGGACCACCAGGGAAGTCCTGAAAATTTTTTGAATTATAAAGTTTAGGAAAGTATTTTTCAATAAATTTACCAGTGTACATCTCCACCAGCTTTAGGACTTTTAACCTTGTAATCCACTTCTAGAGCACCCTCTTAAGTACATAATAATAGATTTTGACAGAGATGTGTATATATAAAAGTACTAAATTAGTGCAGCATTCAAGTAGTAAAAAATGAAAATAACCCTAATTTCTAATTATAGAAATATTCAACTGAATACTATGCTTCGTTAAATGTCACATTTTCATAGAATTTTTAATGACGGAGCAAAATCTTTCTGTTTTACAACGCTGTCTTTCTAACTCAAGTTGTGCCTGTAGTGACAATATTTGAGGCTTCATGGAAAAACTGTGGGGGCAGTTAGGAGGTAAAACACATCAGTCAGTCAATCACTTTCTCAGTCTCTGTATGAGGTCACCCCCGAAGCATCCGAGTGTCCCAGAAGGAGGCAAGGAAAGGACATTGAAGGGTAAACGAGGTTTCCTGAATCAAGCCTGTCTCACATGAATACTGGGCTATCGATGCCATTTCCATGGTCAGTGACCCCCAGTACAAAAGATGCTACAAGGCATCATTTCCTTTAATGTTTACTCCTCAAGCTCCCCCAATATAGAAATCATTTTAAGCAACTGTCAGTTTTCCAGACACTTTTACTTGCAGCTTGCATCAATAAAGTGGTGCACCCATGACTCTCCCCATATCCATCACCAACACCAGTGCAAACTAGCCCCTCCACTTTTTCTCCCGGTCTCCCCTGTGGTCATCTGCAGACCTGCTCTCGGGAAAGAAGTTTAAGGGGATAGACTCTAGTGGAACCCTCTGCCTCAGTTCCCAGGCATACAAACTAAATGGAGGTCAACAAGGGGTTGAGCCTCTAATGGCAAAACACCAATGAATTCCTGGAGCAGGGTTAATTAAATACACATTCAGTCCTAGGACCAAGCTTACAGCTATCAGAATCAAGATATTTTCAAGGTGAGAGAGCTTTAAGAGTCTTTTTGTGACATTGGCTAACAGACTATTGAGGAATGATGAAGAGAACAGGCTTAAGGTCAGACTAGAGCTTGTTTGAATCCACTCTATCACTCATATCTTAGATGCAAATTTGACCAACCCATTCCACAGATTTTCAGAAAAACTATCATGTGAAAAATAACACTATCTACTTTCCAGCAACAGGGGCAAGGTTAAATAAAGTAATGCATACAAATGTTTAGTGTACTGGCCTATCAATTGAGTACTTAATAACTAGGATCCTATCTCTTGCAGCATTCTTTAGAGAGCCAGTAGACCCTGGCCCCCAACTTTAAACAACGGGGGACGGGGACAGGAGTATAAGCAGAGGATTAATTGACAAGAAAGTCATTTTTACAATGTGGCAAGGGATGAAATTCAGAGGTTTGCATCACTTTTCAACACATAACAGTGATTACTTGCCAGTCAAGGCCCAGACACTCTTGTCCAGGGAGTCTAGCTTTCCTTCTTGCCTCGACTGTGGTGGTTCCTGCAGATTTAGTGTTGGGGGAGTGGAGTAAAGGGAGGAATGGTGCAAAGGATACACATGGCAGAAGATGGCATTCTGGGAAGAAAGTTCTTGAGAAAAGTTTGCATCTTGGCTCCACTTCTTGCTTTTGCAGTATGACTCAGTTTTGGTGAGAAAGAAGCGTTTTGGCTGCTCCTCAAGAACAGAGCCTGTTGTCGACGAGGACTTGGGACAGCGTGCTCTCCTTCTCTCAGAAGACCCGCTGTCCTCTCTACCCAAATCCGTCTGCTCTGGCTCAGGAAGGAATGCTAAGCCCAACACGTATGTGTCAGATATGCTGCAGGGTGTCTGCTACAGCCCAGCCATCTGTGACAGCCGGATCTGCCAACCCGTCACCATGCAGGGAAATCCACTTCACATCCTCCCCCTCATGCCAGTTGGAAGTTCTCTTCTCTCTGATTAATCTCTCCAGTAAGGGGGTGGGGAGGGTGCAGACCAAGGCAGCCGTATCTGCAGAGTTAGGGTTTGAAGAATTCTTGTTCACAAATGAGAGTCTTTGTGAGATAGTTGAATTTTGGGGGAGAGGATAAAGCACACAGGTCAAGGGTGAGAAGAAATTCAAAACAGGTCTTTAACCCTGGGAGTTTTCAAAGTAATGATGTCTGATTCTACTCAGAGAAGTATGAAGCATGTGTGATCAGTCGTGTCCGACTCTTCAGGTCCCCATGGGCTGTAGCCCACCAGGCTCTTCTGTCTATGGGATTTCCCAGGCAAGAATACTAGAGTGGGTTGCCATTTCCTTCCTCAGGGGATCTTCCTGACCCAGGGATCGAACCCACGTTTCCTGCATTGGCAGGTGGATTCTTTACCACTGAGCCATCTAGGAAGAGATCCTGGCACAATTGATAAAAGGTATGGCCTGGGCATAGGATTTTTAGAAGTTCCCTGGGTGATTTTAATGTAATGCCAACTTTGAAAGACACTGGTTAGGAAAAGTGCATCTCAAACTTTAACTTGCTTGAACATCACCTAGGCATCTTGTTGAAATGAAGATTCTGATTCAGTAGGTCTGGGGTTGGCTTCCTTGGTGGCTCGGTGATACAGAACTCCACCTTCCAATGCAGGAGACATGGGTTCAACCCTTGGGTCAGGAATATTCCCCTGGAGAAGGAAACAGCTACCCACTCCATATTCTTGCCTGGGAAATCCCATGGGCAGAGGAGCCTGCTGGGCTACAGTCCATGGGGTCAGACACAACTTAGCAACTAAACAACAGGGCCTGGGGTCAGCCTCAGCCTCTTAATTTCTGATGCGCTCTTAGGCGACGCTGGTGCCCCTTGTCTGTAGAACACACTTTGAGCCATGAGGTTCCAGATTAGAACATCCTTCAGCCTGAAATTCAGCCTCCTTCTGTGTCTGCCCAGAGAACAAATTCAAGACTCAAGCTTAAGTATCCTCTGCATCTCAAAGACCTTCTTGCATCTTATGCCATTTCCTTGGCCTCAGAAGTGACCACACCTTCCCATGTGCCCTTACTTGAACTGACACGGTCCTCTGTCCCCTTGAAATCCAGTGAAATTCCAGCTTTCTTCTGCATCTCCTGTGTAGTCAGGGCTCCTAATCGTTTACTGAATCAATGAGCACAGCCCATGGGCTCTACTTACTCTGCTTCATTTCACTTTATAACTGTTAGGATTATTTGCCTATTGTCCGTCTTCCTCCACTAGAATATAAGTGCCAAAAGGAAAGGTACTTTTATCTTCTTATTCACTGTCTATTCCTGGCGTTCTAGCACATCATATATGCTCAATAAGTATTTGCTGGATGAATGAATGGATGTTAGACAAGGCATATAGCTAAGGTTACTGTCCACCCCTAGATGGGCTGAGGGAGATGGGGAGTGTAGTAGGTGCAAGAAATCAGGCAAATGCAGAGCTGTCTAGGCCCACTTGTATTTATTTTCCATTTTCTTTTATAATTATTTTTAAATTGAAATATATTTGATGTACAATATTGTGCTAGTTTCAGGTGTACAGCACAGAGATTTAGTCATATATATCAGATCAGATCAGATCAGTCGTTCAGTCGTGTCTGACTCTTTGCGACCCCATGAATCGCAGCACACCAGGCCTCCCTGTCCATCATCAACTCCCAGAGTTCACTCAGACTCACGTCCATCGAGTCAGTAATGCCATCCAGCCATTTCATCCTCTGTTGTCCCCTTCTCCTCTTGTCCCCAATCCCTCCCAGCATCAGAGTCTTTTCCAATGAGTCAACTCTTCGCATGAGGTGGCCAAAGTACTGGAGTTTCAGCTTTAGCATCATTCCTTCCAAAGAAATCCCAGGGCTGATCTCCTTCAGAATGGACTGGTTGGATCTCCTTGCAGTCCAAGGGACTCTCAAGAGTCTTCTCCAACACCACAGTTCAAAAGCATCAACTTTGTGTGTGTGTGTGTGTGTGCATGCTTCCCTTCAGTCATGTCCGATTCTGTGTGACCCCATGGACTGTGGCCCACCAGGTCCCTCTGTCCATGGAATTCTCCAGGCAAGAATACTAGAGTGGGTTGCCACACCTTCCTCCAGGAGATCTTTTCAACCCAGGGATCAGACTCGTGTCTCTTCCATCGCCTGCACTGGCAAGTGGGTTCTTTATATACATATATAGATACATATTCTTTATCACATTTTTTTCTCTTATATATTATTGTAAAATTTAAGTATAATTCCCTGTGCTATACAGTAGGTCCTTGTTGGCTCTCTATTTGATTTATTTTAAAAATATTTATTTACTTATGTACTTGGCTGCACCGGGTCTTGGTTGCAGCATGCAGGATCGTCAGTCTTTAGTCGCAGCATGTGGGATCTAGTTCTCTGACCAGGGGTCATACTTGGACCCCCTACCATGGGAGTGTGGAATCGTAGCCACTTGACCATCAGGGAAGTCCCTGCTTATCTATTTTATATATAAATATGTGTTTACATTAATCTCCAACCAGAGTTGTCCACACAGTGCCTGGCACATAGCAAGCACTCAGCACATCTTAAAAAATAACTCTAGTAATCTTTGAATAATTTTTCTCTGCTTCAGTATCAGCCTTCAATGCTTCTGTGAGCCTCAAGGTCAATGCATTTACATCGCTACACCCACCCACCAGCCATCTACCCATCCATTTATCCATGTATCCATCCATATGTATTGTTTTGGTTAATGTCCAACAATAGAGCAAAAAAAAAAAAATTAATTAGCCCAGGGAGTTTACTGATGTTCTTTGTTCAATTGTTAAACATTGCAAATGTGTTTTTAAAAAATCCCTCTCTTTGGTAAGTGAAAAATGTAAGTTCCAAGATCAATCAGAAAAACACACTTCACAGGTCAAAGATACGGAAGCAATTCCGCTCTTGTCAGCATTTTCTCAGCATAGATGTGCATATTCTTCTTTGTTGATTATGAACCTGAGTCAGTCAAATGAAATGCCTTGCTTGCTCATGGCAGAATTCATCTCAGCGTTTCCCTGGGCAGAGTGGGAGTGGGGAATCAGAGACAGGAAAGAGTATTAACTCCCCAGGCAGACCCAGTGTAGGGCCCTGTGGAGAGATGTTATTGACTAGATGGTTCTGCAGAGACCTGCCAAAAATAGGATTTGGAGTAATAGGGATGAACAAGGCTTAGCCAGACAATCACTCTGTATTGCTCAGTGGCCCAAAATTGTTCCCTGAGATGTGCTTTCCAGTTATTTGTCCAGATTTCTATGATCTTAACAGATTGCTCCTGGGTAGAAAATAGCTTGACTTCCCCAAGCTCTGACAACCCTTAATTCGTCCTCGTTAATTCTTTTGTAGCCTGTGTGGATTCCAGAGGGAAACACACTTATCTGGCTGTCTGATTCAGGGGATGATTGCCTCCAGATTGCTCAAGAAGCTGTACTCAGGAATCTTAATGCGCAGGACGTTAGAGGCAGAGACTTCTGTTTCTCCTGGGTGTTTAGCCTTTGGAAACCAGAAAAGCCAAGCTGACAGTGTCTCTAGGGGACAGACGGGACACAGGATCTCACCCACTGGGTAGCCCAGGGATGAGGGACGGGAAAGACAGAGGAACATCATTTGAGCCTTGTCAGGGTGGAGGATTTTGTGGTCAGGTAGAGGCTGGCCCTCCATTCACCTCTCCTTTCTGAGAACGCACATGTCTTTATATACTTCCTTAAAATGCCTAAAATTTTTATTTTTTATTAATTTTAATTGGAGTATAGTTGCTTTGCAATGTTGCATTAGTTTCTGCTGTACAGCAAAGGGAATCGGCTAGGTGTCTACATATATCCCCTCTGTTTTTGATTCCTCCCCATTTAGGTCACCACAGAGCATTGAGTAGAGTTTCCTGAGCTATGCAGTAGATATTATTAGTCATCTATTTTACACATAGCATCAAATGTACATATATGTCAACACCAGTCTCCCAATTCATACCCCCCCGCTACTTCCCCCGCCTTGGTATCCATACATTTGTTCTCTACATCTGTGACTATTTCTGTTTTGCAAATAAGTTCATCTGTAAGATTTTGGGTGGGGCAGGGTGGTTTCCCAGGTGGCGCTAGTGGTAAAGAACCTGCCTGCCAATGCAGGAGACCTAAAAGACTCGGGTTCGATTCCTGGGTTGGGAAGATACCCTAGAGGTGGGTATGGCAACCCACTCCAGTATTCTTGCCTGGAGAATCCCATGGACAGAGGATCTGGCAGGCTATAGTCTATAGGGTTGCACAGAGAGGGGCGTGACTGAAGTGACTTAGCACATATCATTTTTCTAGATTCCACACGGAAGTGATATTATACAGTATTTGTTTTTCTCTTTCTGACTTAACCTCACTCTCTGTGACAGTCTCTCGGTCCATCTACTTCTCTGCAAATGGCACAATTTTGTTCCTTTTATAGCTGAATAACATTTCATTGTATATATGTACCACATCTTCTTTATCCATTCCTCTGTTGATGGACACTAAAATCTTTATTTTAAAAAATTGCCTGTTTGACCATTTTGGCTGCTAAGACAGAGAAACTGAAAGCTTGCCTTTGCTCCATCACTAACCAGTGACCCAGCTTGGCTAATCCTGGTCACTTCTCTGCACCTCTGTTAGCTCATCTCTATAATGAGAAGGGACTCAGAATAGTGGTTACAACTACAGACTCCATGTTCACACCAGCTCTGCTTCTTAGTAGTAAGGTGACCTCTGAAGCTTCTCAACCTCTGTTTTCTCATCTGTAAAGTAGGGAGCTCTGTAATACCTCGTAAGGTTGTTGTAAAGATTAAATGCATCAATATATGTAAAGTGCTCAGTATGGTGGCTGACACATGTTAAGTGAGACAGAGACATTTGCTATTTCTAAGAACAGAGGATGGCTGTTTAAGGCTCCTTCCTTCTAGATTTAAAGGATGAGTCATTACCATATGACTGTCGTATATTTTTGGCTGCCTACCCAGCATTCATTTCCCTATTTTCCCCCCTTCCAAAAGCCCCCAAATATCCTCTGAGGAAACACCCTTCAGAACCCCCATGAGACCATGCAATACCACTTTAGATTACATTGCCTGTGTGCTGAGTTGCTCAGTCATGTCCAACTCTTTGGGACCCCATGGACTGTAGCCCACCAGGCTCCTCTGTCCACGGGACTTCCCAGGCAAGAATACTGGAGTGGATTGCCATTTCCTTCTGCAGGGGATCTTCTCGACCCAAGAGTCACCAGGGAAGCCCTATCTAGCTGGATATATAGACATATATATCCATTATATCTTATTAGCTCTCCTCTAATGACAAGGATACAAGTCATTCAGCAAATCTATTAGAAGAAAATTGCAAAAACATTGGCCAAAGCATCCTAGTTCACATGAATAAAATCTGCCCCCACCCCTCTCTTACCAGGTTGTTTCTGGGCACTCTATGAGATGTGCCATATCAGAAAAGATATCCCTTCGGTTCCCATCTGTAGTCTCATTCTGTTATGGTTTAAAAAAAAATGTATGAAACCAAATCTGGGCACACAGATTTTCTGGTGGGCATGATGATGGTCTGTGTTATCCATAAGGCAATTTACAAAGAGACTCCATATTCATTCACTGACTTTATTCTTATGATAACATTCAGGGACCCCATTTAAGGAGGAAAAAAAAAAAAAAAAACACTGAGCCTCTGAACAATACTAAACTTCGATTCTTGGAAGTCTAGTTAGAGGGGGAGGTAAGGCCAGAATCTCAAACATGACTTCCTCCTTTCTGAAATTCTTTTTACATTGGTTTTCTAGGAAACTCACACTCTTCTGTTCCTTTTCCTAACCTGTAAAGTCAAGGGTCTAGGACTGTTCTTGTTCCTCTCCTTCTTGTACATTGTCCCATTAAATTAACTCATTTGATACAATGGCTTTCCATGCTCTCTACTTGCTGGCTGATATATTTACTGTCTGTATTCTCATTAAAATGTAAATTTCAGTAGGGTAGAATTTTAACTATTCTATTCAATTCTGTATCCACAAAGTCTAAAACAGTACCTGGATTTCATTTCCTTTGGATATATGCCTGGAAGTGAGATTGTGGAATCATACAGTCATTCTATTTTTAATTTTTTGAGGAACGTCCATACTGTTTTCTGTAAAGACTGCACCAATTTACATTCCCACCGAACAGTATACAAGTGTTTCCTCTTCTCCACATCCTCACCAAGATTTATCTTTTGTCTTTTTGACAATAGCTATATATGCTTGCTGCTGCTGCTGTTGCTAAGTCGCTTCAGTAGTGTCCGACTCTGTGAGACCCCATAGACGGCAGCCCAGCAGGCTCCCCCATCCCTGGGATTCTCCAGGCAAGAACACTGGAGTGGGTTGCCATTTCCTTCTCCAATGCATGAAAGTGAGAAGTGAAAGTGAAGTCGCTCAGTCATGCTTATGCATACATAAAATATAGTAAAATATTCAACCTTAAAAAAAGAAGGAAATCTTATTTGCAAGGACAGGAATGAAACTAGAGAGTGTTATGCTAAGTGAAATAAGCCAGACCCAGAAAGACAATTCCTTCATGATCTCTGTTACATGTAGAATCTCCAAAAGTAGAATTTACAAAAGCAGAGAGTAGAATATGGTGACTTCCAGGGGCAGGAGGGTGAGGGGAGTCGGGAGATGCTGGTCAAAGGGTAGAAGTTTCAGTTATGCAGGATAAATAACTTCTGGAGACCTAAGATTCAGTATGGTGATGATGCTTAATAATATTGTATTGTATACTTGAAATTTGAGGGCAGATCTTGTGCTCTTACCGCAAATAAACAAAATGGTAATTATGTGAGTTGATGGATATGTTAATGAGCTTCATGTGATAATTATTTCACAATGTATACATATATCAAAACCACATAATATACCTTAAATATGTACAACTTTTATTTGCCAATGATACCATAATAAAGCAGGGAAAAACAAGAGTTCCTGGAACTTAGCAGGCACTCAATAAATGTGTGAGGGATGAATGAATGTATAACTTCAAATACAAAGGTCTTGCTTCAAACTATATCATTTCTGAGGTCTGTAGTACAGAACAAGGCTCGCCTACCACTTGAGTGTGACCTACATTTGGGGCTAGATAATTCTCTGTTGGTGCGGGCCTCTTTGATGTCTTGTTAAATGTTGAAGAATCCCCAGCCTCTTCCTACTAGATGCCAGTTGAAATGCTCGGTTATGACCACAAAAAAGTCTCACCAGTCATCACAAAATTGCCACAAGAAGACAAAATTGCCCTAATAGAGAACCACTGGGATAGTGGAAAGTTGGTTTACTATAAATAGTAACTAAAGAGCCTCTTGATTAAAGTGAAAGAGGAGAGTGAAAAAATTGGCTTAAAACTCAACATTCAGAAAAATAAGATCATGGCATCTGATCCCATCACTTCATGGCCAACAGATGGGGAAACAATGGAAACAGTGAGAGAATTTATTTTGGGGGACTCCAAAATCACTGCAGATGGTGACCATAGACATGAAATTAAAACACGCTTGCTCCTTGGAAGAAAAGTTATGACCAACCTAGACAACATATTAAAGAGCAGAGACACTGCTTTGCCAACAAAGGTCCATATAGTCAAGGCTATGGTTTTTCCAGTGGTCACGTATGGATGTGAGAGTTGGACTATAAAGAAAGCCGAATGTGGAAGAATTGATGCTTTTGAACTGTGGTGTTGGAGAAGACTCTTGAGAGTCTCTTGGACAGCAAGGAGATCCAACCAGTCCATCCTAAAGGAGATAAGTCCCGAATATTCATTGGGAGGACTGATGCTGAAGCTGAAACTCCAATACTTAGGCCACCTGATGCAAAGAACTGACTCACTGGAAAAGATCCTGATGCTGGGAAAGATTAAAGGTGGGAGGAGACAGGGATGACAAAGGATGAGGTGGTTGGATAGCATCACCGACTCAATGGACCTGAGTTTGAGTAAACTCCGGGAGTTGGTGATGGACAGGGAAGCCTGGCATTCTGCAGTCCATGGGGTCACAAAGAGTCAGACACAACTGAGCGACTAAACTGAACTGAACTGATAAACAGAAGATCAGGGTCCCAGTTCCAGCTGTGTAACAAGTAATTCACCTCTCTGTGCCCCAATTCCCTGAATTATAAAGAAAGGATTAGAATAGATACCACATAAAACAGTGGTGAGGATTAAATGAGTTAGTGACTTCCAAAATAACCAGGGTGGTGTCCAGTTAGTATTCATTTCCCTCTTGGCTCTGGGACTGAATTTCTCTCTGTACCAAGGTTTCATGACGCATTTTGAGTCCTACTTACTGTCTTGGTTTTGTCTCACGATTCTTGCCTTGACCTTGGATCTTGCTTCTTTGTCCCCAGTACCTGGGACCTTCTCTGACTGTCCTTTGAGCTTTCTCTTACAGCCAATCTTCTAGCCACTGGATATTCAGTCTCCATTCTGAATCCCTCATCTGGTTTTGGAACTACAGCTCCATCTCAGATATTTTCTCCCAGGCTTGTTCCATCCTTAAACCTCTCCCATCCTATCACCTTTCCAGCCACGTGAACTAAGTCAAGGTTATTTTCACACCAGCACTCATGTTGGTGGAGATGAGGAACAAATCAACATGCCTGGGATCCGTGTCATCATTACCCACAACACACAAAGGCAGTTACTTCTCTGGGCTCTAGACTTCTCATCCCATCAATGAGAAGAGAAGTTGTTAGTTGGAGTTGCCTTTTTCATTGACCATGAGATAAAAACCTATTGGCCTTCCTAAAACCAACTGAACATTAAGTCTCCTTCCAATTTCAACAGTGTATGTCCAGGTTTCAAACATGGGAGTGAAAGAATAGTAAAGGGTTAAGAAAGTTAAGAGTTAAGGATTAAGAATAGTTACAGGTTAAAAACATCTTAGAATTATGGTTTCCTCTCCTGTCCCTCAAACCTGGACAGCATATTAAAAAGCAGAGACATCACTTTGCAGAAAAACGTCTGTATAGTCAAAGGCATGGTTTTTCCAGTAGTCATGTACAGACATGAGAGTTGGACCATAAAGAAGGCTGAGCACCAAAAAACTAATGCTTTCAAATTGTGGTGCTGGAGAAGACTCTTGAGAGTCCCTTGAACATCAAGAAGATCAAACCAGTCAATCTTAAAGGAAATCAATCCTGAATACACGTTGCAAGGACCGATGTTGAAGCCGAAGCTCCAATACTTTGGCTACCTGATGGGAAGAGCCAGCTCATTGGAAAAGACCCTGATAGTGGGAAAGATTGAAGGCAAAAGCAGAAGTGGGCAGCAGAGGATGAGATGGTTGGATGGCATCACTGACTCAATGGCAATGAGTTTGAGCAAACTCCAGAAGAAGGATGGAGGAGGCTGGCATGCGGAAATCCATGAGGTCACAAAGAGCTGGACACAACTTAGTAACTGAACAACAACTCCTGTCCTTATCTAGTTGCTTTCTGGTGATCAGATCAGATCAGATCAGTCACTCAGTCATGTCCGACTCTTAGCAACCCCATGAATCGCAGCACATCAGGCCTCCCTGTCCATCACCAACTCCTGGACTTCACTCAGACTCACATCCATTGAGTCAGTGATGCCATCCAGCCATCTCATCCTCTGTCGTCCCCTTCTCCTCCTGCCCCCAATCCCTCCCAGCATCAGAGTCTTTTCCAATGAGTCAACTCTTCGCATGAGGTGGCCAAAGTACTGGAGTTTCAGCTTTAGCATCATTCCTTCCAAAGAAATCCCAGGGCTGATCTCCTTTAGAATGGACTGGTTGGATCTCCTTGCAGTCCAAGGCACTCTCAAGAGTCTTCTCCAACACCACAGCTCAAAAGCATCAATTCTTTGGTGCTCAGCCTTCTTCACAGTCCAACTCTCACATCCATACACGACCACAGGAAAAACCATAGTCTTCACTAGACAGACCTTTGTTGGCAAAGTAATGTCTCTGCTTTTGAATATGCTATCTAGGTTGGTCATAACTTTCCTTCCAAGGAGTAAGCGTCTTTTAATTTCATGGTGGCAGTCACCATCTGCAGTGATTTTGGAGCCCAGAAAAATAAAGTCTGACACTGTTTCCACTGTTTCCCCATCTATTTCCCATGAAGTGAAGGGACCGGATGCCATGATCTTTGTTTTCTGAATGTTGAGCTTTAAGCCAACTTTTTCACTCTCCACTTTCATCTTCATCAAGAGGCTTTTTAGTTCCTCTTCACTTTCTGCCATAAGGTGTGATGCATTGAATAGGGTTCAGGTTTTGGGGTCAGATGAACTGTAGGGAATCTTCACTCTGCCACTCACCATACAAACTAAGTTTGTATGTAGACATACAAACTTAGTTATGTTAGCTACTCATTCTGAGCCCTCAACTCTCTTTTGTTTTCCACCAGAAACAGCTCCTATGAGGGCTGTATGTATTGAGTTGGCCAAAACGTTTGTTCGAGTTTTCTGTTACAGAAAACCCAAACAAATGTTTTGGCCAATCCAGTATAATGTATAAAAATCCCCAGTGAACAGCATCTAGCACAATATGGGCCTTTGCTAAATGTCATTTTCTCTTCCCTTCACATCCTCAGTCTGGTCCCTCTATTTAATCCTCTCACATGGGCAAAAATCCTAGTTCTTTAATCTTTACATTTTCCTACCCTGTATTCTTGCATATTGCTTTTGCATAGCTATGATTTGATTAAGCGTCTATTGGATAAAATGGACTTGAAATCTGACATGCTATAGGATAGGAAATAGAAATAAATCATATTAAAATATGGGCTTCCCAGGTGGCTCAGCAGTAAAGAATCTGCCTGCAATGCAGGAGACACAAAAGATGCAAGTTCAATCCCTGGGTTGGGAAGATCCCCTGGAGGACGGCATGGCAACCCACTCCAGAATCTCATGGACAGAGGAGCCTGGTGGGCTACAGTCCATAGGGTCACAAAGAGGTGGACATGATTGAAGCAACTGAGCACACACACAAAATATAGTAGAAAATAATGAAAAAATATGAATACAGAAGAACCAGAACGATAAGGAGAAATTGGCCTGAGAATTCAATCCATGCTGTTTTCAACGAGGCTTTGTGTGGGTGAGCAGTGATGAAGAGCAAGGACTTTGGAGTAAGACAGAGCTGGGTGTGGAGTCAGACCAGTCCAGGACCTAATAGACTATCTGCCACACAACAAATGTTTCTAACAATAAATACTTAATGAAGCTTGTTACATGTTTTAATATACTGGACTTTAATTATGTCACAAGCAATTATTTTACTTCTCTGAGACTTGATTTATTAGTCTGTAAATTGGGAATAGTAACAAGAATGAAATGAATGAACGTAAATAAAGTGGCCGAGTGCCCCCACACAATCTGTGTGTAACATATCATAGATGCTATCACTGCAGAGCTTCTGCTTTACCTTGGGCTAACTGACATTGCTGTTTGTGAATATGCTTAATACAAATCCCTGGATGTTGGTAATCATATTCCATGGCACATGGGGCTGACTTTCAGAACACTGAAGCTAGAAAAAATAGTGAGGTATAAATCAGACCAGCTCAAAAGCCTGCAAACTGTGCAATGTTGGGGAAAGCACCTTGCTTTTCTGATTCTCTGTGTCTAAGTTTATGGAGTAGTTGTGGTCTGGGATCTTCTCTATTTCTAAAAATCTTTGAGTAGGGCTAATTGAACTTCATGTTTAAAAGTGTATGATTAGAAGAGCAGGCTCTGTTTCCCTAAATATTGGTCAGTGACGTTAAGTGCGTGTATTTGGTTGGGGGCAAGGGAAGGGGCACTGAAAAGAGTTCTAGTGACCAAGAGGGAAAGGAAAGGGGAGTAATACATGTTGACAAGCTATTAAACCAAGAATATGTGCGTCACATGCCATGCATTTTAAATATTCCCATAAAAACCCTGTCAGAATTGAGTTCCAAGCTCTGCTATCCCCATAAGGGAGTTACGATTGTTGTTGTTCAGCCACTAAGTCGTGTCTGGCTCTTTGAGACCCCACGGACTGCAGCACACCAGGCTTCTCTGTCTTTCACCACCTTCCGGAGTTTGTTCAAACTCATGTCCACTGAGTCAGTGATGCCATCCAACCATCTCATCCTCTGTCATCCCCTTCTCCGCCTGCCTTCAATCTTTCCCAGCACCAGGGTCTTTTCAAATGAGTCAGCTCTTCGCATCAGGTGGCCAAGGTATTGGAGCTTCAGCTTTAGCATCAGTCTTTCTAATGAATATTCAGGGTTGATTTCCTTTAGAATTGACTGGTTTGATCTCCTTGCTGTCCAAGAGACTCTCAAGAGTCTTCTCCAGCACCACAGTTAGAAAGCATTAATTCTTCCACACTTAGCTTTGTTACTGGTCCAACTCTCACATCTGTACATGATTATTCAAATCAAGAATATGTGTGTTACTCGTCATGTATCTTATATATTCCCACGAAAAAACGCAGAATTGAGTTCCAAGCTCAGCTTTCTCCATAAGGAAGTAGTGATCGAGAGATGTTGGGATAAAATCCCAAGAGGAAAACCTTTTTTTTTTTTCCCTTCTGTGCTTCCCCTACCTCAAGCCTCCTCAGGAAGTGCCCGGATTAGTTATTCAACTGGTATGACTCAGGACCTCCCAGCCTGCTTCCCTCCAGTCCTGCCTCTGTGATGCTGAGAATAAGATCATTTCATCTTCCTTCAGGAACCTGAGACTAGCCCTGAGGGAAAAGTCCAAGCTCCTCACCACAGTTTCTAAGGCTCCAGGTGATGTCTCCTGCCGACTTCTGCAGCTATACTGTCACCTTTACCTTTTCATCTATATTCTTTGAGCACCTTCCTCATCTTAGACATTTTGCTGGGCTGGCTCCACAATGGTAAGAAGTGGTTCTGACCCTTTCTTATAATGTAGTAGGGTTATATATGCCATAATCAACTAACCACACAGAAACCTATCACTACTATCTGTCTGTCTGCCTATCTATCTATCATCTAAATATCATCATCACCTATTAGCAATAAGTAACATTTATTAAGCACTTATGATCAAGGAACTCTTTGAATCACTTTAAATGTTTTTTTTTTTTTTTCACTTAAGCCTTCCAACAAGTCTATTAGATAGGCATTTTTATTTCCATTTTCCAGGTAGGAAAACTGCCTCATTGACAGTTTACATTTCTTGTGCAAGGTCACACAGCTTGGCAGTGGCAAGGCTGGGATCGGTCCCCAGGAAGTTGCCTAGACTCTTCACAACGTGCTACTACTCCAGTTTATGGTTACAGAGGGCGGTAAGCACCTGGAAGAAAGGCTTGCACCACGATCTGTGTGCAGCTGGTAACGGCGAGCCTGAGGAAACAGTATTTGCAAAGTCATCTTTTCACCTGACTTCCCTCTTCCTTCACCCATTATGCACACTAGCCTCTGACAGAGACAGACCTCTGGCTGCCCTGCGCTCTCTACAGCCTTCCAGTTGTTCTGGATACTTCCTCTGCATTGGAGGCCTGTCCCTCTTCGACAGGCTACCATCTGCTCATTCACTCATTTGCCAAGTAATTGTTGGAGCTGCTATTGTGTCAGACACTGCTAGAGTCTGAGTCTACTGAGATAAACAGACACACCCTCTGGCCCCTGGTGCTGACCTTCTGGAGGGGAGATGGACATACAAACAAGCACAGAATGGGCAAGACCTTAGCATGATGGGCTATGTGGATGAAAAGGGTGAAAGAAAAGAGAAAAACAGCCTGCCTGTTCCATAGAACATTGTGTGCTAAGTCACGTCAGTTGTGTCTGACTCTTTGTGACCCCAAGGACTTCTCTGACGACCCTGCCAGGCTTCTCTGTCCATGGGATTTTCCAGACAGGAATACTGGAGTGGGTTGCCATTTCCTTCTCCAAGGGGATCTCCCTGAGCCAGGGATCAAACCCACATCTCTTATCTCTCCTGCATTAGCAGGTGGGTTCTTTACCACTATCGCCACTTGGGAAGCCCCATAGAACATTGCCACCATTTTTAACAACAAAAATACTATATACAGTCTATATTTTTAAGCCTAAGATCAGTTTTAATTATTACCAGATCAATAATCTGAAAACCTCTAGTGATTTTTTTTCTCAGTGCAGTACATTTTGTCTTCCTACTCCTTCCATCCTTCCCCTTTCTTCTTCCTCCCTCCCTCCTTTCTTCCCAGTCACCCTTCGGAGGTGATGTAAATACCTGCTTTGCTTTCTCCTTGCCAGGCACTGTGCCTGTTGTTCATCCTTCAAAACTCAGTATGAGGCCTTCCTACAGAAGGCCCTTCTTCTTTTGTGTGTGTTTTTGTTTAAAGGATTGTGCTGGGGTCCAGCCCCAGCTGATCCAGGGAGTTCGAAGGGGAGACGGCATCGGCGATTACACTGGCTTTATTTAAATATTCATCAAAGATATAAAGAGTAATAGAATGAGGATAGCTCAGTAGGAAAATTCAGCAGAGAAAAGAGGCTGAGTAGCTTGGTTTACGTGGAAAATCAATATAACCTGTGACATCAGGTTAGCTCTGACCACGGAGGCTGCAGGTGCCCTCTCGAATAGCGGAAGGTGCCCCACCTTAGGCACCTTCTCGAGTGGGTCTTAGAAGCCCAGACAAATGAATGGTTGCAGAGGACCTCCATGCTCCAGATGGAGACTCAGCCAGAAATTGAGAAAAAGAATGACATGGGGAGACCAAGCTTCGGTGAGCAAGGCCCCTAGCTTTATTTTCAACAGGGGCTTTTATACCATAAGCTGTACATAGAGGATAATAGGGAGTGTGAAATCATGCAAAGTCAGCGTCTTTGATCCTTATCAAAACCAGGGTTTCTTTCCTGCAAATTTATCGTATACAAATGGTTTAGGTGATTTACATCATCTTCTGGCCAGAAGGCCTATTAACATTTTATGACTCTTGACAAAGGTTTGTCAATCCATAAGACTTATTTTCTCTAAGAGCAATTATTTTAAGGTTTGGCGCCATCCTCCGAAGGTGTTAGATAAAGTTGCATTCCTATAGGGCAGAAGTACAGTGGGTTTACAACAAAGGAAAGAAGTTATTACCTTAAGGGTCTAAAGCTGCTAACACCAAGGCCACTACTTATTTTTTCTACATACCAACTATATTAATTAATACACATTCAAGGATACAATACAGGGGATGTGGAAACTTGGCAGCAAGCATTGGCTCATCAATGAAATCTTTTACTAGTTTTATTCTGACAGTTTCTAACTCTCTGAGAGGCTCTGAGCTATTTGAATATCTTAGGCTTCTGTGCCTCTCGCAGCTGAGAGACTGTAAACAATCGTATGCATAGCTGTAGGAGTCTGGGTAAACTTGTCAGGTGAGTTAGAGAGCTATCTGAGGGGTTTGAATTTAAACACTTCTAATGCCCAGGAACTTTATTAACTGGAGCTGTGAGTTAACTCTTTATCAGAGAGAGCGAGATGGTGGTGGGGGACAGCCCCCAGTAAAGTCAGAGGTGAGAGCACAAAGCAATAAAGTAGGCAGACTCTGGTTTTGGGGGTAGATGCTCGAGAATATCCAGGGGGACTCCTGAGGCTCAATCCCGCCTTTGCTTTTGCCAAGCGTCCTTCCTCATGACCTTTGCCACGGGCGGAGCTCCTCACGCCGGCTCCCAGCAGGATTGTACACCATGATCAAAGGGGATCCATTCAAGGTAGGCAAGGACGGTTCAACATTCACAACTCAATCAGAGCAGAAGGCCCTTCTTGAACCAAAAGTTTCCAAAAAGGTTGAGTAGGGTCCTCATCTTTCTGCTTCCACTGTATCCTCTAAGAACTGATCATGAGGCCACAATTGGAGGGTCTGTTGTCTGCCTTCCCACTAGACTATGTCCTCCCTGGGGGAAAGGCCTCTATAGATATAGTTTGAAACAGTGACTGCACACACAGCAGATGTAGGTGCTCAGTAAATATCGATTGTGTCTGTAAATAAGTTAAATTCAGGACAAAACCACCATGGAAAACATGCAGAGAAAAAGGGCTTGAATAGTATTCTTGCAATCTGAAATTCTATGAGATGTAAATTATCTGGTTACTTATGCAAAGATGGGCACAATAAAGGACAGAAATGGTATGGACCTAACAGAAGCAGAAGATATTAAAAAGAGGTGGCAAGAATACAGAGAAGAACTATACAAAAAAGATTTTCATGACCCAGATAACGACAGTGGTGTGATCACTCACCTAGAGCCAGACATCCTAGAGTGTGAATTCAAGTGGGCCTTAGGAAGCATCACTACAAACAAAGCTAGTGGAGGTGATGGAATTCCAGTTGAGCTATTTCAAATCCAGCTGTGAAAGTGCTACACTCAATATGCCAGCAAATTTGGAAAACTTGGCAGTGATCACAGGACTGGAAAAGGTCAGTTTTCATTCCAGTCTCAAAGAAAGGCAATGCCACAGAATGTTCAAACTACTGCACAATTGTATTCATCTCACACACTAGCAAAGTAATCCTCAAAATTCTCCAAGTGAGGCTTCAACAGTACGTGAACCAAGAACTTTCAGATGTTCAAGCTGGATTTAGAAAAAGGAGAGGAACTAGAGATCAAATTTCCTATGGTTGATTCATGTTTGACAGAAAACAAAATTCTGTAAAGCAATTATCCTTCAATTAAAAAATATATAAATTTTAATTAGGTCCCATTTGTTTATTTTTGCTTTTATTTCCAATGTTCTGGGAGGTAGGTCATAGACGATCCTGCTGTGATTTATGTCAGAGAGTGTTTTTCCCATGTTTTCCTCTAGGAGTTTTATAGTTTCTGGTCTTACGTTTAGATTTGTAGTCCATTTTGAGTTTATTTTTGTGTACAGTGTTAGAAAGTGTTCTAGTTTCATTCTTTTACAAGTAGTTGACCAGTTTTCCCAGAACCACTTGTTAAAGAGATTGTCTTTTCTCCATTGTATATTCTTGCCTTCTTTGTCAAACATAAGGTGTCCATAGGTGTGTGGATCTATCTCTGGGCTTTCTATTTTGTTCCATTGATCTATATTTCTGGCTTTGTGCCAGTACCATACTGTCTTGATGACTGTGGCTTTGTAGTAGAGCCTGAAGTCAGGCAGGTTGATTCCTCCAGTTCCATTCTTCTTTCTTAAGACTGCTTTGGCTATTCGACATTTTTTGTATTTCCATACAAATTATGAAATTATTTGTTCTAGCTCTGTGAAAAATACCATTGGTAGCTTGATAGGGATTGCATTGAATCCATAGATTGCTTTGGGTAGTATACTCACTATACCTAATTAAAATTAAAAGCTTCTGCACAACAAAGAAAACTATAAGGTGAGAAAACAGCCTTCAGAATGGGAGAAAACAATAGCAAATGAAGCAATGGACAAAGAATTAATCTCAAAAATATACAAGCAACTCCTGCAGCTCAATTCCAGAAAAATAAACAACCCAATCAAAAAATGGGCCAAAGAACTAAACAGACATTTCTCCAAAGAAGACATACAGATAGCTAACAAACACATGAAAAGATGCTCAACATCACTCACTATCAGAGAAATGCAAATCAAAACCACAATGTGGTACCATTTCACGCCAGTCAGAATGGCTGCGATCCAAAAGTCTACAAGCAATAAATGCTGGAGAGGGTGTGGAGAAAAGGGAACCCTCTTACACCGTTGGTGGGAATGCAAACTAGTACAGCCACTAAGGAGAACAGTGTGGAGATTCCTTAAAAAACTGGAAATAGAATGGCATACACACTGAAGAAACCAGAATTGAAAGAGACACGTGTACCCCAATGTTCATTACAACACTGTTTATAATAGCCAGGACATGGAAGCAACCTAGATGTCCATCAGCAGATGAATGGATAAGAAAGCAATGGTACATATACACAATGGAGTATTACTCAGCCATTAAAAATAATACATTTGAATCCCTTCTAATGAGGTGGAGGAAACTGGAGCCTATTATACAGAGTGAAGTAAGCCAGAAAGAAAAACACCAATACAGTATAATAATTCACATATATGGAATTCAGAAAGATGGTAATGATAACTCTGTATGCGAGATAGCAAAAGAGACACAGATGTATAGAACAGTCTTTTGGACTCTGTGGGAGAGGGCGAGGGAGAATGGCATTGAAACATGTATATT
The DNA here is from genome assembly GCF_003369695.1 of Bos indicus x Bos taurus. Taxonomy (NCBI): domain Eukaryota; kingdom Metazoa; phylum Chordata; class Mammalia; order Artiodactyla; family Bovidae; genus Bos; species Bos indicus x Bos taurus. The sequence continues at coordinate 6,607,325 of NC_040089.1, forward strand.
ATATATGTGGAATGAGTCGCCAGTCCAGGATCGATGCATGATACAGGATTCTCGGGGCTGGTACACTGGGATGACCCAGAGAGATGGGATGGGGAGGGAGGTGGGAGGGGGGTTCAGGATGGGGAAAACATGTACACCCATGGTGGATTCATGTCAACGTATGGCAAAACCAATGCAATATTGTAAAGTTTATATATATATATATATATAAATTTTTAAAAATTGGCAACATCCATTGGATCATAGAAAAAGCAAAAGCATCCCAGAAAAACATCTACTTCTGCTTCAATGACTATGCTAAAGCCTTTGACTGTGTGGATCACAACAAACTGTGACAAATTCTTCAGGAGATGGGAATACCAAACCATCTTACCTGCCCCCTGAGAAACCTGTATGCAGGTCAAGAAGCAACAGTTAGAACTGGTCATGGGAAAACAAACTGGTTCCAATTCGGGAAAGGAGTATGTCAAGGCTGTATATTGTCATTCAGCTTATTTAACTTAAATGCAGAGTACATCATGAGAAATGCTGGACTGGATAAAGCACTGGCTGGAATCAAGACACCACCCTTATGGCAGAAAGTGAAGAGGAACTAAAGAGCCTCTTGATGAAAAAGAAAGAGGAAGGTGAAAAGGCTAGCTTAAAACTCAACATTCAAAAACTAAGATCAGGGCATCTGGTCCCATCACTTCATGGCCAATAGATGGGGAAACATTGGAAACAGTGACAGACTTTATTTTCTTGGCTCCAAAATCACTGCAGATGGTGACTACAGCCATGAAATTAAAAGACGCCTGCTCCTTGGAAGAAAAGCTATGACCAACCTAGATAGCATATTAAAAAGCAGAGACATTACTTTGCCGACAAAGGTCCATCTAGTCAAGGCTATTGTTTTCCCGGCAGTGATATATGGATGAGAGAGTTGGACTATAAAGAAAGCTGAATGTGGAAGAATTGATGCTTTTGAACTGCGGTGTTGTAAAAGACTCTTCAGAGTCCCTTGGACTGCAAGGAGATCAAACCAGTCAATCCTAAAAGAAATCTGTCCTGAATATTCATTGGAAGGACTGATGCTGAAGCTGAAGCTCCAATACTTTGGCCACCTGATGCAAAGAAAAGACCCTGATACTGAGAAAGATAGAGGGCAGGAGGAGAAGGGGACAACAGAGGGTGAGATGGTTGGATGGCATCACCAACTCGCTGGACATGAGTTTTAGCAAGCCCCAGGAGTGGTGATGGACAGGGAGGCCTGGCGTGATGCAGTCCATGGGTTACACAGAGCAGGAAATGAGTGAGCAAGTGAACTGAACTATGCCAGGCAGTCTGGACACCTAATTGCCCTTTGCTTAGTCTATCTGTTGTGATAGTAGACATTTGACACATCTCTTCACTTAAGACTTATGCAGAATCTCTGATTTTGGCAAAGATTCCTTATTGCCTTGATCCTCCAAAGTATTGTTGTTTAGTTGCTAAGTTATGTGACTCTTTTGCAAACCCGTAGACTGTAGTCCACCAGGCTCCTCCCTCCAGGGGATTTCCCAGGCAAGAATACTGGAGTGATTGCCATTTCCTTCTCCAGGGATCTTCCTGACTCAGGGATCAAATCCAGGTCTCCTGTATTAGCAGGCTGATACTTTACTGAAGAATCCAGAAGATTACACTGAACCACCTGGAAGCCCTCCAAAGTATTAGAACCTCTGGTTTTTAACTGAGCACCTGGCCACCCAAAGTGAAATCTGCATCTCTTAACCTATGTCTCAATCATATTAGCCAAGAGGAAGTTAGGACCCATGCTATGTGAAAATTCCACTTCTGTCCTTAAAAACAGGAGATGTTCTTCTACCTCAGTCCTGCTGGCTGGAATATCCATCCACTCATGTGTTCAAATATTCATGCAGACATGGGTCATGGCAGAGGATGGCAGGATGGCAGAGCAGCAAGACAGGACCTTGAGTCTCTGACAGCTTGGAATCTTTACTGACCTTGGAATGCTCACCTCCAGACCTAAAGGAGGGAGAGATAAAATAGACCTCAGTCTTGCTTGAGGTGCTGCTATTTGGAATCTCTGTTACATGCAGTCATGTCTAATCTTGACCAGTACACTGATTTTCTTTCTATAGAAACACAGATTGTAAGAGGCATATGGGACTTTAGAACTAACCTAATCCAATGTCTCTTAACTTTTTTGGAATCAAGAATATTTTAGAATTTGATGGAAGCTCACTACTGAAAAATGAGATAAAATGCATGTCCATGGTAACAGCCCTTTCCTGGTTAAACATTTCCAGTTCAGTTGTAGGCCTTCGTTTTACCTACCAGCAAGCTGTGGTTCAGAAAGATCCTTAGGGTTTCAGGCAGTCCCATGGGAAATTGGACCAGTATCCAAGCTTTTTTACACACAACCTGATTTTTTTTTCCTCCAAAAGATACTGCCTAGTTACCATGGGCAAAGTTCCGGTGATGGCTATCTGATGGTGCTTCAGAGATATTTTAGGTTTCTTGGTAAATATTGATGGTTCTGCCTTCTTATTCATTCATTCATTCACAATCATTCCTCCACTTTAGAAATAATTATTGAGCATCTTCCAGGATTAAGCACAGGACAATGCCCTGTTATACTCTGGTGAACAAAATATAGATATTACTCCTGTTATTATGGGGCTTACATCCAGTGGATGAGTCAGACGTTAAACATGTCAAAATACAAATACATTTATAATAACAAATTGGGGTAAGTACTATGAAAGAAGAAAATGGGATGGTAGCAGAAAATAATAAGGAGATCTACTGGGAATCAAGGAAGACCACTGTGTGGAGTTGACATTTAAGCTGAGATGAAAGACAAGAAGAAACTGGACATGTGGGGAGTAAAGGAAAGGGTATTCCAGGCAGAGGGAACAATTCACACAAAGATCCTGAGGAGAAGAGAGCTAGAATATTAAAGATCTGGGAGAAGGCTCAGTACAACAGGGTTTAGTACCTAGGGAAGATGGTGAGAGGTAAAAAAGGCAAGATTGTACAGTTCCAAGTAGACCCCTGATGGCCTATTAATAAAGCAGCCAGGTCTTCCCTGGTGGCTCAGACAGTGAAGAATCCGCCTGCAATGCAGGGGACCCGGGTTTGATCTTGGGTCAGGAAGATGTCCTGGAGGAGGAAACGGCAACCCACTCCAGTATTCTTGCCTGGGAAGTCCCATACAATCCATGAGATCGCAAAGAGTTGGGCACAACTGAGCGACTAACACACACATATGTGTATTAAGAACAAAGACACGTTATAATTGCAACAAGAAGCCACAGGAAGGCTTTCAAGAGACAGACTTTATCACTTCTCCCGGGGGAGAGGTGATATGATTCTAGCTTTTCAAAAGACCACTGTGGTTGCTATGTGAAAAGTAATTGGGATGGTCGATAGGAGCCGACACAGGGAGGCATTTGAGAGGATATAGTTGTAGCCCACATCATTAATAAACAGGTTGCATAGATGGATTTGAAATGTATTTTGGGCATAGGATGTACTTTGGTTTGGTGGTATAGAGTGTGAGGAAGAAGGAAACCAACGGGTCTTTGTAAATCTTCAAGGATTTCGCTATGGAATTTTTCAGCAAAGCAAGCCCAGATATATTGTAAGGTTAATGAAAGATCCTTCTCAACATATATATATATCCTTCTCAACATATATCCTTCTCCACCGATCTGTTCACACACATTTCCTGGGATGCAAAGCAAAATAAGGTTAAACTCCAAATTGTTTCAGTAGGCTAGATGCCATTTCTTCAGGAAAAGGGTGGAAGTTGCATGTTTATAATAAAGTTAGGGAGAATTTATTTCATTTTTAAAAATAAAGTGACTGAAAATAGCTCACTGATTTGGAAGAAAATATTAATAAGATATGTGCTACAGTTTTTGAGTTATGCTTACCCCACTCCAGTACTCTTGCCTGGAAAATCCCATGGACGGTGGAGCCTGGTAGGCTGCCGTCTATGGGGTTGCACAGAGTCGGACACGACTGAAGCAACTTAGCAACAGCAGCAGCAGCAGCCAGGACTTAGTTGCCGAGCACAGGATCTTAGGATCTTATATGAACTGAGTGAAAAGGTAGAAATTTAGAACTTCAATTTTAAAAGATTTCAGAAAACATTTTTATTTAATTACTCATAATTATGTTTCTATGGCAATAACTTGGTGTTTGAGAAACCAAAATAGGCAACAGCTGATCACTTATCTATCTTAAAGCAACAAGTGGATGAATATAAAGATCCTCTGTCATTACCTCTTTTTCACTCAGGAAAGCTGAGTCCTTCCCTGACTGAGCTGATGCCTCAGAAGCTTGCTGGAAAAATCAAAGTACCCTTCAACCCCTAGACCCTCTAGAAGGATAGATGGGGAAACAAATACTGAGTGCATTGTAATGCCAAGTAATTTCATATATGTTAATTAATGTTAATTTTTCACAACAATTTGGGTAGGTTTTATTATCTCTACTTTGTGTTTGAGGAAAAAGAACTCAGAGAAAGAAAACAGTGGAAAGCCCTGTGGAAGAAAATGTGTGTGTGTTCGTCAGTCTGCCCGTCAGCTTGGGTCCCAGCTGGAATAAACACAGACTCAGTCGTGTCTGACTCTGCGATTCCATGGACTATAGCCTGCCAGGCTCCCCCGTCCACGGGATTCTCCAGGCAAGAATACCAGAGTGGGTTGCATTCCCTTCTCCAGGGGATCTTCCCAACCCAGGGATCGAACTCAGGTCTCCAGCATTGCAAACAGATTCTTTACCGTCTAAGCCACAATGTAAAAAAGTAGGGTAGGATCTCTAAAGCCCGAATCACTATCATGCAGATTTCAAGTGTTTCCCAGTTCTAGAAGTGAAGGAACAATATTAAAATATTTCTCCAAGAGTCCACTGTTCCCAGCCATAATTGGTTCTTGGATAGCTCTGACAACTTAGTATCCCATATGGCAGAGTTACTGGCCCCAACTTTCATCAGTTTCTGCATGCCCCTTTCCAGGTGACTTTAAAGCTCTTCCCACTGGAAGCAGAGCAATTACTTCTGAATCTCCTTGATGTTGGTCTTAGTCATGTGATCCATTTCTGCCAATGAGGTAGTGAGGTTCATGAATCAAGGAAAGGCTTGAAATGCATTGCATTTCAAGGATTCTATTTGCCCTCTTGTGCTTTAACTGTTACCTGAAAAGACCATTCCCAAGGTAAGCACTGTCTGTCAGCTTGGGTCCCAGCTGGAATAAATGCAGGTGGCACAGAACTGAGCTGAGACTTGCAGCAAGAAGTCAAGCCTAGACCTGAAGCAACATCACCCAATCAAGCACAGTCAGGATCAGCCAGTTCTCCTTTGACCTGCGGACCCATGAGCAAGAGACTAAGCGTTTGTGATTGTATGGCTTTGAGTTTTGAGGTGGCTTACTATGCACTGTTTTGGGGACAATGATTGATATACCTTGTGATAGTAGCTTTCACTTCCTGGATATTCAGCTTCGTAAAATGTAGCCAGCGAATACTATTTGAGCACTGGCTATGTAAAAATCAATATGAAGTTCAAATAGTGGCTTTGGAAAATACAAAGACTAAAGCACAAGGTTCCTTCAAGAGAGCTCACAGTCTAATGAGAAGAGCAGGCAAAAGATACCAAACACACGGGGTGAATAAAGCGAGAATGGGGAGGAGCCACTGGATAAAGGTTGATTACAGAACTTACTCAGCTTCAAGGATCCAAATTAGAGGAAGGTGCCACTTTTTAAAAACTGACCTAGTGCAGTTTGTGGCAGAAGGTTTAAGCAGGCTACCTGGCCAGGACTGTGATACTGTTACAAACACAAGCCCCTGCACTCAATGCACAGTGAGGCCAAATAATACCAAAACATCAGCATCTGGAGCAGAGGAAGTGTAATTGCAGGGCCATGCAAGGAGAAAGGGGGTTCATGCCTTAAAACCCCCAGACTCCCTGAAGGCTTCCAAAAAAGTCCTTTTATAGGAAAGGTGAGGGAGGGACTTGATTAGTTCTTGCAAACTTCTTGATCTCCCATCCTTTGTTTTTGCAACTGTCTTCATGATCAAGTCAAGGTCAGGCCACATATGCCTGTAAAGTCCATCAAAGCAAATGATAGTCTCTGTTCTGCAACATTTTATCTAAAGGTATAATGCTCTTAAAGGTCATAGCCTTGGGAAATATACCAGAAGAGGAAGGGGAGGAATCAAATTCTTTCTCCATGACTCTTGGCAGCTTTCAACACTTAACAAATCGGCTAAGCAAAGCAACATCCTTGCCCCTCATCTTGTTCCAAGTTCCAAGGACTGACTTTCACCTACGAGGCCCAGGCCCTGGCTGGGAGAGTGAGGGTCCCTGCTTAGGCTGGCCACCCTGCACTGGAGCCTTCGTCCAGCAGCAGGTCTGTGTCTTCCAGCCAGTGCCCAGGCCTGGGGCCGAACCTCAGCTGGCAGCACCTTCAGGGCCAGGTCCCCAGCCCCTGCGTAGGCATCACCATCAAGGGAGCCAGGTGCCCAGGACACAGCCGGCCCTCAGGCTGCACAAACCAGGGACCAGATCCCTCGGATCACGACCCAGGGGAACTGCTGCTGCAGGGCCCATCACCATGCAGACCCTTGGCAGAGCCGCCCCGCCCCAGTAGAATACTAGACACGCCACAGGACCAGTACCAATGTATTTGTGCTTTAAGATAACGTAACAAAAACTTACTCCATTTCAGGTTTCCTTCTGAGGACCCTTGAGGTAAGTACAAGATACAGTCCAACTTTAGCCCCTTGAGGTAAATACAATGATTCCTTTCCATTTCAGAGATTAAGACACAGGGGCTTTAAGAGTAAAGTGTTCCAAATTGCGCATCTAAGGAGTCCTGGAGCAGGGATGAAAAAACGACTGCGGTAGCCGGACTCCAAGGGACACTCATTGGTGCCTGCCCCCCGGGGCTCACCAGGCAGAGTCTCCCCTGCTTGCACAAGGCCTAGTCTGCGTGACCGACAGCATACTGCAAAGCAACATCAGGGCAAAGAGGGGACCGCGGCTTCCACTTGAGTCTTGGGCTCTTTCTCTTGAACTGGAATAGGGGCAGGGCGAGCAGCAGCCATTACCTCGAGACCTGTTAGTGCAGCTGTTACCGCGAGACCTTCCGCGCGAGACTGTATCAGTCCAGGCTCCACCAAGAGTCAGTCTGGCAGTGGTCCTCGCAGTAGAGAGTGTGATAAGATGCGATCAGTCACAGCCTTCTCCCCTGGCGCCCTCCAGCCCGGCAGGTGAGCTGGGGACCTGGGGACAGGCTGGTGCACTGACCCGTAGCGCCCCAGAGCCCTTGAAGGAGCAGCGGGCCTCTCCCCCATCCCCACCTCTGCGACCTCATGACAGTGGCGGACTCCATGGGCTGGGGTCCTTGGCAGCTGGAACATACGGACACTGCCATTAAGGTGAGAGCTTCAACCGCCTTCAGCCTCTCTGTTCAAGTTTCAGAACTTGGTCCAGCTTAGCTGAGTTCTCTACCCCTAGGAAGTGGCCAGAGGTCAGGGTAAAGGTGCAAAGACATTGCACGTCATTACTTTGGGTCCGCTTCTGTGGTCGGGGCTATTCTCAAAGAAGAGCAGTTATGGTGAGCTGGGGATTAACCTGATTGATATTTGCTACAACATGTGTTCCTGTTGATCTTGAACAAACGATTCTTTCCAGTTTAAATAAAAAGCCTGGGTCCTGGGAGCCTGGCTCCCCAAGTGATAATGGCTGGGCAGGGTCTGGGGACCGGGCCATATGGGCGCTGCCAGCTGACATGTGCCTCCTCAGCTGAGCTTGGGCGCTGGTAGGAGGACCCAGACTGGGTGCTGGACTTGGGGTGATGGGGTGATGCAGGGATCCACTCCTCTTAGCCAGGACTTGGATCTCAGAGGGCAAAATTCAAGGCTTGGAACCTTGCCTTTCTTGTCAGAACAGGGAATAACAGGTTTTAGTGGAGATTTACAGGAACATCCTGACTTGTCCATGACCTGACCTCAAGAACAAAGGATTTGACACCCAAAATTTGCAACAACTAATCATACGCCTCTCTCACCTTTTCTGTAATAACGTTTTGTGAAAGCTTTTAAGGAGTTCAGTTTTTACGACAAGAGCCGCCTGTCTCCTTGCAGTGTCCTGCAGTAAACCTTTCTCTGCTCCAAACTCCAACATTTTGGTGGTGTTTGGCCTCAGTGTGCCTGGGGCATAGGGGAAAAGTGATAGTCGCTCAGCCATGTCTGACTCTTGCAACCTCATAGACTGTAGCCCTCCAGGCTTCTCTGTCCATGGAATTCTCCAGTCAAGAATACTGGAGTGGGTTGCCATTCCTTTCTGTCGGGGATCTTCCTAACCCAGAGATCCAACAGAGGTCTCTTGCACTGCAGGCAGACTCTTTACTGTCTGAACCACCAGGGCATAAGGACTTCCATTCAATCACAGAATCACTTGCTTTGCGGGAAACCAACTGCCGCATCCTATGTACTGTCAGCAGTCTGGAGAGGCCCACTTGGCAAAGAGCTAAGGCCTCTTGCCAGGGGCCAGGGAGGATCTGAGGCCAGTCAGCCACCAAGGAATAAATTTGAAGGAGGACCCTACAGCCTTCAGATAACTGCACCCCCTCCAGGACTTGACTGCCACCTCATGGGATGTCTCAATGCTAGAATCACCCAGCTGAGTCTCTTCCAAATTCCTGACCCACAGAAAAATGAGAGGGAATAAAGTGTGCTGTTTTAAGTCACTTAGAAGTCTTAGTAATTGTTTATGCAGTCACAGGTAATGCAAATAGCCACTTTTTCCAAAACCCCTGTGACAAAGCACTGCTTTTACAGTTTATAATAATAGTTCTTTAAAATAAATATAAATATTTCTGTTACCTTTACAGTTTATAAACAGCTTCTTCATGCTCTTCTAATAGAGGAATCCATTCTCTTTGCTTTACAAGGTGCTGACTCATTTCAGGATAGTACAGTTTCCAGTGGTTAACATTTTGCCTGATATTCAGCATAATATAGTAGGAAAATATGTGGGCACTGGAATCAGACAGACAGGATTATCTTAACTAGATAAAAATTCAGTTCGGTTCAGTCGCTCAGTCGTGTCCGACTCTTTGCGACCCCATGAATCACAGCACGCCAGGCCTCCCTGTCCATCACCAACTCCCGGAGTTCACCCAAACTCATGTCCATTGATCCATCCAGCCATCTCATCCTCTGTCGTCCCCTTCTCCTCCTACCCCCAATCCCTCCCAGCATCAGGGTGTTTTCCAGTGAGTCAGCTCTTCTCATGAGGTGGCCAAAGTACTGGAGTTTCAGCTTTAGCATCATTCCTTCCAGAGAACACCAAGGACTGATCTCCTTTAGGATGGACTGGTTGGATCTCCTTGCAGTCCAAGGGACTCTAAAGAGTCTTCTCCAACACCACAGTTCAAAAGCATCAATTCTTCGGCGCTCAGCTTTTTTCACAGTCCAACTCTCACATCCATGCATGACTACTGGAAAAACCATAGCCTTGACTACACAGACCTTTGTTGGCAAAGTAATGTCTCTGCTTTTTAGTATGCTATCTAGGTTGATCATAACTTTCCTTCCAAGGAGTAAGCGTCTTTTAATTTCATGGCTGCAATCACCATCTGCAGTGATTTTGGAGCCCAGAAAAATAAAGTCTGACACTGTTTCCACTGTTTCCCCATCTATTTCCCATGAAATGATGGGACCAGATGCCATTATGCACAAGTAAATAAACATTTTTAAAGGCACAGTTCAATGAGTTTTGACAAGTGCTCTTCAATGTACCGAAAAACACCAGTAAAATTAAGGAGCACTTCTGTCACCTTAGAAAGTTCTCCATAACCCTTCTAAATTTAATCCTTACCACCCTAGAGGCAACCAATGTTCCGATTTCAGTCACCAAAGGTTAGTTTTGCCTTTCTTGAATAAATGAATTTTACATTTGCATTGTATATGATAACTTTCACTCACTAGAATATTCTTAAAATTCATTCATGCTGCTGTGGATAACAATACTTTATACATTTTATTGCTAATTAGTATTTTGTTGGGGGCTTCCCATGTGGCTCAGTGGTAAAGTATTCACTTACCAATGCAGGAGACACAAGAAATGAGCGTTCGATCCCTGGGTAAAGAAGATCCCTGGAGTAGGAAATGGCAGCCAGCTGCAGTATTCCTGCCTGAAAACTTCCATGGACAGAGCAGCCTGGTGGGCTACGGTCCATGGGCTTGCAAAAAGTCAGACATGACTGACCGACCAAACACATTTTGTTGAATTAATATATTAATATAATATAATACACTGTATTCTCTTCTCCTGTTGCAGGTTGTTTGCAGATAGGGGTTATTAAATTAAGCTCTCATAAACATTTTGGATAAGTCTTTTCTAGACATATGTTTTCATTTATCTTGGGTAAAATATCTATGAATGAATTTGCTAAATCATAGGGGAGATATATAATTTTCTAAGAAATGGCCAAACCATTTTTCCAAAGCATTTGTATCACTGCATTCCCACCAGCAGTATATGAGGGTTCTGGTGGCATTCCATCCTAGCCAACATTTGGTGTTACTGTTTAAATTTTAGCCATTCTAGTAGATATGTAATGGTATTTCATTATGGCTTTAATTTGCTTTTACTTGATGACTAAGGATGTTAAGCTTTTTCTCAAGCTCATTGCCCATTTATATACTTCTTTTGTGAATTATCTGTTCAAGTCTTTTGTCTGTTTTTATAACTTTTAAAAAATTATTAATTTACAAGGATTATTTTATATTATGGACATGCATCTTTTGTCAGATATAGGTACTGTGAATAATGTCTCTCAGTTGGCGGTTTGCCTTTTTCTTTTCTTAACAGGCTTGTTTTTGTTTAATGACTAGAGCTCTTTAATTTTTATAAAGTCTGATTTATTATTATTTTTTTCTTTTGGGTTTATTTTTGTGTTTTTTCTAAGAAATCTCAGCCATACTGAAGTTTGAATACATTCTTCTTTTTCTTAAAGAAGATTAATAGTATTGACTTTAGTCAATAGTATTACATGTCCATGATTCATCTTGAAATAATTTCTGTGTTTGATGAGGAAAGTATTGGATTTTTTCCTCCATTTGCTGCATAAAATTTTCTTTGTTAAGTTGTTGGCATGCATTTTTTAAAAATTAATTGATCCAAATGTATAGATTTATTTCTGGATTATCTAATTCTTTACTATTGATCTATTTTTATATCCTTAGGCCAATACTATCCTGTATTGACTGCTGTAGCTTTACAGTAAATCAGAAATCAGATAGTTTAAGACTTTCAAGTTTTCTTTTATAATATTATTTTATTGTCTAGGTCTTTGAATTTTTATATACATTTTAGAATAAAAATTTCAATTTGTAAAAATCTTATGTAACTTTTATTGAATTATGCTTGTAAAGGAATTTATCCATGTCCTCTAAGTCATGGGATCTATGATCTTTTTAACATCGTCAAAATCTGTTGTTCTCTTCCATTCCAGTGTTTCTTTGTATTTATCCTGCTTTAGGTTTGCTGGGCTTTAGAGGTCTATAGGTTGATATTTTCATCAAATTTGAGACATTTTGACGATTATTTCTTGAAATTTTTTTTTTGATGTATTCTCTCTACACTCTCCTTTGGGAACTTCGATCACATGAATACTAGAGAGTTTGTATTACTGCACTTGCTGTTGAGGCACTTTTCCTTTTTTCAAGTTTCCCCCTGAATTATTAAGATTGTATCACTTCTACTGATCTATCTCAAGTTTATTGATTCTTCCTCTGCCATCTCTAATATATCGTCATTAAATAAATTTTATTTATGTATTATAATATTCACTTTTAGAATTCAAATATTTTTCTCTTTTTAATTATTATAGCTATCTTTTCCTTTATATCCTTGAATGTATTCATAATAACTGTTTTATAGTCCTTATTTGCTACTTCCAATGACTGGATCAGGTACTGACTTATTTTTCTATAAATTACAGATCAAATTTCCCTACTTCTTCACATATTTAACAATTTTTAAATATACACTGAGCATTTAAAAAAATGCATTGTAGGAAGTCTGGATCATGTCTTTTTTTAAAGAGCGTTAAATCCTGCTTGAGGAGTTATTAAATTGCTGTTAGATTTTCTCAACTTTCCAGGCTTGGATTTTTTTTTGTTTACATTGTTAATGGCTGGTTTGTTTTCACTTTTTCTGTATCCTAGGGATTGATTCTGTGTCTAGGATTTGGTCATTACTCCTCAGTCTTGGCCTTTATGAGGTCTCAACTGAATCCCTGAGGTGCTCTCCACTCTGTGGAGTGGGAGGTCTCTCCACTCTGGCTGGATTGAAATTCCCATACCTACAGGTTCTCCATGATCTCTGCGATGCTGGTGCACAGCAGCTGCTCTCTGCTAGACTTTGTGGAGTCTCACCTCGTGCACATGCAGTGGGAACCCCCCAAACATATGTCTCAACTTCCCCTCCTTGCAGATCCCACCTCTCTCTGCTAAAGTTGGGAAAGTGTTTTAAAGCACAGAATCAGACCAAACATGAGGTTTATTTTGTGTGATTTTCTTTCACTAAAGATCACAGTACAATGCTCCTTGATATCCAGTGCCTGAAAACTATTGCTTTATGTACATATGTATTGTAAGTTGTTATCATTCCTTGAAGTAGGAAGGTAAGTTTGTACTAGTTACTCCATCGTGACCAGAGCCAGACTTGCTTTCAGTCTCTTGACGTTGCTGCTGTGTGACCTTGAGCAAGTTAATTCATCTTCTGTGTTTCCATTTGTTTATTTATAAATGAGGCTCATAATACTTAGACCATAAGTTCAATGATAACAGCTATGCCATTTATTTTTCTTATTTCTGAACCTTTAATAACTAACACAGTGCACTCAACACACATTCATTATTTAACTGTATTCATGCATTCATTCATTCAAGAAACATTACTAAGTGAATACATGCTTCACAGAAATGTTTTTAAGAATAAATTCAATCATTTATGTAATGTAATCAGTACCAAACTTGGCTCAGAATAAAAATCCAGGACATTATAGGTATTTAAAAGGTGTACTGACTGAAATTAATTATATTTCTAGGTCCTAGAGTTTACAGATATTCTACTTAAGAAAAAAATCAGTAGGATTTTAGGGGAAAAAAGCATGACCATGCCTCATTTAGAATTTCACTAGTTTACAAATGCCACTATTAATCTAAAAAGGCATGGAGTCAGCCCATCTTCACTGTTGATCCTGTATATGGAGCATCATAAGCTCTGTGCTCCCAGTGTGTTAAGCACCGCATTGATGGCTGACTGGCTGGTTGACCAGTGGGTATTAGGACTCTTGCCCTGCTAGGGTGAACAGGCTGGCTGAGCTTAGTTGGCTGAATCCCTGCAGCACTCCCCAAGGATGGAGTCACTGCCCACACTGATGAGTCTCTGCACTCCAATAACTTGCAAACAAGCCAGGATTTCTGGCCCAGCGTGAACTACAACTGCAGTGGGGAAGCTGGGAGGGCAGGAAGCAGGAGGAAGCCGGACTTATGAAGCTCCAGGGTGATGTTCAAGGCTCTGTGCTCCAGCAGTGCAATGACCACCTGATTAACAGTTCCTTTTCTGCATTCTGCTTTATTTTCCAAAGTGCTTTCTGCATCTGTGACCCCATTTGACCCTCACAACATCCCCCAATTGGATAAAGGGTATTATTACATGTCTACATTTTAAAGATATGGAAACAGAGCGAGAGAGAGATAATATGATTTAGCCAAGGCCCCATAGTGAGAAAATGTGAGAGCTGGGTTTGGAATCCTGCTGGCAGAGGGTAAGTATTTTTTCCATGATTTAGAAATGACGGTTTTCCATCTCTTTAGCCAAATGGTGGTCATTTCAGCATGCGTTTGGAAAGTGGGATGGACGATTGGGATCCAGCAGTTCCTTCTGTCTCCGTACAGAGTCTTAGTGCTTCAGAGCTCAACGAGACCTCATATACACATAGTCCCAGTCACCTTATTCTGTGATGCTGACATGGAATCTCAGGATGTTTCAGCCACTCAGTGAAGCTCAACAGCAAGTTCTGAGGGTGACCTGATACACCATTACTCATCTTTCCCTCATACCATGCTGTTTTTGCAAAAGCCTCTCTGGCCTCCGGCTTCACAGAATCAAACAAAACAGGACAATGACAGCTTTGGGACCTGGGTAGAGCTCTGGCCCTGACTCCACTCAGAGGCCATGGGTCAGTTTGATGGGTCGCCATCAAAGAGAGCCTTTATGAAGACGGTGCTTTGAGACACCCAATCAGTGCGTTTTTGTTAGTTTCTCCAAACTTAAGCTGAGTCAAGCTGTATTGATTAAAACTGGTTGGGAAATGAATTCCTGAGGCTGATCTATAAAGAAATTCAATCTGGAGATGGAGCGAACTGTCGTCAGGATTCCTTATTAGGCACTTCGCACCAGGGGCTAAATAAAGCAAACAAACAGATACGTAACACAAAGGGCACACTTTTTCAGGGGATGAAAATGACACTGTGGTTGGGGAACATCACATCTAATACCATAGGAACTGACCATTTCTTAATAACCAACAAATCGATCCCTCCCTAACAATGCTTCCAAGAAGCGAGAATAAGAAGGGACGATATTAACAAAGAGGGATGGAAATGAAATTAAGTCCCTAACCCAGCCTTTTCAGTATCTCTAAGATGGGAGGGTGATCCTGTCAGAAACTGCATTCTACAAAGAATCCAGAATGGTTGCCTCATTTAATTAGGAGGAGAAAAGTGTGTGGGGAGAGAGGGAGTCTTCTGGGTAGGGGAGTAGAGCAAAGAGATCGAACCTTGTGTTTCAAAAGTTGCTTAGCAAAAGCAGTTTTAATTGCTGCCTTTGTTATAACAGATTAAAGGTAGTTATGTCCTGGTGTACCTCACTTTAAGCAATCAATGTGTTCCTGAATAGTTATGTGCAAATCAAATTTTGTAAATCAAATCCAATTTTAAATGCCCTCAGAGAGCTTGTTCTTTCCAGGAAATTTTTGGTGAATTCTTTGGTAAGACCTGAGACAATCCTCTTAATTTATTGGGTTGGTAGCTTTAATTTCTTTTAGATGATGATAAATGTTATTCCCTCTCCCATATTCTGAAGAGGGGACTGAAAATAGAATGGAAATAAAATGACTTAATGATGCGATATAGTAACTGATGGTATCTCCTATGGTAGGTTAATTTAGTAAATGGTGAGCTTACCTCTTGTATTTTCTATGAATAATGACTAGTATTTAACATCGGGACAATGAGACTGTAAGAAAAAATCAAAAAGGATTACTTGGAAGGAGTTTTAAGAAATATCTAATCCAACCTTCAAAACCGATTTCTCTTTGCAGTATTCCAGAATAATGACTGTTTAGGCTCCACTTGAATACTGTTAGAATGAGCTGTGATATTCATTGATAAATTTATTCATTAAATATTTATTGAGCATTAACTATATGGGGGACAGGAAGAAAACTAGATATTGGCACCCACCTTCTTTAGAACTTAATTCACCTGGGAAGGCAGATATTCACTAAACGGTAACACAGTAATTGATACATTATTTGATAGACATTATGAAGATTAAATATAGGATGCTATGAAAGTGGTCAGGGAAAACTGACCCAAGGAAATTGCATTTCATCTAAGACCCAGAAGATGAATAGGTGCTGAGACGAAGGAGAGCCAGCAGAGGACGCCATGTGTGGGATTGACACTGTATGTGGGACTGTGGTTTGAGATAGTTATTCTGGCTGCTGAGTGAAAAGTGGACTGGATCAGGGCAAAGATGGGAACAAATAGACCCACAGTCAGGGTAAAAGATGCTGGTGACTTAGGCCAAGATGCTAAATGTGGGGCTGGAGACAAACAGATTGTCCTGAAAAATTATTGGGAATATGCTCAGTAGGACAGAGTGATTGTCTGTATATGGAGGTGCATGCATGCTTAGTCGCTGAGTCATGTCTGACTTTGTGACCCCATGGACTGTAGCCCACCAGGCTCCTCTGTCCATGGGATTTCCCAGGCAAGAAAACTGGAGTGGGTTGCTATTTCCTTTTCCATGGTATATGGGAGTATGTGAAAGCAAAGAGTGAAGGATGATCTTGGCATATCTGAGTCGGGCAAATGGAAAGACAGTTATCCCGTCTACTGATATTGAGAGCATTAGCAGGAGAAGAGATTAGGGACAAGAGATTTGGTGCAAATAATTCTGGGCATGTTAAGTTAGAGGTGCCATCAATGGAAATGTCCAGCAGGCAGTTTAGTAACTGAGTCTGGGACTTGACTTTCATGACTGTGGCACCCTGTAAGCACCTTGCAGCAAGGCCAGCACACAGCAGCCCCCCACGACTGGCTGGGGGTTCAGGACACGGTTCCAATCTCTGGAGAAACAAAGTCCTAGACTGATAAACCAGGCCAGCAGCCAAAACTATAACTGGAACATAAGACCTAGATCTAGACAGGAATTAAATGGGGAGTGTGGGCACCCAGGACATAGGACTGCAGGCGGGCTCAAGTATTAGTGTTCCTACTCAGTATTTATGATTTGGGTCATTGAGGTAATAAAAGCAGTAGCCAGGAGACTTTTTTTTAAAAATGTGGACCATTTTTAAAGTCTTTATTGAATTTATTACAACATTGCTTCTATTCTGTGCTTTGGTTTATGACCCCAAGGAATGTAGAATCCCAACTCCCTGACAAGGGATCAAACCCACATTCCCTACACTGGGAAGCAGACTACTAGACCACTAATTGTCAAACTGCTGGTCCCAACTTCTGGACCGCTAGGGAAGTCCCCAGGAGACTCTTTTGACCTCTGATGCCAACCAGCATTGTGATAAGAGGCAATATGCTCTCTGCTGCTGCTGCTAAGTCGCTTCAGTCGTGTCCAACTCCGTGCAACCCCATAGCCAGCAGCCCACCAGGCTCCACCGTCCCTGGGATTCTCCAGGCAAGAACACTAGAGTGGGTTGCCATTTCCTTCTCCAATGCACGAAAGTGAAAAATGAAAGTGAAGTCTCTCAGTCGTGTCCGACTCTTTACGACCCCATGGACTGCAGCCTACCAGGCTCCCCCATCCCTGGGATTTTCCAGGCAAGAGTACTGCAGTGGGTTGCCATTGCCTTCTCCAATATGCTCTCTAGCTCATCAGTAATAAGCTTCACAAAATGTTTAAACCCCATTTGGTCACCATAGAGAAGCGTGGACCATACTAGGCAGGTGCAACATTTGACTGAAATTCTCATATATTGGTGCCTCTGTCTGGAGACATGAGAACGGTGAGATAGGACTGAATTCTGTCTTGTTTATCATCTGCTCAAATTCAGCTGTTTATGTCTTGATACATCTTCGGATAACCTTATCTCCTTCCTCTGGGTTCTTGATATAGCAAAATCCAAGTCAACAGCTCATCAGAAAGGAACCTTGGTATATTGGTCCATGTCTTCCAGTTGCATATGACAGAGCTCCACCTAAAACAAGTTTAAGCATTTGACTGGAGTCAGGAATAGACCCATTGACACAAGCCAGGCACATGAGGGAAGTAGTCCATGGCCACTGTTGGAGAAAAGCAGGCAGAGACTAGCAGCCCGATGCTACTTGCCAGAAGAAACAGGGAACCAGCATCTCAGCGTCCCAGAAATGCAGTTCCTTTTGTGCTTTGGAAGGCCCCATAGGCCAGTTGTGATTGTCCTCTGCACACGGTTCTCCATGAAGGATGCAAAGAGTGATATCCCTCATAGAGAAGCCGGCACTAAAGTCAAGTTCCTCTATGTGTCGTGTCTCCCTCTTCCTTTCTGCCGCTTGTCTTCTTTCACATCTTACCAGAGCTATTTCTGTCTATGGGGAGTTAGCAGGAAGATCACATATTGCACAGAGAGTGGGGTGTTAAATTAATGCAAAGGCAAGGAATGTGTTATGGCAAAAATTATTTATTGCATGGCGTCTCCCTTGAGGGTTAGTCTCTTGTGAGAGTTTTAAGGACAGCAGCTCTATATTTGTCGCATGGCAGAGCCACACTCCTGCCTGCCTCCTGCTGTCGGTGCCAAAAGCATTTATGTAAAGTCGTGATGCAAAGCTGCCACCTTTAGGAGGCACAAAATGGCCCAACACAGAGCATCTTGCCTTGTAGCCATTTGTGTTCTGAGAGGGGTGAGTCTGCTGCCAGTGAGAAGGAGGAAGGAGCAGAAAGTGCTGGATGTCCTGGAATTGGGCCATATCATGGCAAGACAGCTTGTTTAGCTAGCAGGACCATTTATGTAGCTCAGGGCATTTTAGAGACGCCATGCTGTGGTTCAGCGTCAAGAATCCATCAGATCTAAAGCTGGATCCTGTTTCTGCCATTTACTAGCTATGGATCTCAGGAGGAGTTAGCTGGCATCTCTGAGCCTTCATCTTCTTGCCTATAAAATAGGGACATTAATAGGCATTTGCATTGTGTTGTGTGGAGTAAGTGAAATAAAATGTATGTTCAATGGTAAGTGCTACCAGTTTTCTCCTTTAAAAAAATTAAAAAAAATTTTTTTTTGTTTAGTTTTTGCTTTTTATTTTTTGGCATGTGGGATCTTAGTCCCCCTAACCAGGGATCAAAACCACACCCCCTGCATTAGAAGGAAGTCTTAACCACTGGACCACCAGGGGATTCCTTCTCCTTTCTTTTTATGAAATTAAGTGTCAGTTCAGTATTTTTCTGAGAGGCTTTATTCCCTGAATCTCACAGGTGGTGTTCTCTAGTATAAAAATGACAAATGCTTGCAAAGCCTAGCACAGCTTCCTTATTTTCTTTTAGCAGACACTGCTTATTGATTATGCCTCGCTTTGCTGAGAACCCCTCAGGGTCCTTCTGAACATAACCCTCAAGGGTCATTTATTAAAAATTAAAAAAAGTCAGAGTTAACATAGAAAGTAAAATATTTTTTCCATCTGTGATCCAGAGCTTGTCCATAAATGACTTTGTTGATTATTGCACCCAGTATGCACAGATGGTTTGTAATGTACATTAAATGTGCAAATGGACCTCCAGGTGCGTGGAGGACATGGTGCTTCTGAGAGATGTGCCAACATATTCTTATTCTTGCTTCAAATGTTGAATCATAGAATTTCTATGTCACCTTTGGACATTTGTGCCCCACAGCATATGTTCTTGAGACTAGAGAGGTGTCAGCGCTTCCTCAGCTTCTCATACATATCTAGAGAGTAGAGATAACAGGGAGGCAACATGTACATCAGAGGTTAAGAGCAGAGCTTCAGAGTCGGACAGTCCCTGCCACATACCAGCTATGTAAATTTGGTTAAGTGAGTCAAACTTTCCAAGCTTCGATTTCCGCATCTGTATTTTTGTAAATGAGTATCAGTAATACCTGTCCCCAAGGCTTTGTGAGGATTAAAAGAGATAATGCTGGTAAAGAGTGGAGCTGAGGTTCAGGTTTATATTCACCAGTCATTATCATCATCATTATTAATATTAACTGAAATATATTCAGGAGAGCCCAAGATGTTCAAAACCATGTCATAAAAGAACAGAAAAAGAATGGGAAATTGAAGAAGCTGGGGAAGACCAGGAACAGATGGTCTATATACTGCACAATGGAATACTATTCACCAATCAACAATCTACACATCTATGCTACAACAGAGATGACCCTCACTGTGATATTTGACTTTTAATAAGAAATATGTGTTTGGTCATCATCTCCTGGCACAGAGCTACTAAAACCATTGGAATTTCCTGTGATAAGAACAGTAAAGATATCTTCTGTTGTGTTATTATGGTGACTTGTGGAAAGCCCTTAGGTAACCTAAGTAGTTGGGGGTGGGGGGATGGGGAGGTGGAGCTGGCTAATTAGAAGGTTAGAACTTCTTGATTAGAGGGTTGGAACTTTCAGTCACCCTTCATACCCACCCTCACCCAACCTTGGGGAAGGGAGACAGATGGAGACTGAATCAATCACCAATGGCCAATGATTTCATCAACCACATCTATGTAATAAAGCTTCCCTGAAATCCCAAATGACTGGGTTCAGAGAGCTTCAGGGTTGGTGAACACACAGAGATGTGGGGAGAATGTCACACCTGGAGAAGGCATGGGAGTTCCATGCCCTTTCCCCGTACTTTGCCCTGTGCATCTCTTCCATCTGACTGTTCTTGAGTTACATCCTTTTGTAATAAACCAGTAATCTAGTAAGTAGAATGTTTCTCTGAATTCTGTTGAGTTGCTTTAGCAAATTAATTGAACACAATGAGAGGATCTAGATGGGTACATCTGATTTATAGCCAGATTTGTCAGAGACACAAGTAATAAACGGGATTTGCTAGTGGGGACTGAAGCTGGACGAAGAGGTGTCAGTCTGGAATTAAATGAACCCTTAACCTGTGGAATCTGGTGCTATCTTCTGGTAGGTAGTGTCAGAATTGAGTTGAGTCATATCATGGTATCATGAGAATTGCTTGCTGGGGTGGGGACCTAGTCCCCACTCCCAACATTGGAATTGATACCAGAACCTAGTCAGTTCAGTTCAGTTCAGTTCAGTCCTTCAGTCGTGTCCGACTCTTTGCGACCCCATGAATCGCAACACGCCAGGCCTCCCTGTCTATCACCAACTCCCAGAGTTCACTCAGACTCACGTCCGTTGAGTCAGTGATGCCATCCAGCCATCTCATCCTCTGTCATCCCCTTCTCCTCCTGCCCCCAATCCCTCCCAGCATCAGAGTCTTTTCCAATGAGTCAACTCTTCGCATGAGGTGGCCAAAGTACTGGAGTTTCAGCTTTATCCTCAAATTTTCTAAAAGGTCAGGTTTGACCATATAGTTGATTGTATTATAGTTTTCAAATATTGGCTACCCTATCCATGTAAGTATCACATCTCTCAGCTTCTTTAATAATTGACTGGGCCATATGACTTACTTTGACCAATTAAACATGAAAGTGATGATTGCCATGATTAAGCTTTAAGAATCTGCATTAAAATTTCTCATTGGCCCCAACCAACATGGAGAATGCTCCTTCAGCCCTGAAACAAGGCAGGTTAATGAGCAGAGACTGAGCCCACCTGGAGCTGACAGGTACATGAGCAAGAAAACAACACTTGCTGTTGTGAACCATTGAAATCTAGATGTCATTTATTACTGTAGCATAAATTAACAAGGTCGAGGCATTTTCTTTTTAGTCTTATGGGGTATAGTTTCATGCCACTGGGTAGAAGATGTAACATTTCCTTTCAATAATCTTCTGTCAGTAAAATCTGTCTAAAAGTAGGGAGGACTGAGACTTCCTTGGCTGTCCACTGGTTAAGACTTCACCTTCCAGTGCAGGGGTGCAGGTTCTATCCCTGGTCAGGGAACTAAGATCCCATATGCCTCTGGCCAAAAAACCCAAACATGAAAAACAGAAGCAATATTGTAGAAAATTCAATAAAGACTTTAAAAATGGTCCACATTAAAAAAAAAATCTTAAAAAATAAAAGTGAGAAGACTGCCTTGATTCTTAACAATGGAAAAATTCAAACAAAGTTGAATAATTACTTGTTTCCAGTATTATACAGAATTGTAGCAAAGAGACTTCTGAAGGTCAAAGTTCTTGGTATTTGGGGAGAAATTTGCTCTGGAATCAAGCAGAAGTCTCTGTGTCAGACTTAGAAAGTTTAATACACTGATATTTGCCATGCCTCTACAAAATGATATTGTATATGTAATGTTTTCCAAACTTATTTCACCAGAACACCCTCCTCATTCCTACCCTTCACCGTTCCCAAAAGAACATCTTATGGGACAAATGGGTTTTTGTTGTTGTTGTTTGTTTGTTGGCCACACCTCACAGCATTTGAGATCTTAGTTCCCCGACCAGGGATGGAACATGCACCCTCTGCAGTAGGAGCTCAGAGTCTGGACCACGGCACCACCAGGGAAGCCCCAAGACAAATGCTTTCGAAACACACTTTAGAAAATGCTGGGTTGACAACTTCGTGATTGTCATTGTTTTATCCCAGATAGAGTTTGAGGTTTGTTACAACACTGAGGGTCGCATGAATTAGTCATGATTTGAGCCTTCAAGGAGAATACCAAAGACTTGCTGGTGGCATGGGTGCTATTAATAGTTAAAACGAAGAGCTGATGCAGATTGAATCAGTTTGCATCCGACTCCACTGCTTATTGGTTATGTGCCTTGAGTAGGTTAGCTATCCCTTTTTTCTCAGAACTTAATGTTCCAAGAATTTATATCTTATCCACTCTGGAAAATTCACAGTTATATTTTTAAACATTGCCTTTCCCTCATTCTCTCTCTATTCTACTTAAATGATAGATTCTCTCATTCTGTGCAGTGGGTCTCACGCTTCCTTCAGAGGCTTTGTCTCTGGATTCCCTGTGATGCATTCTTCAGAATCATCTCTTCAGCTGTATCTAAACTGATACTTCATTTGTTCATTGGATTTTGAATTTTGGGGAACCCAGTTTTTAATGTCTTGATCTTTATCATTAATGCTTTTATCTTTCCAAGCAATTTGGCCTTTTCTAATAATATTATCTTTTTTTTTTTTTTTTTGTAATTACTAGTCTGCTTATCTGTTGGATGCTTTTAAAAATTCTGATTTTGCCGTTTCTGTGGACTGTTCTTTTCTCTCAAACTCTTGAGAGTTGCTCCCCTTGATGATTGTGATTGTTAAAACTGCTTTGTGGTGAGTCACTTCCCCATGTATTTTATACATATTTATTGTTAAGTCAGGCCTCCCAGGAGGCTCAGTGGTAAAGAATCTGCCTGCAGTGCAGCAGATGTGGGTTCGATCCCTGGGTTGGGAAGATCCCCTGGAGTAGGAAATGACAACCCACTCCAATATTCTTGCCTGGGAAATCCCATGGACAGAAGAACTTGGGAGACTACAGACTGTGGGGTCACAAAGAATTGGACACAACAGCAACTAGACAACGATTGTTAATTCATCTTTACCAAAGATTAATTTTCTGCGTGATAGGAAGTTCATGTATTTTGGGAATGAATCAGTGTTTCTAAGCCTTTGTTTTCGCCTCTATGAAGGGGGGTTCAGGTTTACCAGAACCAGGAATCATCTTTTATATTCATATTTTTCATTCAGATTTCTGAACTCTGTATCACAACGTTCAGTTTCCAAATCCATCTGTAATGAAAGTTTAGGGTTTTTGTTTTTCACCACGTTTTTGGTTTTTTTTTAACCTTCAAAAGAGCTCTGGGTGGAGAAATGCATCTTTGTAAATTCCCAGGGTTGGTGGTTCAAGTTTTTCTAATTCTATTTTCACTAAGAATTAGTTTTTTATGGTTCCAGGTTTATGAAGTCACAGTTCCAACTTTCCACCTGTCACAGACTCCAGGCCTTATCTCCTGTGCTGTATGAGACTGAAACCCATGCCCATAAACAGGTGCACAGTTTCCTAAGGTCTAACATTATTCCCTACCCACAGTATGAGATGTTGTGCTTATCACTCTGGCTTTCAATTCTTTCTTTGTTTTTGGCACTTGGTAATTTTCTTGGCTTAAATACAAAATAAGCTACATGCATATATCTTGCTTGTTAATCTATTATATTTTTCCCATCATTTCCACTTGTAAGTTGTATATATGTAGTAGGAAGGCTTCTGGGTTACTGCACACTGTCAAGTACCTAGTCTTAGGACAATGTATATACACATATCTGTCTCATCCTCTATAAATCTAATGTAACAGCATCTACTTCATTGGTCAATATGAAGATACAATACTTAATGAGAGTAACGCCCTCAACATAGTGTCGGCCATATAGTGAATGCTCAATAAATGTAGGGCATTATTATTGTTATTACAGAAACAAGACATATACATTTCGAAAAATAATTATAAATATGTCACAGAACCTTAGAAAGGGATAATCATTTGTATGTCCCTTCAGCAAACATTTCCGAGCCCTTTACAGACACAGTCGGCTTCTGGGAAAAGTCATTAATAGAGCTTTAAGTTGCCCATCTGCCCTAGGCAACCATTGGATCGAGGGTTTCAAGTGAGAGGGAGACAAAGCAAGTCCATTTCATGACCTCTCAACAGTACCCTCGTGGGCATAAAGCTCTTCTAAAGAAAGTGACTGTGGTGTTTGGCCTTATCTCATGACCTGACTGTGTGGGGAGAGAGGCACTTGAGAGTCGGCGTTCTGCTAGGTCATCCTACCCACCACACGGGGACTTGACAGGTCACCTTTGCAAGCAGGATGCGCGTGGTATAATGGCTGTGATAATAAGCTAACTACCCTTCTTTGAGTCCTTCCCATGGGCCAGGCTGTGTTCCAAGCCCTTTCCATACATTTCCCGTTCGATCTTTATAAGGAGTTAAGTGCCGTTACGATGATGCCTGTCTAAAGCTGAGGAAGGTAATTGCAGGGTTGCAGCCCTGTACCTGGCTGAAACATGAAGGAGCTGGCTCACCCTGCTTAGGAGCATCATAATGGCTGATACTGGGGGTGGGCAGTAAAAAGAAGCAGGAGCAAGTGGTGTAGTGGGGCGATAACTGACTCCAACATGGTGTCAGTGTTAGTCCAGAAAGCACAGCAGAGCAAAAAAAAAGGTGAATTAACTTAGACCGAGTGCTTGCTGGAAATAATACAGTTTGCATACATGCTGTCTGCTTAAAACGCATTTTCTAATTTAACTCCCTAGATTCTATGAGGCAGAGATGTCTATCCCATTTTGTTGCTGTTGTTCAGTTGCTGAGTCATGTCCAACTCTTTGTGACCCCATGATCTGCAGCACGCCAGGCTCTTCTGTCCTCCACTCTCTCCCTGAGTTTGCTCAAAATCATGTCCATTGAATCAGTGATGCCATCTAACTACCTCATCCTCTGCTACCCCCTTCTTCCTTTGCCTTCAGTCTTTCCCAGCATCATGGGCTTCTCCAATGAGTCAGATCTTTGTCTCAGGTTGCCTACGTATTAGAGCTTCAGCATTAGTCTCTCCAATGAATATTCAGGATTGATTTTCTTTAGGATTGTTTGGTTTGATCTCCTTGCTGTCCGAGGGACTCTCAAGAGTCTTCTCCAGCACCACAATTTGAAAGCATCAGTTCTTCAGCACTCAGCTTCTTTATGGTTCAACTCTCACATCTGTACATAACTTCTGGAAAAACTATCCGGCTCTTTGTCAGCTAAGTGATGTCTCTGCTTTTTAATATGCCATCTAGGTTATACATGGATAATTGATTTCTCAGGCAGGTAACTTGCCCCTGACTACCATCTACTAAGTAGTACTTGGGTGTCCTGACTCAAGCTTACAAAACATATCCCCCTCTCCAAGCCCGCAACCTCTGAGACTCTGAAGAGGTGGGACATGCATTTGTATCTATTTCAATGCCTAAGAGGAGTATGTGTGATATACCAACTGTCTGCCAGAAAAAAGAGAGACTTGAGGGATTTGGGGCTTAGGGATTATGTTAGGAAAAAATATAGAAATATAAAGAAGGAATATAAATATAATAATATGGTAGTAAAGAAGCAAAGGTAAACCGACGAGGACTGATGTTTGCCATGATAGGCCCTGGAGTCATGAAGGCAAGAAGGCTTTCATTTCCATTGAGAAGAAAATCCAAACCCTCATCTGGGGTATTGGGAGCTGAGTTTCCCAGAATTCTCTTTGTTCTGAGGTTCTGGTTTAGAGTTGGCCAAGAGAGAAAGTCATCCTACTCTCAGAAGGATGTCACGGTCACATATGGCAACGAACAGGCACAGAGAAAGCCAGCGGCTCCCACCCACCCACACGCTCCTTGGCGGCCAGCTCATCATCTCAGCTGCTGACCACCACCCAGGCACTGGCTCTGCCTCCGTGATAGCAGTTATACCCATGCAACTGCCCCCTGGAGACAACAGCTCCCAAAGACCACTCCTGAGCACCCACACCATTTCGGGAGGCCAACGTGCTTGTGGTTGTGGGTTTCCTGCAAGCTCTGACACCCCCACCTTGTCTGTGCTTCAGCAATGTATCTATGATCCTTCAACTCCCTCCCTCTAGATACCCACTTCCCCGCACCTCCTACATGTGTGGAAAGTCTAACTCCTATAATAAATCTCTTATTTTTGTGCTACTTGCAGGGGTTCTATATCCCTAACTGAAACCTGGAAGGTACACCTGGCCCACAAGGGCTCAGCCTGCCTCTCCAGCCTCTCTCTGAGCCATCTTCCTCATGCTCCTTCTAATCCACTCTCTCTAGAATATGCCGTGTTCTTCACCAGCTTAAAGTTTTTCCTGTTGATGTCTTTTTTGAGCATTCCTTAGGTTTTACCCATTGAGAACAAGAAGATAACAGGATTTGGCAAAAGAAGGAATATTCCCTTTCACCCTTCTGATCTCAGCCCAAATGCTGCATCCTCCTGAGACCCTTCTTAACCACCTCGGTTAGGAAAGTGTCTCAGGTTTCCTCTCACAGCACTCCATCTCTTGCATGTCCCTTACGTCCGTCTGTGCATTCTTCAGCTGATGTGTGTGCTTTTACACTGTTTCCCTGCACCAGAATGTGAGATGTGCGTTCAGTTCAGTCACTCAGTCGTATCCGACTCTTTGCGACCCCATGAATCGCAACACGCCAGGCCTCCCTGTCCATCACCAACTCCTGGAGTTCACTCAGACTCACGTCCTTCGAGTCAGTGATGCCATCCAGCCATCTCATCCTCTGTCGTCCCCTTTTCCTCCTGCCCCCAATCCCTCCCAGCATCAGAGTCTTTTCCAGTGAGTCAACTCTTCGCATGAGGTGGCCAAAGTACTGGAGTTTCAGCTTTAGCATCATTCCCTCCAAAGAAATCCCAGGGCTGATCTCCTTCAGAATGGACTGGTTGGATCTCCTTGCAGTCCAAGGGACTCTCAAGAGTCTTCTCCAACACCACAGCTCAAAAGCATCAATTCTTCGGCGCTCAGCCTTCTTAACAGTCCAACTCTCACATCCATACATGACCACAGGAAAAACCATAGTCTTGACTAGACAGACCTTTGTTGGCAAAGTAATGTCTCTGCTTTTGAATATGCTATCTAGGTTGGTCATAGTGTAGGCATATGCTATTCACTCTCGTATGTGTGACCAGCACAGTGTCTGACACACAGTAGGGTTCTCAAAAATGTTTGTTGTACACATAAATGAATTAGCAGACCTGGCCCACTGTGCTAGCTTCTAGTATCACATCACATTGTGTTGGTCATGAGGATGATGTTGGTACTGAGGGTGGGACAGGAGGGCAGAACTGGGTCAGATTGTTCTTCACTTTTCTACCTGTGGTTTTCATAACATGAGTTCTCAAAACAGAAAAAAAAGGGGGGAAGGGGGATGGTTTGCTGAGAAAAGTAAAGGATTTAGGAGCAAAAGAGCTGGATGACAGAGGCAAGATGGATTTGAAGGACCTGGTAATGTTTGGCAGGGAAAAGAGAGGATCCAGGCAACCTGGATACTGTGGGAGGAAATGCAAAAAGGATGAGAATTCCCAGGGATCCTGTAGAAAAGGGAATTGGTGAAAGACAAACATCTACCAGGGGACATATATTTTTTCTTAATTTTGCTCCGGGTCGTGCTATGTAAATTTTCTCCATTCCATAATTGTCAGTGAATCCACATTGCTCACTAATGCTTTGGTGTCAGTGGATCCTTTAGGGGAATTGAACAGCTGTTGAAGTCTGCAGCCAGGTGGGTAATGAGATAAATGCAGAGACAGTACATGGCCGGTGGCCTTGAAGGCTGAGCTTCACCCTCAGACTTATGGTTGACACTCCATAATCCTATGTATTGAGGAGAAGGTTGGAGAAATCTCACAGTGACACACACAGAGGCTTCTACTCTTAAAATATACCAAAGAAACCAAATTAATGAATGTTATCCAATGCTTTTCCAGTCTTAGCATCCTAGTGAGTCTGAATCTCGGAGGTGGAAGAAGCTTGAGAACTGAAAGTCATCAGATCCCAAGAGTAGGAGTAAGAACCAAAGACTCTCTTTACTTAACGATGTTGTTAGAGCCTAGAACTTCTCGGTGGTCCTCCTCAGACTGATGTTTCCTGGAGAGTATAAATGCAAACTAGAAATAATGTGTATTCTTATAAGCCAGCTGCCATGTGAAAAGCTTGGTCTGGATTCCTGACTGATGAAAGACCATCTGGTGAGAAGGAGATGCCTGGCAGAGCTGAAGCGAGGCTCACAGCTAATAGCCAGCACCAAGGGTCCAGACATGTGCGTGAGGCCATCTTGGATGCTCCAGCCCGACAAGCTGCCCAGCTGACACCATGTGCAACAGAGTTGAACCATCTCTGCTAAGCCTGGCCTGAACTCCTGACCCACAGTGTGGGCAAAAACATGACTGGTGTTTTAAGTTACTGGAACAAACAAACGAAAAATGACATTGATACTACAGCACATACTGCAAGGTCAAACATGCTTTTTCCCCAGCATCTTTTGTTGTTCATGAGTTCCTTCATGTTGACTTGTTTGACTGTCTTTTACCTCTTGCTCTGGGAGAGGAGGCCTGGAAATTTACTGGAAATCGAGTATTCTGTTCAGTCAGGACCCAGTTAATCAACCATTTATAGATTCCTTCTGATAATGAGTTTGGGAAAATTGAAACAACAGAAGACCAACTCGAGAGAGTCGACCTAGATTATAGAACCAGCTGCTGGCCAGGGTCTCTCCCCTTTTCTCTAGAGGATAATTAGCACTCAAAGTTGTGAAGAGCTCTTCATACAAGGATGCTAGGCAAGAACATTCCTCAAGACACCACAAAAAAGGCAGTCTCCAAGGAAGTCCAATTAAAAATGTGTTTGGTTGTGAAAGCAGCCAAGTTTTAGTCATTCAGATGCCTGTCAGCACCTGTGGACTCTGTCTTCACACCATATTCTTCATCAGAAAGATTTCCCTGGACATTAAGGACTTTGAGTTAAGGTGACCTTCAGGTGCAAATATGTTAAGATAAATGGTTTATAGTGAGGACATCTGAGGCATCAATAATAAGGCTGAAGGAATCATATGAATGTGCTGTTAATATAGTGAGAGGAAAATTCAAGGAAATCTGTTTGTCATAGAATGAAGAAGCTTGCTTGCACTGGAAGGAATTTGGGGTGCTGCTGACTCTGGGGTGCCCAGGTCAGCTCAGGTGTGCTTCCTTGGAGCGCAGCATTGAGAAAGCACCAACTAGACTTGGTGGAAAGGAGTACTTTGATAGGATGACAATGCCTATCTTTGCAACAAGATGACAAATGTAGGAACCCACTCTATTCATCTACCATATTTTATCTTGTACCAACTCTTTACAATTAGGCAATGCCTCATGGAAAAGCTCAGCATCCCACATGCTGAATGTCCTGTGGGAAATTAGTGGAAGGGCCAGGATTTGCCTCCTTGATTAGTTTGTACTAGTTTTTCCCACTCATATTTGGCATGGGGTTCAGATTTGTAACCCTATATTTGCCTGTTACACTGAGATCGACGTCCTTTGCTTTGATTTATGGCACATTTTAGGGATTTTGGCTCAGAATTTCCCCTCAAGTCCTGGAACTCAAGAAAGATGGATTGTTGTTGTTCAGTTGCTAAGTCATGTCTGACTCTTTGCAACCCAGCATGGACTGCAGCATGCCAGGCTTCCCTGTCCTTCACTATCCTTCGGAGTTTGCTCAAACTCATGTCCGTTGAGTAAATGATGCTATCCAACCATCTCATATTCTGTTGCCCCCTTCTCCTCCTGTCCTCAATCTTTCCCAGAATCAGGGTCTTTTCTGGTGAGTTGGCTCTTTGCATCAGGTGGCCAGAGTATCAGAACTTCAGCCTCAGCATCAATCCTTCCAGTGAATATTCAAGGTTGATTTCCTTTAGGGTTGACTGGTTTGATCTCCTTGCTGTCCAAGGGACTCAGGAGTTTTTTCCAGATTGCCCTATGTCCAACCTTAATTAGCATCTTGCTTGGCCAGAACCTCACTAGGTTTTTGAAAAGGAACCAATACAGTATACTAATGCATATATATGTAATTTAGAAAGATGGTAACAATAACCCTGTGTACGAGACAGCAAAAGAGACACTGATGTATAGAACAGTCTTATGGACTCTGTGGGAGAGGGAGAGGGTGGGAAGATTTGGGAGAATGGCATTGAAACATGTAAAATATCATGTATGAAACGAGATGCCAGTCCAGGTTCGATGCACGATACTGGATGCTTGGGGCTAGTGCACTGGGACGACCCAGAGGGATGGTATGGGGAGGGAGGAGGGAGGAGGGTTCAGGAGGGGGAACACATGTATACCTGTGGTGGATTCATTTTGATATTTGGCAAAACTAATACAATTATGTAAAGTTTAAAAATAAAATAAAATTTTTTAAAAAAGGAAAAAAAATAAATAAAATTATCCAAACCATGAAAAAAAAAAGAAAAGGAAATTTGGGCAAGTCTCTGTTTGAAGCTGTTTCACATATTATCTTTAGATTTAGTAGTTTTGGAAACATCCTTTATGCTCTGAGTGCAGGTCTGGATTTTGGGGCTCCTGTCTCTAGATGTATTTGATATGTCACCTGTGATGGGTTCCAAGACTCAAAAATACTGTGGGTTGCACAGCTTCAGTCCAAGTGCTCAGTTTCCCCTCCCCTGAGAGATGGGCTCGGCTACTGTCCATCCCCATGTGGAAGGACCAGACGAGAGCATGAAGACACTGAAGCAGCATCTGATCTCTCAGGGACTCCAGCCAGCGTTTGGAGAAGAACATGTTCTTGCCGCTTTTCCAGTCTGACTCTAAAACGACCAAGCAGATCCAGTTGACGTTCTACCTCTGGGCTATTGTCTCACTCTCAACCTGTGGGAACCTGGTTCTCATTATAGATGGAAATACCCTGACTGAGGTCACCTCCAGCTGCTGACCTGACAGCGTCTTAGGAGAAGAGCACCTCTCCTTTCACTCCATGCCTTCCGCTTGCCTGCCTGGTCTCTGACAGTCATTAAAGCTCTTATAACTACTGTCCTTCACAAACACACATACATGCATGCAACTGCACACACATGTGCACTCATCTGGTGTGTCTGTGTATATTGGGTATTGCTAACAGAGAACAGTAAAGCTAGAGACTCCCTAGAATAAAGTACCCCAGTCAGTCTCTAGCTCATTACTCTGATTTATTCTGAGTGTTTGCCACTGGGGTTTGTGAGCATTGTGACAGGGAGCATTAGGACAGTGCCTGGCAGATGGTGAGTGAGCAGTGCCTGTCAGCTGGCATCAACCAGATAAAGGCAGCAGAGCTCCTGGGGGTGGGGATGGAACCACAAGCCTCCTTCCTTCCTTCCTTGCCACACATCTGAGGCACCTTATTAGTTTAAACATCCCAACTGAATCAAAACAGCTCAGTTAAGAAAAGAAGAAGCTGAGACCCAGGAGCTCTGTTATTTGGCCCAAGTCACACACCTGCAATAAAGCCAGAACTAGGTCCAGGTTGTCTGAACTCCATCTGGGTCCTCATCCCGCATGTCTACCAACTTCACTTCTCCTAAAGACTGAAGTGTAGTTAATGCAGACTAAGGTTCATCTACCATTAACTGTTCTGGAATTAACAGTTAATAATTATGCTCATAGATGTGATATTAATGTGGAGTTACTAACTGTATTAGCAGTTGAGATAAGAGTCATGAATTAAATATTTATGGTGATTCAAATGATCATAGTAACAGGATGGAGACTGAGATCAGCCAGAAAGTCTGCTTTTCTCAAAGCATTTCTTCTTATCAGATAGAGAGAAGAGAGGGTTTTGTGGTCACAGAAGTTTGGAAAATATACTAACTCCCTCCTGGAAATTCACCACACTCAGGAGCATATTAAAAGGCTCTGAGAAATGCTGCAGGAGAGGAATCTGTTTGTTTCTATGATTTTATTTGCCCACCAAACTGTCTTGCGAGATATTACCTGTTAAAACTCATTGAAAGTGTTTGTGAAACAAACCGCAGTAAATGGAGCTATGAGCCCGACTAGGTACATAAGCACAGGCCATCTGGGCTTTCCGGGTCCCCTGCAGCTGTGGGCTTTAACCTGCAGAGTTTACTTTATCCTAAATAGCACATAGCAGGGCTTCCCTCACAGTCCAGTGGTTAAGAATCTGCCTTGCAACGCAAGGGATACCAGTCCGATCCCTGGTCCAGGACGATTCCATACCCCTGAAGCAACTAAGCCCGTGCACCACACCTACCGACCCAGCACTCTAGAGCCCATGAACCACAGCTGCTGAGCACACGCGCTGCGACTGCTGAAGCCCACGCACCCTGAGCCTGTGCTCGGCAACAAGAGGAGCCACTGCAGTGAGAAGCCCCGCACGCTGAGTGAAGAGTAGACCCTGCTCGCTGCAACTAGGGAAAGCCCGCATGCAGTGGTGAAGCCCCACCACAGCCAAAAAATTAATATTACTTTATTAATATTTAAAGAATTAAAGAGAACATTGCAGAGAAAGAGGTGGGCTCTGTATAGCCTGGGGTCTTTGCCTGTTTCCTCTGCTTCAGCCAGAGAGGTTCAGCTTTTCTGTGGTTTGGATATTGATACTGTGCATAAAATAGCCATCTGCTTATTCAGCAGATAATGCCCAGCATGTGCCAGCCACGTCTGATGCACTTGGGATAAATCACTGACCAGAAACAATGGAGATTCTGACTTCACAGAACTTGGCAGAGAAAGAGGAGACAATACATAATAAATGTGATAAGCAAGAAAATTACAGAGTATGTTCAAGGATGATCAGTACTATGGGGGAAAAAAGAAAAAATAGAGTAAGGGGGACTGGATGTGCAGGGGGCTGCAGGGGTGTCATTTGAAGTAGGGATCAAGGCCAGCCTCACTAAGAAGGTGACACTTGGACAGAGAATTGGAAGAGATAAGAGAGTAAGCCCTGCACACATCTGAGGGAAGAGCATCCAGAGAGAACAGCCAATGCAAAAGCCCTGAGGCCAAACGGAGAGCTGAGGAGAGAGTGCCAGAGATGTATTAGAGAAGCCAGAAAGGGCTGTGATCAGGGATGGGTGTGCTTATGCTCTGATGGGCACTCAAGGGCACAGAAATAAATAAACATGTAGAAGAGACCAGGTTGGACTATTTATTGTAGCTTGTGATGTACCCATCAGAATCTAGTCAATAAAACAGAAATGACTTGCTTATATTTCAGAGAGAGAATTTAATGTGGGACATTAATTAAATAAGTAAAGTAGCACAGTCACGTCTGACTCTTTGCAACCCCATGGATTGTAGCCTACCAGGCTCCTCAGCCCATGGAATTTTCCAGGCAAGAGTACTGGAGTGGGTTGCCATTTCCTTCTCCAGGGGACCTTCCCAACCCAGGGATTGAACCTTGGTCTCCTGCATTGCAGGCAGATGCTTTACCGTCTGAGCCACCAGGGAAGCCCTCTTCATTAATTACACAATTGATAGGAAAATTGGGGGAAACAGGGCCAATGATCAGTAATACCAGCAGACACGCCCAGCCCTCCGCTGGAGGGACGGAGGAAGCAGTGGAATGGTGCGTGGGGGCTGGGCTCACATGCCAGAACCTGAAGCCCGAAAGAGCTAGATGGACAGAGGAGATGCAGTCTTGGCCAGAGACACTGCTTGAAGCTCCCTCCTTCCTTCTGCCTTTCATTCTCCTGTTAAGACTCTGCCTGGAAAATACCACCTGCAGAGATGAGCCCTTCTCCAAATAGCTACCCTAGGAATGGCTTGTGGTGTCACAAACTACCCCACAGTTCTGTGACTTAAGACACAACCATTTTTTTAAACTTTTAATTTTGTATTTGGGTGTGGCACTAGTGGTAAAGAACCCACCTGCCAACGAGGGAGCCGTAAGAGATGCAGATTCAATCCCTGGGTTGGGAAGATCCCCTGGAGAAGCGCATGGCAACCCACTCCAGTACTTCTGCCTGGAGAATCCCATGGACAGAGGAGCCAGGCAGGCTACAGGCATGGATTTGTGAAGAGTAGCACATGGCTGAAGCAACTTAGCATGCACATAGCCAATTAACAATGTTGTGATAGTTTCGGGAGGACAGAAAGGGACTTGGCCATACATATACATGTATCCATTCTCCCCCAAACTCTTCTCCCACTCAAGCTGCCACAGAAAATTGAGCAGAGTCCCCTGTGCTATATAATCGGTCCTTGTTGGTGATCCATTTAAAATAAAGCAGTGTGTATAAGACACAACCATTTCATTTGCTCAGTTTACTATACTTTGGGCAGAGCTCACCCAGGACTGTCTGTTGCTGCTCCAGCAGACCTTTTGAGGACAACTTAGAGCTGGCGGGTCCACTTCTGAGATGGCTCTTTCATGTGGCTGGACATTGGCTGGGAGCTCAACTCACACTGTCTGCAAACTGAACCACATAGCTTCCTGCCTTTGCTCTCCAGACTAAATAGTAATCTTTGTGGTCTGTGGTCCTCCTCCACCTAGATGTCTGGCAGGTGGAAATAATAATGGAGGCTCTTAAATTTGGATGTTGAAGAGATTGGGTGGGGCTTAGGGCCAGCTGTCTAGTCTTTCAGAATCCTGGTCTGCCCATCCATAACAGCAAACCGGCCATGAACAAACCTCCCTTACAAACTGATTCTGAGACTGAACGAGATCAGGACCAGCACTGAGCAAATGACTGCTCTCTTGGTCTGTCTCCCCAGCTAGCAATACCAACCAGAATAAACAGAGGACAACCAGGTTCT
Organism: Bos indicus x Bos taurus; assembly: GCF_003369695.1. Classification (NCBI taxonomy): domain Eukaryota; kingdom Metazoa; phylum Chordata; class Mammalia; order Artiodactyla; family Bovidae; genus Bos; species Bos indicus x Bos taurus. Next base: position 6,642,039 of record NC_040089.1, read on the forward strand.
TCTCAAAGAAAGCTTCCTTGCTTTAAACTCTTGAATAATGAAGAGAAGAAACAAGAGACCAGGTTGGCAGGAAAGGATGGATGCAAGAAGAAAGGAATCAGCCTGTCCGTTTTAGTTCCATGGACTGAGTTAAACTGGCCTATCAATTTCAGTGTCCCCCAAGTTAATCTGTAATGGAAAGAACACTGGCTTTGGGCTGGAAGGACCAGAAGTCAAGCCTCAGCTCTGTACTAGAATGAGAATAAGTTGGGTGACCCTTAGGCAAGGCACTGTATGACCTTGACTTTCCACACTTAGACCTGTGGATATTTCTTCCTCCCTCTTAGGTTTCTGTGCAAATTGAACTAGGTAATTATATATTTTCAAGCGCTCTGCAAAGCCAGATAAAAATGGAATGGATTAATTATAATTTCTATAACTATCACCGTTGCCATTTTAGACTCTGATTTCAATCCCTTCTTCCTTTGTCTTCTGGGATGCTCCCTACTTTGCCCAGAAAACTCATTCATTAGACGTGTGGGAGGATAATTCCCACACGAGAAAAAGATACACGGCTTCCAGATCAGATAAGTGGAAATGTTTAAATTTTTCATCTATTCCCTTGTCTGCTTTTTGGTCAATAGCTTATTCTGACAACTTCATTACCTCCTAATTACTCCAGGTTCCTTTGCTCATTTTCTGTGTGTGATAAAAACCCTCCCAAGAAAGGGATTTGACACTAGAAGTCACTTGACTCCTGACGGACAACCAGACTGCCCCTGCTCCCTTGAATGTGGTTTTCTTTCTCTTTGTTGGAAATATTTGCAAAAGCCCTTCTAGTGCCTTGCGTGATGGTCCTCTTCTGCACACTTTACCTGCCACTGGAAGATGTGAGCGATAAGACACATTGTCTTCTTTCTCTCATCAGAGCTGATTTATCCTCTGCCTATAAATCTTTGAGCAGCCCTTCAAGAAGCTGTATCAGATGTGCCTTAATCTTTGTATTACTCATTTCTTAAAGGAATTTTAATCTATTGGGCTTTAATTATACGTCCCTCAGAAAGTGCCAGCCTTTTCTTAGCAAGGCACTTTATTCTTGGGATTTGATAATCACTCTCACTTTCTCATTGGAGAAGGCAATGGCACCCCACTCCAGTACTCTGGCCTGGAAAATCCCATGGACAGAGGAGCCTGGTAGGCTACAGTCCATGGGGTCGCTGAGTCAGACATGACTGAGCGACTTCACTTTCACTTTTCACTTTCATGCATTGGAGAAGGAAACGGCAACCCACTCCAGTGTCCTTGCCTGGAGAATTCCAGGGACAGAGGAGCCTATTGGGCTGCCGTCTATGGGGTTGCACAGAGTCAGACACGACTGAAGCGACTTAGCAGCAGCAGCAGCTCACTTTCTCATGAGGCTATACTTAGAAAATTGGAGGAGGAAGGGGGCTTTGAGGTCACCCAACCTCCTGTGATGCCCAAAGCTGGCAGCTTGTATTAATCCCAGGGCTTTTTATTAAAAGTACAGATTCCCAGACAACTCTCATCCAAGTGGAGCTCTATCAAGTGTATGCTTAAGGTGCTACACAGGTGATTCTAGTGAACAGGCAGCTGAAGGAACCATGAGTCTAGTCCATGGATTTCAAATCAGAGATGACTTCAGGGTGGAAGGAAAGAGCAAAGAGTTTGGAATTTGGGGGATGGGATGCGGGGTCAAGTTTTATAGCCTATTCATACCAGTGGAGCATCCTAGGGCAAGTTCCTGATTCTCTGTGGCCTGAATTTCCTAACGTGTAAAGTGGATATCATGGTGCTACTTGTTGTTTTTGTTTAGTCAGTAAGTCATGCCCAACTCTTTTATGACCCCATAGACTGCAGCCCACCAGACTCCTCTGTCCATGGGATTTCCCAGGCAAGAATACTGGAGTGGGGTACCATTTCCTTCTCCAGGGGATCTTCCCAACCCAAGGATAAAACCCACATCTCCTGCATTGTCAGGCAGGTTCTTTACCACTGAGCCACCTGGGAAGCCCTTCATGGTGCTATAGTTCTGATGCTTAAAATAGAAAAACATGTAGAGGTGTCTAGCGTAGTGTTGATCCCTTCCCAGTGGGAATTTGATCCCTTCCTCTTCTCCCGTGTGCTGTGTGCTTAGTCACTCAGTCGTGTCCGACTCTTTGCAACCCTATGGACTATACCCAGTAGGCTCCTCTGTCCATGGGATTCTCCAGGCAAAAATACTGTAGTGGGTTGCCATGCCCTCCTCCAAGGATTCTTCCCAACCCAGGAATTGAACCCAGGTCTCTTGCATTGCAGGTGGATTCTTTATGTCTGAGCCATCAGGGTCTCTGTTATTTCCAATTTTGCACAGTCTAACTAAAATTGTGTTTTTATGATTACCAATGTTTCCTTGGTGATCATTTATGTAGCCCCTAATTTAATCCTCACAACATCACTATGAGGACAGTACTATTATTATCTCCAATTTACATATAAGAAAAAGTATATATAGTTAAGTTATGCAAAACTCCACAACTCAAGTGGTGGTGTTGGAATCTGAATACAGAGCACCTGGCTCCAAAGCCCATACCCTCAAAGGTCCCATCTGGCCCATGAAGCTTCTACTGACTTCCTTCCCTACTTGGCTGGACCGGGACTAGGGAGTGGCAAGCAGGGCGCTGAAGAGACTCCATTTAAGAAGGCTCTCACTCTCACTGAACTATCTGCCCTTGCAAAGCCCCAAGAGTAAGGGTCTCCTTAAATTTTGCTCCCTAAGGTTCTATCCGTATTCTCTTTGGTCAGACCCTAGTGGGAGGGCCTTCCAACCAGAGAAGAATAAATAACTGAAAAGTGAAGAAAAGGGCATTGCTGGCCTCTTCTGCTATCTTCCCATCCAAAGGGACATGGCAGTGGGGCATTTATTCCCTGACATGCAGAAGGGCCTGAGAAGGCTGAAGGAAGAACAGGTCCCCATGAGTTACAAGGAACATCTGAGCTCTGGCCTCCACTCCCACCCCCTATAACACACACACACACACACACACACACACGCGCGCGCGCGCGCGCACACACACACACACACACACTTTGGACCAAGTTCGAGCACTTTGGTTAGCTTGAAGCTAATGACCCTTCCCCAGATGATTCTCAAAGCTGGCTAGAGAATGGAAGGGAAACTGAGGCAGGATGGCCTTTAGCTGGGAGCCAATGGATTTGCCACAGGGAGAGCAGAACTATGAGTGGGGTCGAGAGGGCAGGACAGTCTTGACTTTAGATTTCCTCCCTCAGCATGATCCAGGGCATCACTTTGAATCTTTCTAATAACCTTGTCAGAATGCCATTCATAGTATTTTACAGGTGGTAAAAACAGGGTTAAGAGGGAAGGTCTGTTCAGAACTAGAAGACAAGAGGTAGAAAATGAGTATTAAGTAATGAGTATTAAGTACTATAACTTAAAAATGTTCACAACCTAAAAGTTGAGAGTTATGTTTTATTCAGTGGGAATTTTTAGGACATCAAGCCCAGGAGACGGCGTCTCAAGTGCCCCGCCGAGAGAACTGCTCCCCAGGAGGTGAGAGGAGGAGCCAGGTTGTATACAAGTGTTGCAACAAAGGGCAGGTAGTCTGAACTTCAAAAGATGATTGTTAATTACAGAAAGCCAGATATCTCCAGTTAAGGAATTTAGCACTTAACTAATTATGGGGATATGCAAGAGTCTGGGCTCACTGAAATCATTCCTTTGATATGCACCTCAGCTCTTGGGGGCCAGGATGCTGTGTTTTCACATCCTGAGTTCCCTCGGGGCTCACCAGCTCACCGTCTGTGGTGGCTGTAATTGCTGGCAACTAGGACACCTTTGTTTATTGATATGGCAGGAAATATTCCATTTCTCAATACCTACCCCAAGCCATATTACTTGTGCTATTTAATGTTATTTAAATAGTTTAATGGGGAGGGAAGAGGGAGGAGGGTTCAGGATGGGGAACACATGTATACCTGTGGCGGATTCATTTTGATATTTGGCAAAACTAATACAATTATGTAAAGTTTAAAAATAAAATTTAAAAAAAAAAAAAGAAAAAAAATAGTTTAAAGTTATCACAGGCAGGCATGTGATACTGACTGTTGTGAATACAGAGAGGGCATGTGGGTTTGATGAGTGATATCATCTGGGTGTGATTAGTGATGTCTGCCATGGCCTTGGAGGGAAGCGTGAGCATGCATGCCATCCCTACACCACAGTCTTTCCAGGAAACTAACCCCACACCATGGATCAGGAGGAAGTAGATCCAGAACGTGGGACACCACGTCTTCTGAAAGTAAACTCCACACCTCTGTCACCATCTCACATCCCACATTGTTTTCATGAGTGCTTACTGTGAACTTCTTCCCGGGCATTTCTGTAGCTGCAGTGCCTATAGCAACAAAGATGCACTTACTCTGAATTCATTGGCTACACTGACACCCGAATTGACACATTTACCTGAACTGACTGCATAGTGAAGATGACAGAATTTTGCCCCTTTACACAGATGGAGGACCAAGGCAGACTGTCAGAGCTAGTCAGCAGAGAAACTGGGACTCAGATCTGGAACTGTGATCTCCGCATGGTATTCTCAGCACTAACGCCTGTGGAGGGAGGAGGGGTAAGAGGGAGGAAGCAGTGACAGTTGTTCTGGGAGGAGGCCGTGAAGAGAAGAAATTGCCGCAGGTCTGTTTGTTCACACCTCCCTCTAAATCAGGGCTGTGTGTCTCAGCACAGAAACAATGAAATAAACTGCCTCTGGCAGCCCCAGGGTTGGGTATCAGTGTGAGGAGGCCGGCTTGCTGCGATGCTTGGTGTTCTGCTTCAGGGGCAGGGTAGGAGGAACAGGCAAAGAGCCTCTGAATTGGAAAGAGAGGCCAGCCTGAGACATGGACTCAGGGGCTAAACTAGCCTTTTCAAAGAAGCTGATTCCTTTTCAGCCTATTCTCCAAACTCCTCCATCCTCCCTCCTGCTTTCTGATCTTTGACCCTAAATAACCATTTAACTCCACAAGGAGAGAAACTCAAGATGCCAGCATCCCTGAGAGGCTGGGAATTATCAGCCAACTTCATACTAAAGTGTAAATGACTGATAGAAAGAACTCACATCTGAACTCTTCAAATACTATTTGGAGAACAGTCTGTGCAGAGCACTGTGCTTGTACCTGTCATGGATAAGTTCTACATCCCTAGGAGATTTTCAAACATAGGGAGCAGGCAGTGGATACATTCTCTTCTCTGTACCCTCACATCCCTTTGTATTGGGTTGTAAAAATCTCCTATTTCATTCTTTGAGCACTTACTCTGTGGCCTTTGCAGTGGAGATGCATAAGGCGAGACTCTTCTCTACCTGGAGCTCACAATCTTCCCTGGGACATGGCAAAGGAAAAAGAGCATCGTAGTCCAGTGTGAGAGATCAGCTAAGTAAAGGACACAGTGAGAGACTGGGAGGGGAAGGCAAACCTTCCTGAGAAGGCGTGAAGGGCTTAAGAGGGGAAGAGACTCCTAATCGAGATGGAAAGGACAAAGGCAAGCCTGGATAGAGACAAAGAGAGGCAACATCAGAGCTTGAGAGTGGCTCATGTGAAGATAATAAGCTGTCTTTAAAAAAATAAAGAAATGATGGTTTTGTGTGTGTGTGTGTGTGTGTGTCTGTGCCCACAGACTATAAAATTGAAGAAAACCTAACAAGAAGCAAGATTGGTGAAGTAGATAAGCGCATGATGGGAACCATGAGTCTAGCTAAGAAGTTTGAACTTAGAGGTCAGGAGGAGCCACCATGGGCTTTTAAGCAGAGAAATGAAAAGACAAATATGAGTTTCACTCTGCCTGATGAGAGGAGAGCAGCTGGGAGTGTGGCAGACCAGATTATGGCTCCCAGCTCCTCCCTTTCTCCCGGTGTTTATGATTATGTATCAACACCCTTTGCTATGCTATTTTGCAGTGAGGTTTCTTAACCTCAATGATATTTGCCATTTGTATTGGGTCATTCTTTGTGGTGGGGGCTGGCCAGGGTATTGTAGGATGTTGAGCAGCATACTACCCACTTTCTGTTGTTTTGCATCTCAACTGTGTCTGACTCTTTTGAGACCCCATGGACTGTAGCCCGCCAGGCTCCTCTGTCTGTAGGATTTCCCAGGCAAGAATACTGGAGTGGGTTGCCATTTCTTTCTCCAACTGTAAGGCTTTTAGCAGCATCCTACCCTCTAGTTTCCAGTAAAATCACTGCCACATCCCCCTGCCTCCATCCCACCTGTGAGAACCAAGAATATCTCAGAGTAACCCTGGAGGGGAAAACAACTCACCCTGCTCCCCTAGTCGAGTACTGCCATTCTAAAAAAGATGGAATATACAGCTCTGGCCAACTGATCATTTGCTTGGGCTAGAGGAATGCGAGCAGTTGGTATATATGCTGTAGCCAACCAGCAGCTTTAAATGAGCTTTCATGTCTCAATGAACTCTTCTGGCATGATAAGATCATGCCCCAAGTAATCTCTTTCAGCCTGGATTCTGGAATTAAGACATTTGCAGCTGACCTGGACCAACCTGAAGCCTGGAGTCAGTCAAGTCTAACTGAGCCTAGCTGAGATCAGGTAAAACAATGCCAGCCTGAAACTCATGAGCCTGAAATAAAAGGCTGCTTTATAGGATTTCCCTGGTGGTTCAGTGGTTAAGATTCCATGCTTCCAATGCAGGGGGCACGGGATAGATCCCTGGTCGGGGAATTAAGATTCCACATGCCTTATGTTGTGGGCAAAAAATAATAATATATATGTGTGTGTTTGTGTGTATATATATATATATATAATAAATAATTTAAAAATACTGACTAGTAGAACTAATAGCATTACTTATTATGCAGCTTTACTATAGCAGAACGCCTGGCTATTACAAGGAGTAAAAGCTAGATGCAGGGAGATCAGTGTAGATTTGTTTAGAGCCAGTTCACTGTAAATTGCTCTTCCTGGGTAGATGGAAATGGGATGGGGGTAAGGGTGGGACCTGGGGTGGCTGGGCAGAGGTGAAAGTTTCATCATTCTCGTAGCTTCGGATTGAATGAACTAGCTCCCCACCACTAGCTCATGCAGCCACATGACCCTGGGCAAGTCACCCCATCTCTTTAGGGCCTTCTTTTTCCATCAGGAAAAGGAAGCATCTGGTCTCACTGATGCCTACAGTGGCCTCAAGCCCTGGTCTCAAGTACAGCAGTGTTAAGTTAACTAGAGGTGCCTGCCCTGCCTGACCAGACATTGCCATAGGACTGTCACCACCCGGCTGTGGTCCAGTGATTGAGAAGCTCCCCCTGCAGCTCAGTTAGGAACTGGATGTTTTGAGCTCTTGACATGAAAGAATCGAGGAGTTTTCTTGAGAACTCCCTGAGACAGTACCTATGGCTAACTCAACTGGACTCGTGTAATCCAACTCTCCCTGGACTGACCGGGAGGAGGGAGGAGATCTGACTTTTAGCCCAGGCCCTGTTCTCTCATAGTTGCATGATCCCATGCCACGACTGGAAGACCTCTTCAGGAGCTTCCAACCCTACTATTCAGCGAATCTAAGAAAGCTCTCATTTGCTTCTCCAGTGGACTCTAGGTATTTGCCATCCCTGCACCCTACTGTTTTCAATCATTGCTGGCACTGGCCCTTCTAGCCACTCATTCCTCATTTCCTTATGGTAAGGAAAGCCACCACTTTCCTTATTTCTTCCACCATGATTTAGTCCTAGCAATCATTCCTCTCCTGGGACAATAGCAATATTGTAAATAATTACCCAACTCCCACGATTGAAACCCCTAGGTCACCCACCATGCAAAAGACTAAGTGATGTTTTGAACATGTGAACCAGAATGCGTTACTTCCTTAATTAAAATCCCATTGCATTTGTAAGAAAATGGAGATTCAGGGCCTCATCCCACCGAGCACCCCACGCTCTGCCACACCTCCACGCACTCCTTGGCACCATCCTCCTGTCGCTCCAGCTGCAATGGACTTCCTCTTGCTCAGACACAGAAAACTCTTTCCAGCCTTTGCCTGGACACATTGCTTCCAATGATACCTCCTCTGACAATTCCCAGTTGCCAGTCTGGAGAGGCCACCCTTTGATTCTCCCTCAACGCACCATTTTTGTTTCTTCCTTGTACAAAACAAATGTCACAGTGACACCTGTGTTTCGGGGTTATTTGAGTAGTGTCTGTATTGGAAGCTACTTGGAGGTCATATTCCTGTAGGTCTTGTTCGTTGCTATATTCCTGATGCTTAAGGCCAACCCTAACACCTAGTAGGGACGGAGTGTTAAATGAGTGATGCGATGAATGAAGGAGTAAGAGTTGGCCACCTGTAAGACGAGGGGAACTGTGTTCCTGGCAGAGGGGAAAAGATGGCCAGAGGCATGGAGGCATCAAATAATAGTTCTTCTTTCTCTAGGATCAGTTGGACTCCAGCGTTCCTTAATTGCCTTGGGATCTTAGATGAGCACAGCTGGATGTGGCTGTGGAAAATGCCTCCTTTGAATTCTCCAGATTCTTAGTGGGGAAATTGGACTTCCGAGAGGGTGAATCCCCAGGCCAGCTCCAAGCCTGGCCTCCTCATCCTTGGCATAGGCTTTCCCATTGGCCTTACCACCCTGAGGAAGTAGGAAAGAAAACTTGCTAGCTGGAGGTGCCCTCTCTGGAAACTCACCCAGCAACAGAGAAGAAATAGTTTCAGAAACCAATTTTTTGTCTGCGAGAGGAAAACAATAAAGACATTAAGAGGGAAATAAACTTGAGGGTCGAGTGGCTGGCTAAGAGAAAATTAAGAAAAAACCACTGAATGATGGCAAGAAAAAAGAAAAAGGACCATGTAGGCACTTGAAAGAGTAGGTGAGGAAAGTATAAGGCAGAGTAAGACAATATGCTGTATATTCAAGAATTCCAGGGATCAACATGTACACACTGCTGTATTTAAAATAGATAACCAGCAAGGACCTACTGTATAGCACAGGGAACTCTGCTCAGTACTCTATAATAAACTAAATGGTAAAAAGAATTTGAAAAATAATAGATACGTGTATGTGTGTGTGTATATATATACACACAAACTGGGCTTCCTAGGTAACGCTAGTGATAAAGAACCCACCTGCCAATGCAGGAGATGTAAGAGACATGTGTTCGATCCCTGGGTCAGGAAGATCCCCTGGAGAAGGACCTGGCAACCCAGTCCAGTGTTCTTTCCTGGAGAATCCCATGGACAGAGAAACCTGGTGGGCTACAGTCCATGGTGTCGCAAAGAGTCAGACACAATTGAAGCGACTTAGCACACACATATAAAACTGAATCACTTCGTTGTACACTGAAACTAAAATGACATTGTTACTCAACTGTGTCCAATATAAAATAAAAATTAAAAAAATGAATTCCTGTAGCTGTGGTCAAGTCAGTCTCCTCATATATCACCCATGACTCCCCATTGCTTGGAAGACAAAATGAGAAAATCGTGGTATATGAGTTAAAAGCCTGTCTGGTGGGTGCCTATCTCAACCATCCTTAATTTTAAAATAATGTTTTTGAACTACTTAATATATATATAATTGTTGTAGAGAATAAAAAATATATAGTGGTTATAGAGAAACACCAATACTGCTGAAGTAAATTTAAAAATTGTTCAACCCACTCCCTTGCCCAAAAGTAACTGCTGCTAACAGTCCAGTGAGATTCTTTACAGGAATGTCAATGTATTTACAAATATTAGGTTTTTAAAATGGTATCCAGCAGTTGCACTATTCAAATTGTTCTCTGATTTACTTTTTTACATAATAATAAATATTTAGTGATTCTTCCAACTCAGTAAACAGGGATCTAGATTATTCTTTGCAAATGGTTGAATACAGTTTTATAAAGAGGAGGTACACACGATAATTTATGTGATTCTTCTCCTTTTAATTAACAGCTAGGACGTCTTCAAAACTTCACCATTAGACTGCTGAAATGAGTATTCTTATAAAAAGAAAAGTATGCCCTTGGGTGTTCTGTCTATAGGAGATACCTATAAATGGAATTGCATATGCACTTCTAATTTTAGCAACTTATTGACAGTGAAAAAATAAAAATTAATCATCATTGAGTACTCACTATGTGCCAGGCACAGCTCGCAGCATTTTCCACGGATTGTTATATTTAATTTCACATAACTCTAAATATAGATATAGATGAGGAAAGCAGGGTACAGAGATGAAGTAACTTGTCTGAAGTCACACAAAACTGGATGGAGTGCTGGGTGGTCTGACTTCAGAGCCCATGTTCCTAACCAGTTTTAATTTTTTGTCATTTAATGAAAATATCCATTTTCCAGCAACTTAAATAACATTGGATTTAATTAACTATATAGATACATTCACTAACAGTATAAATTTTACCTTTTTAATTTCAGTGTGCATTCCCTTGATATTTTATGGGGTTGAAAATGTTTCATATATTTATTAGCCTTTATATGTCTTGTATTAATGGTCCTTTTATATTCTGTTCCTATATTTCTATGAAAATTTTTAATGATTGGTTATAAAGAGGTCTTTATATATTCTGATTATTAGTCATTTCTTACAAATATTGTGATATTTTTCTTATTCTGCATTTTTTAATTTGCTATGTGTGTCTCATAGAAAAAGAAATGAAAAATGTATTATGATCAAGTATGTCCATCTTTGGGTCCATGGCTTCGCAGTATCAGACACAAATTAGCAACTGAACAACAATGAAAACAGCAACAAATATCAGTCTTTGTCTTATGGTGTCAAAACTTTTGAATCTTTAAACGGTCAATTTTCCCAACCTAAGGTAATAAAACTATTCCTCTATATTTATTATAATGTTTCCAAAATTTTGTTTTTAAAACATATCTTTAATACATCTTGGTATTATTTCCATGTATGGTGTGAGTCAGAGAGAGAATTTTTTCAATAGTTATTCAGCTGTCTAAACTCTGTGTCCTGAATTGTTACTCCTTTTATGTCAGATATGAAATGAAACATCATAAATTTTCAAATACCACAGTTTGCATTCTGACCTCTTTTTTCTGTTCTTTTAATTGATTTGTCTCATCTTTGGACAATGCCAGGCTTTGAGAGAAAAATTAATGTTCCTATCCCTAGAATATAATTTTATTTCTGATACAATGAGTTGATCTTATTATAGTTCACATTCAAAATACACATAGGTATTCTTACTAATGTTCTCTGAAGAGGAATTTTAGAATCGGCTTATTGAGTTCTGTTTTTAAAAATGAGATTTCGATTCTGTCTCTATTTTACAAAGGGGGACTAAGAGCAGAGCAAAGAAGGCATTTATTCAAGGTCACATGTGTGTAAACGATATGCAAATAATTCATCTGTAGGGTAGCTGATGCCCTGGCTCTGGATCAAAGTCTTACCACTTTCTGCCCACCTGAGAGGTGTAGAGTCAAGCTTCCACACTGGGGTCTTTCTCCATCACATGTGTTGGGTTTTAAATCCACAGAGGCTGACCAGAAGTCAATATTTTCATCTCTGATGATTTTGTAAAGACAGACTCTCTTTCTTCTCTTTACTGTGTTTGTCCTTTAACTTGGTATCAACAAGCCTGACAACATGGGGCACACAGACCACATACAGCCCACCTTCCATTGAGTTGTTCACTGCCCAGGAATAAGACCCTCCCCCTCGCCACACAGAAACACTTATCAGACCAATTTGGGTAGTTTTGTTCCTCAAGAAACAGCACACTCCAGCCCAGCAATGACTCCCCTCGAGAGTGACATGAGTGCCCTCCGACCAGCAGCTCAATGGGAGAACCCTTGTTCTCCTGAAGCATCTCATCAGCATGACTTAGGAGTGCAATAATTAGTCGGACCAGGGAATCCAGTCCTATTGCCTTTACATTTTAAAAATTAAATCTTGAAATAATTTTCCAGAGGAAGCCAACAGAGACATATCCCTTTACGTTAACTACCCATTGAAACAGTCCTCAGTGGTATTAATATTTCCCCAACCTCATCCACACCAATTACAGCATTTTAACCTAGAATGAATCAAAAATTGTTCGTGTGGGAGGGAGGCAGGCTCCATGGTGGGAAAGAGAAGAGACTGGAGTGAGGAAGTCCTGAGTTCCAACTTTAGCTGCTGACTGAGTGGGGTTTGGAAAGACAGTTGAAAAGAGAAAAGCATTTCAGGAAGCGATAGTGCGAGCGTGCTCCATGTGTGCTCAGTCTGCGACCCAATGGACTGTAGCTGATCCATCAGGTTCCTCTGTCTATAGAATTTTCCAGGCAAGAACACTGGAGTGGGTTGCCATTTCCTATTCCAGGAGCTCTTCCTAACCCAGGGATCAAACCCACATCACCTGTGTCTCCTGCATTGGCCCGCAGATTCTTAAACACTGAGCCACCTGGGAAGCCCATAAAACTGTGTGGAGTGATGGAATGCAAAAGCATCTGGAGAGATGGGTGAACCGCAGGAAGGGTGGGATGTCTGGAGAACAGGGCATGGCGGGGATCTGGTGGCAGGAGGTGAGGCTGTGCTTGATGCTAAAGAGATTTTATCTGGTAGCTGGTATGGTGCCATCAAATCCCCCTATACTGGAAGGTCTGCCCTGCTCCTTACTAACAGTGAAATTGAGATAACAAGACTTCTTTTGTAGAGTTGTTTTGAGGATTAGAGATGTTGTGTATAAAGGCTGTGGCACCATGTCCAGCTCAGAGATGTGCTGCTGTAGAGAGTTGCTTTTTTTAGGAAATGAATGGTCATGGGGAGTATTTATTGTGGTGTTGAAAGATCATCTTGCTGATGTTTGGAACATTGAGGAGAAATTTGTCAGAAGGGCACCCCGATAGGAGGTGATTGTGCTTTACTGGACAAGAAAGACCGAGGGGAAGGGGGCAATGCATGGGGGGAGTGGAGAAGGAGATGAGGGACCACTCAAAACTAATTTGGAAAGCCAAAGCTACAGGGCCTGGGGTGTGTGGTAAGTGGTGGGCAGAGGACTGGGTGGGTTTAAGAAGTAGGAAGGGTTTAAGATAATGGGCAGATTTTTGCTTGGATAAAGGTTGAGAGTGATACCCCATTGAAGATAGAGAATAATAGGCAGAGGGGCAGATTTTCCATGGAAAAGATTCACTCTTAATTTAGGTTTAAGAAAAGCCAACACCAGGAAGTAAAAATACAAGTTCCCAGGTTATTTATCTGACCCTTGGTCAAAATCCAAATATACAGAGGCAGTGAATAATCATGAACGAGCAGTGGATCTTGATTTAGAAGATCAAGCATGTCATCTCTATCTAATCTTGCTGTGTAATTTTGAGAAAAAAAAAAAGCTCAGCTTCTATGAGCTTCAGTTTCCTTATCTATAAAACAGAAAATGAGCATCAACCCTGCCACCTCCATCACAGTGTGATGAGACTCTCCAGAGCCACTGTCTCAAGACCTTGGTCTCATGGAAGCAACCTAGATGCCCGTGAACAGATGAATGGATAAAGAAAATGTGATACATATATGCAATGGAATATTACGAAGCCGTGAAAAGGAATGAATTCGTCAGTTCCAGTGAGATGGATGATAAACTTAGAGCCTATTATACAGAGTGAATAAGTCAGAAAGAAAAAATATATATTAATGCATATAAATGGAACCATATATATGGTTTGTGACATTGTACAGGAGGCAGGGATCAAGACTATCCCCAAAAAAGAAATGCAAAAAGGCAAAATGGTTGTCTGAGGAGGCCTTACAAAGAGCTGTGAAAAGAAGAGAAGTGAAAGACAAAGGAGAAAAGGAAAGATATACCTATTTGAATGCAGAGTTCCAAAGAAGAGCAAGGAGAGATAAGAAAGCCTTCCTTGGTGATCAATGCAAAGAAATAGAGGAAAACAACAGAATGGGAAAATCCAAGAGATTTCTTCAAGGAAATTAGAGATACAGGGAATATTTCATGCAAAGATGGGCACAATAAAGGACGGAAATGGTATGAACCTAACAGAAGCAGAAGATATTAAGAAGAGGTGGCAAGAATACACAGAAGAACTATACAAAAAGATCTTAATGACCCAGATAAACACGATGGTGTGATCACTTACCTCGAGCCAGACATCCTGGAATGCGAAGTCAAGTGGGCTTTAGGAAGCATCACTACAAACAAAGCTAGTGGAGGCAATGGAATTCCAGTTGAGCTACTTCAAATTCTAAAAGATGATGCTGTGAAAGTGTTGCACTCAATATGCCAGCAAATTTGGAAAGCTCAGCAGTGGCCACAGGACTGGAAAAGGTCAGTTTTCATTCCAATCCCAAAGAAAGGCAATGCCAAAGAATGTTCAAACTACCGCACAATTGCACTCATCTCACACTCTAGCAAAGTAATTCTCAAAATCCTCCAAGCCAGGTTTCAACAGTACATGAACTGTGAACTTCCAGATGTTCAAGCTGGATTTAGAAAAGGCATAGGAACCAGAGATCAAATTGTCAAAATCCATTGGATCATTGAAAAAGCAAGAGTTCCAGAGAAACATCTACTTCTGATTCATTGACTCCACCAAAGCCTTTCACTGTGTGAATAACAGCAAACCGTGGAAAATTCTTAAAGAGATGGGAATACCAGACCACCTTACCTGCCTCCTGAGAAATCTGTATGCAGGTCAAGAAGCAACAGTTAGAACCAGACATGGAACAATAGACTGGTTCCAAATCGAGAAAGGAGTATGTATATTGTCACCCTGCTTATTTAACTTATATGCAAGGTATATCATGTGAAATGCTAGGCTGGATGTAGCACAAGCTGGAATCAAGATTGCTGGGAGAAATATCAATAACCTCAGATATGCAGATGACACCACCCTTATGGCAGAAAGTGAAGAAGAATTGAAGAGCCTCTTGATGAAAGTGAAAGAGGAGAGTGAAAAAGCTGGCTTAAAACTCAACATTCAGAAAACCAAGATCATGGCATCTGGTCCCATCACTTCATGGCAAATTGATGGGAAAACAATGGAAACAGTGAGAGACTTTATTCTTTTGAACTCCAAAATCACTGCAGATGGTGACTGCAGCTGTGAAATTAAAAGACACTTGCTCCTTGGAAGAAAAGCTATAACCAACCTAGACAGCATATTAAAAAGAAGAGACATTACTTTGCTGACAAAGGTCCGTCTAGTCAAAGCTGTGATTTTTCCAGTATAGATGTGAGAGTTGGAGTATAAAGAAAGCTGAGTGCTGAAGAACTGATGCTTTTGAACTGTGGTGTTGGCAAAGACTCTTGAGAGAATCCCTTGGACAGCAAGGAGATCCAACCAGTCCATCCTAAAGGAAATAAGTCATAAATATTCATTGGAGGGATTGATGCTGCAGCTTAAGCGCCAATACTTTGGCCACCTGATGCAAAGAACTGACTCATTGGAAAAGACCCTGATGGGAAAGATCAAAGGTGGAAGAAGAAGGGGACGACAGAGGATGAGCTGGTTGGATGGCATCACCGACTCAATGGATGTGAGTTTGAGTAAACTCCAGGAGTTGATGATGGACAGGGAACCCTGCAGTCCATGGGGCTGCAAAGAGTCAGACACGACTGGGCGACTGAACTGAACTGATAGAATCTAGAAAAATGGTACTGATGAAGCTATTTGCAGGGCAGGAATAGAGATGCAGTTGTAGAGACTGGACTTGTGGACATAGTGGGAGAAAGAGAGAGTGGAACAAATTGAGAGAGTAGCATTGAAACATAAACATTACTATATATAAAACAGATAGCCAGTGGGCAGCTGTTGTATAACACAGGGAGCTCAACCTTGTGCTCTGTGATAACCTAGAGAGGTGGGATGGGGTGGGAGGTGGGATGAAGTTTCAAGAGGGAGGGGACGTATGTATACTTACAACTGATTCATGTTGATATGGCAGAACCCAACACAACATTGTAAAACAATTATCCTCCAATTAAAAATAATAATAATAAAAAACCTTAGTCCCTAGTGCATCAGACCCACTCAAGGATGGGTCGGCCTTGTGATCTTGTGGGTCATGAATGAGCCTGTATTTTCAAGGGGCAGGTGTAGATTTCCAAATTGTCCTGCTTGCCTTCCTGGCAGGACTCGCTGAGAGACTCTAGAGCGGGGACAGTGTGCTCCCTGTGGGAACACACAGCAGTCCGGCCATCTGCCTGAGGCAGAAGGCAATGGAAACAGCATTCTGCCCTCTTCAGGGACTGGCACTGCGGGAAGAGGAGGAACAAGAAGATCTGTGCCCCTCAGTCCCGAGAGAAGGACTGCTGAGCGTTTTCGCTGGGCTTTCCTGAAGCCAAGATGAGAAGGAATATGAGGATTTTAATAGGAAGGATGGAAGGAAATAAATATAGAAGCCTAGAAAGAAGCAAGAGAGGGAGAGTGGAAGGAAGGGGCTTCAGTCCATAACCTGACCTCCTCCTCCTCGTATTTTCAGCAGTCAGGACCCAGTACTAGTAACTGTGACTTCCAAGGCCAGTCCTGGTGCCTACACCTTAATCCAGTGCTCCTGTTTGTTCTTCATGATTCCGCCCAGGTGGCATCTCTCCAAGGGGCCATTCTTAACCGTCATGGGTAGGTTAGATGGTCCCCAGATGCTCCCACAGTACTGTCTTTCCACATACTCCCTTTTTTATATAGCAATGATCTTATTACATGCCTCACTTCCTTACATGGGCTTCCCCGGTGGCTCACCCAGTGGTAAAGAACCTGCCTGCAGTGCAGGAGCAACAGGAGACACGATTCAAAGATCGTGTCTTTGGAAGATCCCCTGGAGGAGGGCATGGCAACCCATTCCAGAATTCTTGCCTGGAGAATCCCATGGACAGAGGAGCCTGACGGGCTGTGGTCCATAGAGTCACAGAGTCAGACACGACTGAAGTGACTGAGCACGCATGCACACCGTCTTCACAAGACTATGAAATCCATGTTATTACCACCACCATCCTTCATAAACACACAAGTTGGTTGGAGCTCAGAGAAATTAAGTAACTACCCTAAGGTCACAGAGCTAGGATGTGCAGATCCAAGATTTAAACCTGCCTTACCCTGGTCTCATTCCAAATCTCTTCATTTTCCCCATTTCAAACTGTTTTCTACAACAAATAGATTGCTAAAGTGCCCCCATTGGAAACATGTTTCTCTAAAGTGAACCTCAAGCTGGACACTCAAGAGTGGTCCCAAGGGTCCTGGGGCAATGGAACATTCTGCCTTTCAAAGAGAATGATCTTATAATTCACAAGTTTGCCTTTCAATTAACCGAGGACTGTGACTCTTTATTTAATGTTATTTCTCATAATCTAATTTCGGCTGCAGGTTAATGGACCCGTGGGGAGTTATTGCTACTTCAGTTTCAAAAGCATTCAGCAGCATTCCCAGATTATTGGTCATTAATGGAATCACCCAGCTGTTTTGACTTTCTCCCAATCCTTTTTGAGGTGACCTTAGAGGAAAGGACAAAAACAGAGACCAAGGGACTCACTCTTAGGATAGTGGGACTCGCTGAACTCTTATCTACTTCTGCCAGCCCTGTGACCTGTGGATTCCAGGTCCTAGAAAACCAAGGCTCATCTCCAGACCCTACTTGTCCTAGACTATTATTAATGCAAATACACTTACTAAGCAGCTAGTATGCCCAATATACCACGCTAGTATGGTTGGACACATAGAGATGAGTCAAGTATGGTGTGAAGTAAGAATCCCACTCAGTTGGGATAATCACTAAAGCTGTAGCTTCCTATTAATGTGTGCAGGGTTCATGTACAGTTTCATCATGGTGCTTATTATTGCTTATTTATCCAAGTAATATGGATGGAAAATCCAACATGAATTAGTTCCCTTCTGATGGTAACTTCTGGTGAGTCCAACCTTGTAAGAGCTGATTGTCTCCTGAGGGATGCAGATAAATTAATAGGTAGTGACAGTTCAAGGAGATGAGTCAGCAAAGTTGGAAGCATCAGAGATTATGAGAGC